>NC_052155.1:186283415-186883415 GCF_902713615.1 Scyliorhinus canicula | reverse complement strand
GCTGATACCTATCATATACCACTCATTACACAAGTTACATTGACTGAAGCAGGTTACTACTTTTGAAGAATGTGTTTCTGATTACCTGATCTAACCTTTTTGAAGTAAATATATAGAATGGGATTTGAACTCACATCCCCAAGAAAGAATTCAGCAAAGCATTGATACACACTCTCTTCAGTGTGGCAACTTCGACCCCTTGGTCAAGCTGACAACTTGCTAAGCAGAAGGATTCAAACTCAGGATCTCTCACAAGCTCATTCAATAAAAGTCCCAAAGTAAGAACCATACACTCACCAACAAAGGCATTATGTAACCTGCAAAGGAAATACCGAAAGATTCTGTACCATTCCACGTCTTTTTTTAATTAAAAAAAATAAATCTTTATTGTCACAAGTAGGCTTACATTAACACTGCAATGAAGTTACTGTGACAAGTCTCTCCCATTCTGAGGGAGAATTCAGGATGTCCAAATGACCTAATAGCACGTTTTTCGGGACTTGTGGGAGGAAACCGGGGCACCCGGAGGAAGCCCACACAGACACGAGGAGAACGTGCAGACTCCGCACAGACAGTGACCCAAGCTCGAATCAAACCGTGGGACCCTGGCGCTGTGAATCCATAGTGCCAACCACTATGTTACCGTCTCTGTCCCCGCCTCAGCTGCCTAAACCCTCGCCCATGCTTTGTTTCCTACAGCTTGACTATGCCAATGCACTCCTGGCTGCCCACCCTCCATAAATTGGAGCTCACCCAAAACCTGACTAACCATATCATAACTCGCACAAAGTCCCATTCATCCGTCATCCCTGTGCTTGACCTTAAAATACTTCTGATTGTTTAAAACCCCTCTATGGTCGCACCCCTCCCTAGCTCTATAACCTCTTACAGCCCTTCTCCAATTCTGTGCATCTTTTGCATCCCAGTTCACATCACTGCAACATTGGTGGCTGTTGCTTCAGCTGCCTGAGCCTTGGGCTCTGGAATTCCCTGCCTAATTTAAAATGCTCTTTAAAACCTACCTCTTTGACCAAGTTTTTGGTCTCCTGTTCTACTTATGTGGCTTGGTTTGATAATGCTCCTGTAATGCCCTTTAGGATGTTTTGCTATGTTCAAGGTCCTATGCTGTTATTGTTGCAGGATAGTCTGAATTGGACAACCATACAACCAAGTGTTGTATGCCAGATTTTAGCCAACTAAACTATGCCATACCCATATGCTCACTTGGGGATCCCTAAACCTGGGACCCTGCCACCTGGCAGTACTGTAAGTAAGATCCCTACAAGGAATGGTTACCAAGCAATCAGCAACTCTACTTAGATTAATTTCTCCTTGGTAACGACCATCTGATTAAACAAAAAAAAAGTTCAGATGATACTAATCATTCTTCAAAAGTAGCATTCTGCTTCAATGAATGTGACTTGTGGAAAGAGTGGTATATGATAGGTCTCCGCTGCCGTTCAGCATGTGGCACTTTCACTCCCGAGTCAGAAGCCCAGGTCCATGATAGAAGAGTACGAAATCACGGCTAACACTCCCAGTACCGTACAGAGACGGTGCTGCCCTTTTGGATGAGACACTAAACCCAGGCCCCGTCTGTTCTGCTGGGCGGACATAAGAAATCCCACAGCACCACTTTGGAGAAGAGCTAGGGCGTTCTCCCCGGCGTGCAGGCCAATATTTATCCCTCAACCAATGTCGATCACCAAAACAGGTAATCTGGCTGTAATCATACTGAGGTTTGTGGAATTTTGCTGCACGTCAATTTGAATGCCATAGTTTCTTTGCTGCAAGAGTAACAACACTTCAACATGACTTCATCGACTGTAAAGTGCTTTGGGATGTCTTCAGGTTGTGAAGTGAGTCATGCAAATGGAAGTCCTTTCCTTCTTCTCCCTGAAATCTTCTAATGTGCAGCCGTCTTTAATTCTTGAGGACTCTAGCAAATTTTTTTTATATACAGAAATCACCTGGGCAAATGAAGATTGTTCTTTGGAGGAAGGGGAGCAGCAACCCTATATTGCCCATCACTCCAGGCCAGCCAGTTCCAGGCAGTTTTCCAGTGTCCACAGTAACATGGGAGCGGTACTGGAGGATATAGAAAGTTCTGAGGAGTAACAATTAATCTGAGTATTAGTGAAGTTAATTTTCCAGGGTAGATTCACAAGAAGCTGACTCCTCAGCAGCCATGCGGAGTGATCACAGTATGTGACCAACATCATGGGCTTTTGGAACTGGAGGTGGGTGCGATTGTAACATGCAAAGAAATTAATGTAGAGTTGAAAGGCACCCTTACTGAATTGTGTGAAGCGATGGGAAGGATCTCCATTTCTCTGTTATTTGACAACAATCCTATTTGACAACTGGAAGCATTTATACTAATACTGGGTAACAGAACAAGATGCAACTTGGAATGGCTGGCAAAAATGTTAAAATTCTCTGTGACAGTTGTTGTTTGGACATCAGGTTTTCATTTAGATTATCAGGAAAGTTTGCTTCAGTGTTTGGTCATGGCAATTAATGTCTGCAATGCAAAGTAATGACTAATCACTGAATTACTTCCAGCCTCTGGCTTTTTTTACAACAATTTAATGAATCACAGCACTAACAGCAGCTGCACCAGTCTTATACAGCAACTCCTTTGATTTCTGTATAAGCTCCATATCACTCAGCAATGTCTTGATACTGGTATTTGGCAATTGCAACAAATAAAACCTCAAATTATGAGGATCTTTACAATGGGCTTGACTTCCTTCTGTATCCGATTTGGAACTGAACGGAGGAGGGATGTTAAAGCGGGAGAAGCTGGGCGATGTCAGCCTCCAAGGGTTACCCATCTTTTAGTTGTGTTTTCCTGAATGGCATACTTCCAAATTCTGGGTCAGGAATTTAGTTTCCTCCGACCTGATATCCCAGAGGATATGTGACCCACCTATGGGTCCATGATGATGTTGGTGCCTGTATACCCTTGCCCACTTACCCACAGTACCATCACCATCCCCCCCCCTCCCCACCCCCACCTCCATCACCCCCACTAAGGGGTTAGTTAGGAGTAAATTGCATTCAAACAAGGACCATAATTTCTTCCCTCAGTCACTTTGGGCATGACCACATCTTCACAGCCTGCTGTAAGTAAATTGTGCCGAAGGGGCAAAGCCCAATTTATTTATTAATTTATGGGATGTGGGAATTACTGGCAAAACCAGCATTTTTGCTCGCCCCTTGAAAGAATGGCAGTGAGCCAACATCTTGAACTGCTGCACCATCGTGGCGAAGTCTGAAAGGTGAAGTGCCAATAGGGAGAGTTTCGATTTTGGAAGGTGCTGTTGATTTTTCTTGTAGGTGATAACCATTACAGCCATAGTGTGTCTGCGGTGATAACCATTGCAGCCAAGGTGTGTCTGCGGTGATAACCATTACAGCCATAGTGTGTCTGCGGTGATAACCATTGCAGCCATAGTGTGTCTGCGGTGATAACCATTGCAGCCATAGTGTGTCTGCGGTGATAACCATTGCAGCCATAGTGTGTCTGCGGTGATAACCATTGCAGCCATAGTGTGTCTGCGGTGATAACCATTGCAGCCAAGGTGTGTCTGCGGTGATAACCATTGCAGCCATAGTGTGTCTGCGGTGATAACCATTGCAGCCATAGTGTGTCTGTGGTGATAACCATTACAGCCAAGGTGTGTCTGCGGTGATAACCATTGCAGCCATAGTGTGTCTGCGGTGATAACCATTGCAGCCATAGTGTGTCTGCGGTGATAACCATTGCAGCCATAATGTGTCTGTGGTGATAACCATTGCAGCCATAGTGTGTCTGCGGTGATAACCATTGCAGCCAAGGTGTGTCTGCGGTGATAACCATTGCAGCCATAGTGTGTCTGCGGTGATAACCATTGCAGCCATAATGTGTCTGCGGTGATAACCATTGCAGCCATAATGTGTCTGCGGTGCAGTAATTGAATGTTTCCAGTGAGTGAATGTTTAAGGTGGTGGATAAGGTGCTGATCAGGTGGTCTACCTGGGTGGTGACAAGCCTCACCAGTGTTGTTGGAGCTGTAATCATCCAGGCAAGTGAAGTGTATTCCATCTCATCAAACCCCTGACATGTGCTTTGCAGAAGGTGGATTCAGTCACCTCAGAAGGTGAGTTACTCACTACCGAATTCTCATCCTCTGACCTGCTCCTGTAGCCACAGAATTTATATGGCTAGTCCAGTTCAGTTTCTGGGCAATAGTGACACGCCCCTCCCCACATTATGTTAAAGGTGCTAAATAAATACAAAGTTTTTGTTGTAAATACATCTACATGGGGATCACCAGCTGATCCATGTACAATATCCAATATGACCGGCTGGTATTGTAAACACACTCACAGAAATGTGTAACATTACCCCTTGACCTGGATTTGGTGTTGATGGAGATGGTGACCTCACTTCCCAGCTGGATGTCGGGGAGATCCTCTCTCCGCCGGCTCTGGAAGTCACCATTGCGTTTAGTTGCCTGAGGTCATGGTATCCACGCCCCAAGGCAGGATGTCCTGCTTCCCAGAGCTGTCAATCAATCAGAGGCTGCGCATCCCGGAACTGCGGGGATTGTAGTAGGACCAGGAGCAGGGCTGGAGGCCTGGAATTGAGGTAAGTGGGGGGGGGGGGGGGAGGGGGTGAGGAGGGGGGGGAGGGGGTGAGGAGGGGGGGGAGGGGGTGAGGAGGGGGGGGAGCCATTCACAAGATGTGGGCGTTGCTGGCTAAGTCAGCATTTCATTCCCATCCCTCCAGAAGGTGGTGGTGAGCCTCCTTCTTCAACTGTTGCAGTCCATGTGGTGTAGGTGTACCCAGAGGGCTGTTAGGGAGGGATTCCAGGATTTTGACCCAACGGCAGGTGGGGCAAGCAATAGGTCAGGAGGGTTCCATAAGGAAGGGCAGCTCTTGCCACCGGAGTGCCCAAAAAGGAGGGGACCTCCTCTTCCACGTCTCGGCTACAGTCAGGCAACCAGCTATCCGACAACCTTGCCATGTGATGTGGATCTCTCCCCCCATTGAAACGTTATGACACAGAAAGAGGCCATTCAGTCCATCGCATCTGTGCTAGCCAGAAGAGAGATAAAAGTTAACTAGCCGTTCATTTTAATCCCAGGTACCAGCAGCTGGTCCGTAGCCTTGCAGGTTACAGCAAGGTCGCTTTTACGCCAGTTCCAATTCACGCAGTGGGTTCCAGATGCCCACCACTCTCTGGGTGAAAAAATGTTTCCTCATGATCCCTCTAATCCTTCTACTAATCAATCTATGCCTCCAGTAATTGATCCCTCAGTTAGGAGAAATAGGTCTTCCCCACCTACTCTATCTAGGCCTCTCATAATTTTGTACATCTCAATTAGGTCACCCCTCTGCCTCCTCTGTTCTAAGGAAAACAATCTCTAGTCTATCCAATCTTTCCTTGTAGCTCCATTCCTCAAGCCCTGGCAACATTTTTGTAAATCTTACAGAATCACAGAGCTTTTACAGTGTTGAAGGATGCCAGTCGGCTCATCGAATCTGCACTGGCTCGCTGAAAGGGTATTTCTTTTTTTTAAATAACTTTAGAGTACATAGAACAGTACAGCACAGAACAGGCCCTTCGGCCCTCGATGTTGTGCCGAGCCATGATCACCCTACTCAAACCCACGTAACCACCCTATACCCGTAACCCAATAATCCCCCCTTAACCTTACTTTATTAGGACACTACGGGCAATTTAGCATGGCCAATCCACCTAACCTGCACATCTTTGGACTGTGGGAGGAAACCGGAGCACCCGGAGGAAACCCACGCACACACGGGGAGGACATGCAGACTCCGCACAGACAGTGACCCAGCCGGGAATCGAACCTGGGACCCTGGGACCCTGGAGTACCCAATTCATTTTTTCCAATTAAGGGGCAATTTAGCGTGGCCAATCCACCTACCCTGCAGATCTTTGGGTTGTGGGGGTGAAACCCACACAAACACGGGGAGAATGTGCAAACTCCATACGGACAGTGACCCAGAGCCGGGATCGAACCTGGGACCTCGGCGCCGTGAGGCAGCAGGGCTAATCCACTGCGTCACCGTGCTGCCCTCTGAAAGGGTATTCTAACTGGTCCCGCAGCCCTGCCTTATCCCCGTAACCTTGTACATTTTTTCTTTTCGACTAACAAGCCAATTCCCTTTTGAATACCTCGATTGAACCTGCCTCCACCACTCTCTCAGGAAGTTCATTCCAATTCCAACCACCCTGTGGGTGAAAGAATCACCTCTGGGTGAAAGAATCCCCTCTGGGTGAAAGAATCCCCTCTGGGTGAAAGAATCCCCTCTGGGTGAAAGAATCCCCTCTGGGTGAAATAATCCCCTCTGCATGCTCTCCAGAGCAATTATGTCCTCCCTGTAATGCGGTGACCAGAACTGTGCAAAAAATTCTAGCTGTGACCTAACCTGTGGCTTTTACAGTTTCTGTATTTTATCCCTGATTTTGTATTTGATAGCTTGTCCAATAAAGTTAAGCATTGCATATACTTTCTTTACCACGTTCTACACCTTTCCTGCTACTGTTCTGCACCTGTGGACATGCACTGCACGGTACCTCACTTCCTTTACCCCACTCACTATCCTCCTGATTATTAAGAATTCCCTTGCTGATTATTGTTCCCTTGCTGATTATTGCTCCCTTGCTGATTATTGCTCCCTTGCTGATTATTGCTCCCTTGCTGATTATTGCTCCCTTGCTGATTATTGCTCCCTTGCTGATTATTGCTCCCTTGCTGATTATTGCTCCCTTGCTGATTATTGTTCCCTTGCTTTGTTCTCCCCCCCAAATGCATTACCTCGCACTTTCCCGGACTGAATTCCATTTACGATTTTCCCACCCACTGAAGCAAACCATTGATATAATTCTGGAGACAGCAGCTATCCTCCTCACTGTCAACTACACAACCAATTTTTGTGTGATCTGCAAATTTCCCAAACATGCCTCCCACATTTAGGTCCGAATCATTATACAGCAAATAGCAAGAGCCCCAACATTAAGTCCTGTGGAATGCCATTGGAAACTGCTTTCCATTCACAAAAAAGATCCATCAGCCATTGCTCTTTGCTTCCTATCACTGAGCCAATTCTGAATCCATCTTTCCCCTGTATCCCATGGGATCTCACTTTTCTGCCCAGTCTGCCATGTGGATCTTGTCAAATGCCTCACCGAAATCCATGTAGATAACATCCACTGTAGGGGCGGCACAGTGGTTAGCACTGCTGACTATGACGCTGAGGACCCGGGTTCGATCCCGGCCCCGGGTCACTGTCCGTGTGGAGTTTTCACATTCTCCCCGTATCTGTGGGTCTTGCCCCCACAACCCAAAGATGTGCAGGCTAGGTGGATTGGCCACGCTAAATTGTCCTTTAATTGGAAAAAAAATAATTGGGTGCTGTAAATTTATTTTAAAAACAGATAACATCCATTGCAATAGCCTCATCAATCCTTCTTGTGACCTCCTTTGAAAAATTGATTATGTAGTAAGGTGATCTTCCCCCAACAAAACCTAACCCTGATCAATCTCTGCCTTTCTAAGTGATGGTCTATCCCACCCATCTCTCAGAATTGATTCCAACGATGTGTCCACTACTGGTCAGACTGATCAGCCTATGATTTTCTGGCCTATTCCTCACACCTTTTTAAAACAATGGCACAACATTGATACAATACCAGCACTGGCAGGAAGAGGCCCTTAAATGGCCATGAACTGGACACCTAAGAGCCTCAAATGGCCGAAAGACATGTGAGCCATCTACCACTTACTTGGCTGCTGGTGCAATACCAGCGAAGGTGAGCAATCGATAGGCATGACACACTCACCATCCCTCCCAGTTTTACACCTCACCTTATCTGCCAGCCTGCTCCCATGGCAGGACTTGTAAAATTCCAGCCATCAAGTCTAATGTTTCTAAGTTATTTTAAAGATAGTGGAAAGTTAGCTCTAATATGAAAAAGCTTACCTGTAGGAGGAAATCAAAAAGAGCTAACTTGCCCCATTCCGAGTGTTTCACGCTGAGGCAGGACACAGTGTGATTCCCGGGGGCCATGTTGGTGCCGCACTGTTGCCGCAGTACCGCCTGGTATTGAAACCAGCTCAATTCGAATGAGTTTTGGTCGTTGTTGGGATCATTCAGATGTTGTATGTCTGCATCCCACCAAACAACCGGCCTGGCCACTCCGTCGGTGAACCTGTATGGGAGCAGTGCATCATTAAATCTTCGGGCTACAACAGGCAGGCTCCGGTTTAGACCCAGCACCCTGTCCAGGTGGAAAGCGAAGACTTCATCAAGGTCACTGGGCCGCTTTATTAGTCCACACAGTCCCTCTTGACAATGCCCCGTGAGGTCATGGATCACGATGGGAGAATGAAGGCTTAGGCCTACTTTGATGACTTGCCCATGAGCTGGTATCCGGGCTTTTGCACCCACTAAACCACGAGCCAACAGTTTCATCTTTTCAATGTCACTCGAGTCAAACCAGGGTGGAGGATCCTCAGGGAGCCTTAAGCTATCTTCCATCTCTGAATCTGGATGACTGGTTTCAACGCCGTCACAGAGTTTAGGCTCAGTTATCCTTTTGCTCACTTGTAAAGTAGTCTGTCGCTCACTTTTCCCATTATTTAACAAGGAAAAATTCAGGTACCTCATCCTTGCAGCATTGAAGAATAGCACTTTCCCAAGTTTCTTGTATTCGTTGCCCCTAAGCTTCTGAACAAATAACCTGTTCTGATTTGAAAGAAATTTAAATTGCGGCAAAACTTGTTTTTCAGCAGCAATGTTCTGAACGTCAGGTTTGCAGTGTGTCTGCAGAGACCTCAAGTCCTTTGTATCTGCTGTGTAATTTGAAATAGAGGATATTTCAGACATCTCCCCCAAATCTCGGATGGTTGTTTTGTTCCCACCAGGCTTAAGAACTTGTGAAATGGCCTTATCCACTAATGGCTGGTAACATATCGGGCCAATCCTTGAAGGCCCTGGCATCATGGGTGGCTTCGTGTTCCTGATGACTTCTTGCCTCTGGCTATCCAGAAATTTGCGCAGTGTAATCTTTCTGTGTCTTTTCTGCAGCAATTTGTCTCTACGTTGCAAAACGCTAAAAGACTTTTGCATTTCCCCATAGCTATCCCGCTTTTGAAATGACTCTACGTAGCTGTGTGGCTTAACATTCGAATGCCATCTCTTGAGGTGGCTGTTTTCCATTGGTAATAATTTGTCTCCTCCGTGGAAGGGAATTGTTTGCTTGGGGAAGGTGCCAGTCTTTCTCCACAGTCTCCTTTGCTGATCAGCAAGTTTTCCATGCGGCTGGCTGGGTGCATGGTAATCAAGGCCAGACATTTTGTCATCAAAAGGGAGAGATGGATAAGTGTTTATCACCACCATGGATAGGGCAGTGAAGAGACAGCAGACAGCCATGGGCTTCTTCCTTAATCTTCTCTTTAATTTAAATCTGGACGCCTGAAAGGAGAGGGGGGGGGAAGAAAATAACAGTCAACAAAATTGTGCCGCTTCATAAAAATCTCGATGCTCATTACCACAGCCTACTGGAAAGAGTTCATGGAAAATGTATTAAATGTCTTCAGTGAAGACTTTTTCATCGACAAAGCAGCAAAATAATGTGGCTTTACATTACGTAGAATTGGCAGGCAGAAATAGGTCATTCAGCACAACTGGTCTGTATCAGTGCCTATGTTCCACCTGAATCTCCCCCCACGCTACTTCATATCACTCCATTTGCATCTTCTTCTTTTTCTCTTATGTGCTTAACTAGTTTCCCCTTAAATGTATCTGTGTTATCCGCCTCCTCCACTCAATGTTGTAAGTAGCAAGTTTCACACTCTCATCACTATGGTTTTACTTCCGCTGTTCCTACGTAGGTTTTGTTCTAAAATTTCAGCATCGACAGTTGGACACTTGTTATCTTCAACAACCTGCCTTTTGTAGTTGAGCAAGACATCCTCAGCTGTTCTCGTGAGTTAAGCAATTGGTATTTATCCTACTGTTCAACAACTTGCTGTGAAAAATTGGGCTTCCCACTCCTGCCCTGTTGTCAACGCCAAATGTCATACTGTGGGGGCGGCATATTATCAGATCAATAGGCTTGATAACAACTCCAATTGACCCGATTGTTCATTTAAATATGGCAGGCATGGGGGTGAGCTCGGGGTTGGGCGGGAAGGTGGTGAGATGGGCGCCAACCTCTTTTTATGTGAGCCTCCTGCGGGAAACAAGCCCACCACGGCAGGTAAAATTCACCCCATTGGGCAAGAAGGGCCCGATGGAGGGCGAGGGCAATGGAGGATTGGATGAGCTGAATTTATGGAGGATAGAGGTTGAGAAGCGGCCAGGGCAGGATTGAGATTGTCAAGCTTAGAGCTGGTGAAGGCAAGGATGAGGGTTTCGATGGCAGATGAGCTGAGGCAGGGGTTTGAGTTGATGTCATGGAGGTGGATGCAGGTAGTCTTTATGATGGATTGAATGTAGGAATACAAAGCTCAGCCCAGGGGGAATAAGATGGTGAGACTGCAAACAGTCCAGAGAACCATGAATGACCAGAGACATTCAGGGTACAATGAGAAGGAAAAGAGAATCTTTTAGCAAGTACAGGGGGAGCAAATCAAGGAGGCATTAGTGGAATACAGAAAGTGCAGGTTGGAGTTTAAGAAAGCAATTAGGAGAGCAAAGAAGGGATACTCTGGCTGGTAAAAGTAGGGAAAATCCCAAGATATTTTATAAGTATATCAATGAGAAGCGGATAACCAGGGAAAGAGCAGGGTCCATTAAGGACCAAGGGGGAAATCTGTACGTGGAGCCAGAGGACATTGGTAGGGTGTTGAACAAATACTTCACATCTGGCCTCACCCAAGAGAATGAGCAGGTAGATATGGAACTCAGGGAGAGGGACTGTGAAGTTTCTGAGCAAATTGTCACAGGGCGTGACAAGGTACTGGAGGTTTTGGCAGGCTTAAAAATGGACAAATCTCCAGGTCCAGATGAACTGTGTCCCAGGATGCTGTGGGAAGCAAGGGAGGAGATTGCAGGGGCTTTGACCCAAATTTTTAATTCCCCCCTGGCCTCCGGGAGGTGCCAGAGGACTGGAGAACAGCTAATGTGGTCCCACTAATTAATAAAGGTTGTAGAGATAAGCCAGGGAACTACAGACCAGTGAGCCTTACATCAGTGGTAGGGAAACTATTGGGGAAAATTCTGAAGGAGAGAATCTATCTCCACTTGGAGAGGCAAGGTTTGATCAGGAATAGCAGGCATGGCTTTGTCAGAGGGAGGTCATGCCAAATAAATTTGATTTAAATTTTTGAACATGTGACCAGGTCTGTAGGTGAGGGTAGTGCAGTTGATGTAGAACATAGAACATACAGTGCAGGAGGCCATTCAGCCCATCAGGTCTGCACCGACCCATTTCCACCCTATCCCCGCAGCCCAACAACCCGTCCTAACCTTTCTGGTCACTTTAAGGGCAATTTATCGTGGCCAATCCACCTAACCTGCACGTCTTTGGACTGTGGGAGGAAACCGGAGCACCTGGAGGAAACCCACGCAGACACGGGGAGGACGTGCAGACTCCCCACAGACAGTGACCCAGCAGGGAATCGAACCTGGGACCCTGGCGCCGTGAAGCCACAGTGCTATCCACTTGTGCTACCGTGCTGCCCAGTTTGCATGGATTTTAGCAAAACCTTTGACAAGGTCCCACATGGGAGACTTATAAAGAAGGCAAATGCACCTGGGGTACAAGGTAACTTGATAAGGTAGATTCAAAATTGGCTTAACTGTAGGAGACAGACGGTGATGACAGACGGTTGCTTTAGTGACTGGGAGCCACTGTCCAGTGGCACACCACAGGGATCTATGCTGGGTCTCCTATTATTTGTCATTTATATAAATCACACAGCTGACGATGTCGGAGGCAGGATCAGTAAGTTTGTGGATGACACAAAGATTGGCCGGGTGGTTAACGGTGAGGTTGAGTGTCTTGGGTTACAGGAAGATATAGACGGGATGGTCAAACGGGCAGAAAAGTGGCTGATGATATTTAGATCCCAGCCCTAATCCCCTGGCAGCCATGTCTCTGTGATGTCTACAAAGACATCGAACCCGCCAATTTCAATGTGCACAACAAGCTCATTTACCTCGTTTCGTATACTGCGTGCATTTAGGTACAACACCTTTAGTCCTGTGTTGACCGCCCCTCTTCTCATAGTTGTCCCCTTTTTTGCTGTGCCTGAAGTTGGATTCCTGCGGCTTTCTGTACTCTCTGCTCTATTACGTGTTCTGGAAACTTTACTAAGTGTACATGTAAGTTGTAAGTGTACATGTAGAACCTGGCTCCACCTTTCAGATGATGTCACCAAAGGGCAAGGATAGGGCCTTGGGGAACTCCAGATGTAATAGTGCAGGGTAAAAAGTGAAGTCTTTGTAGGAAATGCTCCAGCCATGATTGGATAAGGAAGAGTGGGACATCGTAAAGGCAGTCCCACAGAGTTGGGCAACAGGGGAAAGGTATTGACGCGGAAGATGAAGGGAGATCACAGGTGAGAAGGAAAAATGTACCCCAGCTGTTTCCATGTTGGCTGAGTATGGAAATCTGACTGGATCAATTCCAGAGAAAGACGGGCACTGATTTGGGAGATAACAATATGTTGAAAAAGAATTTAGACATAAGAAGGGTTGGAATGCAGCGGGAACAGCAGTTTGAGGATTTTTTAAAGTTTCAGAGATACCTGTAATCCTGGATGGATTTGAAACATGAAAGATGTTGTAAATATATAAAAGCAAATTACTGCGGATGCTGGAATCTGAAACCAAAAGAGAAAATGCTGGAAAATCTCAGCAGGTCTGGCAGCATCTGTAGGAAGAGAAAAGAGCTAACGTTTCAAGTCCAGATGACCCTTTGTCATAGTGAAAAGGCATAGAAAACTGGGAGATACTTACACTGTGTGGTGAGGGAATGAAAGATGAGTCATAGCCACAGAAACCAAGGGGAAAGAGTGCTAATGGCAGTCCCCAGAGAGAATAAAATGTGTGAAAGACCAAACAGCAGAGAAACTAAAATCAGAGGGTAAACTGTGACAGATGTAGGAGGGAAGGGAGAAGCAAAGAGGGGAAAAGGTAAGGAGAGGGGGGATAAGATATTTACAATACAATCTTTACTTGCTAGCCTTTCTCCCCCCTCAAATTTCTGGCTTCTTAAATTCAGATGGTCTGGAAGCTGGATGATTCTTGCGCATTGGATAGGTACATGGATTACGGCAGAATAATGGAGTGTAGATTGATTTGTTCTTAAGGGCAGCACGGTAGCATTGTGGATAGCACAATTGCTTCACAGCTCCAGGGTCCCAGGTTCGATTCCGGCTTGGGTCACTATCTGTGCGGAGTCTGCACATCCTCCCCGTGTGTGCGTGGGTTTCTTCCGGGTGCTCCGGTTTCCTCCCACAGTCCAAAGATGTGCAGGTAAGGTGGATTGAACATGCTAAATTGCCCTTAGTGTCCAAAATTGTCCTTAGTGTTGGGTGGGGTTACTGGGTTATGGGATACGTTGGAGGTGTTGACCTTGGGTAGTGTGCTCTTTCCAAGAGCTGGTACAGACTCGATGGGCCGAATGGCCTCCTTCTGCACTGTAAATTCTATGATAATCTAAGGTTCGGCACAACATCGTGGGCCGAAGGGTCTGTTCTGTGCTGTATTTTTCTATGTTCTATGTATCCCATTCTGTCACATTTGGAGTAAATTAATCTTAGTTGCTTTGGGTTGACTTTGTTGGTTTGGCATTGAAGTTGTAATACTCTGTATTTCTGGCACTTGGTTACCTCCATTTGACTAGCTCTTTGCGCTCCTTCGCATTACATTTCCCTTTTGTTTGGACACCACAAATTTGTCCTGCTCCTTCCAAAGGGAATGTACACTCTTCAGAGCACTGTGGGTGTAATTGTACCTCCACCTCAAGGACCGCAGCGGTTCAAGAAGGCAACATACCACCACTTTCTGAAGAGCAACTAGGGATGGGCAATAAATGCTGGCCTAACCAGCAACGACAGCATCCCGTAAATGGAGCGGATTCAGATTTTCTTTTTCAATGGGGCCAGTAATTGACGTTTCAAAACGCAGCTTTTATTTCCATTTGTTTTGCAATTTCAGCCATGCCATTTTTCAACAACTCAATGGTTCTCAGTATGTTTGAGGAATCCGGTACTTGTTCTTCTAGTTCCTTGAGCTCCAGTGTCGGATTTACATTTTTTGATCTAAATTCTGTCTTCTTTCTCTATCTGCTGCAGAGCTTTGTCCTTGTCATCATCATACAATCCCTACAGTGCAGAAGGAGGCCATTCAGCCCATCAAGTCGGCACTGATCCTCTGAAAAAGCTTCCCAGTCCTGGGCCCACTCGCCTCCCCAACCCCGTAACCCCACCCAACCTTCGGACACTTTGGGGTTTTATTGAGGTACTTTCCAACTGTGTCTTCAATTTAGACACTCTTCCCTTGCACCAGGATTCAGTTTCTGTACTTCTTTACACTTTGAGAATCTGGGTTCCTTCTCCACCTTCTCTGGCCTTTTGCGGTCCATCCCTCACTGCCACCATGCTGTAAAGGCTATTTGGTGTTTCACAGAGATCCTGGAGGCTTCGGTGATTCAACATAAACTATTTATTGATAACCCCATAACTATTAACATGTTGAAGGTCCTGCCGTACATGGGTCTGTCTCCATGCAGGCTTCTTCCAGACTGTTCTCCACTGTCTACTCTCATGTGACTCTGTATTATACCATGGTCAGGACTGTTCAGCAGTCCCACATTAAACCTTGCCCTGCCCAACACTCTTATACTATAAAGGGTGGAACTTCAGTTGGAACCCATGTGCAAAAGTCCGATTCAGAGCCAGTTGCCGAGGAAGGAAATATGGGTATGCAACCTCATCTTACACCAGGAGGAAAACGGAACGCAATGAAGGTGCGCACAGTAAAAGAGACTAAAGGAAAGCCCGATGGCGAGAAGAGCAGAGCTTCTGCAAGGCAGGCATCCCTGGGAGAGGGGCGTCCGTAAACCAAACACTAAAATAAAGGCAAATACTGCAGATGCCAGAAATCTGGAAAGAAAGGACAAAGTGTTGGAAATATTCAGCAGGTCCAGCTGCAGCTGTGGAGAGAGAAATAGAGTTAACATTTCAAGTCAAGTATGAGTTTAAACTGTTAAAATGAAGAATTGCATCTGTAGGTGGGATTTTCTGGCGTCCCGCGGTGTCTTTCATGGCGGCGTGAGGCGGCCTGCTGTTGACCGGGGGCTGGAACATGTGGTCCCGCCGCTGTCAACGGGATTTGCCATTGATACCACCCCTAGCCAGCGGGAAACACGTGCTGGGGGTTTGCCATCAGCAGGGCCAGAGGATCCTGCCTGCATGAAGCGCCGCAAGATCTCGTCCTTTATATTCACCTTGCAATCCTCAGAATGTTCCAAAGCATATTTACACCAATAGTTTACATTTGAAGTAAAACGCATCTACCAATTTACACATGCCAAGCTCCCAATAATGGCAATGGGATGAATGAATATGTTTAGGTGGTGTTGGTTAAAGCATGGTTTTTCAAACTCAGGGTCGCGACCCACGGGAGTCAGGAGGGTCATGGAGCGATTGGTTGTGGCGATTCCGATCTTGCGGAGAAGTTCCCAATTGCCGCGACCGGCTTTTAAGAATGCAGCCGCGGGCAGTCCCCGATTGATTGCGGCGTTTGAGGGGGCGGGCGGCGTGAGGCTGGGCTGTGTGCTGGTCACCGTGCGCAGAGCGGTGGGGCGGGGGAGGGGGGAGGCGAGATGGGCTGACGGGTGTCCATGTGGACGCCATGCAAACAGTGGTGGCCCCAGCTTGGAGCTCCGCTCTGGTGCTCTTCCTTTGTGTGCTGCTCGGCTCGTCCCCCGCCACTGATCGGCAATATGCAACCTACGGCTATTTGGTCAATCTGTTCAACGGCCAGAACAACGTCCGTTTGCACAACGGCAAGTGCTGGTCGGGAAGTGGGCTGTGACTGGGGAGGGTACAGTGAGAAGAAGCCAGGCCAGGTTTCTCGGAATACTGATTAAACGAGGCCAGTCGATAGGGCTGATATATGTGAACACTGGAAAAAACCTACAGTCATCACTTTGCGTCAACCCTCTCTGGAAAGCAGGAAGGTGAGAATGGAGCAGGAGGTGACTTAGATGTTTGGATAGTACAATGCAGTGCGACCAGTAAGAAATAGTGTGGCATTGTGTGTGTTTGACAAATTATTTCATCTCCTCTAAAGTCGTAGTTTGTCAAGTAAAAACAAGATTGAACTTTTTTCTATAATTGGTTAAATTTCGAAAGAAATGGGAATATATTTAAAATATTTAAATATTATATTTAAAATATGTCAGGATGCACATGTTCACCTGAAGTTGCTTTAATTTTTAGCAGTAAAAAGTCATAAATTTGGAAAAATTAGGTTTTGAAATATAGTTTCAGAGTAAAAAAAAGAATGCCGGCCGTGACCGGCCTTCAAATATGAACGATGAGTCTTTCCGCCAGAGGCAGCAGCAGAGAGGTCATGCACCTGGCACATCAATGCTTTGGGTGCAAAATCATAGAGGTGAGATTCCTCCATTTTGTAGCTGCCAGCAAGCAAGCAACAGGACTATGAGAAGAACTGAATATGGGTCATTTTGTAATAAGGTAGAGAGGGCCAGAGATACAAACAGCCCAGGATCTCACAACTAAATCTGCTGGAAAGAGCTTCTCAAGCGAGTCCACGGCAGGACAAGGCAGTGTTGGTGTGAGCTGTATCCCGAGCTCCAGGGCCTCTGGTGAACAAACAATCAAGAAGAAACTGAAATCGGGAACAAAGCAGTATAAAGATGGTTTCTTGAGGTATGGCTTTAATTGTGCCAATGGAAATCAGGATGCAAAGCCAATGTATGCTGTACGCAGGGAAGTACTGAGAAATGAAGTTTAAAACTCTCAAATCTTCAAAGGCATTTGAAGACTCAGCATGGAGAGTTCGAGGACAAACCTATTGATTTTTTTCAAAGCATTCAACAAGAACTTAAATCATCGGCTGAAGTGTTTAACAGAAATGTAACATTAATGACGAAGCCAGAGAGATCGTGAAGACCAAACAGGCCCACCTGCTGCATTAAAAGTCAGCAATAATGGTGTGTTGGAAGGTCAGCCGGCATATCTCGCAAACGTTAACGAGCATAGGTCCCGAAGGTCCGCCGGTTGGTAAAGGTGGGTCGCGGGGCAAAAAGTTTGAAAAACACTGGATTAAAGGGTGAATAAATGATGGCCAGGTCATTGGCAGAGCTCCATAAACCTCTTCACAAAGTGCCATGGAATCTTTCACATTCAATGAGCATAGAACATACAGTGCAGAAGGAGGCCATTCAGCCCACTGAGTCTGCACCAAACCATTTAAGTCCTCACTTTCACCCTTTCCCCGTATCCCAATAACCCCATCTAACCTTTTTTGGACACTAAGGGTAAGTTAGCACGGCCAATCCACTTAACCTGCACGTTTTTGGACTGTGGGAGGAAACCGGAGCACCCGGAGGAAACCCACGCAGACACGGGGAGAACGTGCAGACACCTCACAGACAGTGACCCAGAAGGTAATCGAACCTGGGATCCTGGCGCTGTGAAGCCACAGTACTAATCACTTGTGCTAACCTGGCAGACGGGCCCTCTGTTTAACATCTCTATTAAAAGACAGCACCTCTAGTAATGCAACATTTGCTGAGATTGGTACTGAGCCTAGATTATGTGCTCAAACCTTAGAGTGAGCTCACACCTTTAGCTACAGAAACAAATATACCCACTCAATCAAGTTGACACTTTTACTTATTCTTACACCACCACACCAAATACCTTATCCGAATGCAATTCTGTTGTACTAGCTTAGTGGGTAGCACTCTTGCCTTGCACTCAAACATTAGTCTCACTCCAGAGAGTTAAATTTGAAAATCTTAGTTGACATTCGAATGATGGAGTGCTGGCGATGAAGGGCGCGATTCAACTAATTGGGAGAAAGTCCCATAGTGAGTGCGTTTAGCCGCGTGTTTCCTGGCGCTCATAGCACCGAGCAACACATGGCTATACAACGCGACTCAGGTTGTATAAGGGGCAGCAGCGGGGAATGCCCAGCCAAGGTCACACATAGCCCCGTTTTGTACACTGAGGAGCTCAGCTCACTGGAACTCCCTAGTGTAGCGAGCGATCAGGACTCCGTTTTTAAATGGCGTCCCGATCTGAGGCCCTCGAAGCGACTCCCACCCTCCAGCTCAAACGCACTATGGGAGGATCCCCAGCCCCCCCGCTACACCCACGCAGGGCACCCCCGGCCCGATCCCACATGTGGAGAAAATGCCAGCTTGGCACTACCAACCTGGTACCCTGGCAGTGCCCATGCCTGCTGGCAATGCCACCTGTGCACCTTGGCAGTGCCATGCTGGCAGTGCCAAGGTGCCAGGGCACCACCCTTCCCAAAGGCATGAAGCTGGGACACTCTGATCCCTGGGGGACCCCGAGCGCCTTTCCATCTGGTCCCTGTTTGTGGAGACCAATACCAAACGGCGCTTGCCGAGGTCTCTGAGACCAACGGATTGTTTAGCACACTGGGGCTGTTTAGCACACTGGGCTAAATCGCTGGCTTTGAAAGCAGACCAAGGCAGGCCAGCAGCACGGTTCGATTTCCGTAACAGCCTGCCCGAACAGGCGCCGGAATGTGGTGACTAGGGGCTTTTCACAGTACCTTCATTGAAGCCTACTCGTGACAATAAGCGATTTTCATTTCATTTTTCATTTCATTTCATTTCATTAGATCCCACATTTAGGTGAGATTAGCTGTCTCGTTTTAATATGCAGATTGGCCAAAAAGTGATCCTGCCCACAGTGGGCGGGATTTACACCGCAACGTCTTGCAAGATTGCGTTAGATCTCGCGAGACGTTGTAAGCCGGCTAGATTCCGGGAGCGGGGTCTCCCAGCTTTAATCGGCCACGCTGAGCCGCAGCGGACTGACTTTCAGGTGCAGAGTGGCAATCGGATCGTGCCCGAAATGCTGGTTTGGGTGAATACTAAACTGAGGTCCTATCAGCTCTCTGGACATTAAAGGTCCCATCGTACTATTTTGAAGAACAGCAGGGGAGTTCTGACCTGACCTGACCAATGTTTATCCCTCAATCAATATCACTAAAAAAAGATTATCTGGCTATTGCTGCCTTGCTGATTGTGGAAACTGGCTGCGTACAAATTGGTTGCCCAGCTTCCATTACAAAAGTTTCACTTCAAAAGTACTCCATTGGCTGCACAAAGCTTTGGCATGTGCTAACGTTGTGAATGGCATTATATAAATGCAAGGCTTTCTTTTACAGCACATCTCACTTTGACATCACAATATGGTTTTAAGATCTCACTGTCCTCCTGCTGGGACTTGGAATGACTGTAGCATTGCTTTTGAGAGATGAGAGCCAGGTTGAAGTGTTGTGAAGCTCTGACTTACCTACGTGGTCGGCTAGATTTTCTTTTAGGAAATTGAGTTGAGTCTAATGCTTCAAAATAAACGTAGGAAAGCACTTTGATAAAAATGATGAAATCATACCATTTCTCCTCAGGAATGATGATTCTCTCGCACCTTTTGAAATGTATCTTTTACATTCATGTCAGAAATTCTTCTGCTATCTTCTATCCGTTCCTTCATGAGGTGGCTAGTGGGGATTTACTGCATTTTTTTCCCCTTCTGTGCAGTAACGGCATTTTAGTAAGAAACCTGAGCTAGTTTACACTGAGCCAGTTTTATACTGGAGCCAGCCTTAAGTTTTTTTTTGTGTCAGTATTACTTTACTGACCCTTCTGTGCTACTTTCCATTTTTAAGAGAAATCAGATAACTCTCCCTTCTATTTGCAGTTCAAAACAGTTCAATGCAAACTATTTGTTAATTTGTTTCTGGTGAAATTCATCTCTCTTGCTATGCGCTGAAGAGCAGTACCTGATGATCAATAGCTCCCAGATTTCCATGAAGTCCTTTACTCCTTAAGGCTCAGTCCATCAAACATCACTTGCATTGAACTCCCGTTTCATTTCTAACCTAATCTACAATGAAAAGTACCAGCAGAAACACAGTTAAAACTGCCTGCCTATCTCCTCCCCTTCAGGGGAGGGCCGTTTATGTGCGGAAGTTCATTTCAAAGTAAAAGCTTTATTTCTTTGTGAAGGCCCACTTCATACAAGAAGCAAATACTTGTAACTTTTGACAAGGAAGTGAGGTTGAAGGGAATAGTAGTATAGTATTATGGTACTGGACTAGTAAGCGAGTGAATAGGTTAAAGATCTGGAGACAGTTAAAATCCCACCGCAGCAGCTGGGAAATTTAAATTCAGTTAATAATTAAATCTGGAATAAAAAATTAGTATCAGGATTGATAACCAGAAGGCAGCATGTGGCACAGTGGTTAGCACTGGGACTGCGGCGCTGAGGACCCAATAGAATAGAACATTACAGCGCAGTACAGGCCCTTCGGCCCTCGATGTTGCGCCGACCTGTGAAACCACTCTAAAGCCCATCTACACTATTCCATTATCATCCATATGTTTAACCAAAGACCATTTGAATGCCCTTAATGTTGGCGAGTCCACTACTGTTGCAGGCAGGGCATTCCACGCCTTTACTATCTGAGTAAGGAACCTACCTCTGACATCTGTCCTATATCTATCTCCCTCAATTTAAAGCTATGTCCCCCCGTGCTAGACATCACCATCTGAGGAAAAAGGCTCTCACTGTCCACCCTATCTGATCTTCTGATCATCTTGTATGTCTCTATTAAGTAACCTCTTAACCTTCTTCTCTCTCTAACGAAAACAGCCTCAAGTCCATCAGCCTTTCCTCATAAGATCTTCCCTCCATACCAGGCAACATTCTGGTAAATCTCCTCTGTACCCTTTCCAATGCTTCCACATCCTTCCTATAATGCGGCGACCAGAACTGGACGCAATACTCCAAATGCGGCCGCACCCAGAGTTTTGTACAGCTGCAACATGACCTCACGCCTCCGAAACTCAATCCCGCTACCACTAAAAGCTAAGACACCGTACGCCTTCTTAACAACCCTCTCAACCTAGGTGGCAACTTTCAGGGATCTATGTACATGGACACCATGATCTCTCTTCTCATCCACACTACCAAGAATCTTACCATTAGCCCAGTACTCTGTATTCCTGTTACTCATTCCAACATGAATCACCTTACACTTTTCTGCATTAAACTCCATTTGCCACTTCTCACCCAGCTCTGCAGCTTATCTATGTCCCTCTGTAACCTGCAACATCCTTCCGCACTGTCCACAACTCCACCGACTTTAGTATCATCCGCAAATTTACTCACCCATCCTTCTACGCCCTCCTCCAGGTCATTTATAAAAACAACAAACAGCAGTGGCCCCAAAACAGATCCTTGTGGTACACCACTAGTAACTGAACACCTGGCTGAACATTTCCCATCGACCACCACCCTCTGTCTTCTTACAACTAGCCAATTTCTGATCCAAACCGCTAAATCACCCTCAATCGCATGCCATCTTATTTTCTGCAATAGCCTACCGTGGGGAACCTTATCAAACACTTTACTGAAATCCATAAACACCACATCAACTGCTTTACCCTCGTCCACCTGTTTGGTTACCTTCTCAAAGAACTCAATAAGGTTTGTGAGGCACGACCTACCCTTCACAAAACCGTGTTGACTATCCCTAATCAAATTATTCCTTTCTAGATGATTATAAACCCTATCTCTTATAAACCTTTCCAAGACTTTGCCCACAACAGAAGTAAGGCTCACTGGTCTATAGTTACCGGGGTTGTCTCTACTCCCCTTCTTGAACAAGGGGACAACATTTGCTATCCTCCAGTCTTCTGGCATTATTCCTGTAGACAATGACGACATAAATATCAAAGCCAAAGGCTCTGCAATCTCCTCCCTAGCTTCCAAGAGAATCCTAGGATAAATCACATCCAGCCCAGGGGACTTCTCTATTTTCACACTTTCCAGAAATGCTAATACCTCCTCCTTATGAACCTCAATCCCGTCTAGTCTAGTAGCCTGTCTCTCAGTATTCTCCTCGACAACAATGTCTTTTTCCTGTGTGAATACATTTAACGCCTCTCCTATGTCCTCAGACTTGACGCACAACTTCCCACTACTGTTCTTTACTGGCCCTACTCTTACCCTAGTCATTCTTTTATTCCTGACATACCTATAGAAAGCTTTAGGGTTTTCCTTGATCCTACCTGCCAAGGACTTCTCATGTCCCCTCCTGGCTCTTCTTAGCTCTCTCTTTAGATCCTTCCTGGCTAACTTGTAACTCGCAAGTGCCCTAACTGAACCTTCACGTCTCACCTTTACATAAGCCTCCTTCTTCCTCTTGACAAGTGATTCAACTACTTTAGTAAACCACGGTTCCCTCGCTGAACCACTTCCTTCCTGCCTGATAGGTACATACTTATCAAGGACACGCAGTAGATGTTCCTTGAACAAGCTCCACATTTCAATTGTGCCCATCCCCTGCAGTTTCCTTCCCCATCCTATGCATCCTAAGTCTTGCCTAATCGCATCGTAATTGCCTTTCCCTCAGCTATAACTCTTGCCCTGCGGTATATACCTATCCCTTTCCATCGCTAAAGTAAACTTAACCGAATTGTGGTCACTATCACCAAAGTGCTCACCTACCTCCAAATCTAGCACCTGTCTGGTTCATTACCCAATACCAAATCCAATGTCGCCTCGCCTCTTGTTGGCCTATCTACATACTGTGTCAGGAAACCCTCCTGCACACATTGGACAAAAACTGACCCATCTAAAGTACTCGAACTATAGTATTTCCAGTCAATATTTGGAAAGTTAAAGTCCCCCATAACAACTACCCTGTTACTTTCGCTCCTATCCAGAATCATCTTTGCAATCCTTTCCTCTACATTTCTGGAACTTTTCGGAGGCCTATAGAAAACTCCCAACAGGGTGACCTCTCCTTTCCTGTTTCTAACCTCAGCCCTTACTACCTCAGTAGACGAGTCCTCATCAAATATTCTTTCTGCCACTGTTATACTGTCCTTGACTAACAATGCCATACCTCTTCCTCTTTTACCACCTTCCCTGAGCTCACTGAAACATCTAAACCCCGGAACCTGCAACAACCATTCCTGTCCCTGCTCTATCCATGTCTCCGAAATGGCCACAGCATCAAAGTCCCAGGTACCAACTCATGCTGCAAGTTCACCCACCTTATTCCGGATGCTTCTGGCGTTGAAGTAGACACACTTCAAACCACCTTCCTGCCTGCCGGTACACTCCTGCGACCTTGAAACCATACTCATGACCTCACGACTCTCAACCTCCTGTGCACTGGAGCTACAATTCAGGTTCCCACCCCCCTGCTGAATTAGTTTAAACCCAGGCCCTGGCCGTGGGTCACTGTCCGTGTGATTTGCACATTCTCCCTATGTCTGCATGGGTTTCACCCCCACAACCCAAAGATGTGCAGGTTAGGTGGATTGGCCATGCTAAATTGACTCTTAATTGGAAAAAGAAAAATAATTGGCTACTCTAAATTAAAAAAAGAGGATTGATAACCATGGTGGATTGTCCTAAAAGGCCAACTGGTTCATTAATGTCCTTTAGGGAAGGAAATCTAATGTCCTTACCTGGTCTAGCCTATTTGTGACTCCAGACCCAGATCAATATGGATGACCCTGAAATAGCCTAACAAGTCACTCAATTAAGGGCAATAAACGCTGGCCTTGCCAGTGATGCACCCATCCTATGAATGAATAAAAAAGGTGTTTATAAACAGGTAGAAAAAAATTCCTGAAAGCGATTAGATTGACCTAGAAATTGGACCATTAGTGGAAAGGCTGTAATTCAGCCGTACCTGAAACTCTCTGGATCAGAAACACCAGATATTGAGCCATGGTCCTTGTTTCAATGTTCCTAGACAAGCTTCAAGGGCCAGTTGGTGAAGAGGGCTCCAAGGTTGGGTGACTGTTGGCCTGATTTGGGGATCAAGGTGAGGTTCAGGGTAGTGGCATGGGTCAGGGTTCTGGGGGTTCAGTGTTGGGAATGGATCAGGAGCAGAGAGGAAACTGGGTATGGTGGGAGAGGTCGGGAGTGGTAATTGGATCCTTTAAGACCAAATGCAATAGGCTTAATCCCCTGCTTAAGGTGTGGGGCAAGGACAATTCTTGTTTGTTCTTGCCCAATAAGACGGGTGGCGCATTTTCCACCAGAAATGCGAGGCTGCTTCCTGTCTGCAATACTGAGGACTTAGTAGTCTGAACAGTGCCTGAAGAACAAGTGAGCATGCATCAATTTCTAAAATGCATGCACATATCATGATTTATAGATACAAACAGTCCAAAACTATGATAGGCTAACAATTTTACTAAATCCATCACACAGATCAAACAAACAACTCAAATAAATGTGCTGAGCAGCTGCCCTATACCCAGCTGTTTGTTCTCTGTATCTTTAATATGATCACTGAACCGGAAAACTAGGAAATAGCGGATTCTGTGACAACTGAAAATAATCGCGATTTCGGGGATATTTGTAAACTTATAAAAACATTATCATGGCACATAGATCTCTGGGATACTTAAACGGTATTGTTCTAATCATCTTCTGCAGCAAATCAGGCTAAGTCTCAGTATTTTTGATACCTTTTGTAGTTAGCCAGGCCTAAGGGATAAAGTCCTTACTCATAATTACAACAGGAAATTGGTTGAGCTGCTGTATGAAATTCTGAAGCAAATGGCTTATGATGAAGCAGGTTCTGGTTATACTGTACATCATCATTCATTTATATCAATGTTAGTTGGCCCAGTCTGACCCTGTGGTATCCCTCTTCCTCTGCAAAATCCTTTCCCTTTCAGCGCAACAGATTGAACATGAAAGATGTGTCTAAAAGTACAGAGATCGAGCCATTATTGTTGGAATAAAATATTTGAGAAATACTTCAGTGCCTTCATTAGAAAAACACTCAGCATACCCATGCACATTAGTTTGATCAAATGTAACCCAGCCCTGGAAAACATACAGGAACACATCACTGGATCATGGAAGTATCATTCTGCTATTTGCTTTCAGTATTACTGTCACAGAAATAACATACTGAGTAACAACATAACGCAATAACATATGTATTTTCTGGCTTATTGCCTTCCTTGGAAAAGTTTGTGCAGTTAGGATCTGTTTGTAATATTAGAAGCCATGGATTACCCCCTCTTTAAAGGAACTTCAAGGGAAGACTGCAAAGATGCAAAAGCAACAACAACCCATAATAACAACTTACGAGTGGGGCAGATTTTCCTGAATGCACTTAGAAAATCAGATGGAGGATGATTGTGTGAAATATGGTGCGTGGGAAGGTGTTTGCTTCAAAAGAAGGTTTGAAAGATTCTGTTAAGAATTAAAGGGAAATAACCCTGCTGGAAGTTCTCTGCATGTTACACCTAAGTAATTCTTTACATCAGTGTTGTCCAATTCACCAGGCGCGAGCCACATGTGATTAATTGGGAATCCAGATGTAACTAACTGCATGTCTGATGAAAATGACACGCCACCATTGGACCTTTGGTTCCAATACTTACTTTTGCACAGTGTATGAATGCAAACTTACAGGTCGCAAACTTTGGTTCCAACACATCCATTGTTTTGGCACTATGAGTTTTAGTTTCGAAATGGAATTGCTCACATGTATTTCCATTGTGGCCTGACAGAGCACCATCTTGGTGAGGACATTGACGTGGGCATTAACAGTGTGCATGGGAACTATGCAGATTGTGAGGTCAGTCAATGTCCTCAGTGACTAGACACTGGTGCTATCATTCTGGATCTCGCTGCCGTAGCTAAGGCCCTCCTCTCTTAAACACACAAAGTTGAACACATGTTCAGCATCAGGAAAGTACCCCCCATCCCCCAACCCACACACCCTCACCTCCAATACTGGTGATATTTAAAGGGCTCACCATCAACTTGCATGTTGATTTTGGAATACTTTTTATTGGTTCTGTTTGAGTTTGTGGCATTTTGAGGAGTTGCTTGCAGTTGGTGAAGTCTTCAAGGGGTGACCCGGGGTGCCCTTATCAGGCGGGCTGAGGCTGGACACCCTAATTGGTAAGTTGGGGCATTGGGGGGGGTGGGGGGGAGGGACGACGATGGGGGGGGGGAACCAGAGGCCGGGTGGGGTTCGAGAGATAGGGACGGCATTTAAAAAGTGAGGTAAGTGCGGCCTTAGCAGGGTGTTCCCCACAGAGGCTCCCCCCAAAAAAATCAAAGCTCAGTTTGATTGCGGGGTCGGCACTGCAGGTTTTGGGAAACACCCTTAAATCGTGCCCAAAGTCTAACCACTACAGTACTCTTAGAAACTGTTTCTTTTCACTATCTATAATTCCCAGTAAGGGATCACACAACATTAGGTTAAAGTCTAACAGGTTTGTTTCCAATCACTAGCTTTCGGAGCACTGCTCCTTCCTCAGGTGAGCAGTGATTCACCTGAGGAAGGAGCCACACTCTGAAAGCTAGTCATTCAAAACAAGCCTGTTGGACTTTAACCTGGAGCTGTAAGACTTCTTACTGTGCCCACCCCAGTCCAACGCTGGCATTTCCACACATTATAATTCCCAGTAAATTGAATCTGCACAATATACCTCAGAATAAAGTGTCATGTCTGCTGTCATCAATAAGGAAAAATACAGCATTAGACAAGACAAAAAGAGTGAAAATGGTGCTGACATGCAAGAAACACTGTTTGTCATGGCATATTTATAATTGACCCAACAGCTTCACTTGGTAGGCAGTACTCTCACTTCTGATGCCAGAAGGTTGTGGATACCAACCCCATTTAAGCACATCGGCTAGAATTCTCTGACGTTTCGATTCTCTTTTCTGGGCAGCCGCGCACCTCCGCTCGTGGGTTTCCCAGCGGCGTTGGGGGGGGGGGGGGGGGGGGGGGGGGGGGGGGCTTCAATGGGAAATCCCATTGACAAGCAATGGGAATAGAGAATCCCGCCTACAGCGAACGGCGCACGCCTAGAAATACGCGGCTGGGGGATTCAGAAAATCCCACGGTTGACACTCCATTGCAGCACTGAGGGAATGCTGATTTGCCAGAAGTCTTGTAATTTGGGTAAAATATTAAACTAAGTCCCAGCTAGTTTGTGCACAACTATATCCCACAAACAGTGATGTGGGTAATAGCATTAAACTGTTCTGATAGAGCTGGCTGATGGATAAATGCTGCCTACGACACTGGAATAATTGTTGTTCCCCTTCAAATAGTACAACCTCTGATCCCGTCTCCTCCACAGGCCACTTTCAACAACAACTTGCATTTATATAGTGGTTTACATAGTAAAATGTCCCAAAGCACTTCACAGAAATGTTATCAAATGAAGTTTGACACCGAGCCACATAAAAGAGATATTAGGCCAGATGACCAAAAGCTTGGTCAAAGAGGTAAGGTTTTTAAATATATATTTTTATTAGAGTTTTGCATTTTTACAAATAATGCAACAAACTCTCAAAGCTGGTACAATACAGCATAAATGCTTCTACATGATTAGAGAAATCATGTATTCTTTAAGACCAAATGTGGAGTGGGTGAGTGTGTTTTCTTGGGGGGATTCTCTGGAAAGATTTCTAAGTGTGGTAGCGAGCGTGAACCACCGCGAGCTTCCCGGCGCTCAGTCCAGGGAGGCCGGCAACGCTATTCAACATTAATCGGTCACCTTGACGAGGCCCCACGGGCTTCTCGCTGCAAATGAAATCTTGCCAACCGATTCGCTGGAACCGCGTTTACCCAGCCTCCCCCCGCTAACAAGGTCGAGCAGCACGTAAACCACTGCTTGCACAGCCAACCCCAGCCAGCTCGCAACAATGGCGCCCAGGCTACTGGCCCCAAGATTCGGGGATGCAGATCTGGCCAGGCTCCTAGATGCCGTGGAGGCTAGGAGGGATTCCCTGATCCCCCGAGGGTCCCAGAACGTCAACCACAGGGCAGCCACTGTTGTCTGGGATGAGGTGGCGGCGGCTGTGAGCAGCGGGAGAGTAACCAGGGCGAGTGCAGGAGATGCCGCCGGCAACGCGTGGCACCGAGGCCAACACTGCTAGGGTGGCGACCACAGTGGAGAGCCTGGTGCACGACGACGGCGCCATTAGTGCTCACGTAACCATGATTGCCAATTTTCTATTAGCGATAGCTCTCAGCTGCACGGCCAGAGGCCTCGACAGTCAGTCGGGGTTATAGGTGGACGATGGGGCAGACAGCAAAAACAAGGGTTGCCCCCGGAATGGGTACAGGGGTTGGCATGGTGGTACCGTTCACGGTTTCCCCACAGCGCCTCCCCATCCTCCCATGGCGACCCACCCCTGCGAATGCTCCCCCACCCCCAGCTGACCACAGGGGTGGCTAGCCCAGTGCCCCCGGGCTCTTTGCAAAGATAGCTACTCCCCTCCTCGGCTCCCCACAGGTTCACGTTTTTAAAAAGGAGTACTAATCGGCACCAGCCTGACCACTTACTGGGAAGATCGATGAATGACAGGAGGCCGTTGGATATGGGGTGGCTCCCGTTAATTGTATGGAAATAGGGCTCAAGTGGTGATGATTGGTTTCTCGCCACGCTACGGCGAGATCCCGATTTCACTTATGGGAGCGGGCTGGTTGCTTCGCAAACTGTTTGGTGCCTGGCGCAGTTCTCGTTTTTGGCCTCTCCCGCTATTCATTGGCCTCGTTTTGCTCGAGTGCGAGTGCAACAAAGCTGTAGAATCGCACCCCTTGTTTTCTTTACTGGTTTGGGGGATTTGTGGGTGAAGGGCGGTCGTGGGCTTGGAGTTGGATGGACGCCTCGAATGGGGGCCACCATGCTAGCTGGTTGGCTAGTTAACGGGAGTGAAGTGGGGAGTTTACCTGTGGAGGGTTTGGGGGAGGAACAGGGATGGTTGGGTTTTTCTCTATCTTTGTTTATGGGGGGGAGGGCAAAGCGGGGTGGGGAGGGATGCTGACGTGGGTGGTGCTGATATGGCATAGTTGGTTGAGAGGAGATGGTGGCAGACAACCTGAGGAGGGCCAAGGGTGAGCGAGGTGTGGGCCTGGGGGAGCTGGCTAAAGAGTGGTTATGGCTGATCGGCGAGGAGTTTGAAGGCAGACGTTGTGTTTCTTCAGGAGACGCACTTGAAGCTGGGGACCAGACGAGGCTGAGGGAGGGCCGGGTGGGACAGATGTTCCACCGAGGGCTGGATATGAAGGCCTGGGGGGGGCAGGGGGTAGTTTCTTAAGGTGGGTCTGAGGGAAGATTCCAGACCTGTACGGGCACTGGCTAGTTGTGGGGTGGATATTTTACTACAGTTCTGGATCCAAGATTGAGCTGGTTGTGCCCATGGCCCCTGAAGGTTTTGGCTACGGCGAGGGAGTCATTGGGGTATATGGAGCGTATGGGGCAGCCCCGTGACGGTTCAAGAGGCAGAGGGCGAAGGAATTTTCATATTTTTCACACGTGCACCGGTGTACTCCCGGATTGATGTCTTTGTTTCGACAAGGCATTGTTGGCAGGGTTGGCAGGATCAGAGTATTCGGCGATTGTGGTCTCTGACCACTCGCCACACTGGGTTGATTTGTAGGTGGTGCGGGAGGTTTGGGGGTGGGGGGGGGGGGGGGGGGGGGGGGGGGGTGCTCAGTGGCCGCAGTGTAGGTTGGAAGGGGGTCTGTCAATGGATGAGGTTAGTCATCTGAAATTACGTGGAGCTGCATAACACACAGGCGAGCGTGTTGTTCTCCGCTTTGCTTCACCTGTATGGCTTGGATGCGTAGTATTGAACAACGAAAAACAAGCTTTAACAAACAAAATTATAAATTTATTTACACTACTTACTATGATTCGTTCACATTCCTAAAGTAGGTTACTGTATTAAACTATGCTATCTCTAACTACAGAACTCGCAAGTACACGACTGCTCTCTCTCTCTCATGCCTCACCATGTTCTCTAAACTTCACCTGTCCTTCTGCATCTTCTCCTCTGTCCCATAAAGCTTAGCACCATCCCTTATATGCTTATGGGCCTTGCTCCCTCTAGTGGCTGTCTGTATAAAGTTCATTAACCCCTGCATTGCCTTCATGTATGATAGTACCACAGGGTGGTTTCTGCATCCACCCTGTGGGAGGCGCTCAAAGTGGTGGTTCGGGGGGAAAGAGCAAGGTAGGCTGAGATTGGTGGAGGACATTCTGAGGCTGGATCAGAGATATTCTGATGAGGAGGCGTTACTAAAGGAGAGGCAGAGGCTCCAGAAGGAGTTTGGGCTGGTGTACACTGGAAACACCAGTGGGACAACTCCGTAGAGCCAGAGAGGCGGTTTATGAGTGTGGGGAGAAAGTGAGTAGGATGCTTGTGCATCAGTTGAGGAAGCAGGCTGATGTGTTATCTGAGTTGGTCTAACATCGACTGCAACTGGATGCAGTGAGTGACTCGAATCAGGCTTCCGGCACAGGAGATGGTCCAACATTGTTTTATTGAACTTGCTTGTTTCTGTACATAATCTGCTGTGGGTTGACTCACTATTAATCTAAACTGATAACCTCAGACTGGCTTGACCAGACTAGCTCTCTGTCACATGGAGAAGGAGCTCATTGCCTTGTGCACTCTAACTATCTCTGTAGCTGTATCCAGTGAGAGTCTTAATGCCTTGTGTGTTTTACAGTGGTAGTGTCCTGTCTGGTGATTGGTTGTTCTGTATTGTGTGTGTTCATTGGTTATCCTGTGTGTCAATCACTGCCTGTCTGCATCTCATTATATCCATGAGTGGATATTATGACACAGGCGGCGGCGAGAGATTGAGTGAGGGATGAGGGGCATGGTGATATCAGAGCTGGAGAGGGTGAATGCGGTTTTTGACGCCTTCAATCAGAGGTTGTATAACTCGGAGCCTCCGATGGGGGATGGAGGGATGCGGAGGTTTTTGGATGGGTTGGAGTTCCTGAGGGCTGATGAGGCGAAGGTACAGGGATTGGAGGCCCACATTGGGCAGAGGGAGGAGATGGATTGCATGGGGATGACGCAGGTGGGGAAGGCCCAGAGCTCCCAGTCGCGTTCTGTAAGAAGTTTGGGTTGGAGTTGGGGTCCCTGCTAATTGGGATGTCTAAGGGCAACGATGAAGGGGGGAGCTCTCCACGGCGCTGTCGCAGGCCTCTATATCGCTCATTTTAATGAAGGACCCGGAGCAGTGTGGATCATACCATCCAATCTCGCTGTTGAATGTAGAGGCGAAGTTGGTAAAGGTGCTGGCATCGCAGATAGGGGATTGCGTGTTGAGGGTGATAGGAAAGGACCAAATGGGGTTCATGAAAGGATGGCAGTTGTTGGCGAATGTACGGAGGCTGCTTAATGCTACTATGGTGCCCTCAGAGGGCTGAGAAGTGAAAGTGGTGATGGCAATGGATGCAGATAAGGCACTCGATCGTGTTGAATGGGTGTATTTGTTTGAGGTGTTGGGTCGGTTCGCGTTTGGGCAGGGGTTTGTGGATTGGGTTCGGTTGATGTACAAGGCACCTAAGGCGAGTGTTCGGACGAGTAAGATTAATTGAGATGACTTTGAATTACACCGGGGGACGTGCAGGGGAGTCCACTCCCCCCGCTGCTCTTTACCCTAGCAAAAGAGCCATTGGCAATGGCGCTTAGGGGGTTGAGGGGGTAGAGGAGAATTGAATTGGGTGGGGGGGGGGGGGGGGGGGGGGGGGAGAGATTGAGCATCGCGTTTCGTTGTACCCAGATGATCTCCTGTTGTATATTTCGGACCCGGTTGGGAGCTTCGATAGGATCATGGGGGTTCTGGGTGAGTTTGGCCGCTTTTCGGTACACAAGCTGAATATGGGGAAAAGCAAGGTTAAAGCACGGGGACAGGAGAGGAGGCTGGGGGAATTGCTGCTTTGGTTCATGGAGGCCGTCTTTTGCTATCTTGGAAAACAGGTGGAGTGGAGTTTGGCCCAGCTGCACGAGCTGAACTTGGCGCAGGTAGTGGAGGGAATGAAGACAGACTCCAAAAGGTGGGATGTGCTGCCATTGTCTTTGGTTTTAGTGGGGTGGATGCAGACGGTGAAGAGGACGGTGCTGCCAAAGTTTTTGTTTGTATTCCAGAACCTCCTGATTTTTTTGTTCCTAAGTCCTTTTTTAGAAAGGTGAATGGGATCTGAAGGGGGGTCCAGCAAGGGGGGGTCCGGCAAGGGGGGGGGGGGGGGGGGGGGGTGGGGGGGGTGGGGGGGGGGGGGGGGGTCCGGCGGTGAGACCTCTTAAAACTGAATAGCTAGGATGCCACTAGAGTAGTTTTACATAAATTAGTTTATTAAGGATTGAGATTAGTTATTGAAAGTGTATTGAATAATCATTATTAACCATTAAACATGTATTTTTAGGACATAGCAGTAATAAGTAATCAAACTCTGGCTACAAGCAGTGGCCACAATGCATGATGGGATTTAGGCTTGCTAACTTGACCATGTTTTTGAGACACAGGTGATGTGTGATCAGCAAATTACATGGTAAGCAAGTTTTTAATCAGTGGCCTCCGATATCCTCTGGAAGCGAAAAGGAAGTCACTTTCGATATCCTGGCTTTCTGAAACAATCCATGGAATAAAGAGGATGCCAGTTCTGCCATCCAGGCCCTCATGAACAATGGGTGTGCAGGATCCTGAGATGGGGAAAGAACATCTTAGGGTGCTAAGATTGACGTCAAGCTTTTTTGTAAACACAGCTAACAGGATGAAGTTCAATCATGGGTTGATCACAATTTTATTGGATAAAGTTTAAACATGACAGCTTCAGGGACTGGATCGAGTCCAACTGGGGTGGGCTATTGATTTTTGGAAATTGTATAATTGATGAGTTTTTTTTTCAATGTTTGGTAGATGGATTTTGGCATTATCCAGATCTAATCTCGGTGTACACGTAACCAAGCTTCGATTAATAATTGAGCCATCTTATCCAGGTTGCTGATGTGTCTTTTGCTCTCTGTACTGAGTTGAGCCACAGGGAAGAATCCCACGTGGAAGCCGACTCAATACACAGGTCTTGAAACCGCTCCTACAGGATCATTGTGAGGTTTGTGTGGGCGGGGAAGGCTCCGCTGGTGAGGAGGGAGTTCTTGGAGAGGAATCGACGGGTGGTGGGTGGTTAGCATTCCTGAGCGTGTTGAATTACTACTGGGCAGCAAACATTGCAATGGTTCAGGTATCTGCAGGTTAGGGACTGTATTAGGAAGGAGGTGCCGTCCTTTCCGACGCTGCCGCCCCAGTACTGCAGGATAAGCTTCTGTCCGAGGATGAAATTGAGGAGGGCAGGGTTGCGGACATGTCTGGTGAGCTGATGAATTGGGAGTGTGTTCCCGTGGAGGAGGTCAGATGCAAGTGGGAGGAAAGTTGGGGGGGGGGGGGGGGGGGGGGGTCAGTGTGGGCCAGAATGTGTAGGGAAGCTCTGTGGAGCGTGAATGCTAGGCTAGGCTAAGTCTTATCCAATTTAAGATGGTGCATAGAGCCCACATGATGCTGTCTAGGATAAGTTGGTTCTTTTTGGTGGTGGATAGGATAGGTTTGGGCGGTGTGTGGGTGGATGGCAAACCATGTATATATGTTTTGGTCGTGTCTGAGGTTGAGGGAGTTTGGAAGGGAATTTCGGATGTAATGATTTTGGGGACAGAGCTCCGTGTCTGGAGGTGGCGATATTTGGAATGTCAGAGGACCTGGGAGTAAAGGTGGGGAGAGAGGCTGACGTCTTGGCCTTTGCCTCCCTGATAGCCTGGAGACAGATTTTGCTGTGTTGGTGGGACTCGGATCCGCCAAAGGCGAGGTATGGGTGGGCGATTTGGCAGAGTTCCGGCATTTGGAAAAAATTATGTTTGCCATTCGAGGGGTTCACCTCGAGGGGCAAGCTGTTTATCGACTTCTTTTAGGAGTGTTGAGTTGTCAGCTGGGGTGGGGGTGTTTACTTTTTGATTGGGGGGGGCAATAAGTTTGAAAAGCGTGCCAGTCTCAGCAAGCTGACTGAGGGCTGTTGTTGGGGGTGGGAGAGAGGGGGTGGGGGGGAGGTGTGCTGTGATTATGTATATATTTAAAGTGCCTCAATAAAATGGTTAAGAAGAAAGACACTTGTTGAGGGTGAGGGCACTTACTCCCCCATCAAGCCTAACCTCTATTTGAAGAAAGACTCCAACAACACTGAACCTAAGCATTCAGACTCACACTCGAACCCTACAACCAACAGGGTACTATCTCCCCGGGAGAACCAAATCCCGAAAAGGGGAGCAGTCCAGGTTCCCCCAAAAGGGGACATCTCAGGGGAGGATGACCTACTCCACCACCCAACATACCCTCCACGTGACCCAGGTAAACACAGTTACCACTGCCTAACTTACACAATCGAGGCCACTATCAATACCTGTGCAGCCAGGTAAATATAGAACATCAACGTAAGAAACGCTAGATATCCAAGGATTAATGAAGCACGCTCGAGCATGTACCGGTACATAGTTCCCCCTGTTCCAACAATACTATAGGCACCAACTAGACAAATAAAAAGGAAACCAATCTTCTCCAGGATACCTGATCTATCTGTACCTTCATGGGAAACAAGCAAGGATTCCTAATCCCAAATCAAAAGAAGTATAAAAGAAAACCACCACACTCATGGTTCTAGTGAGGCTTTTTCTTTACCCAGAATGAGAATATGAGACAAATGCCCCAGTGCTCATGGCCAGAATTCTCTGGCTGTTGCAATTCACTTTTCCCGCAGCAGCGCACTCCCAACCGTAGGTTTCGCTGTGGTGTGAGGTGGTTACAATGGAAAATCCCATTGACAAGCGGCGAGAAGATAGAATCCCACTGCCAGCAAAGGGCGTGAAATATATGGCTGGTGGGCCGGAGAATTCAGCTCCATATATCATAGACCCTGGTCAGGATAAAAGACAAGAACATGAAATTAGAGAAAGAAGGACTAGATTCTCCACATCCCCTGCCGCGTGTTTGTTGGCAAGCGCACCATTCGCTGGCAGCAGGATTCTATACCCCCGCCACTTTCAATGGGATTTCTCATTGAAGCCCCCTTACAACGCTGGGAATCCCGCGGGCAGGAGTGTGCTGCTAACGGGAAGAGTGACTCCCAATGACCGGAGAATCTGGCCATAACCACAAGGGCACAAAGTTCAGGATTAGTGATGAACTGCAGGATAATCTAACCATCCAGATCTCGGCACAACCAACGCCATGACGGGATTGTTGAGCAACATCCAGGATCCAGCCACCAAAGCCCCCCGCACCTCAGCCATGTTGTCGTCCCGGATCTCTGGTAACGGGAAGCCGAGGCCCCGGCAGTTGGCGAAGACCCATCGCACTTGGCCACCTCCAACCCTTCTCGACGAACATCGAGGACAAGACAACGTAAGACTGGTGGTCTGGATCCTCAGCCGACTCCAGGCCTCGAAGGCCGGATACAATGTGCTCCATCAAACCCGAAACACCCAGCCTTCAAACCGAGAATGTGAAAGCATGGCAGCCAGTTCTCAAATTCATACCAGCTATCCTCAGGAGACCAGGCGCTCTGATATTCCTTTTCTGACCTCATATCAACCAGGATGTTCGACACAATTTTCAAGGACTGAAGGCGAGCAACCGCCAAGGAGACCGTCCTTTCAGCTGACAGGATTGTCTTCTCCACTTCATTCATTCTCTGTAGGAAATCTTACAGTTCGTTAATATGACCATCAATAACCTGTGTCAGGTAGCCGAGGTCGTCATCCACAACTTCACTCACAATGGCAGCCAATATCATGATGCCAATGGCATTGCTGAAGTCTAAGCTCACTCACCAGCAAAACAGCCACTGCGAGCTGGGCCCCACCCTGGCCACCTCCGACCGCCTTCATCAAACAATGATTTTCTTCAATTCACTCGGTTCCCCATCAACAAACTTCAGCCAGGATCTTCCAGGAACATAGCGCAGATCACACATCCCAGGATCAAATAACTGGGTTGTGCATCAGGATTTTAAAAAAAGGATTAAAACATGAGTATTGCCAGAGCTCGCAAAAATGCAGCTGCTCCAGCACTTACATCATAAATAACATAGAACATTACAGCGCAGTACAGGCCCTTCGGCCCTCGATGTTGCACCGTCCTGTGAAACCCTTCTAAAGCCCATCTCCACTATTCCCTTATCGTCCATATGCCTATCCAATGACCATTTGAATGTGTTTAGTGTTGGCGAGTCCACTACTGTTGCAGGCAGAGCATTCCACGCCCTTACTACTCTCTGAGTAAAGAACCTACCTCTGACATCTGTCCTATATCTATCTCCCCTCAATTTAAAGCTATGTCCCCTCATGCTGGACATCACCATCCGAGGAAAAAGGCTCTAGATGTCCACCCTATCTAATCCTCTGATCATCTTGTATGCCTCAATTAAGTCCCCTCTTAACCTTCTTCTCTCTAACGAAAACAGCCTCAAGTCCTTCAGCCTTTCCTCGTAAGATCTTCCCTCCATACCAGGCAACATTCTTGTAAATCTCCTCTGTACCCTTCCCAATGCTTCCACATCCTTCCTATAATGTGGCGACCAGAACTGTAGGTTTTAAGGAGCATCTTAAAGGAGAGACTAGAATTAGAGAAGCGCAGTTTATCTTGGAGAACTAACACAGATTATAGAGTTAAGGAGGAGTGAGGTCATGGAGGGATTTGAAAAGAAAGGTAAGGGAGGTATTGGCAGATCAGCAACTAACGTGGATCAGCAGGCACAAGGGTATGTGCGAATGGAACTTGTGAGTTAGGACATGAAATATACATTTTTAGATGATCTCAAGTATATGGAGGGTGGAAAGTGAGAGACCAGCTGGGGTGTGTAAAAAGTCAAAGCTGGAGGTAACAAAGGCATGGATGAAGGTTTTAGCAGTCGGCACGGAGAGACAGAATGGAGTTGGGCAATGTTATGGCTATCCAAATGATAGCACAAATATGGGATCAAATGTGAAACTCAGGTTGCAAAGCATTTGGTTTGGCCTCAGGCAGTTCCCAGGGAGAGGGGCAGCATTGGTGGCCGAGGAATGGAGTTTGTGATGAGGTCTGAAGACAATGGCCTTGGTTTTCCCAATGTTTAGTTGGAAGAAATTTCTGCTCAGCTAGAAATGGATGCCAGTCAATGGTGATGAAGTAGAACTAGATGTTGTTGGCATTCATGTGGAAACTTACACAGTGTTTTTGGATGATATTGAGGGACAGCATGTAGGTGAGAAATAGGAGGGGAGGGGATCCTTGGGGGACACCAGATGTAATGATGAGGAAGCAGGAAGGGAAGTGATTGCACCTGATTCCTGTTATGACAGGATACATAAGAGTGAAACAAGCAAGCACAGTCCCATCCAGCTGGATGATTGTAGGGAGGCATTGGAGAAGAATGGGATAGTCAATCATGTCAGAGGCTGCAGACAGGATGAGGAAGGATAGCTTCCCTTCATTACACTCACATAGAATGTCATTTGTGACTTTCCTCTAACCATGTGCCTTCCTTGCACAACGTTTGTGGGTTGACTACCGTCTTCCTGTGTGCCTGGAGTTTGATGAAAAAGGTCTAAAGGTGTAAATTTTGTAAGTCAGTAAATTAACTTCTGTGAGAGGCATACACTGAAAGAAAAACATACAGAAGGGGGACAATATACTCAGATGGAGAGATAGAGAGGGGAATGTGAGCATCAGGGTAGACAAATAGTGGGATATCGGGCGGGATTCTCTGTTGTGAGTCTACCCCGTTACCATTGCTACCGAGGACAGAGAATTTGGTGCGCCGTTTGGGACCGGCGGGATTCTCTACTCCCACTGCTGGTCAATGGGATTTTCCTTTGAAGCCACCCCATGCCGCTGGGAAACCCATGGGTGGGGTTGCACTTGCCGTGGGAGCAGAGAATTCCACTGCCAGTGAACGGCTAGAGAATTCCAGCCATAGAGTTTTGGGCTGGATTTTCATCACCGAGGTGGGGAGCAGGATGTGTAAAAAAAACATTTAACAAAAAGAGCTTGGCTGGGAGCACCTGAGCCTCACTGAGCCAGAGCAATCACTGATTGGCTGTCCAATCTCTGCTGTCAATTTCACAATGTAGATTGCCACATAATTAAATTGTTTCAAATGCTTGCTGTTTCTGTTATTGATACTTTAAAGGGTCTGGATTATTGAAACTTTCTTGCTCTGTAATGAAATTGCTATTTTAAGCATCGTGGTAAGTAATAAATGAATGACTTTTTTTTTCTGACAATGTACTATCACTGAAGGACTCATTGGTTCTGTGCTGTGTATATTAAGTCAATGGGCATTAAGTGCCATAGCTTGGCATTGGAGGCATAAAGGGTGGGTGGATGGAGGGATATGGTTTGGCATATGAGGCCTGAGGGATGGGAAATGAGTGGAGAGGCATATCTTGACATAGAGGGCATGTGAGACCATGGGGGGATTGGTGAAGTGGCATAGTTTGGCACAAAGGCATGAGGGACCATGGGGGTGGTTGGGGGATACTTTGGCATAGGGAGCATGAAGGAGGACTCTTTGAAATTGACCTTTTAAAAGGTCCCCTCATGCAGACTATGATTCACAAGGCCTGGGGGGAGCCCAGGTCCAAGTACAGGAAAATTGCGGAGATGTAGGACATGCCTATCTTTGCAATCGTGCTGGCCAGGTTGGAAAAGCGGGTGTCTGATGTGGGTTTTAGATCTGAACAAGTCGGCACTCTTTAAAGGCAGACAGCCTGGGAATGGTGTCCGGGAACCTGCAAATGGAACTCATTCTCCATTTTTAAAAGTCTCCTAAGTCATCCTGACTTGGTGAAAATCCAATTGTATAAGAGGGTTTGTGAGAACCATGCAAAGAAGAAGCAGACAATGAATGTCATGACCCCCTGGGCTAGTGAGCGGTCAATTCCAACCCCGCTTAGATGTTATTTTTAAATACCCGAGGATCATGGCTGAGCCCAATAAACTGCAGTCACCAGCTTTGTAAATTTAACACAAATAACCTTTTATTATTTAACAGTAATATAACTAAACTGACAAAAATGTAACTGACTACCTAATACCTCTTTCCCAACCCCTCTCTATCCAACTCGCCCCATTCTACAAACAGACACAAACAACATAAAGGGAAAGAGTGGTGGAAAGGGAAGAAAATAATGATAAAATATAAGGATAAAGGATCTCTGATGCATTAGAACGATTTCCAGTTAAAGTCTTCCAGTAGTTGGGCAGCACGGTAGGACAAGTGGATAGCACTATGGCTTCACAGCGCCAGGGTCCCAGGTTTGATTCCCTGCTGGGTCACTGTGCGGAGTCTGCACGTTCTCCCCGTGTCTGCGTGCGGTTCGTCCGGTGTTCTGGTTTCCTCCCACAGTCCAAAGATGTGCAGGTTAGGTGGATTGGCCATGCTAAATTGCCCTTAGTAAACAAAAAAGGTTAGGACGGGGTTATTGGGTTATGAGGATAGGGTGCAAGTGAGGGCTTTTTTTTTTTTTTTTAAATAATTTTTATTGAATTTTTCAAAATACAAACATTTTAACCCCCCTACATTTACATTTAAATTATAACAAAACAAAGTCAAACCCCCCTACTTAACAAGAAAAAGAAAAAAAAAATCCCCCCCCCCCCCCCCCCCCCCCCCCCCCCCCCCCCCCCCCCCCCCCCCCCCCCCCCCCCCCCCCCCCCCCCCCCCCCCCCCCCCCCCCCCCCCCCCCCCCCCCGCCGGCGAACCGACAGTCAGACCAACTTATCATTTCTAGCAGCGTCCTCGGGCAGGCCTTGCCCGTGCCACCGCCGCTACCGTACTTCCTTCGTCGTTGTCCCCCCTCCCCCCCCCCCCCCCCCTCCCCCCCCTCCCGCCCTCCCCTCCCCTCCCGGGTTGCTGCTGTCATGGCCTCAGTTTCTATCTCTGATCCAAGAGGTCTAGGAAGGGTTGCCATCGCCTGGAAAACCCCTGCACTGACCCTCTCAGGGCGAATTTGATCCTTTCCAATTGGATGAAGTTTGCCATGTCGTTTAACCAGGTGTTAACACTCGGAGGCCTTTCGTCCCTCCACTGAATCAGGATCCTCCTCCGAGCCACCAAGGACGCAAAGGCTAATATTCCAGCCTCCCTCGCCTCCTGTACCCCCGGTTCCACCCCAACCCCGAAGATCGCAAGTCCCCATCCTGGCTTGACCCTGGACCCCACCACTCTCGACACCGTCCCTGCCACCCCCTTCCAGAACTCCTCCAGTGCCGGACATGCCCAAAACATATGTGCATGATTCGCAGGGCTTCCCGAACATCTAATACACCTGTCTTCACCCCCGAAAAACCGACTCATCCTTGTCCCCGTCATGTGGGCTCTATGCAGTACCTTAAATTGAATGAGACTTAGTCTCGCACATGACGACGACGAGTTGACCCTCTCCCGGGCGTCTGCCCATGTCCCGTCCTCTATCTGTTCCCCCAGCTCTAACTCCCACTTATCTTTCAGCTCCTCTACTGGTACCTCCTCCACCTCCTGCATAATCTTATAGATGTCCGAGATCTTCCCCTCCCCGACCCAGACCCCTGATAGCACCCTATCACTCACCCCCCTGTCGGGGAGCGCGGGGAACCCCGCTACCTGTCGTCTGGCAAATGCCTTCACTTGGAGGTACCTGAACGTGTTCCCCGGGGGGAGCCCAAATTTCACCTCCAGCTCTCCCAGGCTCGCAAACCTCCCCTCTATAAACAAGTCCCTCAGTTGTCTAATACCCGCCCTCTGCCAGCTCTGGAATCCCCCTCCTGTGTTTCCCGGCGCAAATCTGTGGTTCCCTCTTAGTGGTGCCCCTATCAGACCTCCCACTTCCCCCCTGTGTCGCCTCCACTGCCCCCAGATCTTGAGGGTGGCCGCCACCACCGGGCTCGTGGTATACCTCGTGGGAGGGAGCGGCCATGGTGCCGTTACCAGTGCCCCTAAGCTTATGTTGCCGCAGGACGCCCTCTCCATGCGCTTCCAGGCTGCCCCCTCCCCTTCCATCATCCACTTTCGTACCATCGATGTATTTGCCGCCCAGTAATATCCTGAAAGGTTGGGTAACGCCAGCCCTCCACTATCCCTACTCCGCTCCAAAAAGACCCTTCTAACTCTCGGGGTGCCATGTGCCCACACATACCCCATGATACTACTCGTTACCTTCTTGAAAAAGGCCCTGGGGAGGAAGATGGGCAGACACTGGAACAAAAACAAGAACCTCGGGAGGACCGTCATTTTAACTGACTGCACCCTCCCTGCCAGCGACAGCGGCACCATGTCCCACCTCTTAAACTCCTCCTCCATCTGCTCCACCAGTCTGGAAAAGTTCAACTTGTGTAGGGTCCCCCAGTTCTTTGCCACCTGCACCCCCAAATACCTAAAACTTTTAACTGCTCTTTTGAAGGGGAGCCTCCCAATTCCCTCCCCTTGGTCTCCCGGGTGTATTACAAAGACCTCACTTTTCCCCAGATTTAATTTATATCCCGAAAAGTCCCCGAACTCCGCTAGTATCCCCATTACCTCCGGCATTCCCCCCTCCGGGTCTGCCACATACAACAACAAATCATCCGCATAGAGCGAGACCCGATGTTCCTCCCCTCCCCTTGTCAGTCCTCTCCACCCCCCTGAACCCCTCAGTGCCATCGCCAACGGCTCAATCGCTAATGCAAAGAGTAAGGGAGATAGGGGACATCCCTGCCTAGTACCTCGATGGAGCCCAAAATATTCTGACCTCCTCCCGTTTGTTACCACACTTGCCATCGGAGCTGAATAGAGCAGTTTTACCCACTTGATAAATCCCTCCCCAAACCCAAACCTTTCCAACGTCTCCCACAAGTATTCCCACTCCACCCTGTCAAATGCCTTCTCCGCGTCCAGCGCTACCACTATCTCCGCCTCCCCTTCCACTGCTGGCATCATAATCACATTTAACAATCTCCGGACATTTGTGTTAAGTTGGCGTCCCTTCACGAACCCCGTCTGGTCTTCATGGACTACCCCTGGCACACAGTCCTCTATCCTGGTTGCCAGGACCTTTGCTAACAGCTTGGCATCTACATTTAAGAGGGAGATAGGCCTGTAGGACCCGCACTGGACCGGGTCCTTGTCCCGCTTCAAAATCAAGGAGATCAGGGCCTGCGACATTGTTGGAGGCAGAACCCCCCCCTCGCGCGCCTCATTGAAGGCTCGCACCAGCACTGGACCCACCAAGTCCACAAATTTCCTGTAAAACTCCACCGGGAACCCATCCGGCCCCGGCGCCTTCCCCGCCTGCATCTGGCCTATCCCTTTAATTAGCTCCTGCAGCTCTATCGGCGCCCCCAACCCTTCCACCAGCTCCTCCTGTACCTTTGGGAACCCCAATTTGTCGAGAAAGTTCTTCATTCCCCCTCTCCTCTTCGGCGGTTCAGACCTATACAATTCCCTATAGAAGTCCCTAAAGACCCTATTCACCTCTTGCCCCTTCTGCACTACATCCCCACCCCTCTCTCTCACTCCCCCAATCTCTCTGGCTGCATCTCGCTTACGAAGCTGGTGTGCCAGCATCCTGCTCGCCTTTTCCCCGTACTCATACGCCGCACCCTGCGCCCTTCTCCACTGCATTTCCGCCTTCCTAGTGGTCAGTAGGTCGAACCTGGCCTGCAAGCTACGCCGCTCCCTTAATAGCCCCTCCTCTGGCGCCGCCGCATATTTCCTATCTACTTCTAGGAGCTCCCCCACCAGCCTCTCCCTTTCCTGCCTCTCCTTCCTCTCTCTGTGTGCCCTTATGGAGATCAGCTCTCCTCTAATCACTGCTTTCAAGGCCTCCCAGACCGTCCCCACCTGCACCTCACCTGTGTCATTCGTACCCAGATAGTTCTCAATGCCCGTTCTCACCCTTCTGCACACCTCTTCGTCCGCCAACAGCCCTACATCCAGGCGCCACAACGGGCGTTGGTCCCGCGCCTCCCCCATGTCCACGTCCACCCAATGTGGTGCATGGTCCGATATCGCAATGGCCGAGTACTCCGTGTCCTGCACTCTCGGTATCAGCCCCCTGTTCAATACGAAAAAATCGATCCTAGAGTACACTCTGTGGACGTGGGAGAAAAAAGAATACTCCCTCGCCCTAGGCCTACCAAATCTCCATGGGTCTACCCCTCCCATCTGCTCCATGAACCCCCTTAACACCTCTGCCGCTGCCGGCCTCCTATTCGTCCTGGAACTCGATCTATCCAGCCCAGGGTCTAACACCGTATTAAAGTCCCCTCCCATGATCAGGCCCCCTGCCTCCAGTCCCGGGATGAGGCCCAGCAGGCGCCTCATAAAACCCGCGTCGTCCCAGTTCGGGGCATACACATTTACCAGTACCACACTCTCTCCCTGCAGCCTACCCCTCACCATCACGTACCTGCCCTCCTTGTCTGCCACCACCTCTGCCGCCACAAACGACACTCTCTTTCCCACCAAAATCGCCACCCCCCGGTTCTTGATATCCAAGCCTGAGTGGAACACCTGTCCCACCCACCCCCTTCTCAGGCGGACCTGATCTGCTACCCTCAAATGAGTCTCCTGCAGCATTGCTACATCAGCCTTCAGTCCCTTCAGGTGTGAGAAGACCCTTGATCTTTTGACCGGCCCATTCAGCCCCCTTACGTTCCACGTGATCAATCGGGTCGCAGAGCGACCCGTCCCTACTCCCTGTCGATTAGCCATGTCTTGTCCCTTGCTCGCCCCGGGTCATCCCTTCTTTTCTGACCCGCTTCCCATAGCGATGGCCCCCCCCCCCCCCCACCCCCCCCGGCTCTCCCTTCTCGTCCCTGGTCTTTCTAGCAGCAACCCGGTGTCCCCCCCCAGTCCCCCCCCCCTTCCCCCCCCCCCCCCCCCCCCCCCCCCCCCCCCGGCTAGGACCCCTCCTAGCCGCGATGTACCCCACATCGTACTCCCGAGAGTCAGCTGGTCTCCGCTGACCCGGCTGCTCCTGCCACATTCCGACTCCTCCCGGTTCACCCCATCTGCGCCCGTGAAAGATCCCCTTAAAACCCCCGAGAAAGACCCGCATAATCAACCCGCTCCGCCCCGTCCCGTCTCCCCAACTTAACGATATAAATACAAATACCCAATGGCAACTAATACATAAATACTTAACTACATACTTAAATAACAAAATAATTAACTAACTATCAACTAACAGTGTGCCCAACCATCACCCTCCATCAAACAGTATAAATAACCGCAGATAACCATAACCCGAAAAGAAAAAAAAGAACAAAAAACCCCCCCAAGCACCCAAAGAAAAAGGGTAAGAGGGGTAAATAACTAAGGGAAATTGGAAACGGGAAAAAAACACCCCATAAGAAGCCAACGACCCACAATAGAGATTTCAACAGTACAAATATACAGAAACACCCAACAACTCGAAACCTTCAAAATATTCAGAAAAGTCAACCGTTCGAGAAAAAACACCCCAAACACTCCACGAAACTGTTACCCAGTTCCGACCTGGCCTGAAAAGAAAAGGGCCACTTGCACAATCAAGAGTCCCCCGGCGGCTACGACCGCCGGTGCTCCCAGGTTTTAGTTCGTGTCCAACTTTTCCTCTTGTACAAAGGTCCAGGCCTCCTCTGGGGACTCGAAATAATGATGTTGGTCCTTGTAGGTGACCCACAAGCGCGCCGGTTGCAACATTCCAAATTTGATCTTTTTCGCGTGTAGCACCGCCTTTGTCCGGTTGTACCGGGCCCGCCGCTTTGCCACCTCCGCACTCCAGTCCTGGTACACCCTTACCGTCGAGTTCTGCCACTTGCTGCTTTTCTCCCTTTTAGCCCACCTCAGGACTTTCTCTCGATCACTTAGCCACTGGAACCGCACCAGCACCGCCCTCGGGGGCTCGTTTGCCCTAGGCCTCCTGGCCATGACCCGGTATGCCTCTTCCAATTCCAGGGGCGCCGGACCGGCCCCTTCCCCCATCAGGGAGCTCAACATCTCCGCCACATATCCCGGGAGATCCGACCCCTCCAGGCCTTCTTCCAGGCCCAGGATCCTCAAATTTTTCCTCCTCATCCGAGTGTCCAGCTCCTCGAAGCGGCTCTGCCACTTCATGTGGAGTGCCTCGTGCACCTCCACCTTTGCCCCGATGACTGTGGCCTCCTCCTCCCTCGCGGCCATCTCCTGCTGCAGATCTTTAATCGACGCCTCTTGGATCGCCTGGGCTCCCACCAACCTGGTGGCCGTCGCGTTCATGGACTCTAAGAGTTCCACTTTCATCTCCGTGAAAAAACGGAGGAGAGCGGCCTGCTGCTCCTCCGCCCATTTCTTCCACTCCTCCGGTGCACCGCCGGCCGCCATTTTGATTTTCTTCCCCCGCTTTTTTTGGGGAGCTGCTGCCGTTTTTCTTGCCGCTCCACTCCGGGTACCGACCATAAAATCGGTCTAGCTCTCCTCAGGGGACCTTCCCCCACCGGGATTCGTTTTTTCAGCGCCGTTGGGGCCCTCCAATTGGCCCAAAAACACCTTTGTTGCAGGAGCTTCCAAATGTGCGGCTTAGCTAGTCATAGCCGCAACCGGAAGTCCAAGTGAGGGCTTAAGTGGGTCGGTGCGGACCTGATGGGCCGAATGGCCTCCTTCTGCACTGTATGTTCTAGTTCAAACTTTATTTTTGATACTTCTTCTTCCTAAGCTTGAGAGAGTTTTTCTTGGCATGGCTGCCCACTTTCTCTGTTGATTCATGATCATTTCAAATATATAGTAAAGATGAGGCAGACACTCACTGCTTTTAGAACAACAAAGCAGTTCTTTACTTCAGCAACGAGAGAGAGTTCCTTCTTTTTCAAGGTCTAATCGCTTCTGCCCAGCTCTCTCAGGATCATCACGCAATAACAGATCGCTAACTGTCAGCCAGAACACCGTCCCTGGCCAACCCACAGGTTGCCAGACAGCGAATCGAACCAACTTCCTCCAAAGCTGGTTCATAAGATTCACCCGGCACCGTCTAGCCTGTTTTCTCCTCTCCGCAATACAAATCCTGGAACACGCTGTCCTGAGCAGCAGGCTGCCTCAACTTGAGTCCCCTGCTTAAAGGCGGATTCTGATCATAAGTCCACGAATCAAAAATAATAAAATAAATGGGATCAAAGGGAAATCAAAAGGAAGGACTCCAGCATGACAGATGCACATTTTTCAAATATCTCTACCCATGCATTGCTATGGGAGATCAACTAGTAAGGGGTTAATTGGTGTCTACCTGCAGTTAACAATGTGGGATGCAGAGCATCTGACTGAAACACGAGTACTCCAAACAGTTGTCAGTGTGGACTGGCAAGGCAGAGCCACTGGATCAGACTGGATTAAAAACACATCTGGTAAAGGTTCGCTTTGGAATTCATTGCCTGAGGGTTCAAGTAAGCACAACAAGAGCAGCTGTGAATAAAGGATACACAGCAAGACCCGGCTGGGCATCATTGCCTGTAGAGATACAGCGCAGCTCTGCACTGACATAAATAGAGAGCTATTCTGGGTACATTTTCCTTTGCTGTTTTCACAGTTTGACAGCTGAAAGAATGTCAAATGAAAAGCTTCCCCTGCAGTTTGAGTAGAAACCTGATTATTAACCTTTACCTCGGTGCAGCAGCTGTCAGTTTGTCATAAACCAGTCTTAGGACAACTGCTCCTGAGACCTGGTAAGCTTGGCACAGTTTCATTCTTTTAGGGTTCACTGTAGATACAGGTAAATGATACGCTAAAAAATTCCATTTGTTATGTTTATTTCCTGGACAAATAGCGAAACCTTATAATTAAAACTGGGAGAAATGATTCATTGACAGGATCCAGGATAGTTAGGGAATCTCATTGAAATTTACAGAAAACTGAGAGGCCTGGATAGAGTGGACGTGGAGAGGATGTTTCCACTAGTAGGAAAAACTCAGATTGAAGGAACGATCCTTTAAAACAGAGATGAGGAGGAATTTCTTCAGCCAGAGGGTGGTGAATCTGTGGAACTCTTTGCCGCAGAAGGCCGTGGAGACCAAGCTACAGAGTGTCTTTAAGTCAGAGATAGATAGGTTCTTGAGGAGTTATGGGGAGAAGGCAGGAGAATGGGGATGATAAATATATCAGGTGGAGGAGACTCGATGGGCCGAATGGCCTAATTCTACTCCAATCTCTCATGGCCTTGAAGGGAAATTGGATAAATACCTGAAGGAGGGAGAATTGCAGAGATATGGGGAAAGAGAAAGTGTGTGGGACAAATTGGATTATTGTTTGAAAGTGTCAGTCAGACACAAAGGGCCTAACAACACCTCCTTGTAAACTGCAGTATCCCCACTTCCCCACTCCCTCTCGTCAAATAGTGAAATGGATACTTTTCAGTGTTATTACTGAAATATTCTTCAACTGAACACACCATGCATTCATAAATTGTAGCAACATGCAGTGTTTTTGTAACGGAAATTCTTGCTGACTCAGCCAAAACACAACGTCTGCAAACAGTCACATCACTATTCCAGGCCAGAATGGAATTGATTGAAAAATTCATCTGTCAATCATTGCTACTAATGAATGGGATTGATTTTATGTGGATAATTTGTATGTAACTATCCTCCATTCCCTGCTTTTTGCTGAAGAAATAGATAATTAGTAACTACCCTTCATGTAATATCTCGCACGGGACTTAAGGGATGGGATTCCCCGTGATCCTTGCGGTGTACATGTTCCCCAGCTAGAGGCGGGGGGGGGAACTCTATTACCCACTGTATAAAAGGTCGGCCAGTAAGGTACCGACCTGCAGAGGGAAACCCAGTAGAGATCTGGGCAGCGTAAACACTGAATTGTAAATTAATCTTTGTTCTTTACTTCACTCAGTGTGGACTGCCCGTGTCCTTTTTAAAGTGGCGACGAGGAGTAAACCGGTCTGCTGTTGACGTTGCAACCTACTCAGCTGAGCCACCTCCCCGACATTTTGGACCCAGGTTGGGGCAAATTATTTTTGGCACACCGCTGTTTGGGCGGTTAGGTGCATTTGATGCCGGTATTGAAGACTGGAAGCAATACGCAGAACGGATGCGTTACTTCCTCCCAGCCAACAATATCACGGAGAACAAACGCTGGACAGCCATAATGTTGACGGCCTGCGGAGCACACACATTCTGGGTGATCTGGAGTTTCACGTACCCGGTGGCGCCAGACACGCACTCGTTCGACCAACTCATGGCACCTATGGCGCAACACTTTTACTCAACCCCGTCAGCGATCATTCAAAGGTATCGTTTTAATACGGCAGCGAGGTCCCCTGGTGAGTCCGTCACCGGGTTCATATCACGACTAAGGAAGATTGCCAGATTTTGTGAGCATGGAACTGCTTTATCGAATATGTTCCTTAATCGGTTGGTCTGGGGAATGAATAATATGGAAAGACAAAAAAAAAGTTGGGGGGTCATCTCCATGGCTTTTCAACAGGTGCTACAGATCTCCTTGTCCTGAGAAAGCACGGAACACGTGGTGGAGGTGAATGTTTTGGAGTGTTGCCCCTCATGTGGTATCCCCGTGGCCTGGACCGATGCCGCAGCGTCTCTGACCAAAGATCTGGCCATTGAGATGTGGGATGTCCCCGGGCATGGCTAAAAGCGATTCCAGCCCATGTGCAACGTGTGGGCACCGGTCTAGGCGCACGTGCCGGCAGCAGGAGGGCCAGCATTCCAGGCGCCCCCGGGGTGAGGGAGGCGCCTGCCCCAGAGCTGGGGTCTTGATGACCCAGAGGAGGCAGAGGATGAATCCGAGATGCAGCTGAACTGTTTGGCAGCGCCCCGTGTGGCCCCTATTCATATCACGATACAGGTGAATGGCCATTTGCTTCAAATGGAGTTGAATACGGGAGCTGCTGTTTCTGTAGTGGCGCAGGGAACCTTTGATCTTATTAAATAGAGCATACTTTGACTTTGGCTGACATGGCAGCTCCTTTGGCCACGAGGGGGAACAATTGAAATTGTGGGGTTCACCTGTACTCCAATTGTTTATGGGTGCCAATCAGTTTGTCTTTCCCTCATTGGCGTGCAGGGAAATGGTCCTAGCCCGTTGGGCTGCGATTGGCTACACTGGTTGCAGTTCGATAGTCAGCATAACCTCCATGTGGTTTTCCAACCTGGCTTGGGTACAATTAAAGGGTCCGCGGCCAAGATCCAGGTGCACCCAGAGGCCCAGCCCCGATATTTTCTTGCCCGCTCATCCCATCCCTTGCCTATGCTTTAGTGGAGAAGTTAGAGACTGAACATCAGCGCTTGGAGAGTTTGGGCATCATTAGAACTGTACACCACCGATTGGGCAGCCTCGGTGATCCCCGTAATGAAGCCAGATAAGACAGTCTGCCTCTGCGGTGACTATAAATTGACGGTGAACACGACCTTGAGGTTAGATCGTTATCCTTTGCCACGCTTCGAGGATCTTTATGCTACATTGGCCGGTGGCTATACATTTACGAAATTGGACATGAGCAATGCTTATCTACATCTGGAGTCCGATAAATCATTATGGAAATACATCATGATCAATACTCACAAATTACCAGTATACAAGGCTCCTGTTTTGGAGTACCTTGGCTTGTGCAGTCTTCCAGCGCGTCATGGAGAACATCCTGCGCGGATTGCCATGTGGTGCAGTTTACTTATAGACAACGTGCTCGTCACATGAACGATGGCCCAAGAACATTTGCAGAACCTCGAGGCGGTGCTGAAAAGATTTTCATAGTATGGGGTCCATGTGAAGTGCGTGTTTCATGCGAAAGAAGTTGTACATTTGGGGTATATGATGGACAGAGACAGCCTGCATCCGGTTGCCGAGAAAGTGAGAGCCCCCACCCAACTAAATGCCACGGAGCTTGACTCTTTTCTTGGAATGGTCAATTATTATGGCAGGTTCATTCCGAACTTGCCGACCGTCCTGGTTCCCCTTCACTTGCTCCTTAAGAGGCACCAGCCTTGAGGATGGAGCAAGGCCCAGGATGAGGCGTTTAGGAAGGTGAAACGGCGGTAGTTCTCTTTGGGGGTGTTGACACGTTTTGAGCCTTTTAAACCATTATTCGTCACGTGCGATGCATCGCCAAATGGGATTGGTGCAGTCCTGTCTCATCGGGTGAGCGATGGCCATGGCTGCCGGTCGCCTTTGCCTCTCGCACGCTGGCTGCGGCTGAGAGAAACTACACTCAGATTGAAAAAGGACTGGCAGCTATATTTGGCACAAAGCAGTTTCATCAGTGCATCTATGGCTGCCATTTCTTTATCATCTTGGATCGCAAGCCTTTGCTGGGCCTCTTCCATGAAGACAAGTCAATTGTGTCTGCAAGGATTCAGCGCTCGGAATTTCGAGCACCGCCCAGGGACCCCGATTGTGTATGCTGATGCGTTGAGCCATCTTCCCCTGCAGGCTGAATCTACAAATCCCCCCATGGCGGCCAACGTGGTCGCTGTCCTGAATTTTATGGACTCTTTGCCGTCACTGCATAGTCTATTTATGACTGGATGGAAACCAACCCCGTACTGGCCAAGGTGCGGCATCTAGTGTTCTATAGTGGCCAGCATCGACAGCTACCAGGGGAGTTTGAAGACTTTCTCCTCAAGGTTCTCGCAGCTGATCGTGGAAGATGGTATCCTCCAGTGGGGTACGAGGGTTGTTGTTCTGGCAAAGGGCTAGGCAATCGTGTTGAATGACCTTCACAACGGGCACCCCGGAATGTCCAAACTGGAGATGCTGGCAAGAAGCTACGACTGGTGCCGGATTGGACATGGATATTGAGACGCTAGCCCAACAGTGCTCTATCTGTCAAGAGCACCAGAAACTATCCTGGGCCCTCCAGTCTATCTGACGCCGACATGCCCGATGGGCGGCGCGGTGGTTAGCACTGCTGCCTCACAGCGCCAGGGTCCTGGGTTCAATTCCAGCCTTGTGACTGTCTGTGTGGAGTTTGCACTTTCTCCCTGTGCCTGCAAGGGTTTCGCATGGATGCTCTGGTTTCCTCTCACAGTCCAACTATGTGCAGGCTAGACGGATTGGTCATGCTAAATTACCCCTTAATGTCCAAAAGGTGGGGTTAGGGTATAGGACGGGGCTGTAGGCCTGGGTAGGGTGCTTTTTCGAAGGGTTGGTGTAGACGTGATGGATCGAATGGCCTCCTTCTGCCCTGTAGGGATTTGTTGTATCTTCTGACTCTGAAATGGAGACGCAGACATCGGAGGTTTCGGACGCCAATTCAACAATTCAGCTGCCTCCTGCCAATCGTCCATCACGGCATTGTTGCCAGAGATGGCGTTCACTGGTGAGGTATATGCCGACTGATACACCGCATCAGGTACACGATGAATTACAGGCAAATATGACATCCTCCACCTGCTCCTCTTCATCGGTAGTCGAGAGGATCTTTGGACTTTTGCGGGGGTGGCACGAGGAATGTAATATCCTGCACAGAACGTAAGGGGTGGGAATGATTGTCTTCCATGTGATCCTTGTGGAGTACGAGCTCCCCTGCTAGAAGGAAGGAACTCTACAACCCACTGCATAAAAGGTCGGCAGTAAGGTACCAACCCGCAGAGAGGAATAGTCATCTACTGGGCAGTGTAAATACCATACTGTAAATAAATCTTTGCTCTTAACTTCACTTGGTGTGGACTCCCCGTGTCCTTATTAAACTTCACTCTGTTTTTAACTGGAGAAAAACTCTGCTGTACGTTTTGACAATAGTAGCATTGTTGAGTTCATATATTCGGATTTTCAAAAGGTCTTCACTAAGGTAGCACATAGTGGGCTCAAGACTAAGGTCAGAACAGTGGTGGATAACTAGCAGAATGGCTAGCTAGCTGACTACAAAACAGAAAAGAGAACACAATCTACCAGCCGCATCCCGCCAGAGCCAGGGCGTGACGCAGCCGGTAGATCCCCTGAGAGACCGCCCCCCGGGATTCCCGACGGCCTCATGAGATATAGCCAGATCTCGCGTGGTGTTGCGACCTGGATCCCGCCCACAGCTAAGTGAGTTTGAGTACCCACTTAGCTGTGCTCGCGCCAGATCTCACAGCCACCCAGCATTTATCGGCTTCGCTGAGGAGACCCCAGCTGGCCGCTGTTCAGAATTTACAGTGCAGGAGGAGGCCATCTGGGCTATTGAGTATTACCAACCCTTGGAAAGAGCACCCTACTTAAGCCCACGTCTCCACCCTATCCCCATAACCACTGTGCCACCACAGTAGGGCATTTGGCCAGTTTACCCTGTACCATCATTCAATTAGATCATAATTGGTAATCTACCTCAATGCCATTTTCCTCACACTATCTCCAGATCCCTTGATGTTATTAGTCTCCGGAAATGTATTGATTTCCGTCTTGAACATGCTCAATGCGCAACTCTCTGGGGGAGGGAACTCTAAAGATTCACCACCCTCTGAATGAAGAAATTCCTCCTCATCTCAGTCTTAAATGGCACACCCCTTATTCTGAGATTATGTCCCCTGGTTTTAGACGCAACCAGAGGAAATATCTTATTTACATCCACCCTGTCAATTTTATAAGTTTCAATGCAGTTAATTCTGAGCAGGATACGAGGAGGCGTTAATACATTGGCGGAACGGGTGTGTAATTGGGAAATGGATATAAATATCCCGAAGTGTGAGGCAATGTATTTTGCTGGGACAATTAAGGTGACCACATACTCCTTGGCAAATATGAGTCCAAATGGAATACAGGAGCAAAGTGACCTGGATGCACAAATCAGTACAAGCAGCAATGAAGATTAATGAGGTAATTAATAAGGCAAACCAATGACTGGGTGATGCGCCATCAATTGTACGCGAGACGAGTGCTTTACAAAAGTCAGGCTTTAATAGACTAGAACATAGCTCTGCGATCGTCTACAATGGAATGGACGATCGCCGGGCGTTTGTCCATTTATACCTCGTTAATGGAGGCGTGGTTAACTCAGCCTCTCGGCCAATCGGTCGAGAGGCACATGACCGACCAGGGCCAATGGTAAGCCGGTGTTCTGCCCCAATGGCAGACAGGTATGCAGGTCATATCACGACACTGGGATAGAATTGAAAAGCAGAGAAGTTATGTTAAACTTGTATATAGCCTTGGTTAACCAGGACTGTACTCATTGAGTGCCATAATAAAAACAGAAAATGCTGGAAATACTCAGCCGGTCAGGCAGCATCTATGGAGGCAGAAACAAAATTAACACTTCAAGCGGAACACCTCTCATCAGAACTGGGAAACATTAGCAAGGAATCAGGTTCTAAGGAAATACAGATGCAGGGAAAGGGAGGAGGGGAGCAAAGAACAGAAAAGGCACTCTTTTTTTGCACCTATAACTTTCAGGAAAGGCTAACACGCTGAGCTCTTTTCTCCAGAGATGGTTGAGGGATGACATCCTTGAGGATTTTAAGAAAGGATTTGATAGGATAGATTTGGAGAAAATGTTTACACGGGTGCAGGATACCAGAACGAGCTGCCATGATTATGATAGTCACGAATAATTTATGGGTCTGCTGGAAGGAAGGTTTCAAGGAATTCGCCAAAAGGTGAACTAAAATTGGTGCTTAATAGGAGCAGATGCCTGCTCTGCCATTCAATAAGATCATGGCTGATATCCACTTCAATCCATTTTCCCCATTCTATCCCCCATCACTGGTATTTAAAAATCTGTCAATCTCTACTTTACACATACTCAATGACTGGGTTTCCACAGCTCTCTGGGATAGAGAATTCTAAAGATTCATAACCGTCTGAGTGAAAGAAAATTTCATCTTGGTGCTGAGTGGCTTCCCCCGTATTCTGAAATTGTGCCCCCTGGTTCCACATATCCCAATCAGAGAAAACATCTTCCCTCCATCTACCCTGTCTGTATCTTTCACTATTTTGTAGGTTTCAATTAGATCATCTCACAATCTTTGAAACTCTAGAGAACACAGGCCCAGTTTTCCCAATCTCTCTTCATGGGACAATCCCGCCATCCCCGGAACAAGTCCTGGTGAACCCTCGTTGCTCTCCCTCGATGGGGGTCATGGGATCCAAACTACACCCAGTACTCCAGGTGCAGTCTAAACAAGGTTCAATACAATTGAAGCAAGACTTTGCTACTCCAGTATTTAAATCCTCTTGCGATAAAAGCCAACATACCATTAGTTTTCCTAATAGCTTGTTGCACCTGCATGTTAGCCTTCACTGATGTATTGATGAGAATATCCAGGTCTCTTTGTACATTTACACTTTCTAATCTCTTAATATCTCAGAAATACTCTGCGCATCTGTTTCTCCGACCAAAGTGGATAACCTCACATTGTCCACATTATATTCCATAATATCATGATTGGACCTAGACTGATGCTGCCACCCAGTGGCACCCCTAGGAACTGCAGCTATAAATCATAGAATTTACAGTGCAGGAGGCCATTCAGCCCATCGAGTCTGCACTGGTTCTTGGAAAGAGCACCCTACCCAAGCCCACACCTCCACCCTATCCCCATTACCCAGTAACCCCACCCAACATTAAGGGCAATTTTGGACACTAAGGACAATTTAGCATGGCCAATCCACCTAACCCGCACATCTTTGGACTGTGGGAGGAAACAGGAGCACCCGGAGGAAACCCACGCACACACGGGGAGGATGTGCAGACTCCGCACAGACAGTGACCCAAGCCGGGAATCGAACCTGGGACCCTGGAGCTGTGAAGCAATTGTGCTAACCAAAATGCTACCGTGTTGCCATAATTTCACATTGAACATAGTTTCTATTGTTTGAGACCCCCCCGAGTGTTTCACAGCCTGAACTATACAGTCAGGAAGGATGTGGAAGAGGCAGCGGACAAAAGTCCAGATGGCAGAGAGCCCATCAGAAAGAAAAAAAAGTTGACCTCGGGCCAATGCAACGTGTCTCAACGACCACCATCCGGTGGCCTTGACATCGATTGTTATGAAGTGCTTCGAAAGGTTTGTCATGAGACACATCAACTCCATACTCTCAGAATGCCTTGATCCACTGCAATTTGCATACCGCCACAACCAGTCCACAGCAGACACCAACTCCCTGGCCCTACACTCATTCCTGGAGCATCTTGACAACAAGGGCTCCTATGTCAGACTCCTATTCATTGACTACTGCTCCGCCTTCAACACCATAATCCCAGCCACACATGTCAAAACTCCAAAACCTAGGACTTGGCTCCTCCCTCTGCAACTGGATCCTCGACTTCCTGACTCATAGACCACAATCAGTAAGAATAAACACCTTCTCCACAATAGTCCTCAATACCGGGTCCCCGCAAGGCTGCATATTTAGCTCCCTACTATACTCCATATACACACGTGTGGCAAACTTTGGCTCCAACTTCATCTAAAAGTTTGCTGATGACACGACCATCATGAGGAGCATCGATAAGATAGATAGTCGACATTTTTTCCCAAAGGTAGAGGAGTCTAGAACTAGAGGACATAGGTTAAAGGTGAGAGGAGAGAAATACAAAAGAGACCAGAGGGGAAATTTCTTCATGTAAAGGGTGGTGAGCATTTGGAACTGGCTGCCAGAGGCAGTGGTAGAGGCGGGTACAATTTTGTCCTTTAAAAAGCAGTTAGACAGTTACATGGGCAGGATGGGTACAGAGGGACATGGGCCAAATGCGGGCAAGTGGGACCAGCTTAGTGACAGAAACTGGACGGTATGGATCAGCTGGGCCAAAGGGCCTGTTTCCATGCTGTAAATATCTATGACTCTTTAACCATAGTGGATCGGATCTCGAACAACGATGAGTCAGAATAAAGAAGGGAGATAGAGAACTTAGTGGAGTGGTGTACCAACAACAATCTCTCCCTCAATGTCAGCAAAACTAAAGAGCTGGGCATTGACTTCAGGAAGCAAAGTATCCTACACACCCTGATATGCATCAACGCTGCCGAAGTGGAGATGGTTGACAGCTTTAAATTCCTAGGTGTAAACATCAGCAACAATCTGTCCTGGTCCACCCACGACGATGCTACCACCAAGAAAGCCCAGCAGCGCCTGTATTGCTCAGGAAACTGAGGAAATTCGGCATGTCCACATTGACTCTAACCGATTTTTACAGATGCACCATAGAAAGCATCCTACCTGGCTGCATCACAGTCTGGTGTGGCAACTGCTCGGTCCAGGAGCAGTCGTGAACACAGTCCAGTCCATCACGCGAACCCGCCTCCCATCCATTGACTGCCTACACCTTGCGCTGCCATGGGAAAGTAGACAGCATAGGGACGGTTTGGGAGGCATTGAAGGCGGTGATTAGAGGGGAGTTGATTTCCATCTGAGGCCATAGGGAGAGGGGAGAGCAAAGAGAGAGGGAGAGGTTGGTCCTACTCGCCTTCTCCCCATATTCGTACACTGCTCCCTGTGCCTTCCTACACTGAACCGGCATCATTATAACATTCAGAAGCCTACGTATATTGGTGTTCAGCTGCCTTCCCTTCACAAACCCTGTCTGGTCCTCATGAATGACCCCCGGCACACAGTCCTCTATCCTTGTGGCCAAGATCTTCGCCAACAGCTTGGCATCCACATGTAACAACGAGATCGGCCTATATGATCCACACTGTAGGGGGTCCTTGCCCCGTTAAAGGATCAAGAAAATCAGCGCCCGTGACATAGACGGGGGCAAAGCCTCCCTTGCCTCGTTAAAGGTCCTAACCAACAGGGGGCCCAACAGGTCTGCATACATTTTGTAAAATTCGACCGGAAACCCATCCGGCCCCGGCGCCTTCCCCGACTGCATGCTGCCTATCTCTTTGACCAGCTCTTCCAGCTCAATCGGCGCCCCCAGCCCCTCCACCTGTCCCTCCTCCACCTTCGGAAATCTCAGCCTATCCAAGAAGCGCCCCCCTCCCCCCCCCTCCCGCTGGGGGCTCGGACAGGTACAGTTCCCCATAAAAGTCCCTGAAGACCCCATTAATGTCCACCCCCCTTCGCACCACATTGCCTCCCCTATCCGTCACTCCACCAATCTCCCTGGCTGTGTCTCGTTTACGCAGCTGATGCGCCAGCATCCTACGCGCCTTCTCCCCATATTCGTACACCGCTCCCTGTGCCTTCCACCTTTCCGGTGGTCAGCAAGTCGAACTTGGCCTGCAGGTTACGTCGCTCCCCCAACAGTCCCTCCTCCGGAGCCTCCGCGTATCTCCTGTCCACCCTCACCATCTCCCCCACCAACCTCTCCCTCTCTCTTTGCTCTCCCCTCTCCCTATTGGCTCGGATGGAAATCAACTCTCCTCTAATCACCGCCGTCAATGCCTCCCAAACCGTCTCTATGCTGTCCACTTTCCCATGGCAGCGGAAGGTGTAGGCAGTCAATGGATGGGAGGCGGGTTCGCGTGATGGACTGGGCTGTGTTCACGACTGCTCCTGGGCCGAGCAGTTGCCATACCTGTAAAAATTGGTTAGAGTCAATGTGGACATGCCGAATTTCCTCAGTTTCCTGAGCAATACAGGCGCTGCTGTGCTTTCTTGGTGGTAGCATCATCGTGGGTGGACCAGGACAGATTGTTGCTGATGAAGGGGAGGCGGAGATAGTGGTAGCATTGGATGCGGAGAAGGCCTTTGATAGGGTTGAGTGGGGGTACTTGTGGGAGATGCTGGAAAGGTTTGGGTTCGGGGAGGGGTTTGTCAGTTGGGTGAGGCTGTTATATGAGGCCCCGATGACGAGCGTAGCCACGAATAGGAGGAGATCGGAGTACTTTTGGTTGTACCGGGGGACGAGACAGGGGTGTCCCCTGTTCCCTTGCTCTTTGCGTTGGCAATTGAGCCCCTGGCCGTGGTGTTGAGGGAGTCGAGGAATTGGAGGGGTCTGGTGCGGGGTGGGGAGGAGCACCGAGTGTCACTATACGCAGATGACTTGTTGCTTTATGTGGTGGACCCAGTGGGGGGAATGCCGGAGGTGATGAAGATTCTTAGGGAATTTAGGGGCTTTTCTGGGTACAAGCTCAACCTGGGTAAGAGTGAGCTGATCGTCGTGCACCCGGGGGATCAAGAGGAGGGGATTGGTAGGCTCCCACTAAAAAGGGCAGGGAGGAGCTTTAGGTACCTGGGAGTACAGGTGGCTAGGAGCTGGGGGGCCCTACACAAACTTAACCTCACTAGGCTGGTGGAGCAAATGGAGGAGGAGTTCAAAAGATGGGACATGTTGCCGCTGTCGCTGGCGGGCAGGGTGCAGTCCGTCAAGATGACGGTGCTCCCAAGGTTTTTGTTCCTGTTCCAGTGCCTCCCCATCCTTATCCCGAAGGCCTTTTTTAGGAGTATTACGGGATTTGTATGGGCGCATGGGACTCCGAGGGTGAGAAGGGTGTTTTTGGAGCGGGGCAGTGATTGGGGGGGGGGGGGGTTGGCGTTGCCCAACCTCTGTGGGTACTACTGGGCTGCCAACGCAGCGATAGTGCGTAAGTGGGGAATGGACGGGGCAGGGGCAGCATGGAAGAGGATGGAGATGGCGTCCTGCGTGGACACGAGCCTGGAGGTGCTGGTAACGGCGCCGTTGCCGCTCCCTCCAACGAGGTATACAATGAGCCCGGTGGTGGCGGCTACCCTCAAAATTTGGGGGCAATGGAGACGGCATAGGGGGGAGGTGGGGGGCTCGATGGAGTCCCCGATACGGGGGAACCACCGGTTTGTTCCAGGGAGCATCGATGGCGGGTTTCTGGGCTGGCACAGGGCAGGTGTTAGGAGGTTGAGGGACCTGTTTGTGGATGGAAGGTTTGCGAGCCTGGGTGAGTTAGAGGGGAAGTTTGGGCTCCCCCCGGGGAACATGTTTAGGTACATGCAGGTTAGGGCGTTTGCCAGGTGGCAGGTGGAGGGGTTCCCTCTGCTGCCCCCACATGGGGAACGGGACAGGGTGCTCTCCGGTGTGTGGGTTGGAGGGGGGAAGATTTCGGACGTGTACCACGTCATGCAGGAGGTGGATAAGGCCTCGGTGGAGGAGCTGAAGGGTAAATGGGAAGAGGAGCTGGGTGAGGAGATTGAGGAGGGGACGTGGGCGGATGCCCTGGAAAGAGTGAATTCCTCCTCTTCCTGTGCGAGACTTAGCCTCATACAGTTCAAGGTGCTGCACAGGGCCCACATGACTGGGACGAGGATGAGTAGGTTTTTCGGGGGCGAAGACAGGTGTGCTAGGTGCTCGGGGAGCCCAGTGTACCACGCCCATATGTTCTGGGCATGCCCAGCGCTGGGGGAGTTTTGGAAGGGGGTGGCGAGGACGGTGTCGAGGGTGGTAGGATCCAGGGTCAAGCCAGGCTGGGGACTCGCAATTTTTGGGGTTGCAGTGGAGCCGGGAGTGCAGGAGGCGAAAGAGGCCGGGGTTCTGGCCTTTGCGTCCTTAGTAGCCCGGCGGAGGATCTTGCTTCAATGGAAGGATGCGAGGCCCCCAAGCGTGGAGGCCTGGATCAATGATATGGCGGTGTTCATCAAATTGGAGAAGGTGAAATTTGCCCTGAGGGGATCAGTACAGGGGTTCTTTAGGCGGTGGCAGCCTTTCCTGGACTTCCTGGCAGAACGGTAGGATAATAGGCTGGCAGCAGCAGCAACCCGGGGGGTGGGGGGAGGGAGAGGAGGGGAGGGGGGGGGGGTTTGTTTCGGGGGAAGGGAGAAATGTGTATATGTGTTTATTGGATATGCCGGGTGTTTATCTATCTCTCCTTTTTGTAGTTACTGGGGGGGTTGGTTTTGAGGGTTAGTGAGTTTTTCTTTTTGCTGTTGTTAATATTGTTTTCTTGTTGTTATTTTCTGTTCTGGATATGTTTTTGAAAATCTTAATAAAAATTATTTTAAAAAAAAGTGGACAGCATAATCAAAGACCCCTCCCACCCCGGGTATTCGCTCTTCCAACTTCTCCCATCAGGCAAGAGATACACAAGTCTGAGAAGATGCAATAAGAGCTTTTCCCCCACTGTTACCAGACTCCTGGATGACCCTTGTATGGACTGATCTGATCTCTTCGTACAATTTCTCTGCTAACTACTCTGTATGTGTCACCGGATGACTGTGTCTATGTATTTACGCTGTGTATTTATGTATGCCCTATGTTTTTTTCATGTATGGAATGATCTGCCTGAACTGTACGCAGAACAATACTTTTCATTGTACCTCAGTACAGGTGACAATAAACAAATCCAAATCAGCTCAATGGGCTATTCTTCTGCTGTAAATACACAGGTATTTGATCTCTCAGGGAACAAAGGGAATGGTCTGCAAAGTGGAGTTGAAGGCGAAGATTAGCTTTGAGTTCAAAAACCAACATTTGTATTTTGTCAACATTTATAAATGCAGCTTGCGCTCACTCAGCCAGCCATGATCTTATTGAATGGTGGAGCCAGTTTGGCAGGCCATGTGGTCTATTCCTGCTCCCGTTCCTTATCACAGAATGCCTACCATGCAAAAGCAGGCCATTCGGTCCATTGAATCTGTACTGACCCTCTGAAAGAGAATCCCACCCACACTCCCCACCGTATCCCCATAAACCCACCTAACCTGCACATCTTTGGACACTAAGGGGTAACCTAGCAGGGCCAATCCACCCAACCTCCACATGCCATACTCCTTAAGTCTTTCTGGGGGCCCCTGTGAAGAGTTTCAGGTGCTGACGCCCGCACCACGCGCGCTCCCTGCCGCCCGAGCGGGAGGGCGGGAAACGGTGCGCATGCGCGCGGGAGCAGGAGCGCATGCGCGCGGGAGCGGGGGCGCATGCGCAGCACCGCCCCTGAGTAAGACCGGAACCGGAAACCGCCCCCTCTCTCTCTCTCTCTCCCCCGGCCGCCATGGTGAGTGCGGGGCCGCCGGTGAAAACCTGACACGTTCGCAGCAGCTCCGGGAGGGCGGCCCGGCTCCGGGCACTGCACTGCCCGCAGCCTCACACTAATATAATGCACGGCTGCCCACAGCTCGGGCCCAATGAGGGATAACAGCCGCTCCCGGCGACCGCGTGTTCCTGCCGCCGACTCCAGGCCCCGGGCTGGGGTGGGGGCCCCGGGCTGGGGAGAGGGCCCCGGGCTGGGGAGAGGGCCCCGGGCTGGGGAGGGGGTCCCGGGCTGGGGAGAGGGCCCCGGGCTGGGGAGGGGGTCCCGGGCTGGGGAGAGGGCCCCGGGCTGGGGAGAGGGCCCCGGGCTGGGGAGGGGGCCCCGGGCTGGGGTGAGGGCCCCGGGCTGGGGTGAGGGCCCCGGGCTGAGGTGGGGGCCCCGGGCTGGGGAGAGGGCCCCGGGCTGGTGGGGGGCTCCGGGGTCAGTGCCCCGGGCTGGGGGAGGGCTCCGGGGCTTGGGGATAGGGCTCCGGGGTCAGGCCCCGGGCTGGGGAGGGGGCCCCGGGCTGGGGAGGGGGCCCCGGGCTGGGGAGAGGGCCCCGGGCTGGTGTGGGGGCTCCGGGGTCAGTGCCCCGGGCTGGGGGAGGGCTCCGGGGCTTAGGGATAGGGCTCCGGGGTCAGGATCCCGGGCTGGTGTGGGGGCTCCGGGCTGGGGAGAGGGTCCCGGACTGGGGTGAGGGGCTCGGGTGCTCCCTGTCTCCCGCCCTCCCTCTCTCGGCGCCCCGCTCACTCTCTCCTCTCTTTCCAGGTCTACAAACGATACGTGGAGATCGGCCGCGTGGCCTACATCGCCTTTGGCCACCACGCCGGCAAGCTGGTGGCGATCGTGGATGTGATTGACCAGAACCGGGTAGGTACTCTCACTGACCCCCCCCCCCCCCCCCCAAAATCACATAGCAGCTCCCCCGCCCTGGTCACACAGTCACCGGCACATTACCACCCGGGCCCCATCCGGCTGTAACAGGCCTGCACTCTGCTCTGTGTTAAATCTGTCAGCTGCCTCTGTGCCCCCCTTTCTGATTCAGCAATTCTCAAACGTTCCCTGGTTGAAGAATGTCTTTTTAAATGGATTAATAATCACTCCATTAGACCCTACACCTGAATACTGTACAGTGCTCAATGTGAAAGTGATGGATGTAAACTTTTAAAAATTACACTAACTTACTGATGTGTATTTACCGACTTCGTATGACACCCTATATTTGATAGCCCGGGAGTGGGGGAGTCAGAGCAATGGGGAACCACATTTCAGTGAGAGTAGAATCATGTGGGGAGGCAGGAACATGGGGCAACAGAGCTTTCCTCTGGCGGCTGCTGTTTGCTAACCGGTTCATGACTATCGTGCTCTACCATGTCAACCATCCTTGGGGCCCACCCTGGATGGATCTCCGTTTGAGATGCTGTGCTCTAGAACCAGAGGTTCTGAGTTGAAGCCTGGCACTTTCAGTGCAGCAGGCAGAGGCTGTTGCTATGATTCCGATGGGGGAAAGTTAACAAAATGAGCCCGAACAACAAATTGATGTCAATTCCTCTTTTTGTAACTTTTACTTCAACACGAACCAGAATCAACACATTGCGTATGAATTAACGGGAAAATTATACTTCAAATTAAATTGATTTTACTTTATATCAGGGTTTCCCAAACTTTTCAAGCCTCTAAACCCTAGTGACCTCCCAAGAGTATTGAGGAACCCCAAACATTTTCATAATGTCGATGACCGTTTTGCCGCAAAAGCATACGTTCATGAGATATAGGAGCAGAATAAGGCCATTTGGCACATCGAGCCTGCCCTGCCATTCGATCAAGGCTGATCTCATCTTGGCCTTAACTCCACCGACTTGCCCCTTCCCCAGAACCCTTCAACCCATTACCAATTAAAAATCTGTCTGACTCTTCCTTAAATTAGTCATTGTCCCAGCATCCACTGACTTGGGTAGCGAATTCCACAGATTTACAACCCTTTGGACAAAGCAGTTTCTCCTCAACTCTGTTTTAAATTTGCTACCTCTTATCCTAAGACTATGACCTCTCGATCTCGAACGCCCCACAAGAGGAAGCATAGCATCCATTCCATGTCTACTTTATCCATATCTTTAATCATCTTGTATACCTCAATTTGATCCTCGATCCAGGTGTAAATAACTATTTTCTAGCTATATCTGTGCACATAGTAATCTGGTAATTAAAAGATTCTCTGATTGAAAGACTATAAGGTGTCCCCATTATTATTTCTAGTGGGAGGAATGAGGCTGGAAAGCTGATTCTAAGTATTGAACCCATTCTTTCCCTCACATATTTCATTCACTTAGCTGTGTCTTTGAAATTCACACACTCTCGTCCCTCTCATTCACATAACCCTCTCACACGCAAACACCAACCCTCTCTCAGATACTCCCCTCACATGGAAACACACATTTTTACGAACACTCCCCTTCTCATCAAAACACTCCCTTCACGGACACACTATCTCTCTTCTCTCCCCCCCCCCCCCCCCCCCCCCCCCCCCCCCCGGCCAAACTCCCGCTCCCTCAGACCATGAACGAGACTGCACCATGAACTGTGTTAAATCAAGCCACCTCTTTGAATCTCTCCTAGGCATTGGTGGATGGCCCTTGCAGTGGAGTGCGGAGACAAGCAATGCCATTTAAATGTATGCATCTCACTGATTTCAAGATTAAAATACCCCACAGGTGAGACCTAGATTTGTTCAGTTAAATGTACGTATTTAAAATTAAAACATTTTCATTCAAATGAACATAATTTAATCTGCAGCTGAACTCAATATTGTGCACTTATGTCTCTGCTCAGAACCGTGGGCTGGATTCAAGCCTGGTTTCTTGACAATAGGTCAATTCATCATTTTAAAAAAATGATCTTGAGGGTCAGGTTCGATTCCAAAATGGGCCGAAACAATTCAGTTGGCCCAATTGTAACTTGCACTGCAGTGTGGTGGAATATAGGTTCGAACGCATGTTTTCCTGGTGCTGAGGGACAAATTGCTTGGTTGCTAGCTGTTTATTTATAGCACAGTTTTGCTGAAGGTTACCAGAGTATATTGACTCATCTCCATTTCAAGACTTTGTGTTCATGTGTGAATTCCAACAGTTTCTTCATCTTAAAAAAAAAAAGGGAGGGGGTGGTCCGGTTTCCTCCCACCAGCCAAAGATGTGCAGGTTGGAGGATTGGCCATGCTATAATTGCCCTTTGTCCAAAATTGGGTGGGTGGGCTTGCGGAGATAGGATGGAGGTGTGGGCTTAAGTATGGTGCTCTTTCCAAGGGCCGGTGCAGACTCGATGGGCCGAATGGCCTCCTGCATTGTAAATTCTTTGATGTCTTGTACTTCCAGGGAAATTATGCATATAAACTCCTAGGTTCCTCTCCATTCACAGCTATCAACACTTTTTCATTGAATGTGCCATAAGTCATTGCGATTTCACGTGGTTGCAACAATTAATTTGCACCCACCTATCTCCTGTTCGCTAAGAATGTTGGCTTTGTTGGACAGCCAACCAATAAATGTGATTTAATTCGAAAATAGATAGAACTTGGGTCATTTTCCCAGCTAAGGAATGTCGGTGTTCCGTTTACTTTGAATTCTTCCTGTTTCAGACGGTTCCTAGTGTTCACCTGCAATCTCATCACAGAAACTCCTGAATTTATGTAGTGTTGGGGGCAGGGGGAGCGCGCACAAGCATTTAACAATGCACCATATATTAAGAAAAGACTTGAAGTCAACAAATCATTAAGCAAAATTGCGCACATTGACTAACTGGATGACTCAACAAACAAGTTTGTTTTATAATTTTCTCTTAGTGTTCGCCACAAGTCTGTGAAAGCTGCATGGGAAAAGGAGAAAATCAACGAGAAATGGGAAGCCACTCACTGGGCAAAGAAAATTGAAGCCCGTGCAAAGGTTGGTGCTTTATCAACACTTTTCCCCATGGGTAAAATGTTTGTGTGGAGCAATTCAGTGTCCAGTCCTGTTGTTTAATGGCACATTGTAATTTAAAAAGCTGTAGATTTACATCCTCACATTGTGTCACTGTCTTGTCTAATTAAAATGTCTTCCACCAAAAACCGTGCTCGATATAATTTACCTATTTCTCTCTCGCTTCCTCAGAGAGCCAAAATGACAGACTTTGATCGCTACAAGGTCATGAGGGCCAAGAAAATGGTGAGTTCACTTTCACGAGAACTATTTAGATCGTTGTCTGGTATTTCACTTAAGCTTATGCATTTCAGCGTTTAAATTTGTTCTATCATTTAGCTTGTTTTACAGTGTGTACTTCTGACTTTGGCTGGCTGGGTTAAGTGGGTTGGGTATGTGGTAGTAAGTTATTTCATAACTGCTTTATTTAAATTGTTTAGCACAGGAACCACATGACCCATTAACACAGCAATGAAGTTACTGTGAAAATCCCCTAGTCGCCACACTTGAGCGCCTGTTCGGGTACACAGGGAGAATTCAGAATGCCCAATTCACCTAACAGCACGTCCTTTGGGATTTGTGGGAGGGAACTGGGGCACCCAGAGGAAACCCACACAGACACGTGGCGACATGCAGACTCCGCACAGTCAGTGACCCAAGCCGGGAATCGAACTCTGGTTCCTGCCGCTGTAAAGCTACAGTGCTAACCACTGTACTACCGTGTGATTATGACCTGAGGTTTCAGCTCCACCTTTCAGGCCTCTACCCAAATCCCTGGATTCACTGAGAGGCCAGAACTCTATATGTTGACCTTTAAATGTATTCAATAATGGAGTATCCACAACTCTCTGGGATAGAGAATTCCAAAGATTCATAACTCTTGAGTGGAGAAATTTCTCCTCCGTCCTAAATGACTGATCCCTTATCCTGAGACTGCCTCGTGTGTTTTCAACACTGGCCAGAGGAAATAATCTCTTGGCACCTACCCTATCATGGCCTTTCCGAATCCCGAATATTTCAATGCTTCCCGCTTTTCTAAAGGCACACTAACGACCGTTCCATTTAAGGTGCAAATGATTAACTTCAGCTGAGGTATTTGCTTCACTAGGACACATCACTGTTTTATTGAACTAATGTCTGGTAATAAGTTAATTGTATTTAATGTTACCGTGCGAGGTAATGATCTGGAGTCTTGAGGGTTTAGTTGTTAAGAGCCAGGGTGTATTCCCTCAAATTTAAATCGATTACAGAGTGACTTAACCAAAGTTTTTGGGTACATGTAGAAACTATATCTCCTGGTTGTGGAGCCTGGGATTAGGGGGCACATTCTAAAAACTAGAGCTACAGCTTTCTGAGTTGAAACTGGAGAAAGCTTATACACGCAAAGGGTGGTAAAGTTTGGAACTGTCCCCTGCAGATAGAACTGGTGGATTATTGTTTGCTTTAAACCTGAGAATGGTGCCGACATTTGTTATTAAGGGAAAAAGCAGGTATATGGAGTTAGGATATAGATCAGCCTGATCTCATTGAATGATAGAACAGGATAAAGTAACTGAATGGGTGGTGAATTTGTGGAACTTGCTGCCCCATAGTGCGGTAGAATCTGAGTCATTAAGCAGTTTTAAGGAGGACATAGATATATTTCCTGATTTTAAAACGGGTTAAAGGGATATGGGCAACATGTGGAGAATGGATTTGAGATCAGGAAGCGACCAGTCATGATCAGATTGAATGGCAGAGCAGGTGCGAAGGGCTGAATTGTCGCCTTCTGCTCATAATTCCTACATTATCGATCTGTCCGCATGATTGTCAAATGGAGGAAATTCAGCGCTTGTTCAGAAACTGACTGTTCTAAAACGGCATTTATAGGCTTGTGGAAGGTAGAATGTAAATTCAATTCATTACTGTTTTTAATGACGTGCATACTTAGTAGACCCTTTCTGATTTTGTACCGTAGTCACAAAGGGGGGATATGTATGCCAAAGAAATTAGAGTCCATTCAGATGCTGTCAGGCAGCTTCCATCTGGCTGAACAGCAATATGTGACCCTGACAATGTGAGTGTGACATGGTTAAATAAATCAGCATGGATTGCAGTAACTTGACTTCTTCTTCCCTCCTCAGAGAAACAAAATCATCAAGCACGAGTTGTCAAAACTGAAGAAGGAAGCCAGCAAGAAAGCATAAATGTTTGTGTAAACAAGGTTAGGTGGATTGGCCATGCTAAATTGCCCGTAGTGTCCTAAAAAAAAAAGTAAGGTTAAGGGTGAGTTGTTGGGTTACGGGTATGGGGTGGATACGTGAGTTTGAGTGGGGTGATCATTGCTCGGCATAACATCGAGGGCCGAAGGACCTGTTCTGTGCTGTACTGTTCTGTGTTCTAGAGGGAAAAATAAACTTAAACTGATCTTTGTGACTTTGTTGCCTGGGGTTATTGAGTGGATTAATACACGGCATGCCAGGTTGGAAATGTTTACTTTTCATTTAGGCTGCGAAAGCTAGCGTTTAACCATAGCAAGTTTCTCAGCACTCTGCTGTTTCAAGTAAATTCCCCTTTCTTCCATGTACTGAATGATCTGTTGAGCTGCTTGCAGAAAAATACTTTTCACTGTACCTCGGTACACGTGACAATAAACAAATCCAATCTAAAGGTATGGAATTTTAACATTGATGTAATGGTGTATAAATTGAGAATGTGGGACTGTCTCTTTTTGCAGGATCATTTGTCCTCCATGTTGCAAGCTGTTAATGTCAATTGGGTGAGGAAGTAGAGGATTGAGATACAGATTAGGTGAAAATCCAGAACTTGCTTGTCGATTGGTTCATCCTTAGAAGACCCTTTCTGATTTTGAACCATAGTCGGGGGGGGGGGGGGGATTTGTATGCCAGAGGATGTAGAGTCTATGTCAGATAACTCCCATCTAACTGAATAGCAACATGTGACCCCAACAAATTGAGTGAGTCCTGGTTTGCTTCACTATTCAGTCGTTCTGCGGTGCCAGCAGCTTGCACTCTGGTAAGTTCCGGTGCAAAACTGTTTTGAGCTGAAGAGTGCAAAAGTGGATGATGCCCACACCAGGCATATCATCTTTGCCACCCAATGAATTGGATCATGCGCTACATTTGTGACTATAATAACATTGCCTTGTTGCTCTTTTGTTGTGATGTGCTATTTCTAAAGACTGGCATGTGTCGACCTTTATTCCTACTTTTGAATCCCAATCATTAAATATCTATTGGTACTAATACAGCTATGATGGCATTACATAATACATAAACTAAACATTTAACACCCACTATTTAACTTGTCTCTAAAATTACCATCTACCACACCTTTATGAAATATATTAACTAATGTTCCCTGAGCTTCATAGCTCTGCTGATCTGGGCACTGACTTTCGCCAGTTCATCCTGGTACAGTTCCAACTTATTACACTGGCCACGCAAAAAAGCACATTTTAATTTTGGGAAATTGAAGCTCCCAAAAGTCTCCCATTTTCTAGCTGGTGCATGTAGGTCACTGCCAAAACCTGATGAGGGCGATTTTGGAAGCTGTTCACACTTAGCTGCCTGATAGCTTGTGTAGTTGTGTTTACCATGCATTGCATATAGTGGCAAAATCCCATTAATGTAGACACACAAGTTAATATCCTCGAACTGCTTATCCAAAATTGCTGCCGAACTCTGACTAAATCCTGTTGCACTGCACCCCTGTGCCGCCTTTACACCTTGTCTAATAGCAATGTGTTAAAATTATAATCCCACAGCTCCTTTCCATCTCGACCCTCAAACACTGCAGCTGTCAAGCCTCGGCTTTCCGGTAATTGTGCTGTCTTCTGCAACCCCAGTTTTTGTTACTACACCTTTGTGGGCCACACCTTCAGCTGCTGATTCCCAGCAGATTAATGCTTTTTTTAACTCGGCCATTTTATTTAAAGAACTACCCACAACAAAAGTTACCGGGCAAAGAAAATTTGGCTTTGCTAAACCAAATTCTTGGCAAATTGTAGGTTACAATTTAAATATATCAATACAAATAAAGTCAAAGTAAAATGAACCTAACTGAATTATCCCTTTTGACATTTGAAAGTAAAGACATCTTTAAAAACAAACTAATTTAAGATGGGGGTAAAATAAGACATTTTGGCGATTGATATCTAGTGCTTAAAAAATAATTTCCAATAGCACATTTAGAATAATTTATCATCTTGAACTATATTAGGAACAATCGCAGCCATAGAACCTGTACCTCATTCGATTGCATTTATTTTTTATAAATTTGGAGTACCCAATTCTTTTTTTCCCAATTAAGGGGCAATTTAGTGTGGCCAATCCACCTACCCTGCACATTGGGTTTTGGGGGTGAGACACTGGGAGAATGTGCAAACTCCCCACACAGTGATTCGGGGTAGAACCTGGGTCCTCGGCGCCATGAGGCAGCAGTGCGCCGCCATGCTGCCCCCGATTGCATTTATTTTAAGCACAATCATTCTTGTTAAAATGATTACCTGAAACTAAAGTGCAGCATAATAGCCTTTTATCTCAATAACAGCACTAATCTTAATTTTTTTTTCATGTTATGTGATCCAACTGAAAACTAACGGTTGGTAACCACTAATGAGATGTTAAAGAGCACCATGTGAATCCGGACTGGTAGGTTGCAACTTGCCCTAAACTCTGGAATTAACTCAAAGAACAAAGAAAAGTACAGCACAGGAACAGGCCCTTCGGCCCTCCAAGCCTGCGCTGACCATGCTGCCTGTCTAAACTAAAATCTTCTACACTTCCGGGGTCCGTATCCCTCTATTCCCATCCTATTCATGTATTTATCAAGATGCCCCTTAAACGTCACTATTGTCCCTGCTTCCACCACCTCCAGCAGTGAGTTCCAGGCACCCACTACCCTCTTTAAAAAAAAAAAAAAAAAATGTGCCTCGTACATCTCTAAACCTTGCCCCTCGCACCTTTTAAACCTAGTAATTGACCCCTCTAACCATGGGAAAAAGTCTGACTATCCACTCTGTCTATGCTCCTCAATTTTTGTAGACCTAACTCCACACACATTTTGGCTTCACTGATGCTCCTTCACCTCCTTAAGCTCGATAAAACTTTAGTCTTTGAATCAGCTTTTTGTTAGCTGACCTGATATCTCCTGATGTGACGAGTATCCAATTTTGTTTTGATAAGGCTCCTGTGAAGTGATGGAGAATAAATCAGGAGGTAACAAGGGCATATAAAACGGGCAGTATGTTAGTCATGGGTGACTTTCACGTATGTTGGGAAAATGAAATTGGCACAGGTAGCCGCAAGGAAGAATTCATAGTGTATTCAGAACAGTTTCCTAGAATAATATGTAGTTGGGAGGCTGTGGTGTAGTGGTATTGTCTCTGACAGAGACACAGAGTAATGCTCTGGGGACCCAGGTTCAAATCCCACCACTGCAGATGGTTGTAAAAACCATCTGGTTCACTAATGTCTGTTAGGGAAGGAAATCTGCCGTCCTTACCTGGTCTGGCCTCCATGTGACTCCAGACCCACAGCAATGTGGTTGACTCAACTGCACCCTCAAGGGCAATTACGGCTGGGCAATAAATTCTGGCACAGCCTGCGATGCCCATATCCCATGAACAAAAAGAAAAATAGGGATCAAGCTATTTTGGATCTGGCAATGTTTAATGAGGCAGTTTAATGAAGAATCTGAGTAAAAGATCCCCTGGGAAACAGTGACCATGGTTGAATTTAGCGTTCAGTTTGAGTGAGAAACTTGAGTCAGCAAATAAACTTAAATGGGGGTAATTACAAAGGAATGGGGGTAGAGTGGACTGGGAATGGAGTTTAGCAGAAAAGATGGTTGATCAGCATGTTCGTGATAGTTCATGACTCACAATAAAGATATATCCTATTGAGGAAGAAGGATTCTAGAATTCAACCATGGTTAACCAATGAAGTGAAGGATGGTATTAAAATTAAAGAAAAGACATACAATATGACAAAGAGGATTGAAAAGTTTTAAACCAGTGAAAGATGACCAAACAAAGAGGGAGAAGGTAAACTGGATAAACTAGCAAGTAATATAAAACGGACAGTAAGTATTTCTTAAATGGAAGAGAGGCCAAAGTGAATGTATAGGCCCTTGGAGAATGAGAGTCGGGAAATAATAATGGGGAACCAGGTAATTGCAGAGGAGTTAAATAAATACTTTGAGTCAATAAAAGCAAATTACTGCGGATGCTGGAATCTGAAACGAAAGGGAAAATGCTGGAAAATCTCAGCAAATCTGGCAGCATCTGTGGGGAGAGAAAAGAGCTAACATTTCGAGTCCGATGACTCTTTGTCAAAGCTTTGAGTCAGTGTTTCTGGCGGAAGATGGTAATATTGTAAAAATACTAAATCAAAGGGCAAAAGTGGAAGGGAAGGATATAAATACAATAACTATCACTAGAGGAAAACCTGGGTGGGGGAGGGGAGAGTGTCGGATATCTACCAGGAGCTACAGGAGGCGAAGGAAACCCTGGTGGGGGAGTTCAAGGGCAAGTGGGAGGAGGAGCTAGGTGAGGAGTTGGAAGCGGGTCAGTGGGCAGAGGTCCTGGGCAGGGTTAATTCCTCCTCATGTGCCAGGCTCAGTCTAATTCAATTTAAGGTGGTCCACTGGACACACATGACGGCAGCGAGAATAAGCAAGTTTTTTGGGGTAGAAGACAGGTGTACGTGGTGCAAGGGCAGCCCAGCAAACCATGTCCACATGTTTTGGGCATGCCTGGAGTTTAGAGAGTTCTGGCAAGGGTTCGCGAGGGCAATGCCCAAGGTGCTTAACACACGGGTGGTGCCGAGTCCAGAGATAGCGATGTTTGGAGTGTCAGAAGACCCGGGAGCTCAGGGGGCAAAAGAGGCCGATGTCTTGGCCTTTGCCTCCCTAGTAGTCCAGAGATGGATTTTATTAATGTGGAGGCACATGGGGGCGGGGGGAGGGGGGGGGGGGGGGCGGGTGTTTCATTGGGATGGTGTGGGAAGACTGGGTTGCGTGGGGTAATGTCTATTTAATTGTTATTGTATATTCTCTTTTTGCACTATGTTAATGTTCACTCTAGTTTGTTTTGTTATTATTGTTACTACTGTTTTATTATGAAAAATTCTGCAAAACATTAATAAAAATATTTTTAAAAAACAACTATTGCTAGAGGAAAAGGTAAGTAATGGAGCTAAAGGCAAGTCCCTTGAACCTAATGGGTTGCATCCTAAGATCTGAAAGGAAGTAGCTACAGATGTAGTGGATGTACTGGTTGTAACCTTCCAAACATCCTTAAATTCTGGAGAAGTCCCAGAGGATTGGAAAACTGCCAATGTAACACTTTTATTCAAAAAGTGCATAAAAATAGGGAAGTCTTGCTAAAACTATACAAAGCACTAGTTCGACCACATCTGGGATACTGAGCAGTTTTGGCCCCCTGGTCGAAGAAATGATACATTGGCATTGGAGGTTGATTCTGGGTATGAAGGGATTTTCTTATGAGAAGTTAAGTAGGCTGGACCTGTACTCATTGCAGTTTAGAAGAATGAGAGGCGACCTAATTGGGAAAAAATCGGATTCTCAGGGGGTTTGACAGGGTCGATGCTGGGAGGTTGTTTCTCCTTGTGAGAGGGTCTAGGACCAGAGGGCATGATCTCAGAGTAAGGGGTCACCTATTTAAGACAGATGGGGAGGAATTTCTTCTGAGCGAAGTGATTCTGTGGAATTTCTGCCTGCATAGTAGGGCTGTAGAGGCTGTGTCGTTAAGTAGATTCAAGGCTGAGGCAGAAATTTTTAATTGGTAAGGGAGCCAAGGGGTTATGGGGATAAGGCGGGAAAGTGGTGCTGAGGATCATCAGATCTGTGACGATCTCATTGAATGGCGGAGCAGACTCGATGGGCCAGATGGCTCCTACGCCTTATGGTCCAAGGCTCTTATACAATTGCAAGTTGGATTGGATTTGTTTTTGTTTTATTGTCACGTGTACCGAGGAACAGTGGAATGTATTGTTTTGTGTACAGTCCAGACAAATTATTCCATACATGAAAAAAAAACATAGGGCATACATAGATACACAATGTAAATACGTGGGCATAGACACCGGGTGAAGCATATAGGAGTGTAGTGCTACTCAGTAGAGAAGATGCGTGAAGAGATCAGTTCAGTCCGTTAGAGGGTCATTCAGGAGTCTGGTAACAGCGGGGTAGAAGCTGTTTTTGTTGGTGTTATGTGGTAGGGACTATATCTAAATGTAAGCCACCTGTGGAGCTGATCTGTCGCTGCTCGTGGCTGTAAAATCTGTGGCGGTCTGATGCTGCAGTGGAAAAAATTACATCGGGCACCTTTGCAAATCAACATCTGAATTCAGGCCAATTCATTTTCTGAGGGGGCTTGTCAACAATTGAGAATGATCTCCAAATGGTAGCATTTATAACTTTTATTTATCGACTAAGTGATATTGAAATACATCCAACTACTTAATGTGATAGCACAATGCGGTTTGATACATTAGCTCTGGACCGGCTGCTGAATGTCTGATTTCTTTAATGGCATACAGCATACAAATCTACCAGCTCATCTTGATAATACTGATAACTGGAGCCGCAGATAGAATGTTTTGTCGGACCGGCAGTTGTAATAGACTTGATCTATAATGTCCAAAATTAGGATTTTTTGCTCTTTTGATAGCGGCTTCCAGCGTTAATTTTGAAATATGCTTGAATTCATGTTCAAAACGAAACATTTTAATTTATCTATGCTGTTAGCAAACAGTAAGCCTTGTTTAATTATTTCATGTCGATGACTTGTAATCAGAAAGTTCTGACAAAAGGCCATTGACCCGAAGCATTGGGGCCCGTTTTTCTCTGCAAGGGAATGAGTTTCCAGTGAATTAAAATCTCGTTGAACTTCCCTCAGAATGGAGCTGAGATACCAACTCTGTTTCTCTCTCCATGGATACTGCCAGCCTCACTGAGCTTTCCCAGCACTTTACGTTTCTATTCCAGACCTGCAGCATTTTGGTCGTGTTACTTCAGTTTTATTGTTGATGGATGCATATGAGCAAGCAGCGGTGGAGACCTCAGTCATTTTATCAGCATTTCAGCGAAAAAGTGCCCCAATAACACATATCCTTACACTTTGAAAACACTTTATATATTTGGCACAAGTAATGGCTGTGTCACAGGATCAGTGTTTCTGGAAGTCCTTGTTTACATTCACATATTAATTATGAAACAACATATTTTATTATTATTTTAGTCTTCAGTATATAGATATGCAGCGTTCCATTTTGGATTGGGCTTTTACATGCTCAACACAGCAAGACATGGTAGGTGTACATCTCCAGTTAAGACCTACACACGTGCCAGGAGTGAATGGGTTAATGTCCTGCGTGGCTAATGACTGCAATTTAAGGGGAGGGGGGGGGGGGGGGGGGGTGGCTGGAGGGGGAGAGATAAACTGATATGAGATTTAAAAAGAACGTTGTAAAGTTCCTGTCAAACAAATAGGAGTCCGGTTTATTTGCTATACGGTGCATGGAAAGAACCTTGTGTGAAGATGGAAGGGTAAGGTTTGCTCAGATTTGTGTCAATGTAAAGACCAGCGTAAACTTTGGTGATCGCCAAACCCCACCATCTCTTTATTCGTGACTAAAAGACAACTATTTTCCATCAGCAAACAAACAACTTCCCCTCTATCTGAGTCCCAAAATAAAATCCTCGAACAGCAGCAAGCAGTAAAGGTGATGTTGCTGCTTGCCACGTTGTTGAATTGAGCCAATGCTGCATCCACAATCATAAGCCTGATAATATATTTAACTTCTTTTATGCCTTTTTCTCTCATATTGTCATTTTTTTCTGACACTTATCTATCCTTTCTCTTTTCCTGCTCAATTTCTGTTGTCGATCTATGTGTTATGATCACTCTTTGCTTTTTCAATGTAGTGCTTGGACAGAGGAATGATGTGGAAATGCCGGTGTTGGACTGGGGTGAGCACAGTAAGAAGTCTTACAACACCAGGTTAAAGTCCAACGTGTTTGGGGGCCTCACGGTAGCATGGTGGTTAGCATCAATGCTTCACAGCTCCAGGGTCCCAGGTTCGATTCCCTGCTGGGTCACTGTCTGTGTGGAGTCTGCACGTCCTCCCCGTGTGTGCGTGGGTTTCCTCCGGGTGCTCCGGTTTCCTCCCACAGTCCAAAGATGTGCGGGTTAGGTGGATTGGCCATGCTAAATTGCCCGTAGTGTAAGGTTAATGGGGGGATTGTTGGGTTACGGGTATACGGGTTACGTGGGTTTAAGTAGGGTGATCATTGCTCGGCACAACATCGAGGGCCGAAGGGCCTGTTCTGTGCTGTACTGTTCTATGTTCTATGTGTTTGTTTCAAACACTAGCTTTCGGAGCACTGCTCCTTCCTCAGGTGAATCTATTTTTTTTGGATGGTCAGGGGCTTTTCCCCAGGGTAGAGGGGACAATTACCAGGGGGCATAGGTTTAAGGTGCGAGGGGCAAGGTTTAGAAGAGATGTACGAGGAGATGTCATTCACCTGAGGAAGGAGAAGTGCTCCGAAAGCTAGTGTTTGAAACAAACCTGTTGGACTTTAACCTGGTGTTGTAAGACTTCTTACTGTACAGAGGAAAGCAGGCCATTAATGAAGCAGGACACGGACAGAATCCACATTGCTCTGGAAAGTTGCCCATTAACTCCACAGGGAACATAGATTTAATATGGGGCTATAAACGGGGCTGTACCTTTTGGGGAAGTTACTCCATCTCAGTGTTTTGCCTTGTCATTATCAGGATAACGCTGCTTTTTTTCCTCAAATATTCAATGTAGCATAGCGAGCTCAGAGAGCACTAACTTGCACTAAAGTGAACGTATTATTGACATACAAATGAACATTGAACAGAACAAAACTAAAGTGGAAAACAGAAAGAGAAGTCCGCAGAATACACCTTCACTAATTGGTGTTTGAATCACTTGATATTCTGATGGGATCATGTTGGTAAGGTTCAACATGTAACCGAGTGCCCAGCCAAAGCTGTTGTTTCGCATCTGCAATAAGGGAAACAATGTATTAGAGGATTAGATATTTCAGAGTCTCAAGGTTGCCTAAGCTTAAGGCGGTCTTGTATTGAAGGTTCACTACTGGATAATGCATGCACTACATAATAGTTATTATGGGATGGCACTTCAATGGAAAATAGCTACAAACATACGAATTAGGGACAGGATTAGGCCACTCGGTCCCTCGAGCCTGCTTCACTATTGAATAAGATCAGGAATGGTCTGGTTTCAAACTTAGCCCCACATTCCTCCCTACCCAGGTAACCTTTCACCCTTTCGTTAATCAATAATAATAATAATCTTTATTGTCACAGGTAGGCTGACATTAACACTGCAATGAAGTTACTGTGACAAGCCCCTAGTCGCCACATTCCGGCGCCTGTTTGGGTACACAGAGGGAGAATTCAGAATGTCCAATTTACCTAACAAGATGTCTTTTGGGACTTGTGGGAGGAAACCAGAGCGCCCGGAGGAAACCCACGCAGACACGGGGAGGACGTGCAGACTCCACACAGACAGTGGCCCAAGCCGGAATCGAACACAGGTCCATCCAGCTCTACCTTCAAAATATTCAAAGATTCTGCTTCCATTGCCTTTTGAGGAAAAAAGTGCCAGAGACTTACAACCCTCAGAGAGAAAAAGATTCTCCTAATCTCTGATTTAAATGAGAGATCCCTGATCTTTAAACAGTAAACCCTAGTTTTAGATTCTGTAACAAGAAGAAACATCCTCTCCACATTCACTCTGTCAATATCCTTGAAGACCTTAAAGTTTTCAGTCAAATTGCCTTTTGCCTCTCTACAGTGTATATCTATCTTACTCAATCTCCCCAGCAAAATACCACCCTGAGGTTGATCGGAAGACACTAACCTGGACCACAATAAGCCTCTGGAAGGATGTAACTCATTCCCATCACCATTCAGAATTTTAGTTGCATCCCATGTTTTGTGCAATCTTTAACTCTGGGAGAATGCTTTGAATCCTGAACAATGAGGACCCTGAACATCTCTTCCAAACTCATCCACAGTGTCTCCGATAGGAATTTCAAGGTTTCAAAGCCTACCCAGGGCAACAACGTATGCTACCTAGAAGTCAGCTTTTTCTACCAATTAGTCAATTTATGTTAACTACTGGTACACTCCAATAATCTGTGAATCAATATCTCCACATACGCGTCAACTTTAGCTCTTGCCAACTTCTGTTATGGTCTTATTATTTACTTGTTGTAACTGGAAAAGAATCATCTGATTGATAGCAACACTAAATGACTTATTTAGCCTCCCCCAAATGTACGACAAAATTAGAGGATGCAGAATGTTCATTGACAAGTGTCCAGAAAACCTAAATTTGCTTAAAAATACCCTGGGAGAGCAGAATAATTAACAATGACATGAGGTTGACATTTCAGAGACTGCACGAGAGGGAGGGTTCAAAATGTCCCATTAAAAATATTCCTTTCAACCTAAAGAAGTGGCATCTTGGAACTCGGGGCGAATGATGGAGAGTTTGTGACAACAAAGGCCACAATCTTAAACATTGTTGAATATTAGGAAAAATCAACCTAGTCTGTTGGACATGCTACAAGTGATATCACCCAACAGCCTTTTGAATCAGTGTTCTTTCATTTCCCTGCATAATGAGATCATTGAAATACAATTTTTTCCTCACATCAGCACAGCGGCGTGGTCCTGCTGCGGGTGAAGATGGATTGCCTCTCCTCTCATGCTCAGGGTTAGAATAATACGGAGAAAGTGTGGAGTGGTAAATGAAGGCTTTAATAAGCAGAGAACTTGCCAGTTACCAAGACATGTGCTTACTGATTGCCGCCTACAGGGCGTCACCTTATTCACGGCTCCCTGGTGGGCGGAGCCGGAGGCGGAGCCCCCCAGGGTTCCAAACCCGGTCTTAAAGGGACATCACCTACATGGTGTTAAGGGTACAGTAACCATTCATCACATAACTTTAACCTCAAAACTAATAACTGGAAGGTTTTACAAAACTTTTTTTTTCACATTTCCAAACTTACTTCTTCTTGAAAGCATATCCGTTTCCAACTCTCTCGATCAAAGTTGTAGCCTTGCCACAGTAGGGTGTGGATGTAATTGGCGTTGAAACAATATGACCTGCGAACTGGGTCCTTCACACTTGGAAATAGCTGCTGAACCTGCAGGGCAGATCATATTTCTTTGTTTGCACTCTGCTGCATTGATAATGACGCACATTTCATTTTGTATCAGCCGCTATCAATTGGCATTGAATTTGACATACCATGACTGGAAGTGGCATGTAATGTGCCATCTCTGAGTAGTACGTAGCACGTCATGTCTGTGATTGGCATGGAACAGGCCATGTCTAGGTAGCATCATGTAAGTAGCCTGTAATGTGAATTCTCTAGGTAGTGTGTAGAATGCCATGACTATACATAGCTTGGTAAGAAGTCTGACAACACCAGGTTAAAGTCCAACAGGTTTGTTTCAAACACAAGCTTTCGGAGCGCTGCTCCTTCCTCCTTCCTAAACATGAGGAAGGAGCAGTGCTCCGAAAGCTAGTGTTTGAAACAAACCTGTTGGACTTTAACCTGGTGGTGTAAGACTTCTTACTGTGCTCACCCCAGTCCAACGCTGGCATCTCCACATCATGGCTATACATAGCATGTAATGGACCATGTCTGCAAATAGCATGTCGTAGATCATGTATGTAAGTAGCATGCTATGGCTATGCCTGACAGTAATATGTAACGTGACTATGAGTGTTTTATAATCAAATTTGGATTTTTAACTCAGATTCACACTGAATGTGACTGCACAAGTGAAATGTTTGTTGTGTGCTAACTGTGCCCCATCCATAAATATGCCCATCTATGAATCTAATGCTAGAGAGCCACCCAGGGACCTCTAATTGGCTACAGTGACTACGGCACAGGCATGAATTCTATACTTACCTGATTCCAGTTTTTCCGACAGAAATCCTGAACTGTTTTGGTGAAGGTTTTCATGGAGAAGGTTTTGGGTAAATTCAAGGCTTGCATTGTGTAAGCGAAACCAGAAAAGGCCTAGACAGTTTGGATAAAGGTGAGTAAATATCACAAGTAGGACACCCATGACCAAATAACAGGGGAAAAGCAAAGAGATATTCCAAACATTTGGTAACGTACCACAAAGTGTCCATCGATTTTTGGCTGACGATTTCTTTCTACCCAGTTACCTTCAATGTTGATTGTTTTAAACTGAAATATTGACCACAATTTGTTTTTACACAGGCCAGGATTTCCAGTTCCAATGAATGTGACATTGTTGTCATGGTCATAACCAGTTGGTATCTCAACTCCAGTGCATAAACCATCAAATATATTCTTCAATTGGAGAGTCAGATTATAGTCTGAGGGAATGCAAGGATCTTCAATGCTTGATGCGTTCTTTGAGTCCTGAGTTGATAAAGTGGAAAAGAATGTGTGAATATGGTTACTTCTTCCAGAGTAGAACTAGGAAGAAAGAAAGAAGAACTTGCACACTTATGGGTCCTTGAGAGATTGAGTAGAATGGACCAGTGTTCCCCAAAGTCTGACTAATCTATTGAAATCATATAAGAATGTCAGCGGACTTGACAATGTAGAAAGTGAGAGGCTGTTTCTCACAGCTTGTCGTCTGGAACTATGGGTCATAGAATTAAGACAAGAGGTTGGCCATTTAATACAGGGCACACATGACTGTGGCCCGGATGAGCAGGTTCTTTGAGGAGGTGGAGAATAAGTGTGGGCGCTGTGCGGGGGGTACTGCGAATCATGTCCATATGTTTTAGGCATGTCCGAAGCTGAGGGTTTTCTGTTAGGGGTTTGCTGACGTCATGTCAGAGGTCTTACAAGTAAGGGTGGGGCCGAGTCCAGAGGTGGCGATCTTTGGTGTGTCGGAAGACCCGGGAGCCCAGGGGGTGAGAGAGGCCGACGTCCTGGTCTTTGCCTCCCTGGTGGCCCGGAGACGGATCTTACAAGGGTGGAGGGACACGGCGCCCCCGAAGTCGGGGGTGTAGGTTAGTGACATGGCCGGGTTTCTCAGGCTTGAGAAGATTAAATTTGCCTTGAGGGATTTGTTGCAGGGGTTTGCTCGGAGGTATAGATAGAGAAATACAGCACAGAACAGGCCCTTCGGCCCACGATGTTGCGCCGAACTTTTGTCCTAGGTTAATCATAGAATTTTGGACAATTTGTCATGGCCAATCCACCCAACCTGCACATCTTTGGACTGTGGGAGGAAACCGGAGCACCCGGAGGAAACCCACGCAGTCACGGGGAGGATGTGCAGACTCCACACAGACAGTGACCCAAGTCGAAATCGAACTTGGGACCCTGGAGCTGTGAAGCAATTGTGCTATCCACAATGCTACCGTGCTGCCCTTAAGAAGTTAACCTACACTCCCTTATTCTACCCTAATCCAAGTACCTATCCAATAGCCGTTTGAAGGTCCATAAATTTTCCGACTCAACTACTACCACAGGTAGTGCATTCCATGCCCCCACTACTCTCTGGGTAAAGAACCTACCTCTGACATCCCCTCTATATCTTCCACCATTTATCTTAAATTTATGTCCCCTTGTAATGGTGTGTTCCACCCGGGGAAAAAGTCTCTGACTGTCTACTCTATCTATTCCCCTGATCATCTTATAAACCTCTATCAAGTCGCCCCTCATCCTTCTCCGTTCCAATGAGAAAAGGCCCAGCACCCTCAATCTTTCCTCGTATGACCTACTCTCCATTCCAGGCAACATCCTGGTAAATCTCCTCTGCACCTTTTCCAAAGCTTCCACATCCTTCCTAAAATGAGGTGACCAGAACTGCACACAGTACTCCAAATGTGGCCTGACCAAGGTTTTGTACAGCTGCATCATCACCTCACGGCTCTTAAATTCAATCCCTCTGCTAATGAACGCTAGCACACCATAGGCCTTCTTCACAGCTCTATCCACTTGAGTGGCAACTTTCAAAGAACAATGAACATAGACCCCAAGATCTCTCTGCTCCTCCACATTGCCAAGAACCCTACCATTAACCCTGTATTCCGCATTCAGATTTGTCCTTCCAAAATGGACAACCTCACACTTGTCAGGGTTAAACTCCATCTGCCACTTCTCAGCCCAGCTCTGCATCCTATCTATGTCTCTTTGAAGCCGACAACAGCCCTCCTCACTATCCACAACTCCACCAATCTTCGTATCATCTGCAAATTTACTGACCCACCCTTCAACTCCCTCATCCAAGTCGTTAATGAAAATCACAAACAGCAGAGGACCCAGAACTGATCCCTGCGGTACGCCACTGATAACTGGGCTCCAGGCTGAATATTTGCCATCCACCACAACTCTCTGTCTTCTATCGGTTAGCCAGTTTGTTATCCAACTGGCCAAATTTCCCACTATCCCATGCCTCCTTACTTTCTGCATAAGCCTACCATGGGGAACCTTATCAAATGCCTTACTAAAATCCATGTACACCACATCCACTGCTTTACCTTCATCCACATGCTTGGTCACCTCCTCAAAGAATTCAATAAGACTTGTAAGGCAAGACCTGCCCCTCACAAATCCGTGCTGACTATCCCTAATCAAGCAATGCCTTTCCAGATGCTCAGAAATCCTATCCCTCAGTACCCTTTCCATTACTTTGCCTACCACCGAAGTAAGACTAACTGGCCTATAATTCCCAGGGTTATCCCTATTCCCTTTTTTGAACAGGGGCACGACATTCGCCACTCTCCAATCCTCTGGTACCACCCCTGTTGACAGCGAGGACGAAAAGATCATTGCCAACGGCTCTGCAATTTCATTTCTTGCTTCCCATAGAATCCTTGGATATATCCCGTCAGGCCCGGGGGACTTGTCTATCCTCAAGTTTTTCAAAACGCGCAACACATCTTCCTTCCTGACAAGTATCTCCTCAAGCTTATCAGTCTGCTTCACGCTGTCCTCTCCAACAATATGGCCCCTCTCATTTGTAAATACTGAAGAAAAATACTTGTTCAAGACCTCTCCTATCTCTTCAGACTCAATACACAATCTCCCGCTACTGTCCTTAATCGGACCTACTCTCACTCTAGTCATTCTCATATTTCTCACGTATGTGTAAAAGGCCTTGGGGTTTTCCTTGATCCTACCCGCCAAAGATTTTTCATGCCCTCTCTTAGCTCTCCTAATCCCTTTCTTCAGTTCCCTCCTGGCTATCCTGTATCCCTCCAGCGCCCTGTCTGAACCTTGTTTCTTCAGCCTTACATAAGTCTCCTTCTTCCTCTTAACAAGACATTCAACCTCTCTTGTCAACCATGGTTCCCTCACTCGACCATCTCTTCCCTGCCTGACAGGGACATACATATCAAAGACACGCAGTACCTGATCCTTGAACAAGTTCCACATTTCACTTGTGTCCTTCCCTGACAGCCAATGTTCCCAACTTCTGCACTTCAATTCTTGTCTGACAGCATTGTATTTACCCTTCCCCCAATTATAAACCTTGCCCTGTTGCTCGCACCTATCCCTCTCCATTACTAAAGTGAAAGTCACAGAATTTTGGTCACTACCTCCAAAATGCTCCCCCACTAACAAATCTATCACCTGCCCTGGTTCATTACCAAGTACTAAATCCAATATGGCCTCCCCTCTGGTCGGACAATCTACATACTGTGTTAGAAAAGCTTCCTGGACACACTGCACAAACACTACCCCATCCAAACTATTTGATCTAAAGAGTTTCCACTCAATGTTTGGGAAGTTGAAGTCGCCCATGACTACTACCCTGTGACTTCTGCACCTTTCCAGAATCTGTTTCCCAATCTGTTCCTCCACATCTCTGCTGCTATTGGGGGGCCTATAGAAAACTCCCAACAAGGTGACTGCTCCTTTCCTATTTCTAACTTCAACCCATATTACCTCAGTAGGCAGATCCCCCTCGAACTGCCTTTCTGCAGCTGTTATACTATCTCTAATTAACAATGCCACCCCCCCACCTCTTTTACCATCCTCCCTAATCTTGTTGAAACATCTATAACCAGGGACCTCCAACAACCATTTCTGCCCCTCTTCTATCCAAGTTTCCGTGATGGCCACCACATCGTAGTCCCAAGTACCGATCCATGCATTAAGTTCACCCACCTTATTCCTGATGCTTCTTGCATTAAAGTATACACACTTCAACCCATCTCCTTGCCTGCAAGTATTCTCCTTTGTCATTGTTACCTTCCCCACTGCATCACTACGTGCTTTGGCGTCCTGACTATCGTCTACCTTAGTTGCTGGACTACAGATCCGGTTCCCATTCCCCAGCCAAATTAGTTTAAACCCTCCCGAAGAGTACTAGAAAACCTCCCCCCCAGGATATTGGTGCCCCTCTGGTTCAGATGCAACCCGTCCTGCTTGTACAGGTCCCACCTTCCCCAGAATGCGCTCCAATTATCCAAATACCTGAAGCCCTCCCTCCTACACCATTCCTGCAGCCACGTGTTCAACTGCACTCTCTCCCTATTCCTAGCCTCGCTATCACGTGGCACTGGCAACAAACCAGAGATGACAACTCTGTCTGTCCTGGCTTTTAACTTCCAGCCTAACTCCCTAAACTTGTTTATTACCTCCACACCCTTTTTCCTACCTACATCGTTGGTACCAATGTGCACCACGACTTCTGGCTGCTCACCCTCCCCCTTCAGGATTCTGAAGACACGATCAGAGACATCCCTGGCCCTGGCACCCGGGAGGCAACATACCTTTCGGGAGTCTCGCTCGCGACCACAGAATCTCCTATCTATTCCCCTAACCATTGAATCTCCTATTACTATTGCTTTTCTATGCTCCCCCCTTCCCTTCTGAGCCCCAGAGCCAGACTCAGTGCCAGAGACCTGGCCGCTGGGGCCTTCCCCCGGTAGGTCATCCCCCCCAACAGCATCCAAAACGGTATACTTGTTTTGAAGGGGAATGGCCACGAGGGATCCCTGCACTGTCTGCCTGTTAGTTTTCTTTCCCCTGACTGTAACCCAGCTACTCTTGTCCAGTACCTTTGGTGTGGCTACCTCCCTGTAACTCTTCTCTATGACCCCCTCTGCCTCCCGGATGATCCGAAGTTCATCCAGCTCCAGCTCCAGTACCTTAACACGGTCTCTGAGGAGCTGGAGTTGGGTGCACTTCCCGCAGGTATAGTCAGCGGGGACACCAGTGGTATCCCTCACCACCCACATCCTACAGGAGGAGCATGCAACTGCCCTAGCCTCCATCCCCTCTTACTTTACAGAATTAGCTGCCCTGTGGACCAACTGGACCTCCGCCCTCCGACTCTGCTCCCAGTCAGCTGTACTCTAAACTCCTGGTTCCCTTCACGCTCTTTGATAAATATAGGAAATTAAATGAAAGGAGTACCTTACTCCCTCCTCACCTAACTCCCTCAGTCACCAAACTCTCACTGCAGCACTCAAATGCCACAAGCTCAGCACTCCCTCAGTCACCAAACTCTCACTGTAGCACTCAAATGCCACAAGCTCAGCACTCAGTGCAAAAAAAAAAAAAAAAGGTGGCAGCCGTTTATTGACTTCTTTGAGAAACATCAAACTGTCAGTGGGGGTGGGGCATGGGAGAGACGAGTAAGGATAGGAGAACCAACAGAGGGGTGGCTGGGGAAGGTGGCACTGTTTGTGTAAGCCATGTTGGCTGGGGTTTGTGCTCAGGGTGAGGGGGGGGGGCTCGTTGGTTATATTGTTGTGTTTTTGTTCTTGTTGACATTTGATGTTGAAAATTGTTAAAATTATAAGAGCCTCAATAAAATATTTTCTAAAAAAAAAAGGTTAGCCATTTAGGACAAGATGAGAAATTTCTTCACTCAGAGGGTTATGAACTTTTGAAATTCTTTACCCCAGAGAACTGTGGGTGTTAAATCATTGTGTACATTCCAAACAAAGGTCTATAGATTTTTGGAAACTAAGACCCAAATTTTCACCGTGGCAGAGAGAGCTCCTGACGTAGCCAAAATGGCAATCGAGGCCCAAATCTAGAAGTCCCGCCCCCAAACCCATCATTGCCATTTTCGTGGGAGTGGGCAGAGTTGTAATTTACACAGCCATGGTCCACAGAGGCAACTGTACATGTTAAGTCAGATTACGCCTTTAGTCAGTTCACACTTTCGCTAGGGGAATGTCCAAAACATGATGTGTGGCTTTAGACCTCTCAGGAGTGGGTTTAAAGCTGCCAGAGATTGACAAAGAGGTAGGGTTCTTTTGGATAGGTCCAGCGACACCACTGCAAGTGATAACCTGTCCCTTGGGATTGTTAAAATTAGACATGAATATCCATAAAAAGTTAATAAAATCATTGGGACTGTCAAGCTCATTGGAAATTTAAAGCTATCAAGGAAATTGTCTAGCTGCCAAAGGACCTGTTAATCTATTATGGGAACTGTCAAGCTGTGAAGTTCATTGGAACTATCAGGCTATCAAGTCTTTTAAATATCCTGGCCTTTAAATTTTTGAGAAAATTGTAGTGCAAAACGAAAACAGTGTTTGCTATTTCACTGTGTTGAAATAAGCCTGAGGGTTATTATAGGATTTGTAAGACTGATTTCAACAACCTATCATTGTCACGGTGCCGTTCCTGTCAGTTGATTGTTTGATTGACAGTAACCAGTGTTTGTGAAGTCTTTGCAGTTGGACTATAAATCCAAATGTGTGTTTTTATAAGGGATCAGGCAGTTGAATGAAGTTAAATGTAGTGGATGGATTTTTATCAATGATGATTAATTTTTATTTTTCAAGATAGTAAATTTATCAATTGACAGACACTTAGGCCACACCTTAGGCTTCCCTTGGTGGGTTCTGAGATGGGGGGCGGGGGGGGGGGGGAGCATCAAATTGCACGGGTGGGATTACAAGCCCAACCAACCTTACAGCAATTTTACGCTGGGTTGGGTAGGTCCTTGGATGGGAAGCCTGCCCTTGATCCAATTGAAACCCTGAAGTGGCCAATTAATGGCCACTTTAGGACCATTTTCCCCCCAGCCTCAATTTTTAGGCAGGTGGGTAGATGACAGCTCAGAGAGGGACACACATAACTGAAAAATGTTGATCTTGGGCTGGATGGGGGTGAGGGGTGCCTCCATCAGAAGCCTCCTTCAGAATGGGGGCACCCGCCCCTTAAGGCCCAGTGACCTCTGGACCTGCCATCTCCCCCAGCCTAACCTCCAAAACCATGAACATCGCTCCCCTCATAGCCTCCCCTCAAGGCCTTCCCTGCCCTCCCCGCCCAGACACCTGACACTTACCTTGGTCTCCAGTTCCCAGAACCTAGGCGCTGGTAGTTCCATGCAGTGCCTCTTCCGGCCACTGCAGCATTGTTGCAATCAGATTGGCTGGCAGCTCCCCAAGGCCAGGTCTCGCCTTATGCTGATTAACACTCATTAGAGCATAAAATGACAGCCAGGTTATTGGAGTTGGTGGGAATGTGCTCCCCACTGACTCTTCAAATGGAGAAGGCGATAGTTCAATCACCATCCTAAAAATTCAGGCCATAGAGGTTTAACTTATTTAATCTCTGCATGGATCCTCAGGTATGCACATGGTGGATTATGGGTGAATTGGCATGGAGAGAGTAAGGGCAAAGTGTGATGGGTGGGGATCATGATTTGGCACTAGGTTGGCATAGCAACTATAAAGGGTCATGTCGGCGTGGGTAGAGGGGCCTAGATTGGCATGGTGGGCCTGAGGGGGCCATGGGGTGGGGGTGCACGAGGTTACATGAGCTGGCATGGATAGTGAGTGTAGTGGGTGAGGGGCCAGGGCTGGAGAGCTGTTTTTTGCTATATTGTTTTCTAATACCTGTGACAAAGGTGTGGATCACCAAGGTTAGGCATTCCTGAACCCGCCTCCACGCCTGGTAATCCCCGCATCTGCCTCCAAACTCTTTCTGGGAGTGATGGGCCCAACTCCTACCAACACTTGCCTCCCCCCCACCCCCCACCCCACATGCCTCTCTCTACCTCTCTCTATACAATTATGCTGCAATTGTATAAGGTGTTAGTGAGGCCACACCTGGAGTATTGTGTTCAGTTTTGGTCTCCTTACTTGAGAAAGGATGTACTGGCACTGGAGGGTGGGCAGAGGAGATTCATGAGGTTAATCCCAGAGCTGAAGGGGTTGGATTACGAGGAGAGGTTGAGTAGACTGGGACTGTACTCGTTGGAATTTAGAAGGATGAGGGGGGATCTTATCGAAACATTTAAAATTATGAAGGGAATAGATAGGATAGATGCGGGCAGGTTGTTTCCACTGGCGGGTGAAAGCAGAACTAGGGGGCATAGCCTCAAAATAAGGGGAAGTAGATTTAGGACTGAGTTTAGGAGGAACTTCTTCACCCAAAGGGTTGTGAATCTATGGAATTCCTTGCCCAGTGAAGCAGTTGAGGCTCCTTCATTAAATGTTTTTAAGGTAAAGATAGATAGTTTTTTGAAGAAAAAAGGGATTAAGGGTTATGGTGTTCGGGCCGGAAAGTGGAGCTGAGTCCACAAAAGATCAGCCATGATCTCATTGAATGGCGGAGCAGGCTCGAGGGGCCAGATGGCCTACTCCTGCTCCTAATTCTTATGTTCTTATGTTACCTCCCTCCCACCAACCCCCAGAACAAAAATCCAACTGTTCAGAGCATTTGCTCTCCAGTCGGGTTTGTAGAGCAGGAAACCTTCCTGCCCTCTGCTCCCGAGTTGGGAGTGTTAGTTAAACTGTCTGCTCAAGTCTCTAGAGTAAGAGTAGAACCCACAGCCGTCTAGATACAGAGGCAAGAGTTCAACCCACTGAGCCGCAACGCAGTTCAGACTCTCGGCATAGTCCATAGGGACAGACCTTCGATCATCGCACTCCATCAAGAGTTTGGCATTTATCAAGCTGCACCCACCACAGAGAGTTTTACCCATAGGGGCATGTTCAGGAAATTTGCAAACGTGCTTTCCACAATTGTCCACCCCTTCGTACATTTTGTCCCTCTTGCGTAAATATCGAAATTCTGAAACCTATCCCTATGCCACATTGCACCAGAAAACAGGGTTAATGTTTCAGGCTCCCTCAGAACTGAAGAAAGATCTCAAACCTGAAACGTTAACCCTGTTCCTCTCTCCACAAATATTGCCCGACCTGTCGGGACTTTTCGTTCCCGGCATTCTCTGTTTTGATTTTAGATTTCCAGCACCCTGACGTACTTCCCTTTTTTGCTGTCGATTGACTAAAAGCTCACCGAGTTGGGAAAGCTGCCATTCGCCCCCCCCCCCCCCAAATTGGGGAACATCTGCAATCATTAAACGCACTGTTCTTGCTCTAGAGGTGACCCAGTGGGCCTCTCCCAGCCTGTAACAAACCGTCCTTTCAGGTTGGTTGTCAGAGGTGCCATGACGTTGTTTGAAGAAGAGCGGGGAAATTCTCCCTGTGGCTCAATATTTACTCCTCAACCAACACCTAAAGTGAGGTTATCGGTTCATTTTGCTGTTAGTGGGATCTCGCTGTGTCGGAGTTGGCTGACACGTTTCCTACATTACAACAACGAACAAACTTTAAAAATATTGAATTGGTTGATAAGAGCGTTGGGATTTCTTCAGGCCGTGAAAGGTGATGTAGACATTCATTCTTTCTTTCAGGGTTTGCACATAGACTCTGACCGCAAGGAGGAATTTCGGGCCCATCGTTTGAATGGTTTAAGATTTTACCTCGATGATTTTTGCCCTGTACATCTTCTCAGCTTCGTCCCTTCCATAGCATGCCAGGCTTTGAATGTAGACCTTGTACTCGTAATTGTACAATGTGATTATTACGGTTTCATCCAGTTGGAAGTGCCGCTTGGGAACAAAAGCTATTTCTGTGGAAGCTCCACCCAGGTCCAGCGTGCCTGTGGTCCTCACGGTAATCTTTCGTTTGGGTTGCCTCCAAGTACGTCTCTGCCAAAGGATTTGGGTCAAACAGTAAAAAAATACTGAGGTGAATATTGACGAATATGAAACTGTTGCAGGATAACAGCAACAGGCATTTATGTAACGTTGTAAAATGTTCCAAGGCGCTTTATAAAATTTAATTGAGCCAACAAAGTAGGAATTAAGCTGGAATGACTGGGGCCGGGATTCTCTGTCCCACCAGTGCGGCGCTCTCCCGCCCGCAGCGGGATTATCCGTCCCCCCCCCCGGCCGGCCAATGGGGTTTCCCGTTGTGGGCACCCCCACGCCGCCGGGAAATCTGCGGGCGTGAGTGCGCTGCCGGCGAAATGGAGGATCCCGCCGACGGAGAATCCCGCCCAAAATGTTTGGTCAAAGAGGTCGGATTTAAGGGTCATCTTAAAGGTAGAGAGGCACAGGTTTAGGGAGCTTAAGGTCCAAGCAGCTGAAGACATTCCCGCCAATGGTGAACATAGAACAGACAGTGCAGAAGGAGGCCATTAGGCCCATCAAGACTGCACCGACCCACTTAAGCCCTCACTTCCACCCTATCCCCATAACCCCTCCTAACCTTTTGTTTGGTCACTAAGGGCAATTGATCATGGCCAATTCACCCAACCTGCACACCTTTGGACTGTGGGAGGAAACCGGAGCACCCGGAGGAAACCCACGCGGACACGGGGAGAACGTGCAGACTCCGCACAGTGACCCAGCGGGGAATCGAACCTGGGACCCTGGCGCTGTGAAGCCACAGTGCTATCCACTATGCTACTGTGCTGAAGAATAACCCACGTCTCACCTACATGTTCAACTGAGCTGCCCCATGCCATTCACTGCTCCAGTCAAGGGCAGCATATACTGGGTATTATCAAAGTGTATGCAGGCCAGATGGTCCACGGTTTGTAAATCAGTTGGGTGAGCTGGAGTGGCTATCGGAGTGTGATTTGGGTTCTCACTAACTCATGTGATCGTCGGGTGAGGGCGGCTACCGACTCACCTGTAGCACCTCCTCATCAACCTGAGGTTGAGTAGGTGTCTCTGAGTCAGAAGGTTGTAGGTTCCAGTCCCGCTCTGGAATACAAAGTTCTGGCTGACCCTCCGGAGGACTGCACAGGTGACAAGAAGTTGGACAGAGGCCCGCTCTGTCCTCTCAGCGGATGTTAAAGGTTCTTATTTTGAAGAACAGCAGTGGAGGTTCCCATCTCCAACCTGCTCAATATTTATCTGACCGCCACCATCATTAAAGCGGCTTGTCACTCACCATCTTATTGCTGGGTTTGGGATCATGCTGTGTGCAAACTGACTGACACGTCCCGTAGATTACAACTGATTACACTTCGGCTGTGAGGCACTTTGGGACAACCTGAGGCTGGGGGAACGCACCATAGAAACGCAAAGTCTTTTCCAGTTGAGTCCCCTGTCCGGACTCTGTACTTGGCTCACACCACGGTCTCACTCGTCGGGAACCCGGTGTGGTGGCTGAGGACCTGGTCCAGCGCCGTCGCAGTCAGGAGAGGGCTGATCCGCAGGCAGTGTGCGGGGGGTGGGGGGGGGGGGGGGGGCATTATTCAGGGCGGGGGCACTGTGGAGAGGTGGTCCGGTGTGCGCGAGCCGGCTGAAGGGGGGGACTATTTCGCTGGCCGGGCCTGCAAACGCCCTCCACCATGAAGCACAGCCCCTGCAGGCCGCCACCGTGCGTATACGCGGCCACGGACCCGGCATTTCTCTGGGCCGTATCGACAGCTCGAGCTGGGTGCCCTACGCTGCTGTCCTGCTGGCTCCCAGCAAAACGGGCAATTGGTGACCGTTTGCACCCTTTTCCCTCACTGTTCCCACACCGGCGTGAGGACACAGTCCCTGAATTGGAGAATCCAGCCCCTCTTGCTTTTAAACTGTGTCCCCTGGTTCTTGCCTCTCCCACAAGGGGAGGCATCCTTCCAGCATCCAGTCTGTCAAGTCCTCTCAGGATCATGTCCATTTCAGAAAGATCACCTCTCAATCTCCTAAACTCCAATGGACACAAGCCCAGCCTGCCCAACCTTTCCCCGTAGGATAACACCCTTCCACCCCAGGAATCAGTCACGTGAACCCACTCTGAACTGCTTGTCATGCATTTACACCCTTTCTTAAATAAGACCAAAACTGTTCACAGTACGGTAGATGTTGATTCACCAATGCCCTGTACAACTGCAGCAAAACATTCCTATTTTTATATTCCATTCCCCTCGCAATAAACAAGAAGATTCCATTTGCCTCCATAATTACTTTCTGTACCTGCATACTAACTTTTCCTGATCCATACCTTACCCCAGATCCCTCAGAGTTCTGCAGTCTCACTCCATTTAATTAACTGCTGCTTTTCTATTTTTCCTGCCAAAGTGGACAAGGTCACATTTTCCCACATAATACTCCATCTGCCAAATCTTTGCCCACTCATTTAACCTATCTGTGTCCCTCTGTGTCCCTCTGTGTCCCTCTGTGTCCCTCTGTGTCCCTTGGCAATTTCTCCTTAATGCCCTCTTCACAATTTAATTTGAATCATTGTGCCATCAGCAAATTTAGCTCCCATACATTCAGGTCCTTCATCCATAGAATAGAGTCATAGAATTTACAGTGCAGAAGGAGGCCATTCAGCCCATCGAGTCTGCACTGGCTCTTGGAAAAAGCACCCTACCCAAGCCCACACCCCCACCCTATCCCCATTGCCCAGTAACCCCACCCAACACTAAGGACAACTCTGGACACTAAGGACAATTTAGCATGGCCAATCCACCTAACCTGCACATCTTTGGACTGTGGGAGGAAACCGGAGCACCCGGAGGAAACCCACGCAGACACGGGGAGACGTGCAGACTCCGCACAGACAGTGACCCAAGCCGGGAATCGAACCTGAGACCCTGGAGTTGTGAAGCAATTGTGCTAACCACAATGCTACCGTGCTACCCTAAATCCAAGGCATTGATATAAATGACAAACAGTTGATGCCGCAGCACTGATTCCTGTGGCACTCCACTTATTACTTCTTGCCAACCCAAGAAAGACCCATTTATCCCTATTTTCTACTTATGGTTAGCTAACCAATTCTCCATTCATGCTAATATGTTGCCCCCTACACCATTTTGGGCATTAACCTTTGATGTGGCACCTTGTCAAATGCCTTCTGGAAGTTTAAATACAGTACATCCACAGCTTCCCCTTGATCCACATTGCTGTTTATTTTCCCCCTCAAAACCTCCGATAAAGTGGTCACATGGAATTTATCTTTCTCAAAACCATGTTAACTCTGCACGATTGTCTTGAGATTCTCTGGGCTGGAATCTCCGGTCACCAATGCCGAAATCACGTTCCGCGATGGGCCGGAGAATCCAAATTCCCAACCGAATCGGGGGCGGCGCCGCTTTCGCAATGCACCACCCCCTCCAAAGCGAGTACGCCGTGCTGCCTGAGGCCCGCCCCCCCCCCGATGCTCCGCCCCTGACCCGACAGAGTTCCCGAAGGCGCGGGTCTCTCATGGTCTCACCCGTCAGGAACGCGGCGTGGCGGCTGCGGACTCAGTCCAGCGATGCCACAGTTGGGGGAAGGGCCGATCCGCGGGCAGGGGTGGACATATTCGGGGCTGGGGGCACTGTGGTGGGGCGGTCAGGGGCGTGCGAGCCAGCCGAAGGGGGGGGGGGGGGGGGCGGATCCAAGAGCGGCATCCAGCATAAAGCACAGCGTGGCCACTGCAGGTCGCTGCCGTGCACTTCCATGGCCACGGACCCGGTAATTCTCCAGGCCGTATCGGCTACTAGAGCCGGGTGCCCTACGCTGCCTTCCTGCTAGCCCCCAGCAAAACAGGGAATCGGCGGCCGTTTTGTGCCAGTTTTCCTGCCGTAAAACGCCACCGTTCCACGCCGGTGTGGGGATATAGTCTCCAAATCGGTGAATCCATCCCTCTAAGTGCCCCGCTACAATCTCCTTAATAATAGATTCCAGCAGTTTCCCGTCGCCAATTACCAGAACATTCACCCCGAATAGACCATACTTCCCAAACCTGAGGCCAATTGTCCAGTAAATAATTTGCTGTAATCCATCCATAGACAGCTTCCTCCTTCCCGGAGATAATCTTCACGCCTTTAAAATCAAACGGTGAAGATCGGAGGTAATCTTTAATCTCCGAAAGGATCCTGTCTGCAGCTTCTGCGTTCTCTATCCTGACAGTTCCATGAAGCAAAGGAGGAATAGAACCCAGAGTTAGTGAAATACACACGGTTTACATCACCTACAGTGGATCGATTTAGTCTCAGCTATTTACTGGAATCGTAACAGCGCTGAAAAGAAGCCATTCGATCCATTGTGCCCACTTTGAACGAGTGATCCAATTAGTCCTTACTCCAATAATAAAAACATTAATTGCTGGAAAATCTCAGCTGGTCTGGCAGCATCTGTGGAGAAATAAACAGAGTTAACGTTTCGAGTCCGATGTGACTCTTCTTCAAAGCTGATGCGCGGTAGAATTCTGATGGGTTGTCTGCTGTTGAGAAAAGGAGGGGGCGGGGCAGTGGGGAGCAATGCAGAAGATCAGGGAGAGGAAGCTCAGCTGGGAATGACATGGTAACAGGGTTTTGAATTTATATTCTCTGGGTTGCTGGTCCAATAGCGTAATGGTCACAAAGTTGTAACTGAGACGGCAGCTTTTACTGAAGATCTCCTCAAACAATTTCCATTTCACCAGATCAAAAAATAACAGGGTCCCCGGCTCTATGTTTCAGCGCACTCTTTCTGGTGAGAGCACAGAAGGAAGAGGCCATTCACCCATCGTGCCTGTCTGTGCCAGCTATCTCAAAGAGCTTTCCCATCCCATTTCTCACCTGCTCTTCCTCGTCCCTCCAATCCCGCCCCAATATCCCTGCAATTTGTGCCCATTTCAGAGGTGCACGAGAGCCAGGAATTCCAAGGTTTTGTTGTGTTTTGAATGATCTGGTATGTAGAAGTTAGAATCATAGATAGGTTACAGCCATTCGGCCCCTCATCTCTGTACTAACTCTCTGCAAGAGCAACCGGGCTGATCAAACTCCCCTACTTTCTGAAATGAAATGAAAATGAAAATCACTTATTGTCACGAGTAGGCTTCAATGTAGTTACTGTGAAAAGCCCCTAGTTGCCACATTCCGGCGCCTGTCTGGGAGGCTGGTACGGGAATACGAACCGTGCTGCTGGCCTGCTTCGTCTGCTTTAAAAGCCAGCGATTTAGCCCAGTGAGCTAAACCAGCCCCTTTCTCCCCATACCCCTGCAATTAATTTTCTTGTCAAGCTCTGCGTGTGTTTTGAATATTACCAGCAACAAATCGTATGCAATGCGATATTATTTAAACAAATGCCGAAATAATCGTTCACCCTTACTGAAGTAGTCGCAGCCCAGCAGTAGCCCCAAAGTAGAGAGGGGTGGAATTATGCTTGTCTTCTGGGATTTTTTCTATTGTCTCGTTGAGGCACTTTTGCAATGAGTGCGCTGCTTGAGCCGGATCATTGTCACAGCTGGAGATGTCTGGACCTGCGGATGTGGAGAATCACACAGATGATAAATACCAACCAATGAAATACCGGCGAAGCATTGTCACTGTTTTAATTGTCAGCTGTCAATTGCGCACAGCAAGATTTGGTGGGCAGAGCCGGCTCAAGGCACCGGCAACTCGGGCAGTCGCCCGGGGCGCCATGTGCTCGGGGGCGCCAGACTCGTGTCCCGCGCATGCGCAGTTGGGCCGGTGCCAACCAGCGCATGCGCGGTGGCCGCCTGCCCCCAGGGCGGCCCCCCGGCTTGGTCCGCCCCCCCGCTCAGTCCCCCCCTGCCCCCCCTCGGGTCCGCCCCCCCCGCGCGTCCGCCCCCCTCTCGGGTCCGCCCCCCAGCCCCGGGTCCGCCCCCCCCTTCGGGTCCGCCCCCCCGCACCGGCCTCGGGTCCGCCCCCCGCGTCCGCCCCCCCGCGTGTCCGACCCCCTCTCGGGTCCGCCCCCCAGCCCCGCCCTAGGGTCCGCCCCCCTCGGGTCCGCCCCCCCCTCGGGTCCGCCCCTCCTCGGCCTCGCCCCCCCCGCCCCTCCTCGGCCTCGCCCCCCCGCCCCTCCTCGGCCTCGCCCCCCCGCCCCCTCCTCGGCCTCGCCCCCCCACGCCCCTCCTCGGCCTCGCCCCCCCGCCCCTCCTCGGCCTCGCCCCCCCCGCCCCTCCTCGGCCTCGCCCCTCCTCGGCCTCGTCCCCCCCGCCCCTCCTCGGGTCCGCCCCTCCTCGGCCTCGCTCCCCCGCCCCTCCTCGGCCTCGCCCCCCCGTCCCTCCTCGGCCTCACCCCCCCCGCCCCTCCTCGGCCTCGCCCCCCCGCCCCTTCTCGGCCTCGCCCCCCCCTCGGCCTCGCCCCTCCTCGGCCTCGCCCCCCCCGCCCCTCCTCGGCCTCGCCCCCCCGCCCCTCCTCGGCCTCGCCCCCCCGCCCCTTCTCGGCCTCGCCACCCCTCGGCCTCGCCCCTCCTCGGCCTCGCCCCCCCCGCCCCTCCTCGGCCTCGCCCCCCCGCCCCTCCTCGGCCTCGCCCCCCCGCCCCTCCTCGGCCTCACCCCCCCCGCCCCTCCTCGGCCTCGGCCCCGCCCCCCCCCCCAAGGGCGCCGAAGTTCAGCTTGCCCGGGGCGCCAGCAACCCTAGAGCCGGCGCTGTTGGCGGGGGTCGGGAGGGGGTGGTTGCGGATTATTTTATGATGTACGGTTGGATAATTTGGGCCTGTACCGTTGGATTTTCGAAGATTGAGAGGCGATCCTATTGAAACGCGTAAGATTCTGAGGGGACTTGACAGGGTGGATGCTGAAAGGTTGTTTCCCCGTGTGGGAGAGACTAGAACAAGGGGCAAGAGTTTAAAAATAAGAGGCCTCCCATTTAAGTCAGGGATGAGTAGAATCTTCCTCTCTCGGAGAGCATGAGGCTCTGCATCTCCCTTCCTCAGAGAGTGGTAGAGGCAGGGTCACTGAATATTTTTAAGGTGACAGTCAGTAGATGGAATCTTGACTAGCTTTTTTTTTCTTTTTTATAAGTTTAGAGTATCCAATTCATTTTTTCCAATTAAGGGGCAATTTAGCGCGGCCAATCCACCTCACCTGCACATCTTTGGGTTGTGGGGGCGAAACCCAAGCAGACACGGGGAGAATGTGCAAACTCCACACGGACAGTGACCCAGAGCCGGGTCCTCAGCGGTGCAGTCCCAGTGCTAACCACTGCGCCACATGCTGTCCCAGCAGAGTTAATGGGCAGGATTTTCCTCCTCCTCCGCGGAGTGTTCCGCAGCAGCGAGAGATGGCTGCCATTGGCTAGCGGCGGGATCTTCTGGCCCTGGCATTGTCAACGGGGTTTCCCAGCATGGTAAGATCCCGCCAGCGTTAGCAGCCAGAAAATCCCGCCCAATGTTTCAGGTCGATGATCTTAGATCAGAACTGGAAAGAATTAAGAGATGTAACAGGTTTAAAAAAAAACCACAGGGTTGGATTCTCCGACTGCGTCCACCCGGCGACCGGAGAATCTCGCCCGAGGTCAATGGACAGATCCATTGTCCGCGAGTCGCCGATGGTATCCTTGTGGCGGGCGGGGCAGAAGAATCCAGCCCTCAGAGTCAGGGGAAGGGAAGATGGTAGGAAATAAAAAAAGAAGGAAGGCCTGTGATAGGGTGGAAGGCAGGAGAGATTAAATGACAAAAGTATTAACGTTTGAAGGTGACTACTGATGTTGTCTGAGGAGTAAATATTGGCCAGGACACCGGGGAGAAACTTTCTTCAAAAATAGAACCACGGGATTTTTGTTTACACCCATCTGAGAGGGCATGGTTTAATGTTTCACCTGAAAGACAGCACCTCCCATAGTTCAGCACTCCCTCAGTACTGCCCTGGGAGTGTCAGTCCGGATTTATTGCTCAAGTCTCCGGCTTAGAGGCAAGTGTGTCACCCAGTGAAGCCCTCACACCCCCTGACCTTGGACAACCTGAGGGTTGACCGGCAGCCCTTTAAGAGCTTCCACCTTGACAGAAGGAGCAGGGAGAGGAAGGATAGACAAAACGGCACAGTAATAAAAGTGGACAGGGACAAAGGGACCCTGTGGGCTCATGTGTGCCAGGCACATTGAGAACAGTTAAAAGCTCTGGTTAGGCCACAACTTGTCCAGTTCTGGTCACCACACTTTAGGAAGGACGTGAGGGTATTTGAGGGGGTGCAGGGCGATGTAGCAGAATGGCCTCCAGGGTTGGGGGATTTTAACTCAAGATTATGATTAGAAACTGTGATTGTTGCCTTGGGGCAAAGGAGATTCAGGCCTCACGTGATTATAGTCGGTTTAGATAAAGGACAAAGAAAATTTGTTCCTATTAGCTGATAGTGAAGTGATTATGGGGACACAGATTGAAGGTATTGGGACAGAGATGCGGGGAAGAATTGTTTACCCAGCATCGGGGGAGAGGGAATAGTTGGATTGCTCTATAGAGATCTGGCACAGACTCATAGAATCATTGAAATTACAGTGCAGGAGGAGGCCATTCTGCCCATCCAATCTGCACCAGCCCTTGGAAAGTGCACCCGACTGAAGCCCATGTCTCCACCCTACCCCGTAACCCAGTAACCCCATCTAACGTTTTGGACACTAAGGGGCAATTTAGCACGGCCAATCTGATTGGTTAGATAGCCTCCATCAGTGCTATAATAGCTCTATGTGCAGGATTTTACGCACTGCCCACAATGTGTATTTCGTGGTGGCCGGGGCAATCTGCCATTGGCTGGTGGTGTGATCTTCAGGTCTCGCTGCTGTCAACGGGCTTCCCTGTTGTTCGCACCTTCTGCTCCCGGCGAACCCACAGCAGGGGATCGGGTTCCGCGGGACCGGAAGATCCCGCTGGCGGGAATGGCCGGAAATCCCATCCCATGATTCTATAAATGATGTTAAGAAAGTGACTCTTCTAATTAGCGGGAGGTACACGTCTACTGGATTTGACATTGATACCTTCGACATGACACACGTGGCTCTCATCGACTACTCCAGTGTTGTTCATCTTCTGTGCTGGCCAGTTATAAACGTAAACAATTGTACCGGAGGCTCCAGCATCGAAAACGATCCCATACTGGAAAAGATACAGTTAGGTCACAGTTAGATATTATTAAACTATGGTAACGTGATCATCTGTTTTTGTGATGTTGATTGAGGGTTGAATGTTGGCCAGGTCACCGAGGAGAACTCTCCTAATAATAATAACTTTATTAGCATCACAAGTTGGCTTGCATTTAAAAAAACAAAATTAGAGTACCCAATTCATTTTTTCCAATTAAGGGGCAATTTAGCATGGCCAATCCGCCTACCCTGCACATCTTTGGACTGTGGGGGCGAAAACCACGCAAACACGGGGCGATTGTGCAAACTCCACACGGTCAGTGACCCAGGGCCGGTATCGAACCTGGGACCTCGGTGCCGTGAGGCAGCAGTGCTAACCACTGCGCCACCGTGCTGCCCAAGTAGACTTATATTTACACTGTAATGGGGTTACTGTGAAAATCCCCTAGTCGCCACACTCCGGCGCCTGTTCGGGTACACGGAGGGAGAATTCAGAATGTCCAATTCACCTAACAGCACGTCTTTCGGGACTTGTGGGATGAAACCGGAGTACCCGGAGGAAACCCACGCAGACACAGGGAGAACGTGCAGACTCCGCACAGACAGTGACCCGAGCCGGGAATCGAACCTGGGACCCTGGAGCTGTCAAGCAACAGTGCAAACCACTGTGCTACCGTGCCACCCTGATCTTTTTCGAAACAGGGCCACGGGATCCTTTGCATGCGGGCAAGAGGGAATTCAGGTTGGCAGCATGCAATGGCTCACCAGAAAGACCGAGTGAAAGGTGGTTGGACTGATCACCCACTCAGGAAACAAAGGGTCTTCTTGTTTCCTAATTGGCTGTGGAATGGTGACCTCTGCCAGGATGGACAAGTAGGGTGAGCAATAGCAGGGAGCGTCATGGTAGGGGTGGGGCATCTGGGCAGTGGGGGGGGGGGCAGCAAGGTCACACGATGACACTTCAATATTCCACCCACACGGGGCAACCCGACTCCCCACTGACCCCAGGGGCACGTGTGAATGAGCGAGCCGTGCTGACCACTACAATGTGCGACACACCTTAAGCCCAACGGGAAGAGATACTCTCCTCAGATGCTGCAAGGTGGAGATGGTTACGACGATGATCACACTGCTGAATAGTAAGGCGATAGCAGCTACAACTGGTCTCTTCAAACCCATCGAGCAACGTCACTGCAAAAAGGCGCAGAAACAAAATGAATGAGCAGTTGTTCCCGAGGTGGTGCATCTTGTTAGCAAAAATAAAGAGGCCAAAAATTGCTTGGAAAATAAATGGAATAGAGGAGCAGAGTAATCTGGGGCACACAAATCCCTAAAGGTGACAACACAGGTTAGCAAGGCCATTATTAAAGCAAACTGAGATTAATTTCCATGGACTAAAAAGCAGAGAAGTTTTGATAAACTTGTATCGAACCTTGGTTGAACCATACTTGGAGTCCTATGCAGAGTTCTGGGGTGCGGTTCTCCGGCCTCGTTGCGCTCTCGCTCCAGTGAAACGAGACCGGTGAATAGCGGGACAGGCCGAAAACGGCAACCGTGCCAGGCAGCAAACAGTTCGCGATGCAACCAGCCCACTCCTATGGGCAAAAATTGGGACCATGCCGTAGCGTGGCGAGAAATCAATCATCACCATTTAAGCCCCATATCCATCCAATTAACGGGAGCCACCCCATATCCAACAGCCTTCCGTCATTCAGCGACCTCCCCAGCGAGTGGTCACGCTGGCACCGATTAGCGATCCTTTTGAAAAACATGAACCTGGCGGAAGAGCTTCAGTGGGCAGCACAGGCGGTGAGTAGCCATCTTTGCTCACAGGCAAAGAGCCCGGGCGCACTGGGCTTGCCGCCCAGTACTTGGCTGGGGGTGGGGGACCCTCCGCAGGGGTGGGCCGCGATGGGCGGATGGGGAGGAAGCACTGGGGGGGGGGGGGGAGAGGGCAACCGGGGGGGGGGGGGGGGGCAACTGTGCGCGGCAGCACCATGCCAAGTGCACACATTCTGGGGCAACCCTTGTTCCTGCCAATGTGCCCCACCGACCAGCCATAACCCCCATCGTCTGGCGAGGCCTTTGGCCGTGCGGCTGAAGGCTATTGCGAATAGGAAATTGGCAGTTGTGATTAAGTGAGCATTTCACACAACCCAAGTGGATTCCGGTGGGTGGGCGGGTTCTGAAGAGGGTGGGGGTGAGAGCTGTGACGCGACTATAACGGTGGAACCCTCAGAGCTCTCCTCCAAGGTGGTCTCCTGGGAGGCTGGAGAGGGGGCCGCCCGGAATGGGCTGGCACCATTGGCTGGAGGATCTGCTGGGGAATGGGCATGTGGTCAGTGGGAGGGATGGGTCAGTCAGTAAAGCAATAACAACTCACATTTGACACGTCCTCCGGGTGGAGCCCGGTGGTTCCTCACCTCTGCGGCCTAAGCCAGCCTCCGCGTGGGTGACCGCCCTGTCCTCGACTACCCGAGTCACCTCCAGGGCCCGCTCCTCGAAGGAAGTGAGGAATCTTATGTCCGGCACCCCATCGCCAGTCTGGGTCCTCTCCCAGTGATTGTGGGAGAGCTTTTCATGAGGAGACATAGAGAGGGCATCGTCAGCCACAGGTGGTTCACAGTGGTGGTTGGGGTGGGGAGGGTGAAGGGAGGGTTGGGGGGATGAAGGGAGAGGGGATGGAGGGAGGGTTGGGTCACATGGAGAGTTCGGGGTGAATGCTCGTGTGGGAGCGTAAAGGTCCTGGGGGTCGGCGGGGGTGGGGTGGGCGGGGGTGGGGGGGGGGGTGGGGGTGGGGGGTGGGGGGAGTGGGGGGGGTGGTGACGGGGGGGGGGGTGGGTTCGTTGGTATCTACTCACTCATGCTGCCCGGTGTAGGTCATTGACCTGTTTTTTGCACTGGAGGCCAGTCCTCCTGGGCACACTCCCGGCGCTCGCAGCCGCCGCCACCTCGTCCCGGGCAGCCTGGCTGCCCTAGGCGGACCCTCAGGGGCCCTCAGGGGAACAGGACATCCCTCCTGGCCTCCACTGCGTCGAGGAGACTCCCCAGGTCAGCCTCCGCGAACCTTGGGGCTGGCCTCTCGGTGCCATTGTTGCGAGCTGGCTGGGGTTGGCTGAGCAAGTGCAGCTTAAGTGCTGCTCGACCTTGTTAGCAAATTGGCTGGCGAGCACGGTGCTGGCAAATTGGCTGGCGAGCCTTCATTTGCGACGAGAAGCCCCTGGGGCCTCGTTAAGTGGACTAATTAATGTTGAGCGACGTTGTCAGCCTCCCTGGGCCGAGCACCGGAAAGCTCACAGCAGGTCCCACTCGCTACACTTAGAAATCTTTTTGGAGGAGGCAGCACGGTGGCCTAGTGGTTAGCACTGCTGCCTCACAGCGCTGAGGACCCGGGTTTGATCCCGGCTCTGGGTCACTGTCCGTGTGGAGTTTGCACATTCTCCCCGTGTCTGCGTGGGTTTCACTCCCACAACCCAAAGATGCGCCGGGTAGGTGGGTCGGCCACGCTAAATTGCCCCTTAATTGTAAAAAAATAAATTGGGTAATCTAAATTTTTTTTAAAAATTCTTTTCGGAGAATCGTTACAGAAAGGATTTAGAAGTACAAGAGAAGGTGCAACATATTTTTAAAAATGGTGATATCAGAACTTAGAGGCTAAGAACATATGAAATGGGAGCGGAGGAAGGCCATTCGGCCCCTCAATCCTGTCCCATCATTTAATAAGAACATGGCTGATCTGTTTGTGATGAGTTCCACATTCCCACCTAACCCTTGCCTAACAGGAACCTATCCACCTCCACCTTATAAATATTCAGTGATCCCACCTCTATCCCGTTCTGAGACAGAGGGTGGGATTTGTCGGCTGCGCCTGCTGCTGGACAGGTCCATGTGAAGGTCCGTCGACCTCGGGCAGGAGTTTCCAGTCTCCGGGCTGCCGCAATGAAAAATCCCGGCCAGTGAGTTCCAAAGTCCCACAACCCTCTGAGTGAAAAAGAAATTCCCCTCATCTCTGTCCTCAGGGGCGACCCCTAATTTTAAAACAGTGGCCCCGAGCTCTGGACTCACCCACACGAGGAAACATCCTTTCCCCGTTCCCCCTTATCAATACCGTTCAGGATCTTATAGACTTCAATGAAATCACCCCTCACTCTTCTGAACTCCAATGGAAACAAACCCAGTCTGTCCAACTCATAAGACAACTCGCACATTCCAGGTATCAATCCAGTAAACATCCCCTCAACCACCTCCAAAGCGCTTACATCCTTTCTTAAAAAGGAGACCAAAACTGCGCTCAGTATTTGAGATGTGGTCTCATTAATGCCCTGTATAACTGAAGATTAACATCCTTTTTTTTGGTTCAATTCCTTTTGTTATATAGGATAGAATTCCATCGACCTTCTTAAATACTTTCTGTCCCTGCATATTAACATTTTGTGATTTATGCACCAGAACACCAGATCCCTCTGCACCTCAGAATTCTGCAGCCCTTCTCCGTTTAAGGAATTCTCGGCCTTTTTATTCTCCCTGCCAAAGTGAACAACTTCCCATTTTCCCCGCTTTATACTCCCTCTGCTAGATTGTTGTCCATTCATACAACCTAGCTACATCCATCTGCAACCTCCTCATGTCCTCTTCAAATGTCTTTGTGCCATTGACACATTTAGCTCCCAGACCTTCACTCTAATCATCTAAATAATTTATATAATTTGTAAAAAGTTGAGGCCCCAGCACAGATCACAGTGGGACATTACTCGTCACATCCTGCCAATCAGAAGACTCATTTATACATACTCTCTGTTTTCAGCCTGCCAGCTAATCTTCTATCCGTGCTAATATGTTACCCACTACACATGTGCTTTTATTTTCCGCAATAACCTTTGATGTGGCGCCTTATCGAATGCCTTCTGGAAATCCAAGTACAGTACGTCTACAGACTCCCCTTGATCCACAGCGCATTTTACTCCTTCAAAGAACTCCAATAAATTGGTTAAACGTGATGACCCTTTCACAAAACCATGCTGACTCTACCCGATTACCTTGAGTTTCTCTAAGTGCCCAGCTATAACCATCAGAAGATTTGGACAGGCTGACACTCTCCACAGAGGGGTGATCTGATACAGGTCTTTGAAATCATGAAAGGGGTTACTCGGATAGGCACAGATGTTTCCATTTGTGGGGAAGACCAAAAATAGGCAAAAAGCACAGGTGCATTTGTAGGCTATTTAGGTAAGTATATGTGGGTCATTCTGATGAGGTGGGAGAAAGTTAAATGAGGGGACGATTGTGTGGAGTTGGGATGGGAAATCGTGCCCAGTGCTGTAATTCAACAACCACATTAGATGCTGTACATGAGAATGTTCAATGGATCCACTCACTGCCATTAACTCTGGTATTTAAATATGTCAATGATGTAATTCACAAAGCCTGAAGGCAAGAGCACTTTGGGCATTGAGCACCGTCGGTAGTTTCAAAATCAATAGTTTTATCGTGACTACCATTTAGTAGTCTGAATTAATTTAATATCGTGTGCCAAATTGGTATCAGTCATTAAAAAAAAAACCCTGCAGCCAGATTAGTTAAATAGACAGCTTTAATTGTGAGACAATTAAAGAATAAGTAATTCATTGATCGATGTGTTAGTAATGTAATCTGTCAAAAACTTTATAACTTTTATCATTATAAACACATTCTATAATTTTTTATTTTTTTTATTTAAAAAATAAATAAATTTAGAGTATCCAATTTATTTTTCCAATTAAGGGGCAATTTAGCATGTCCAATCCACCTACCCTGCACATCCTTGGGTTGTGGGGGTGAGACCCACGCAAACACGGGGAGAATGTGCAAACTCTACACGGACAGTGACCCAGAGCCGGGATCAAACCTGGGACCTTGGCATCATGAGGCAGCAGGGCTAACCCACTGCGCCACCGTGCTGCCCCTACATTCTTTAATTAACACTTGATTATTAATACAAATTCTTAAAATGTCATGAGAAGTGTAAGATGCTCCCTTCCTGGACAGGCTAAAAGGATAACATGAACTGGTTGGCCTTGACTGAAGGAATGAATAGGCCTTTATTCAAGCTGTCTCAATTATAAATAGCAGACAGTTATATTAACAAATTATTGATCAACACACAGGCTTATGCAAGATAAGAGATCGCTCAAGAGAAGCCATTGTCTTGAAGTTGAGATAATGAATGCAAGTTCCCATTGGGAAACTCCTCCAATGGAGCTACCCAGGAGGGCCCCACGACACTGCCCCCAGGCACTAGCTCCTGGCACTGTCCCGGCACTGTCTTAGGTGCGGGCAATACTCCCTGGCACTACCCCCTGGCACTACCCACTGGCTCTGCCCTTATGTGGTTAACTCTGCCAAAACGTGGTGTGATTTACAATTGGGGAGTCATTTGCAAGCAAGTGAACCCCATCAATCTTGGTTCGAATAAATCCTAATTGTAACAGATTGGCGACGCAATGAAATCCCAGTTGTTACAGCACTCCGTCTGCTATACTGACTCTTGGACAATGGAACAGGTTACATCCAGGGCATTGAGACAATGCCCTCAGCTCCCCATTGTAACAGGGGTTGCTCATCATAATGCAGACCTTGTATCTACAATTCCAAGTTCATTGGAGGCACATACTGCAAGAACACTGGGAGTTATAGCCACATGCTTCCGGTGGAGATATACTAGTGGAGACCTTGGCGTTTGTTCTGACATTCAGTGATATTGTGACCGATTGTGATATTGTGCAACCTAACCTCACACACCCAACTTGTCCCCATGTCCCTTAAGACAAGAGCAGCAGCAATTGGGGACAGCACCACATGCCCCTCCAAGCCACGCACCATTCTTTCCCTGTCACTGGGATAAAATCCTTCTTAACAGCTCTATGGAAGTAATAATAACCCGTTAGGGATGAGCAATAAATCCTGGCCATAGCAACAATACTAACATCCGATGTTAAAATTCAACAAAAGTGAAAATCTTTCAATCTCAGATGAATTTTTTTCAATATTAAAATTTTATTCATAAATATCACCAATTGTCATTTGTGGAAGTGAGTTCCAAACTTATATCACCATTTCTATGTAGAAAAGTTTCCTAATTTCACTCCTGAAAGGTCTGGCTCAGGGACATTGCCACCAAGCTACCATCTCCTCTTTTACGTACAAGAAAATCCTTTTGCCCCACTTTAGCCCATTGACAATCTCTTAATACCTCTTTGTAATTTTATGCTTCCATCTACACAGTTAAGAATGTTGTCTGTCTTTGTGTTATCAGCAGCACGGTGACCTAATGGTTAGCACTGCTGCCTCACAGCACCATGGGCCGGGTTCTGTGCGGAGTCCGCACGTTCTCCCCGTGTCTGCGTGGGTTTCCTCCGGGTGCTCCGGTTTCCTCCCACAGTTAAACGATGTGCAGGTTAGGTGGATTAGCCATGATAAATTGCCCCTTGTTCTCCAAAGGTCAGGTGGGGTTGCAGGGATAGGTGGGGGATTGGGTCAGGGTAGGGCGCTCTTTCAGAGGGTTAGTGCAGACTCGATGGGCCGAATGACCTTCTTCTGCACTGCGGGGATTCTATGATCAGTAAATTTACATATGCGGCTTTCCCATTCCATCTTCTAAGTTCTCCATTAATACAGTAATTGTTGAGGCACCACATTGATTTTTAAGGACACCAATAGTCCATTGTCCCCAGGCACAGTTATCTGCTGCCCCAACACATCCTCAGTCAAGTCAATAATTTGCCTTCAATTACTGGGCTCTGTGCGAGTCAGGTTACAATGAAGATGTACCCCGCACTGTTCCAGTGGAGGTGTACCCGCACTGTTCCAGTGGAGATGTACCCCGCACTGTTCCAGTGGAGATGTACCCCGCACTCTTCCAGTGGAGATGTACCCCGCACTGTTCCAGTGGAGGTGTACCCCGCACTGTTCCAGTGGAGATGTACCCCGCACTGTTCCAGTGGAGATGTACCCCACACTGTTCCAGTGGCGATGTACCCCGCACTGTTCCAGTGGAGATGTACCCCGCTCTGTTCCAGTGGAGGTGTACCCCGCACTGTTCCAGTGGAGATGTATCCCACACTGTTCTAGTGGAGATGTACCCCGCACTGTTCCAGTGGAGATGTACCCCACACTGTTCCAGTGGAAATGTATCTCACACTGTTCCAGTGAAGATGTACCCCACACTGTTCCAGTGGCGATGTACCTCACACTGTTCCAGTGGAGATGTATCTCACACTGTTCCAGTGAAGATGTACCCCGCACTGTTCCAGTGGAGATGTACCCCACACTGTTCCAGTGGAGATGTACCCACACTGTTCCAGTGGAGATGTATCCCACACTGTTCCAGTGGAGATGGACCCCACACTGTTCCAGTGGAGATGTACCCTGCACTGTTCCAGTGGAGATGTACCCTGCACTGTTCCAGTGGAGATGTACCCCACACTGTTCCAGTGGAGATGTACCCCGCACTGTTCCAGTGGAGATGTACCCCGCACTGTTCCAGTGGAGATGTACCCCGCACTGTTCCAGTGGAGATGTACCCCACACTGTTCCAGTGGAGATGTACCCCACACTGTTCCAGTGGAGATGTACCCCACACTGTTCCAGTGGCGATGTACCTCACACTGTTCCAGTGGAGATGTACCCCGCACTGTTCCAGTAGAGATGTACCCCACACTGTTCCAGTGGAGATGTACCCCGCACTGTTCCAGTGGAGATGTACCCCGCTCTGTTCCAGTGGAGATGTACCCTGCACTGTTCCAGTGGCGATGTACCTCACACTGTTCCAGTGGAGATTAACCCACACTGTTCCAGTGGCGATGTACCTCACACTGTTCCAGTGGAGATGTACCCCGCACTGTTCCAGTGGAGATGTACCCTGCACTGTTCCAGTGGAGATGTACCCTGCACTGTTCCAGTGGAGATGTACCCCGCACTGTTCCAGTGGAGATGTACCCCCCACTGTTCCAGTGGAGATGTACCCCACACTGTTCCAGTGGAGATGTACCCCACACTGTTCCAGTGGAGATGTACCCCACACTGTTCCAGTGGCGATGTACCTCACACTGTTCCAGTGGAGATGTACCCCGCACTGTTCCAGTAGAGATGTACCCCACACTGTTCCAGTGGAGATGTACCCCGCACTGTTCCAGTGGAGATGTACCCCGCTCTGTTCCAGTGGAGATGTACCCTGCACTGTTCCAGTGGCGATGTAGCTCACACTGTTCCAGTGGAGATGTACCCCACACTGTTCCAGTGGCGATGTACCTCACACTGTTCCAGTGGAGATGTACCCCGCACTGTTCCAGTGGAGATGTACCCCACACTGTTCCAGTGGAGATGTACCCCGCACTGTTCCAGTGGAGATGTACCCCGCACTGTTCCAGTGGAGATGTATCCCGCACTGTTCCAGTGGAGATGTGCCCCACACTGTTATAGTGGAGATGTATCCCACACTGTTCCAGTGGAGCTGTACCCCTCACTGTTCCAGTGGAGCTGTACCCTGCACTGTTCCAGTGGAGCTGTACCCCGCACTGTTCCAGTGGAGATGTTCCCCACACTGTTCTAGTGGAGATGTACCTCACACTGTTCCAGTGGGGATGTACCCCGCACTGTTCCAGTGGAGATGTTCCCCACACTGTTCCAGTGGAGCTGTACCCCATACTCTCACGTGTAGGTCAGACCGGGTAAGGACAGCAGATTTCACTCCCTAATGAACATTAGTGAAGAAGATGGGTTTTTACAACAATCGACAGTAAGTAGCGAGAGGGAGGCCTGAATACAGCTGGAACAAGGAATATTGCATTTACACCACAAAAGGGCAAACAAAACCAGGATAACAAGCATCAGAGCTGAACGACCTTCCTCTCGCAATTGATCACTGAGTCGGTGTTACAGAGCTCTTTCACACCCCTCCCTCATTTCCAGATCGATGTTGACTCCCCGTGGAATCAGTGAGTTCACCTGGGAAACGATCACTGCGTCCAGGGGCCAGTTACATTTCACTCTCATGTCGATGCTTATCTTCTGCAACAAACCTCTGCATCCACAGGTCATTCAGATTCTCACTTGTTACTGATACCCTTAAATCGAAATGATGGGCTCAACCCAAACTCACAGCCAGAGATTCACAGTGAGACAGGGTCTGGAATCACAAATTACACTCTTGCTGCTGGGCAATGCACATTCCGACAGTAAAAGCTGAAAGCTGAAAAGGTTCCTTAAAACATCCACTTACCAGTTCAAGGAGCCTTTGTCTGTGGACAGGCCAGTAAAGAGCACACAGAGATATTGCCGCTCTCACAATGAAGATTGGGGATGAATACAATGGTTTCGGCTCAGCAATTTCACACAAATGAGTTCTGGATTACTGTGAGAAGACAGCTTCTCGCTCAGAACCCATTTCCGACCACTCCCAGGCAGAGTGCCAACTTTCCGCAGAGCGATCAGCTCCAAGCCATTATCATTTCAAATTATTGTAAATCTCGTTACAGTAATTTACACACAGATTGCTGACAAAAAGCATCCCAGAATTGCTGAGATTGTGGGGGGGGGGGGGGGGGGGGGGGAGGGCATGTCAGAGGAAAAATATGTTTCAAACAGAGGGAAGTAAGAGACTACTGTGTGCTCTGTTTCACAGAGACATGGCTCACCCCTCCCTCACCGGACTGTGCCATACAACCTGAGGCTTCTCAATACACCGAGGACTGCATGGCATCATCGGGCAAAGCGAAGGGTGGAGGGGTTTGCCTCCTCATCAACTCCTCTTGATGCTCGGACGTGGCGACTCTGGCGACCTACTGCTCCCCAGACCTGGAATATATACAACACTGGTGACTACCACATTCACCCCCTGTTAAAAAAAGAGTCCAGCAGGGGTGGTGGAAAACTATTCACACGCATTTTCAGGTTAACATTTTGGGGAAAGTTCACAAATTCAGCCGATCGGGCGCCTTGATCCTCCGTTGTGAGTGCCGCAGTTCCGGTGGTGATGCAGGCGTCGGCTCGGTCGCCAGTGACTCCGGGAGCGTGTAGACCTCATCTTCATTCCCGGATAGGGACCAAGGGGAGGACGGATCGGTACAGGAGCCTTACCGTATTACATCTCGTATGTGATATATACAACAGTGGCGACTACCACAGATTTATTGTCACATGTACTGAGGTACAGTGAAAAGTATTGTTCTGCATTCAGTCCAGACTGATCAATCCATACATGAAAAAATATAGGATTACGATAGATACACAATGTAAATACATAGACACAGGCATCGGGTGAAGCATACAGAGTGTAGTACCACCACAGTAGAGAAGATACGTGAAGAGATCAGTTCAGTTCATAAGAGTGTCATTCAGGAGTATGATAACAGTGGGGAAGAAGTTGAATCTGTTAGTGCGTGTTCTCAGACTTTTGTATCTTCTGCCCGATGGAAGAGGTTGGAAGAAATTGATCGATTTTTTTGCCAGCTAGGTGTTGAGGCAATGGAGGAAAGTTGGAGATTGCTTGCAGAATAGTCAGGAATGAATTCTGGAACACGCTCCTGGCGATGATGTGTGGATGAGATCGGTGTTTATCCAGCACAGCTTGTGGTCCAGGAAGAACAGGAATAATTCCCCCGGGACCGCCAAGCTAATGGTCCCAAGTCCAAATCACATGATTAACAAACCGCTCCCACTGTCGTGTTCAGCACACTGAGCTAACATGGGCTGCAACTGGATGCAGCTTTAACTGAAAGATACTCCAAACCTTGAAGTTAGTTCAATCTGATTTATTGAACCAGTAGCACAGTTAGCTCAGTTCTCTGTGAGTTCAACTCTCTGCTAACCTAAGTGTGATTACTCTGTCTGACTGAACCAGACTAGCTCTTAGTGCTGCAGGTGTTATGTGATATATACACCCTGACTCACTCTGTAGATGTCCCCAGTGGAAAGAGCCGGAGTGTGAGTGCCTCGTGCCTCGTGCCTTTTATAGTGGGAAACCACCCCCAAGTGTTCTGCCTGCTGATTGGTTATGTCCTGTTCTCTGTGTTCATTAGCTGCCCGTCTACATCTCATTATGTGCATGACTGCATATCATGATACCCACCATGTCTGATAATCATCAACCACCCCCTGACCACCCCACTCAATCTTTCTGACCCGCTGACAGAATCCCTTCCCCAACCATCCGAGCCGCGCTGTAACCCTCACTTCACCTTTCTCCCAATCTCTCCACCCAGCAACAGGAAGTCGAACTGCTCCTGGGCTACTGTCTTTGTTGGTGCATTCCTGGTCTGACTGGGAGTCAGGCCTATCAGTCAGGCTGGCTTCTGATTGGACACCAGCTGAAAACACAAACATGCTACCATTGAGTTAAAATGCCACTGTGTTCGGAGAAACCTGGACTTCTGGATTTCCCCACCCCCAACACCCTTTGAAATCCCGTCCAGTTAATTAGCGGACATCAAGTGATTGGATGGGGTTTGTTGATCATGTGAAGTGGAGCCGGGAATAGTTTAGTTTGGGTGTTCCCGGGGGAATTATTCCTGTTCCTCCTGGACCACAAGCTCTGCTGGATAGACATTGATCCCATCCACACATCATTCCCAGGAGCCTGTTCCAACATTCAATTAGTGGGGCCATAGACTCACTCCTACATGAGGCCATTCATCCCGTCATGTCTGTACTAGCTCTTTCAAGGAGCTATCCAAATTAGTCCCATTCTCCTGCTCTTTTCCCCGTAATGCTGAACATGTTCTCATATTTATCAAAAGCCCTTTCGAAAGTTCCTGTTGAATCTGCTTCCACCACCCTTTCAGGCAGCACCTTCAGGATCACAACAACTCGCTGCGTGAAAGAAATTCTCATCTTCCCCCTCTGGTTCTTTTGCCAATTACCTTCAATCTGCCCCTCTGGTAACCAACCATACTGCCAGTGGGAAGAGCTGTTTCCCTATTTAATCTTTCAAATTGCTTCACCGTTTTGAACACTTTGATTAAATCTCCCCTTGATTTTCTCTGCTCTAACAGCTACAGCCTTTCTGTAGTCTCTCTCGATCAGAAGGAATCTTGTCAAATAAACAAGGCAAAAGGAATCTCCCAGGATAACGGCCAAGGCCAAGGAGATGCTTGCTTCCCTCTTCCCTACAGATCATTAGGGCCGCACCCACTAATGGATGCTTGAGTCCCAAGTGCAGCGACCAGTAAGTGGTTTTGGCCTCTGCGCAAATGAAAAATCTGAGAACACCCTGGTGAGACAGCTGGTTTGGAATGCAGAACAAGGCCAGCGGTGTGGGTTCAATTCCCATGCCAGCTTACCCGAACAGGCACCGGAATGTGGCGACTTGGGGCTTTTCATAGTAACTTCATACTAAAAGGTTATTATTAAATTAGAGCAGTGAGACCCTATAAAAGGTCTACAAGGCACAAGCCAGGAGTGTAATAGAATGCTCTCCACTTGCCTGGATGAGTGCAGCTCCAACAACACTCAAGAAATCCAACACCATCCAGGACAAAGCAGCCCCGCTTGATTGCTCCTCCTTCCACAAACATTCAAACCCTCCACCACCGATGAACTGGTGCAATCGTGTGTACCATCTACAAGATGCACTGCAGGAACTCACCAAGGTTCCTTAGGCAGCACCTTCCAAACCCACGACCAATACCATCTAGAAGGACAAGAGCAGCAGATACCTGGGAACCCCACCACCTGGAGGTTCCCCTCCAAGTCACTCACCACCCTGACTTGGAAATATATCGGCCGTTCCTTCACTGTCACTGGGGCAACATCCTGGAACTCCCTCCCTAACAGCACTGTGGGTGTATCTACACCACATGGACTGCAGCGGTTCAAGAAGGCAGCTCATCACCACCTTCTGAAGGGGCAATTAGGGATGGGCAATAAATGCTGGCCTAACCAGCGACACCCACATCCCGTAAATGAATAAAACAAAAGCCAACAGGCCTGAAGGGGGGGGGGGGGGGCCTGGCCGATTTTGCAAGTCACACTTTCCTGCCTTGGAATTAACCATCTCATACTTCATCCCGTATAACACGGGCGGTACACCATCCAATTTCTAGCCATTGATTATTAAATTAAAATGGATTATTAAGATAAGAGGATTGAAGTAGGCCACATTAATATGTTCACTAATGGAAAGTTATCATCACAGACAATAATCTCTCATCTTGTTTTTAAAGGTTTCTGAATGAGGATGTGTCCGGGGTGCAGGATGGGCATTTAGTGTAATTACCCACAGGGAACCTGCACATTTTCACAATCTAATCTTATGGTTGTAATGTTTGCAAAGCCCAATACCTACACCCGGTGGTCCATATCCGGTACTGCAGCTCTCCTGTTACATTGCTTATGTCTATTCTGCTGTTGATTACTCGCAAACCAAGTCAAAACCGAAACTGTGGTGTTAGAATCATAGCGTAATACAGCACAGAAGGAGGCCATTCAGCCCATCACATTTGTGCCCACTTCTGTTAAAGAGCTAATTCAGTTAGTTGCCTCCCTTAGCCAGATATGGTGGTTCTCAGAGTTAGGAAAGAGTTCATGTTCCCTCTGATGCGACCATCAATTCACACGAAACCGGGAGTAGAAGTAAACTGTGGCTTTAATCAACTAGAACAGTGCCTGCCTGCGACTGGTCTGTTAGTGGGAGCCGCCTACAAGGCGACTGCTCTTTATACCTCCCCTCAAGGGGTGGAGTCAGGGGTGGAGCCCACACAGGCCCCAACATGCTACATTATAGGTAATACCATACAATGGTCCATAGGTGGAGCCCATATGGGCAACAGCGTAATACAGATAAGCACATGGTGAATTGTTACAGCAATACATTCACCACACCCTAGTTCTTGAAATATTTAAGTTTGAATTGGGGTTCTAATTGTTTAATAGATTGCACTTAATGTTTAATAGACTGCACCAATATATAAAGGGGATACAGGTGGCACTGTTTTGTTGTCAGAGAAGTGATTACTGAACACAATAAACTTGGAGTTGATGAAGTCAAGACCAGCTTCCTTGTCCTTATTGTATAATTACAATCCGAGCTTATCATGGTAGCACTGGCCGGTTTCTGCCAGTAAGGGGAAAGGGTTGCTAATTATGGTTTCTTCAGATGAAAAACAATGGGCACGATTCAGCGGACAAATGTTCAAGTCCGCTTTTGGGCATGTTCAGCGGGAGTGATATAGGGTATAAGATTATGAAAAGATGTGGTAGACACAGATGCTGGAGATTCTAGAACAAGGGTACAGATGCATGGGAACACCGCCACCGACAGGTTCAACTTCCGAGACACTCCCCATCCCGTTTGGAACTATATTGGCATTCCTTCACAAACATCCTTTCCTGCTCCATTTGGGAAATTGCATTGTGCATAGCTGCAGGACACCAACGGCAGACATGCCCTTAAACACAGAGACAAAGTTTGCCCAGAGAGTGACAAGTTGTGTTACTAAGTGCTCACTGTACCAGGGTAAGGGGGTTGATCATTTCGGACTGAGCTGAGGAGAAATTCTTTCACTCAAAGGGGTGTGAATCTTTGGAATTCTCTATCCCAGAGGGCTGTGAAAGCTCAATCGTTGAGTATATTTAAGGCAGAGTCAAAATATGGCGGGAGGGAGAGAAAGTGGGGCTATTGTGAAAGTTCAGCCATCACCTTATTGAATAGTTTAGGTGGGGTGGAAATGGTGTTGTCCAGATCCTGGGCGGGATTCTCCCAGCCCCGCGCCGGAGAATCCCCGTTACCACACCACGCCGCCGGCATGCGATTCTCTGCGCAGCTGAGAATCGGCACCATTGGCGCCGGCACGTTTGGCGCGGCGCCGGTCGAGGGCCGCTCAACGCGGCTGGGCTGCCGATTCTCCGGCCTGGATGGGCCGAGTGGCCGCTCTAAAAAGGCAGAGTCGCGCCAGCGCCGTCCACACCTAGTCGCAGCCGGCGGGAACTCTGCTCGTAGGATCGGGGTGCGGCCTGTGGGGGGGGGGTGCTCCGAACCCTGGGGGGGGGGGGGCCTCCGATTGTGCCTGGCCCGCGATCGGGGTCCACCAATCGGTGGACCAGCCTCTTGCTCCCCGGGCCTGTTTTCATACGCGCCGGCCCCAGAACTCCCGCGCCATGTTGCGTCGGGGCCGGCGTGTTGAGGGAGGCCACCGCGCATGCGCGGGTTGGCGCTGGTGCATAATTTGTGCCGGGATGGGAGGCTGGAGCGACGTGAACTGCTCCAGCGCCAGGGGGCCAGAATCGGTACTCCCAGCGGCCCATTCACGCGTCATGAAACGCAACGTCATGAATCCCGCCCCCTATTTCTTAATGGCCTCTTGTCATCCCCGACTTTAATCGCTTCACCATTAGCGACCATACCTTCCATTGCCTGGGCCCTAAGCTTAGTAATTCCCTCCCTAAATATCTCCACCTCATCATATCCCTCCTCCTTTAAGAACCACCTTAAAGTCCTTAAGTTCCTTAAGCTCTTTGATAAGACTTCTAGTCACCTGTGTCTAATATCTCCTCATGTGCTTCGCCGATAGATTTTGTTCAGGGACGTGTCAGTGGATTGCCTTGCAACGTTTCGCCATGTTAAAGGTGCTATCTAAATGGAAGTAAGTTTGGTGTGGAACACCCTTACTTCAAAGGCTTTTAATCAGGTCTAAAGATTCATGAATAAAATTAGTTAAGTAAGATAACTGAAGATCAGGAATCATTCTCCACAGGTTCACTGCCATTGTCGTGAATTCACTGTTTAACTTACTATACTGTGGGGATTTTGTGTATACACCGGAAAATGTGCATATGTGACCATGTCTGTGCAATTCTGGGTGTTTTCATATGTACCAAGTCTTGTTCCCACCACCCCAGCGCTTGGTGACCCATATTGGCTCCCCGATCGCCAACAGCTGCGTTTTAAATTCACCTCCCTTGCTTACCAACCCCTCCATGCCCCCTCCACCCACCCCTCCCCATCTCTTCACCTCCACAACCTCCCAGGATCTCCACACTCCTCGTTTGATGACCTCCTCCGAATCCCTGATTTTAATCGGGCCATGGTTTTTTAAAATTCAAAAATGTCCTTCGTTCATAAAATTTGTAAACGTATGTTGCAAAATATTTCAAATTAAAAATGACAGAAAGTGCCATAAAATTCAACTTTTCTCCATGTCCCACTCTGGGGTGCTTCAATACAACTCCTTGATATTTACAACATGCCAACTGTTGGTCCTAGTTCTTGAGTTCTGGACTTTTCTCTCAAAGTTTCGCTGCTTCTTTCCCTCTCTCTTCTCCTTTATGATGGTCCTCAAGAACAAAGAGTAAAGCACAGGGACAGGCCCTTTGGCCCTCCAAGCCTGTGCCGATTCTGATGCCCTAACTGTGGTGAATGAGATTCACATGGTATTATAAGTTACCAATGTCACTCTGTTCCCAGTATATATATGTACCGATATTGTAAGTGCAGTTGCACTACCTGACCACCAGGGGGAGTAGCCCTGGGAGTACTTGAGAGTTTGTATTGGGCTCTCCCCTTGGCTCCGCCCAGAACTCCTCCCCCTGGAGCTGCTGTGTAAAGATCCGTGCCACAGAGTCAGCCAGCCAGTTCACCGAAAGTTCAACGGCTAACAGGCTGGCTATGTTGTAAGTATATTAAAACCGCTATTATAATCCTACAAGCACCTGTCCGTAGAATTGATGGTTCCATCACTAACTAAAAACAAAACCTTCTGCATGTGGCGAATCTGTAGAACTATTTGCTGCAGGAGGCTGTGGAGGCCAAATCACTGAGTGTCTTTAAGACAGAGCTAGATAGGTTCATGATTAATAAGGGGATCAGGGGTTATGGGGAGAAGGCAGGAGAATGGGGATGAGAAAAATATCAGCCATGATTGAATGAGTGGCCTAATTCAGCTCCTTTGTCTTATGGTCTTAGATTTGATCCTCCAAAATGCATCACCTCACATTTGTCCGGATTAAACTCCATCTGCCATTTCTCTGCCCAAGTCTCCAATCTATCGTTATCCTGCTGTACCCTGTTGTACCACTTTGACTGAGCACTGCCCAACTTGGTGGCTAAATTTGTTTTTTAATTAGTTAATTAATTAATAATCTTTATTAGTGTCACAAGTAGGCTTACATTAACACTACAATGAAGTTACTGTGAAAAGCCCCTTGTTGCCACATTCCAGCGCCTGTTCAGGTACACAGAGGGAGAATTCAGAATGTCCAATTTACCTAACAGCACGTCTTTTGGGACTTGTGGGAGGAAACCGGAGCGCCCGGAGGAAACCCACGCAGTCACGGGGAGAACGTGCAGACTCCGCAGACAGTGACCCGAGCCAGAATCGAACCTGGGACCCCTGGTGCTGTGAAGTAACAGTGCTAACCCCTGTGCTACCATGCTGCCTAATGTCGCTCCTGTAAAGCATCTCTGGATGTTTTACTACATTAAAGGCACAGTGGTTAGCACTGCTGCCTCACAGCACCAGGGACCCGGGTTCAATTCTGACCTCGGCTGACTGCAGTTTGCATGATCCCCCCGTGTCTGTGTGGATTTCCTCCGGGTGCTCTGGTTTCCTCACAGTCCAAAGATATGCAGGTTAGGTGGAATTACGGCATTTGGGTGGGGGAGTGGGCGTTTGTAGGGTGCCCTTTCAGAGGGTTGGTGCAGTCTCGATGGGCCGAATGGCCTCCTTCTGCACTGTTGCGATTCTATGGAAATGCAAGTTTTTGTGAGTTTTTGAATAGGTGATGGAAATGCTGAAGAAGACGGCAGATAAGTTTTGATTGTTAAGCAGTGTGTTACCTGACCACAGTAACAGAAGCTGGTAAATTGTCAAAAGCCGCTGAACATTCTCACTTATGGCCAGCAGATGGGGCTATCTGTCCGCAAGCTCTTTCCTTTGCTCTTCTCATCGGCTTTGTAACAACGGAGGTTGCAGACAGCAAGGTGACATTCTGGATTCAGGGGGCGGCCATGGAGTGAATGGCCACACACAGGGCAGCTCCGGCTCAAAGACGTGGATCAAGGAACATCACGCCGAGGTCGCGCTTAGTCCACTCGCCGGGACTCCTCAGGGCAGGGAGAGATTGGAAATGGCGTCCCGATCTCTCAATCCACCCCCCACCCCCCCACCCCATTGTGACCCCTGAACCCCCCAAAAGCGCCAACTCACCTATAAGAGGTTTCTCAGGCCCCCCACACACTCCACCCCACACAGGCAAAGGGGTTAGGTCCCGGGGCCTCAGTAGATCAGACAAGCTGGATATTAGAATGAGATTAGCTGCCTCGCTCTAACAGGCAGATTTGCCAGATAGTGATTCCGCCCACAATGGGCAGTATTCAGATCGCGACGACTCGCGAGATCACTTTAGATCTCACGGGTGGCGTGGCGAGCTGGGTGGATCCCAGAAGTGGGATCTCCCGGCATCTACCAGCCGTACCGCCGTTTGGGCGCAACGCGATTGGTAGATCGCGGCCTTAAGGTCCGGCCAATTGAAAAGCCACCGATGATAAAATTGGGGATGTTCCAGAGGCCTGAATTGGAAAAGCCCATTTGTGGGGCTCGGGGGGGTTACAGAGATAGAGAGGGGGGAGGCAATGGAGGGATCGGAAAACAAGCATCAGAATTTGGAAACCCAGGTTTGGGCAGACAGGGCTCAGCATAGCACAGGACATGCGCATAAATCCGTATTGCCTCCTGCTTATATCCAGCATTGTGTGGGGAATCCATGCCCATGATTTATAAAGCAGTATATTCATCTTCCACGCTCCTTGGACTCCCCAAGGTGTCAGCCTCATTTCTATTCAATTCATCTTTGCATCAATCAAGGATAAAATATTATTCTAAGCATGACGAGCATTATTTTTCTAAACTCTAGTTCTGCTTGAAGTTAGAGGTGGTGCTCCTCGCGTTAATAAAGGAGGTAGCAGCCAGGTTTCTGCTCCGTTCTCGCAATAACTCAGTCACAGGAAAACCTTTAAACAACACGTTGTGCAACAAGAGCACAACTCTGACCACCTTCTGTAATCACCTTCCAGCTGTTACTGTCTGTAGCTCTGTCTCTTCCTGTCACACTCTGGTTACCGTTACCCTCATCGCTGTCCTGCGCCATTTCTCTATAGCTTTCCAACCCTCCCCTCAGGTGACCCCCCCTGCCCTCCACAATTTAGTGTAATGTCCTCTCAACGGTACCTGCTTAAAATCTGTTCATCCCTTACCAACCTCCAGTTCTTTTTTTCAAAATATATTTTATTACAAACATGTATCAAAACAGGTTACAGTGAACAAACACCCCGGGAAACATACTTCCCAACAATCAACTATACAGTCTGTACAGATTTTTTCCCCTTTTTCACTCCCCACCCCACGCTGAACAGCCCCTCAAACACGGTCATAAACATCCCCCGCCTTTTCCCAAACCCCCCCTGCTGAGCCCCTTAACTCATCCTTTATCTTCTCTAACCGCAGGAAGTCGTACAGGTCACCCAACCAAGCCGCTACCCCCGGTGGCGATGCCGACCGCCACTCCAGCCGTCGCCGTGCAATCAGAGAAGCGAAGGCCACGACATCGGCCCTCCTCCTCTCCATGAGCTCCGGCTTCTCTGAAACCCCAAATATCGCCACCAAAGGGTCCGGGTTCCACTCCCTTCTCCACTATCCTGGCTAAGACCGCGAACACTCCCGCCCAGAATCTTCTCAGTTTTTCGCAGCCCAAAACATGTGCGCATGATTCGCTGCCCCCCCCCCCCCCCCACCACCACCACCCCACCTCTCACACTCATCTGTTACCCCCTGAACCCACTCATTCTCGCCCGAGTCATATGCACCCTGTGCACCACCTTAAACTGTATCAGGCTCATCCTTGCACAAGAGGATGTCCCACTTACCCTTCGCAGTGCCTCACTCCATACTCCCCAATTGATCTCCATTCCCAACTCCGCTTCCCATTTCTCCTTGATCTTCACCACCCGCTCGCCTCCCTGCTCCCTCAGCCACTTGTATATATTCCCAATTCTTCCCTCCCCTTCCACATCCGGAAGCAGCAGTCGCTCCAGCAGGGTGTATCCCGGCAATCTAGGGAACCCCTTCCAGACCTTTCGTGCAAAGTCCCTAACCTGTAGATACTTGAACTCACTACCCCTCGGCAGCTCGACCTCAGCTCCTCCAGACTAGCGAACCCTTCCTCCAAATACAAATCCCTCATCTTGACCAGCCCCACTTCCCTCCACCTCCTGTATACACTATCCAACCCCCCCCCCCCCCCCCCCCCCCTCCCCCCCGGCTCAAACCCATGATTCTCGCACAGCGGCGTTAGCACCGACATCCGACATAGGGCAGCAGGGTAGCATGGTGGTTAGCATAAATGCTTCACAGCTCCAGGGGTCCCAGGTTCGATTCCCGGTTGGGTCACTGTCTGTGTGGAGTCTGCACGTCCTCCCCCTGTGTGCGTGGGTTTCCTCCGGGTGCTCCGGTTTCCTCCCACAGTCCAAAGATGTGCGGGTTAGGTGGATTGGCCATGCTAAATTGCCCGTAGTGTCCTAATAAAAGTAAGGTTAAGGGGGGGGGGGTTGTTGGGTTACGGGTATAGGGTGGATACGTGGGTTTGAGTAGGGTGATCATGGCTCGGCACAACATTGAGGGCCGAAGGGCCTGTTCTGTGCTGTACTGTTCTATATTCTATGTTCTATCCCTTCCACCCTAAAATGCCTCCTCAGCTGATTCCATATCTTCACCGTTGACTGCAGCACTGGGCTCCCTGGATACCTACTCGGAGCCATTGGCAATGCTGCCGTCACCATAGCCCTCAAACTAGACCCCTTACAAGATTCCTCCTCCATCCTAACCCATTATCAACCTCCAGTTCTGATGGGAGGTTGTCGATCTGAAACCCTAATTTTGTTTCTTCCTCCAAAGATACTGGCGGAGTCTTTCCGGCATTTTCGGTCTTTATCCTGGCTTTCCAGCGTCTGCAGAATTTTGCTTGTTTGGCTGTCACTGCTCATTGGCTGTGGCACCTCCACCCTCAATGTGACATGTTCGTACCATTTTCCAGTGGCATTTGGCATAAATTTACCAGCGGAACTTTGAGACCGTGTTAACGGCCTAATGGTGTTTGTCACCCAAATTGCTGATGTGTCAAGATCTGTTGGGAGACGTCACTATTCCTAGACAGATGTGGTGGTACTAAATGCAAGCCTGGCGTCTGCTGCATCTTGTACTAATTTACTAAGCATGATACTGAGTTTATTACATTTTTAAGCAATTATTGTTGAGGTTTCTTAATGCTAAACACATTTATGGAACTGAGTGGAGTTGAGTATCAATCTAAAGTGTAAGAGCATAGGAAATAGGAGCAGTAGGCCATTCGGCCGCTTGAGCCTACCCCACCATTCAATAAGACCATGACTGATCAGTTCCTGGCCTCAACTCTACTTTGCTGCTTGTCCCTCCCAAACCCTTGGCTCCTCCACAGCTCAACAATCTGGCAATGTCGGGGCAGCACGGTGGCGCAGTGGGTTAGCCCTGTTGCCTCACGGCGCCGAGGTCCCAGGTTCGATCCCGGCTCTGGGTCACTGTCCGTGTGGAGTTTCCACATTCTCCCCGTGTCTGCGTGGGTTTCACCCCCACAACCCAAAGATGTGCAGGGTAGGTGGATTGGCCGTGCTAAATTGGCCCTTAATTGGGCACTCTAAATTTATAAAAGAAAATTAAAACAAACAAAAAAAAAATACAATCTGGCAATGTCAGCCTTGAATATAGTCTATCTCTGGGTTAGACAATGCCAAAAGATTCCTCCTCGACTCCATCTCAAATGGATGTATTTACTTTGGGGGTCTCGGAATATTCAGATCGCTACATGGGAGGAAGAATTGCTTCAGCTGCGCCTGTGCCGATTTTATTGTACACGGCCATTCTCCGGGCGGGGGCTGAGGAGAATCCAGCCCAGGGTGTCTCTTTATTCTGAAACTCTGGCTCTTGGTTCTAGATTCCCTTGGGAAGGTGAACAACCCCTCAGGGCCTACCCAGCCAGGGCATGTCAGGCATAAATTTAACTCCCAAACTATATCGAAGCAATAATGGCTCATTAAAGTTTGGACCTCAGTGCTGCGAGGTTATTGAGAAGGGGGGAGGAGGGTGGGATGCAGTTAAACAACAGCTTTAGTGCTCCTTGATGACTATCAATGACCTCTGCTTGAACATGTACTGACACATAGTTGGAGATGAGGGAGCCGGCCTTTGAGACGCTGCTGCTGACAGCTGAACAATCTGATGACCCACGCTGCGCAGGCTTTGTACATGATGGGTTTTGACATCAGACCCCCTTTGGAATGAATCCTGCACAAGTAGGAACACGCCCGACTCCAACCTGTGTCTGTCAAGGAGACTTGAAACATTAGCTACAGTTAAATCAACATTCTTCCCAGATAATTACTGTCAGATGAAATTAATTTAACTCACACCTTTTATTAATTCCTCTGTTTTAAGTGAAGCAAGGCCCTTTCCTTTCATAGATCATTGCCAATAAAACACATTCCACCAATTCAATAATACAATCCCCACATTAAACCTTCACCAGATATGGACCACCTTCAAACCTCCAATATTTGTATATCATTTAATCCTATTCAAGGTGTGGTGCTGACACCCAAGGGTGTTCTCAGATTTTTCATTTGCACAGCATTTAAAGATCTCCCAGATCTAACATATTAATCTACAATGCGGAAAATGCAATTGTGTGAATATTGCAAAAGGCTATCTTTATAATTATGTCTTGCCCTATAATTGAAAGAATATAGGGCAGCACGGTGGCGCAATGGTTAGCATTGCAGCCTCACGGCGCCGAGGTCCCAGGTTCGATCCCGGCTCTGGGTCACTGTCCGTGTGGAGTTTGCACATTCACCCCGTGTCTGTGTGGGTTTCACCCCCACAACCCAAAGATGTGCAGGTTAGGTGGATTGGCCACACTAAATTGCCCCTTAATTGGAAAAATTAATTGGATACTTTAAATTTATTTTAAGAAATAATTGAAACAATACAGGCTGTTATTTGGGTGTCAGCTGTGGTTAGCGTCCTCACCTCCAGGCCTAAAAGTTGTTGATTCAAGTCTTACTCCCGAGTGTAGCAGCATATCATTGCGGCTGACACTACAGCGCTAATACTGAGCAAATACTCCCGAGTGTAGCAGCGTATCATTGCGGCTGACACTACAGCGCTAATACTGAGCAAATACTCCCGAGTGTAGCAGCGTATCATTGCGGCTGACACTACAGCGCTAATACTGAGCAAATACTCCCGAGTGTGGCAGCGTATCATTGCGGCTGATACTACAGCGCTAATACTGAGCAAATACTCCCGAGTGTAGCAGTGTATCATTGCGGCTGGCACTACAGCGCTAATACTGAGCAAATACTCCCGAGTGTAGCAGCGTATCATTGCGGCTGATACTACAGCGCTAATACTGAGCAAATACTCCCGAGTGTAGCAGCGTATCATTGCGGCTGATACTAAGCGCTAATACTGAGCAAATACTCCCGAGTGTAGCAGTGTATCATTGCGGCTGATACTACAGCGCTAATACTGAGCAAATACTCCCGAGTGCAGCAGAGTATCATTGCGGCTGATACTACAGCGCTAATACTGAGCAAATACTCCCGAGTGTGGCAGCGTATCATTGCGGCTGATACTACAGCGCTAATACTGAGCAAATACTCCCGAGTGTAGCAGCGTATCATTGCGGCTGATACTACAGCGCTAATACTGAGCAAATACTCCCGAGTGTGGCAGCGTATCATTGCGGCTGATACTACAGCGCTAATACTGAGCAAATACTCCCGAGTGCAGCAGAGTATCATTGCGGCTGATACTACAGCGCTAATACTGAGCAAATACTCCCGAGTGTGGCAGCGTATCATTGCGGCTGATACTACAGCGCTAATACTGAGCAAATACTCCCGAGTGCAGCAGCGTATCATTGCGGCTGATACTAAGCGCTAATACTGAGCAAATACTCCCGAGTGTAGCAGTGTATCATTGCGGCTGATACTACAGTGCTAATACTGAGCAAATACTCCCGAGTGTGGCAGCGTATCATTGCGGCTGATACTACAGCGCTAATACTGAGCAAATACTCCCGAGTGTGGCAACGTATCATTGCGGCTGATACTAAGCGCTAATACTGAGCAAATACGCCCGAGAGGAGCAGCGTATCATTGCGGCTGATACTACAGCGCTAATACTGAGCAAATACTCCCGAGTGTGGCAGCGTATCATTGCGGCTGATACTACAGCGCTAATACTGAGCAAATACTCCCGAGTGTGGCAGCGTATCATTGCGGCTGGCACTACAGCGCTAATACTGAGCAAATACTCCCGAGTGTGGCAGCGTATCATTGCGGCTGATACTACAGCGCTAATACTGAGCAAATACTCCCGAGTGCAGCAGTGTATCATTGCGGCTGATACTACAGCGCTAATACTGAGCAAATACTCCCGAGTGTGGCAGCGTATCATTGCGGCTGATACTACAGCGCTAATACTGAGCAAATACTCCCGAGTGTGGCAGCGTATCATTGTGGCTGATACTACAGCGCTAATACTGAGCAAATACTCCCGAGTGTGGCAGCGTATCATTGCGGCTGACACTACAGCGCTAATACTGAGCAAATACTCCCGAGTGTGGCAGTGTATCATTGCGGCTGATACTACAGTGCTAATACTGAGCAAATACTCCCGAGTGCAGCAGCGTATCATTGCGGCTGATACTACAGCGCTAATACTGAGCAAATACTCCCGAGTGTAGCAGCGTATCATTGCGGCTGATACTACAGCGCTAATACTGAGCAAATACTCCCGAGTGTAGCAGCGTATCATTGCGGCTGATACTACAGCGCTAATACTGAGCAAATACTCCCGAGTGTGGCAGTGTATCATTGCGGCTGATACTACAGTGCTAATACTGAGCAAATACTCCCGAGTGCAGCAGCGTATCATTGCGGCTGATACTACAGCGCTAATACTGAGCAAATACTCCCGAGTGCAGCAGCGTATCATTGCGGCTGCACTACAGCGCTAATACTGAGCAAATACTCCCGAGTGCAGCAGCGTATCATTGCGGCTGATACTAAGCGCTAATACTGAGCAAATACTCCCGAGTGTGGCAGCGTATCATTGCGGCTGATACTACAGCGCTAATACTGAGCAAATACTCCCGAGTGTGGCAGCGTATCATTGCGGCTGATACTACAGCGCTAATACTGAGCAAATACTCCCGAGTGCAGCAGCGTATCATTGCGGCTGATACTACAGCGCTAATACTGAGCAAATACTCCCGAGTGTGGCAGCGTATCATTGCGGCTGATACTACAGCGCTAATACTGGAAATGCTGTCCTTCCGATGAGGCCCAGTCTGCCTCTCAGGTGAATGTTAACGATCCCACAGGCACTATTTTGAGGAAGAGAAGAAACAGATGATCTGGTTATGATTGCATTGCAGTTTGTGGGATCTTGCTGTGTGCATATTTTGACTGCTGCATTTCCAACATTACAACAGCAAAGTACTGTGTCAATCGTAAAATGGATTGGGATATCCTGCAGCGATTGAAGTCACTCTAGAAATGCGAGTTCTTTGTTAGTGGGAACGTTTAAGCGCGAAGGTGTTCATGTTTGAGTTATACAGAGAGGCCTGGTCATAAATCTAAAGTAAATATTACATGGAGATAATTGGACCTGCCCCGGGTAATTCTGCAGACTCTCAGCATGGGTTTAGTTTGGAGACTGAAAGAGGAAACTGTTATCTCACACGGGAGGGTGTCTCTTTAATAAATTATGATTGTATCTGGGGTGGGTCCCTGGTTGACATTGGCATGGATTCAGCTCCTGGGGTTTGGCTGGAATAGGCTGTGCAGTAAGAGGTTAGATTGCCGCCAATTCCGTTGGCAATCGGACAAGGTTACTGGAAACTGAACTGACCTTAATTTAGCAGCTCTGACCCCCCCCCCCCCCCCCCCCCCCCCCCCCGCGCAATGACTGTTCCAGGTGAGGGCAATGGCAAAGTGTGACTTTGACACATGAACTGCCTGTAACAATAATGGGACTGCTGAAATGATCCACATTACCGGTCGGAGATTTTGGGGGAACCAGGCGGAAATTGAGTTCCACCGGAGTAAACAGATTTATTGACCTTCTGTTTGAAGAGCGGGTGCAATAACCAGAATGGGAATTGGCCCCGCGCCCACATCTGACAGCAACTCTCCATCGAACAACGATGCAGCACGTGAGTCCATTTCGCTCACCATTTCTGCAAAGATCTGAGAGAGCTCCATCTGGCAATTGCCATTGTCCCAACCCCACTGCCTCTTCCTAACCCAGCATTTATTTTCCCCTTTTCAGGTATTAATGCAGCCCCCTTTCTGAAAATTATTATTGAATCTGTTCCCACCAACCTTACAGACAGGGAATTTTCGTTTTAAAGAAAGCACTGCCTCTCTAGATTTATTTCACAATTCTTCAATTCTGGCCTTTCTTGTGCATCCCCGACCTTAATCGTTCGACCATCGATGACCGTGTCTTCAGCTGGTTCCTCAGCTCTGGAACTGCCTCCTCAAACCTCGCTGTCTTCAGCACTCTCGCTTCCTTTTCGGTCCGAGTAATCCTCCTCATCGCCCCTTTAGTTCTTTTAGCTGAAATCTGTGTCGTCTGGTCACCAACTCTCCTGTCGATTTCTCCGTCCTTACTCTATCAAAACACTTTATCATTTTGAATGCCTCGAGTAAATCTCCCTCCAACCTTCTCAGCTCTGAGGAGAGCAATCCCAGAGTCTCTCCGCATTAACTGAAGTCCCTCGAACCTGATTCCCATTCTGGTAAATCTCCTCTGCACCCTCTCCGAGGCCCATAGCCCTTCCTAAGGTGGGCTGCCCGGAATTGAAGACCGTAGACCGGGTCGCCAGGTGACTACCTGATGACGCGGTCACGTCTTGTGTCACACGGCGGCATCCCGCCAGATTTCCCCGGGACCTCGGGTAGCGCTCAAGTGTTTCTTACAGCTGCAGAAGTGGTTAAAAAAACTTATTGGGCGGGACCCTCAGTCCTGGCAACCGGCCAATGGGGCTTCCCATTGTCGGCAGCCCCACACCTTCGGGAAATCCGTGGGCGTGAGTGCCCTGCCGGCGAATCGGAGGATCCGCCTACAGAGAATCCAGCCCATGTCAGAGGTAGGTTCTTTACCCAGAGAGTAGTGGGGCATGGAATGCACTGCCTGTGGAAGTAGTTGAGTTGGAAACGTTAGGGACCTTCAAGCGGCTATTGGATAGGTACATAGATTATGGTAGAATAATAGAGTGTAGGTTAACTTCTTAAGGGCAGCACGGTAGCATTGTGGATAGCACAATTGCTTCACAGCTCCAGGGTCCCAGGTTCGATTTCGGCTTGGGTCACTGTCTGTGCGGAGTCTGCACGTCCTCCCCGTGTCTGCGTGGGTTTCCTCCGGGTGCTCCCGTTTCCTCCCACAGTCCAAAGATGTGCAGGTTGGATGGATTGGCCATGATGAATTGCCCTTAGTGACCAAAATTCTATGATCTATGATTAACCTAGGACAAAAGTTCGGCACAACATCGTGGCCATTAAGGAAATGAAGGATTTGTTCCTGGGAGTGCGATTTGCAAGTTTAGAGGAGCTGGGAGAGAAGAATGGGTTGGCATGAGGGGGAAGGGTTTAGCCATGTGCAGTTGCGGAACTTTGCGAGGAAGGTTCTCCCGGCCTTCCCGATAGCGCCGGCCTGCTCGTTGCTGGAGAGACAATTTACGGGAGGATCCTGGAGGAGGATAGGGTGTCCATGGAGGGGGTTAAGGCAAAGTGGGAGGAAAAGCTGGCGATGGCGCTGGAGGAGGGATTGTGGTGTGAGGTGCTGAGGAGAGTGAATGCCTCGACTTTGTGCGTGAGGCTGGGGCTGATACAGCTGAAGTGTACAGGATGCACTTGACAAAGTTAAGATGAGCCGGCTGTTCAGGGAGGGGTGAAGGATGTCTGTGAGTGATGTGGGAGGGGCCCTGCGAACCATGTGCATATGTTTTTGCCCTGCCCGTAGCTGGAAAGGTTTTGGAGGATGGTGTTCAGCATCATTTTGGGGTCTTACTGTGGATGTGGAGCCCGGTCACCCATATATTCGGAGTGTCGGTCCGGCCGGAGCTGCAGGCGGGTGCGGGGACAGATATTTTAGCCTTCACCTTGCTGATTGCTCGTGGACGGGTCTTGTTGGGGGTGGAGGTCAGCTCCTCCACCCTGTGCCTCGATGTAACGGGGGATCTGCTGGAATTTTTAGCCCTGGGGAAGGTGAAATTTGTGCTGAATGAGAAATTCTACAATTGTTGGGGGTTGGTCCAATATGCACTTTAGGGATAAAAGCAAATTACTGCGGATGCTGGAATCTGAAACCAAAAGAGAAAATGCTGGAAAATCTCAGCAGGTCTGGCAGCATCTGTAAAGAGAGAAAAGAGCCAACGTTTCGAGTCCAGATGACCCTTTGTCAAAGCTTTGACCAAGGGTCATCTGGACTCGACACTTTAGCTCTTTTCTCTCCCCCCCAGGTGATGCCAGACCTGCTGAGATTTACAAGCATTTTCTCTTCTGGTTCCTCTTTCGGGAGTTGGTTACCGTTCACTGCTAAGGGGGGGGGGGGGGGTGGCGCAGTGCTGGGGGAGGGGTTCTTTGTTTGTTTGGGTTGTTTGTGGTTGCTTTTGCATCATGGAAATACTGAAAATTTATTGAATAAAAATACTGTTTAAAGAAAATAAATAAATAATGGTCCATAACTTCCTGGTTCTCCAGCATTGTACTAGTTTCATTTCCATAGTTACATGTGACGAATGTAAGAAATTGACATATATTACATGTTATATCAGATGTAGTGATGTTTTTAACAGAAGGTGGCCATCGCCGCAACTGCGCCAAACGCGTCGGCACAAATGGCGATGATTCTCAGCACCTCGGAGAATCATTCGCCATCATGGGACGGCGTGGCACGGTTGCGGCGATTCTCCGGCCTGTCACTTTCCCACTTATCTCACAAGTTTCCCACTTACCTCACAATGTATGTTGTGGATCCAACCTATTTACTTGTGACATAAACTCACCATAACTGAACACTTTAACCGTTCGTCTTTGAGCCCTCACAGACAACCTGTCTGTAGTAACCCCCCGCCCCCTGGACACACAAGTGGAAGCAGATTCACAAATCAACAGTGTTCACCAAAATTGCTAGCAGGAAGTTGCCTGGATGTTGAATCAATTCTGAGATATTTTTGCTTCAATTTCTGAAGTCAAACTGGGGATTTGTTAGTGGAGGAGCCAGAATCATACAGCACAGAAGGAGGCCTTCTGCTTCCACTGCCCTTTCCGGCAGCTCATTCCACATCACAACAACTTGCTGTATAAACAAAGTCTTCTCCAGGCTCCAGAGTTGTCTCCCTCTGATTGGATGAGCAGCACCGGGAACCTATCCACTGTCCTTAATATGAGGGGGAACGTACAGATGGTCATGATGAGAGACATTTGTAAAAATATTTTCGGGGATTACGTTGGAATTCTGTGTGTGTATTGAGACATCTGATTGTAACCAATTCTCTTTCTGTAGTGAGGGGTTGCTATTGAACACAAAAGCACAGGACTCCAGTGATAACTTCTAACATTTGAAGAATTAAAATGTTTATTGAAAGAAAAGATAAAACTTAAACACACAAGATAAAAGATACAAAGTTAGAAACATCCTACAAAAAAGCCCCAAACTGCTTTGTCAATGGTACACAATAAAACTATATTTTCTGGCAACAGGTCTTACAGATTCTTCACCATAAAATCCAGGAAATATTACCCATACCGAGAAATTGCGTTTGTTACAAGCAGAAGCACAATCCACAACATCCCAGAACTAATCCACACTGATATGATTTGTCCAAAGGAAGATTCAAAACCAATGGTTTCTGAGGACAAATCTTTTCTTGGCCCAAACTTGAGTTGCTTTTCTTCAATTAAAATACTTCCACTGCTTCTCTAGCACGTTCCAAACCCACAAGTGACGGCTTTCATTGGGACTAGCAAACACCCCCCTCCCCCATCCCTGAAATTCACTGCGGCTAAGGCTCATTTGCCATAATTTCACTGCATTCATCTTCGCTCACCGTTGTCTTCAAATGTCCTTGTGAAAAATTAGGTTCTCAACTATTAAAACAATTCATGTTCCTATTTAACCTCTATTTTGTGTCAATAAAATTTAAAATACCAGCTCCTGTTTGCTGACTAATCTGTAAAATGCAACTGTTCTTTGTCACCGTTGACTAGTTTGAAAACCAACAACTGCACATCAGTTTCAACACTTATCCCCAAATGCAAATTTCAATTCCACTCCATTTACTTGCATGTTAAAACTAAGGCCTTGTTATAAAATGCAAGAAGATATCATCCTTAGTTTTTCATTCTTTGGACCAGTGCTTTTCAAACTTCCCGGGATCCACTCCGCGACTCACTAAGCGGCTGACCTTTTCGCAATCCACTTACCTTTAATGCAACATGTCAGCCTGCTTGGTCCTCACGATCTCACTCCAATCGGGTCCACAGGAGGGGAGGGTAATGCGCATATCAGGTGCAGAGGCCAGCCAGTTCTTTTGTGCCGTCTTCATCTTTGTGAGAACAGAAAATCCAACCTCACCCATGTAGGTCATCATGAAGGGCAATAGCAACAAAATGTTTGTTTTACTCAGTACTGGATACTCCTCGGGCATGCTGTTCCAGAATGCTGACAGCCTCATGGGCTTGTGGTATGTTTTTAATGTGCCATCACAGGCCAGGTGCAGCAGCTCAGTCTCCTCATTTGGAGTCAGCTCTAAGTCAATAACTGACTCAGGTCTCACGCTGAAATGGATTTTTCACCCACCTTTTCAAAATCTGAATATTTTCCTCTGGAAAGTGGCGACAAAAACTGTTGATCAGCGCAGCCAGATTCGACTGAATAAGGTTTGCCAGTCTGTTACCAGTTCCCTTACAAACACTGTTTTCTTCAATGTATCATAGCAGTGTGGGGAACATGTAGTAGTTTTGGTTTTTTAATCACACTTGCCAAACTTTCAATGACATTTGGAAAGCATCGGTTTCTTCACAGTGCTGAAAGAAATCATCATCCGTCCCTTGAAATTTGAGGTTTAGTTTGTTTAGAATTGAAAAGATGTCTGCAAGGTAAGACAAAGTTAGCATCCAACTTTCATCACCAAACCAATCAGCCAGAGGGGACGATTTCTCAAGGAGGAAAGCGTGGATTTCATACCTCAGTTTGCAAACTCTGCCAAGCCCCCAATACCTTGACAGCCAACATATCTCAGTGTGGACCAGCTCCCATATCAGAACGCAAAGCCTCGAAAAGCCTGGTATTGAGTGTGCTGCGTTTAATTAAATTCACAACTTTCGCAATTCCTTTCAACCCCACTTCAAAATCGGATTGAATCCCTTTGATGCCAATGCCTCACGGTGAATAAAGCAATGATTCCAAACAATATCCTGACTAGCTGCCTCATTAATTCTTATTATAACTCTGCAGTTTTTCCCAGACATGTTGGCTGCCCCATTGCTTGTAATTCTTCTGCAATGAACCCAGTTGAGCCTGCACTTTCCAACCACATAACTATTCAACGCTTCAAAGATCTGTGCACCAGTCGTGCTGGTTGGTAATGTTAAGCAGCACAGCAAATTCTCAATAAAATAATTGTGCCAAACATACTTAATCTAAATTAGCAAGTTTGCACAATCTCAAATGTCTATACTTTCATCCAGTTGTATTGAGAGCTCCTGTGCTGACTTTAAATGAGGAATAAGCTACTTCAAAATTCTCAGCAATATCACAAACTCGGCGAGCCACTGTGTTATCACTAAATGGGCAGCATTTCAATTTTTCAGCTGACCTCTCACATGGACTGTACATCCATATCTAATGCTGCAGGGAGAATTAATCTCTCTGCTACCACATGGGGTATTTTCTCTTTAGTCACACGGTAAGCTACAGCGTAAGAGGTTATTATTCAATGTTACGTTTCTGCAAAGGACTTTTGCTTATGTTTTCCATTCTTGTTGCATCCTTTGAAAATACCAAGAGGTTTGTTCTTCAGCTCCCCAGGCTTAGTCTTCAGATGCCTTTACAGTTTTGTGAGTGTTAAACTCTCATTCGCCAGTACTTCCCTGTATATAGCACACATGGGCTTTGCCTTCTGATTCGCACTGACACAATTAACAAAACCATACCTCAAGAAATCACCTTTATACTGCTTTGTTTCTGATTTCAGTTTCTTCTTTCCAGGCTGTTCACTAGAGGCCCTGGTGCTCTATACAGAGCTAACACTAGCACTGCTCTGTCCTGCCCTGGACTCTCCAGTGCAGCTCTCTCCAATAGATTCCGATGTGAGATCCTGGCTAGTAGGTATACTGCCTATATATGTCTCTGGTCGTCTCTTCCTTGTAACAAAACAATCCATCTTTGCAGTCCTCTTGCCTTGCTGGAAAATGAAAGACGCTCGCCTTGTGATTTTGCAGCAAATGTTTCCACGGAGGGTGCATACATAGTGTTTGGTGTCAAGTGTACGCGCAAGGTGCTCACTGTTGCCTCTTATGGTCGGAAGACTGCTGGTTCTTATTTTAAATGCCGTTAGCGGCTGATGGGCGGAGCGAGAAGAAATTCTTCTTTCCGGAATACTCTGACCCTTAGCTCCATCACGCTCCCGAAAACCATCCGCAAACCAACCGCGGGTCACAACCCGGACTTTGAAAAGCCCTGCCTTAGACTCACCACAAAATCTGACTCCAACAGCCTCTCCTTTGATCAATCCTGGACACACACAGCTTTACCCTTACCTACACATAATATGTCGTCAACAGAAATATAAAGATATACACATCATCACACTAATCTCAGGAATAATGAGACTATCGGAATATTGTAATCTGGTTCACCAATGTCTTCCAGGGAAGGAAATCTGCCGTCCTTACCCGGTCTGGCCTACATGTGACTCCAGACCCACAGCCATATAGTTGACTCCTAACTGCCCTCTCACTCGCTGTGCCTGGGTTGCTGACAGCTGGTGGTGGAGATCAGTCCGGCTGGCTTGCTGGGCGCAGAGAGCCATTGGGAAGGTTGGGATCGGTTCAGTAGCAGTCGGGCCGTAGCCCCGGCGGTACGTCACAGGGAGAGGCCAGTGGGAGCTGTGCGGATCGGGGAGTGGAGTCAGCGAAGTGATCGGAGAGCAGCCCAGGCATTTCTCCAAACAACAGTTCCGAGCAAGGAGGCCAACTACAAGGGAATCAGACCAGCTTTTCCTCTTCCCGACTCACATCAGGGACAAAAGAACACAACAGCAGGCTGCAGCGGTATTTTAAAAAAACGTTTTATTTTTTTCCCAAAGTGGCCCCGGAGCGAGGCGACTCTCTGCGAGAACTCCTCGGAATATCCTCCTCCTAGATCTTTTATAACCGTGATTATAGTATGTTCTATAATTATTAATTACTAATGTTCTATATATTTATGCATGGAGCGATTTACCGGGACTGTAAGCAGAACAATACTTTGCACCTTGGTACACGTGACAATAAATCAATCAATCAAGAAATGGCCCAGCAACGCAATGGTTAGCACTGCTGCCTCAAGGCACCGAGGACCCAGGTTCGATCGCGGCCCAAGGTCACTGTCTGTGTGGAGTTTGTATGTCCTCCCCGTGTTTGCGTGGGTTTCGCCCCCACAACCCAAAGATGTGCAGAGTAGGTGGATTGGCCACGCTAAATTGGCCCTTAATTGGGAAAAAAAGGGGTGGGTACTCGAAATTTATTTACAGAATCACAGAAAAATACAGTGCAGTAAAGGCCCTTTGGCCCATCGAGTCTGCACCGACACATGAACGGTGAACGGCACCTGACCTGCCTACCTAATCCCATTTGCCAGCACTTGGCCCATAGCCTTGAATGTTATGATGTGCCAAGTGTTCATCCGGGTATTTTTAAAGGATATGAGGCAACCCGCCTCTACCACCCTCCCAGGCAGCGCGTTCCAGACCGTCACCATCCTCTGGGTAAAGGCGTTTTTCCTCAAATCCCTCTCGAACCTCCCGCCCGTCACCTTGAACTCGTGTCCCCTCGTAACTGACCCCTCAACTAAGGGGAACAGCTGTTAAAAAAAAAAAAAATGGCCTGGCAAGACACAGGTGAAAAAAGCAGGGTGAGACTGCATGGGAGTGTGAAAGCTCAAGAAGGTGGCTCACCATCACTTTCTCATGGGCAATAAGGGTTGGACAATGAGAGCTGGCCTCGCCTGCGATGTTCACATTCCAAGAACAAGATAAGAGAACAACTCAGTCTGCTTCTCAGCCAGCCCCTGGCAACGTTCCCTAACATCAGGAATACATCAGGGAGTCATCCCATAGGACACCCACTGTTTTCCTGGAAACACCCCCCTCCCCTCTCTCCCTCCTATTCCGCCTCCAAGCCTATCAGGGGACTGGGAACACACCACCGCTACTAACTGGCAAACTTTTATTCGTACATTGCACATATGTTACTTCACTCCCCAGCGTCGCCCCTGATAATAAGATAGAATTACACCTGGATGCTCTCCAACAATACCACAGGCATGTTTTATTAATCCACTCTGTGCACATTGGGACAAATTTTGGACAGGTTCAGTCAGTCCCACTGTCAATGGAAGAATAAATTTTTCAACACTTGTTACAATTAAGGAATTTCCAAAATGTAACTCAAAGGTTCACACACACACACACACTGTAAATTCACGGAGAATGGTGACCAATGTGACATTTCTGGGAATTATGAGGCAGGACGAACTCCTGGAATAGTTTGGAAGAGCCAAATCCAAGAATTTATCCGGTCTCAGTGCCTGTCCAGGGAGTTCAGGCTGTAGCACCTGTTATATTTGCTACTGTGCAAAATATCACCATGTGGTTTTATGCACAGGCAGTCTCAGTTTCAACTATTCAAGAATTTTATACTGCAGGTTTATTTTTTTAATTAAATTTTTTTTTTTAAGAGTACCCAATTCACTCTTTCCAATTAAGGGGTAATTTAGCTTAATTTAGCATGGCCAATCCAACTACCCTGCACATCTTTGGGTTGTGGGGGTGAAACCCACGCAGACACGGGGAGAATGTGCAACCCCCACAAGGACAGTGACCCAGAGCCGGGATCGAATTTGGGACCTCGGCACCGTGAGGCCTGCAGATCTATGAAGGGCTTGGGTAGAGTAAACAAGTACCAATTATTTCCACTGGCATGAGGGTCGGTAACCAGAGGACACAGAGCAATTGGCAAAAAAAGCGGAGGGGCAGAAGAGAACTTTTTTTGATGCCGTGAATTGTGATTTCAAACGGTAAATTGGATTAATATTTGAAAAGGTAAAAATGGGGCCAATTTGTATGTCATCTGCAAAGTTCCCAATCATGCCTCCCACATTTAAGTTGTATTAATATATCAAACAAACAGCACGGACTCCAACCCTGTGGAATGCACAAAAATATCCATCAGTCATTGCCTTTCGCTTCCTATCACTGAGCTAATTCTGAATCCATCTTGCCACTTTCCCCTGTATCCCATGGGATCTCACTTTTCTGCTCAGTCTGCCATGTGGGACCTTGTCAAACGCTTTAATAAAATCTATGTAAACAACATCCACTGCACTACCCACATCAATCCTCCTTGTGACTTCCTCAAAACCTTTGATTAAATTAATAAGACACAATCTTCTCCTGACAAAACCACGCTGACTCTCCCCGATCAATCCGTGCCTTTCCCGGTCATGGTTTATCCTGTCTCTCAATTGATCCCAATAATTTACGCACCATCGAACTCAGGCTGATTTATTTATAATTATTTAGGCTGCCCCCTCGCACTGCTTTTCAATAATGGTACAACTTTTGCAGATCTCCAATTCTCTGGGACCTCACCTATATCGAGTGAGGATTGGAAAATGATCCCCACAGCATCTGCTATCTTCTCCCCCCAGCTTCCTTTAACAGACCAGGATACAATCTATCGGACCCTGGTATTATATTCACCTTTAAGGATGCCAGTCCCTCTAGTACTTCCTCTCTCACAATGCTTGTAACATCTAATATTTCACACTTCTCTTTAGCTGGGATGTCTGCACCATCCCTCTCCTTAATGAAGACAGAGACAAAGTACTCATTGAAAACCCTGCCCACATCTTCAGCATTGAGACATAAGGTTCCATGTACATGTCTGAGAGGCCCTACCTTTTCCTTAGCTATTATCTTGCTCTCAATGTGCTGGTAAAATGTTTTATTTGATCTTACCTACCAATATTTTCTCATATCCTCCCTTTGCTTTCCTAATTTATTTCTTTACTTCACCCCTGTATTGGTTTGAGGAATTATTGGACGGGGAGGAAATGTGGAAATCCTTGTGCTTAGTCTGTTTAAATATGAATGGTTGAGGTGTGCCGAATTGTACAATCTTCAAAGACGCAGCAATTCTGAAACGTTCCTGTAGTTCACATTTTCGTTGCAAATATCTTTCCGTCACCTTGCCTACAAAATTACATTGGCTCCTCATTCATCAATGTGTCAATTTAAAAATTCTCATCCTTGTTTTCTACTCACTCCATGGCCTGGTCATACATGGGATAAAGGCATCAATGGTAGGACCAATATTTATTACCGATTCCTAGTTACCAATCAGAAGGTGGGGGTGAGCTGCTTTCTTGAACCGCTGCAGTTTCTGATGTGTAGGTATCTCCATAGTGCTGTTAGGGAGGGAGTTCCAAGATTTTGACCCATTGACAGTGTAGGAACTGTGAAATATTTTCAAGTCAGGATGGTGAGTGATTGGAGGGGAACCTCCAGGTGGTGGGGTTCCCAGGTATCTGCTTCCCTTGTCCGTCTAGGTGGTTGCGGTTGTGAATTAGAAGGTGTTGTCTAAGGAGCCTCAGTGAGTTCCTGAAGTGCATTCTTGTAGGTGGTACATACGCCTGTCACTGTTGGCTCTATCTCAGTAATCTCCTCCAGCCCCGAAACCTTCCAAGATCTCTGTATGCCTCCATTTTGGTTTCTTGAAATTCTCTGATTTCCATCTCTTCATTATTGGTGACTGTGCCTTCAGGTGCCTGGACCTTAATCTATAGAGTTTTCTCCGCACACCTTTCAGCCTCTCCACCTCTCTCTCTCCTCCTTTAAGACACTTGTTAAAACATGCTCCTTTGACTAAGTGTTTTGTCCGTTGTCCGAATATAGAACATAGAACATAGAACAGTACAGCACAGAACAGGCCCTTCTGCCCTCGATGTTGTGCCGAACAATGATCACCCCACTTAAACCCACGTAACCCGTATACCCGTAACCCAACAATCCCCCCATTAACCTTACACTACGGGCAATTTAGCATGGCCAATCCACCTAACCCGCACATCTTTGGACTGTGGGAGGAAACCGGAGCACCCGGAGGAAACCCACGCGCACACGGGGAGGACGTGCAGACTCCACACAGACAGTGACCCAGCCGGGAATCGAACCTGGGACCCTGGAGCTGTGAAGCATTGATGCTAACCACCATGCTACCGTGAGGCCCCTATCTCCCTATGGAGAGCTAATGGTTTCCAAATGTGTCTGATAACACATCTTAGGCTGATGTGCTGGGTTAAAGGCTCTACTGTGAGGAACGTGGAACTTTGTAAGAAGGATATGTTTTGATCCTTTTTAAAAATAAATTTAGATTACCTAATCATTTTTTCTAATTAAGAGGCAATTTAGCGTGGCCAATCCACCTACTCTGCACATTTTTGGGTTGTGGGGGAGAAACACACGCAAACAGGGGGAGAATGTGCAAACACCACACGGACAGTGACCCAGGATTGAACCTGGGACCTCAGCGCCGTGAGGCAGCTGTGCTAACCACTAAGCCACCGTGCTGCCCTTGTTTTGATCCCTTTTTGATTTCAAGTAAAGCTGCAAGTCCAGGTGTGGGGATGATAATCATGCTGACGTCTACCCAGAGGCAGGTTCATGTGATTTGGTTACCATGGGAACAGATAGGGTTACCCCTATCTCTGGATCTGTAAAGACTTAATTACCTGCAAATACTCGCATTCTAAGCATTGTCTTGCATCTTTGACTTTGTCTATATATATATTTCTGGAACCTACCTCTTCATTCACCTGAGGAAGGAGCTGTGCTCCGAAAGCTAGTGTTTGAAACAAACTTGCTGAACTTTAACCTGGTGTTGTAAGACTTCTTACTGTGCTCACTCCAGTCAAACGCCGGCATCTCCACATCATGGTCCAGATATAATCCTGTATGTGTACAATGAGTGGTCCCAACTGTTTTAACATTTGGGAACATATGAGAAGCAGCAATACCTGGATGGATTTTAATGGCTGCTGTTAGTGGACAGGTTCATTCATTGTCCCAGCGTGTCGTTACAGGAGGCGTGAACTCTTGGAACCCACAGGAAAAAAAGTCAATGCTCGCCGGATTTCACCGTCTCCCACTTTCTCTCTCTCTCTCTCTCTCAGAGGAATCTGTCAATCAGGCTTTTGAGGGGTGGTTCTCGAGCCTTTGATTGGCCAGGGCTGGGTAGTGGAGGCGGGTGGAGGGTGTATTCAGGGGAGCAGTTTGAGGCTGGGTGGGTGGTGAGTTGTGTGTGTGTGTGTCTGACACTCCTGGAGCAGGGTGGAGACAAGAGGAGAGTGAAAGATTCAGCAGGTCCTGGCTACAGCTCCATACACAGGGAGGGAGAGCAGAGAGAGCTGTCACTTCTGGTTTGGGAGAAGACCACACATTTTTCAAAAATTGTTCAATTTCTAAGAAAGCATTTGACTCCAGTATCAATGCTTCCCGCTTCACAAAGGTAAGCAGTTCCCCCAACTGTTTCTGCTAACGATATAAACATATCTGTGTTTTAAAAAATCATAAACAATAGATATCCTATCAGGAATTGTGTCGTTAAAGTTACGCTTTCCCAAAGTTGTTCAAGAAAGTTATTACTTGGGGGTCGCACTTTGCTAATTAGGATGTGGGGCCAACAGTAAACTGCAGGAATCTCTCAGGGACAATTTGTTTAGTGCATCTGTGAACTTCAAGGTGGTTGTAAGTGTTGAACTTTAAAAAACAGCCCACCCATCAAAGCCAGGAACGGGATGACTGGAGGGGTTTTAATCACCCCCTTTGTACAGGAAGGTTGTGGCGACAGCTGTTGCTTTTTGGACACACATCTGTTTGTTTCTAGAGACATGTGTTAATGTGTTTCCCTGGATACCTGCAGAGTCCTGCTCCTTCCCCGGACCCACTGCTGCAGTCCAAAGATTCAACCTGGAATCGTTTTTGTTCACCTCCCAAACTGGACTGAGCAGAAGAAACAGATTGCCCGCGATTCTCCCAGTCTCCGTCTTTGTATTACCGTGAATATTCTCCAGGGACTGTGATCACAAAACAGAGACAGACAAATCCGCATGCTTTTCTGACAGAGCTCACCCCAGTCTGCTCACACCCGGAGTGTGTTCACAGGAGGAGGGTGTCCTCGATTGGCCTTTCTGTGGGAGACAAAAGATTGGCCGAGTCCAGGGACTGTGATCAATCCCAGGGACTGTGATCAATCCCAGGGACAGAGCGTGGGTTTAGTTACACAGGAGAGGGAACCCCAGTTACACTGGAGAGAGGGCCCCAGTTACACTGGAGAGGGAGCCCCAGTTACACTGGAGAGAGGGCCCCAGTTACGCTGGAGAGGGAGCCCCAGTTACACTGGAGAGGGAACCCCAGTTACAGTGGAGGGGGAACCCCAGTTAGACTGGAGAGGGAGCCCCAGTTACACTGGAGAGGGAACCCCAGTTACAGTGGAGGGGGAACCCCAGTTACACTGGAGAGGGAACCCCAGTTACACTGGAGAGGGAACCCCAGTTACACTGGAGAGGGAACCCCAGTGACACTGGGGAGGGAACCTCAGTTACACTGGAGAGGGAACCCCAGTTACACTGGAGAGAGGGCCCCAGTTACACTGGAGAGGGAGCCCCAGTTACACTGGAGAGGGAACCCCAGTTACACTGGAGAGATGGCCCCAGTTACACTGGAGAGGGAGCCCCAGTTACACTGGAGAGGGAACCCCAGTTACACTGGAGAGGGAACCCCAGTTACAGTGGAGAGATGGCCCCAGTTACACTGGAGAGGGAGCCCCAGTTACACTGGAGAGATGGCCCCAGTTACACTGGAGAGGGAGCCCCAGTTACACTGGAGAGCGAACCCCAGTTACACTGGAGTGGGAACCCCAGTTACAATGGAGAGGGAGCCCCAGTTGCACTGGAGAGGGAACCCCAGTTACACTGGAGAGGGAACCCCAGTTACACTAGAGAATGAACCCCAGTTACACTGGAGAGGGAACCCCAGTTACACTGGAGAGGGAACCTCAGTTACACTGGAGAGGGAACCTCAGTTACACTGGAGAGGGAACCCCAGTGACACTGGAGAGGGAGCCCCAGTTGCACTGGAGAGGGAACCCCAGTTGCACTGGAGAGGGAACCCCAGTTACACTGGAGAGTGAGCCCCAGTTACACTGGAGAGGGAACCCCAGTTACACTGGAGAGTGAGCCCCAGTTACACTGGAGAGGGAGCCCCAGTTACACTGGAGAAATGGCCCCAGTTACACTGGAGAGATGGCCCCAGTTACACTGGAGAGGGAAGCCCAGTTACACTGGAGAAATGGCCCCAGTTACACTGGAGAAATGGCCCCAGTTACACTGGAGAGATGGCCCCAGTTACACTGGAGAGTGAGCGCCAGTTACACTGGAGAGATGGCCCCAGTTACACTGGAGAGGGAACCCCAGTTACACTGGAGAGTGAGCCCCAGTTACACTGGAGAGATGGCCCCAGTTACACTGGAGAGGGAGCCCCAGTTACACTGGAGAGGGAACCCCAGTTACACAGGAGAGGGAACCCCAGTTACACTGGAGAGATGGCCCCAGTTACACTGGAGAGGGAACCCCAGTTACACTGGAGAGGGAACCCCAGTTACACTGGAGAGATGGCCCCAGTTACACTGGAGAGGGAACCCCAGTTACACTGGAGAGGGAACCCCAGTGACACTGGAGCGGGAACCCCAGTTACACTGGAGAGATGGCCCCAGTTACACTGGAGAGAGGGCCCCAGTTACACTGGAGAGAGGGCCCCAGTTACACTGGAGAGGGAACCCCAGTGACACTGGAGCGGGAACCCCAGTTACACTGGAGAGATGGCCCCAGTTACACTGGAGAGAGGGCCCCAGTTACACTGGAGAGAGGGCCCCAGTTACACTGGAGAGGGAGCCCCAGTTACACTGGAGAGGGAACCCCAGTTACACTGGAGAGATGGCCCCAGTTACACTGGAGAGAGGGCCCCAGTTACACTGGAGAGGGAGCCCCAGTTACACTGGAGAGGGAACCCCAGTTACACTGGAGAGGGAACCCCAGTTACAGTGGAGAGATGGCCCCAGTTACACTGGAGAGGGAGCCCCAGTTACACTGGAGAGATGGCCCCAGTTACACTGGAGAGGGAGCCCCAGTTACACTGGAGAGCGAACTCCAGTTACACTGGAGTGGGAACCCCAGTTACACTGGAGAGGGAGCCCCAGTTACACTGGAGAGGGAGCCCAGTTACACTGGAGAGGGAACCCCAGTTACACTTGTGAGGGAACCCGAGTTACACTGGAGAGGGAGCCCCAGTTACACTGGAGAGATGGCCCCAGTTACACTGGAGAGGGAGCCCCAGTTACACTGGAGAGCGAACTCCAGTTACACTGGAGTGGGAACCCCAGTTACACTGGAGAGGGAGCCCCAGTTACACTGGAGAGGGAGCCCAGTTACACTGGAGAGGGAACCCCAGTTACACTGGAGAGATGGCCCCAGTTACACTGGAGAGAGGGCCCCAGTTACACTGGAGAGGGAGCCCGAGTTACACTGGAGAGGGAACCCCAGTTACACTGGAGAGGGAACCCCAGTTACACTGGAGAGAGGGCCCCAGTTACACTGGAGAGGGAGCCCCAGTTACACTGGAGAGGGAACCCCAGTTACACTGGAGAGCGAACCCCAGTTACACTGGAGAGCGAACCCCAGTTACACTGGAGTGGGAACCCCAGTTACACTGGAGAGGGAGCCCAGTTACACTGGAGAGATGGCCCCAGTTACACTGGAGAGGGAACCCCAGTTACACTGGAGAGTGAGCCCCAGTTACACTGGAGAGATGGCCCCAGTTACACTGGAGAGGGAACCCCAGTTACACTGGAGAGTGAGCCCCAGTTACACTGGAGAGATGGCCCCAGTTACACTGGAGAGTGAGCGCCAGTTAACCTGGAGAGGGAACCCCAGTTACACTGGAGAGGGAACCCCAGTTACACTGGAGAGTGAGCCCCAGTTACACTGGAGAGATGGCCCCAGTTACACTGGAGAGATGGCCCCAGTTACACTGGAGAGTGAGCGCCAGTTAACCTGGAGAGGGGCCCAGTTAGACTGGAGATGCAGCCCCAGTTGCACTGGAGTGGAGGGCCCAGTTACACTGGAGAGAAGGCCCAGTTGCAATGGAGAGGGGGCCCAGTTACACTGGAGAGGGATCCCCAGTTACACTGGAGAGGGAACCCCAGTTACACTGGAGAGATGGCCCCAGTTGCACTGGAGAGTGGGCCCCAGTTACAGTGGAGCGGAGCTCCAATTACACTGGAGGTGGTGTCCCAGTTGCACTGGAGGAGGGGGGCCCAGTTGCATTGGAGAGGGGGCCCCAGTTGCACTGGAGGAGGGGGGCCCCAGTTGCACTGGAGATGGAGCCCCAGTTGCACCGGAGGAGGGGGCCCCAGTTGCATTGGTGAGCGGGCCCAGTTGCACTGGAGGAGGGGGCCCCAGTTGCACTGGAGTAGGGGACCCCAGTTGCATTGGAGAGGGTGCCCCAGTTGCACTGGAGATGGAGCCCCAGTTGCACTGGAGGAGGGGGGCCCCAGTTGCATTGGAGAGGGTGTCCCAGTTGCACTAGAGTGTGACCATGTGTGACCCGGTGAGCTGAGGTAGTTTTGTTTCAATTCACTAGTTGACGGTGCAAATCCTGCTGGTTTTCAACACCATTGATTTAAATTTGAGTTAGAGAGTTTGCACTATCCTCTATAAGGGAGGAATTGGAAATCTGTAGATAGGAATAACTTGTGTCTCCCATGCCCACAATGAATACTCAGCTACCTACAGAATTCCCAGTTAAACTTTGTCCTGTGCCTGTCTCGCGTGTCAACCCCATTTTGAAAGACTGGAAACAGGTTTATTTAGAAAGAGAATAGATAGAAATGGCAAAATCTTGAGTAAGAATGAATCAATCTTCCAATAGCAAAACATGCCTGTTTTGTATCAGTTGAAGGGTTTGATGGATAAAGGGCGAATACTATGGGATCAATGTTATAAAGCACGAAGAGGTACTGGAACTATGGAACAGCTCGACAGGTCTCGCTTAGTGTGGGGTTGGAAGTAAGGTTGTTTCAATCTTCTGGAGTTTTGCCGCATTCTCTTGTGGGTGGCAAGGGAGACATTTTGCAGACTTCCCCTTTTTGGCAATTTACCAACCTGGAAGATTTGAGTAGGTTTGGTACAGTTCATGTCACCTTCCAGTTGTCTTTTCCTTTTCAACTGAAAGTGACATTCTTTTTGGGTGTTGGGGGGGTGTAATATTAGTTTAAACGTTATGTTTTAAAAACAAAAACTTGCATTTATATGGCGCCTTTAACATCGTATTGCATTCCAAGGTGCTTCAAGGTGGAGTGGAATCAAACAAAATTTGACACTGAACCAGAAATGGGCAGGTGACGCAAAACTTTAATCGAAGAGGAGAAGACAGAGGTGGAGAGGCTTAAGGAGGGAATCTGTAGCTGAAGCAACATAAATTTGGGATGATCAAGAGAGCCGGATTAGAGGAAAGCAGAGATTTTGGAGGGTGGGCCGCAGAGATAGGAAAGGGGAGAGCATTGGAGGCAGCTGAACAGAACAATGAGAATTTAAAATTTGACAGAATGTTGCGAATTACCATAAGTGAAATAAAAGCCACATCTGAGTCAATAGGTAGATAAGAAGCTAATGGACTAACTTTAATGTTGTTTCATTATAGACAATAGAAATTGTAGCTTCATTGTGATTGATACAGACCTCACTGCTGGAAAGTATTTGATCTCTTTCTGACTGTGAATGGTCAGGAAAAAGATTAAATTTTAGATGCCTAATAAGACACGAGACTTTGAACAAGAGTTGCGGCTCCCAGGAAGAGTTGACTCGAAAGACAAAGGTTCAGAAGTTCACCTGTTTAAGTGAAATTCCCGGCTGGGTCACTGTCTGTGTGGAGTCTGCACGTCCTCCCCCTGTGTGCGTGGGTTTCCTCCGGGTGCTCCGGTTTCCTCCCACAGTCCAAAGATGTGCGGGTTAGGTGGATTGGCCATGCTAAATTGCCCCTAGTGTCCTAATAAAAGTAAGGTTAAGGGGGGGGGGGGTTGTTGGGTTACAGGTATAGGGTGGGTTTGAGTAGGGTGATCATGGCTCGGCACAACATTGAGGGCCAAAGGGCCTGTTCTGTGCTGTACTGTTCTATGTTCTATGAAACAAGACGATCCTCTGAAGTGTGGTATTATGGCATCTTCGTAATTTTCCTATTATCCAGTGAAGTAAGTTTGTACAGATTGAACAAATTCAATGTCATTGTAACTACTTTGTTGTATATTCACCATACTGTACATTGATCTTATTGTAGAGTAATTCAGTTTTAATGATTCAAAGCCATTGTCTCCATATCTAATATTAGCTCAGTTGATCAAGTAAAGGGATTAAACAATTCCACGTGTAAAAGACACAGGTATTAGAGTTTGGGTCTCTGGGTGCACCATTGTTAATGTACTAACGTGAATCATTGTCTAGAAAAATCAAAATGCTCAAAATTCGTAAAAGGGAAAATGAACACTTTGGAATATATCTACATACCAACTGAACTTGTAAACCAAAGTAGAACAAGTATATAGTCAATGGAGGGAAAGGGCTTGATAGGCCAAATGGCCTTTTTCATTTCATAATATCTTAACCCTGCTTCTATATGGTCTGGCCCATTCTGATCTCTGCAACCCCTTTCAGTTTTACAATTCTCTGAAGTCTCTGCCATTTTCCACTTTTGGCCACTATACCCCAATACTAATTGCTCCAGGTTGGTGGTCGCGCCTTTAGCTACCTGGTCTCTGAACTCTAGAACTCCCTCCCTAAACCTCCCCATCTCTCTCCTTTAAATTCCAGCTCATTATCTACTCCTTGACCAAGCTTTTGAGCATCTATCCTAATATCTCCTAATATCCTGATATCTATCCTAATATCTCTTTTTGAAATTTGATTTAATGTGTGATGTTTTACTGTATTAAAGGTGCTATATAAATGCAGGTTGTTGTAGCTGCCTTATCATTAATCTTTCTGTTCAATAAACGCACTCCTGTTCGCAACTGAAGTTCCCATAATGACCAGGGGAGGAGCTCAAGGCACAATGAATTCACCCCTCAGGTCAGACCTGAGTTTGGAATAGAAAAGATTCAGTTTATGGCATAAAGGTTGAGCTACAAATCTCGAGTTGCTCGTGCTTCCTGACGATGGCATATTATTAATGATTTAATTTCTCTACTTCTTGGTTCAAGTTCTCAAATGTGATGATGTGCTGTCTTTACGTTTCGAAGAGAAGGTGCTATGACTTTGCTAGTCGTAATCAGTGCTTAAGAAATACTGCTGCTTGTGTTGATTTTACAGGATTGCTCAGTGAACCCAGCCACAGGCAAGACTTAAATATGCCGGTCCTTGGGCCCAGATTAGGGACATGCGTCCTCCTGACCTTTGTAGCAGTGACAGTCCATTTCATCGGCAAGGCACAGGGTCAAGGTAATTGCTAGCAAGATAAAATTAATGTCTTAAGAAATCCTCTGATGTGCAGATGTGGGCAAACCACTTGCTATGACTTTAAGTTCTTTTGTGATACATTGTACATGTTAATTCTGACTTGCTGTGATTGTGGCTTCGAAAGTTATTCAATGTATCAGTGAAACAGAAGATGTGAAATACTTTTTGCAATATACGTTAATACATTAACAATCTCAGGTTGCAATTGATATTTTTTGTGATTATTTCCAATATGTATAGCATGATTTAACCCATTGTCTGAATGGAAAATGGGGATAATTGTACAATTTTTAAACATTCCTGTAAAGCTGCTGTACCTCTCTTCCATTGTGTTTTTATTCTCACTGGCACGTAAACTACAGCAGCCAATATTATTTTGATGTTCATGCACACAGGAATTGTGTACAAACTCATGCCACATTATTTTTCATATCAGGATAGCCTAACGGGTATTTTCAGCACCCAGCTTTGGTACTTGCCCCAGACCTGAGCATCTGTCAGCACTTCATAAAACCTTGGCTCCGCTTAGACTTGGAGTTGTAGGCACAGGTTTTTCACTGGGTCTGTAACTTGTAATGCAAGGCTGCAACTAGATCCTGACGTCACCGGAATGAAAAGGTCGGGTTGGGACCTGCTTTTAAACTTAGTGCAATAACTCTGCTGCTTCTGTGCAGTGGAATTGAGAGAAATGATCAGCGGCGACCATATTGAATGGTGGAGAAGATTCATGTGGGCTGTATGGCCTACCCCTGCTCCTGTTTCTTACGTTCTAATGTGCAAAGTGAATCTGTTTCGTGTTGCTGCTAGTGTTGTAGTGTGAATACCACTTAGCCTCTTGAATGCATTGGCAAGGGGCATCTTAACAAAGATGTTGAAAAAAGCCCAGTGAAAATAAAGCCCTAATATCCCTGGTATGATAGCACAGTTACAAAGTAATATTCAATATTTATATGAGTCATAGAATCATAGAATTTACAGTGCAGAAGGAGGCCATTTGGCCCATCGAGTCTAAGCCAGGCCTTGTAAAGAGCACCCTACTTATGCCCACATCTCTACCCTATCGACGTAAACTCACCTATTCTTTTTGGACACTAAGAGCAATTTATCATGGCCAATCCAGCTAACCTGCACATCTTTGGACTATGGGAGGAAATTGAAGCACCCGGAGGAAACCCACGCAGACACTGGGAGAATGTGTAGACTCTGCACAGACAGTGGCCCAAGCCTGGAATCGAACCCGGGTCCCTGGAGCTGCGAAGCAGCAGTGCCAACCACTGTGCTATTGTGCTGCCCCGGTTCAATTTGTTTGGTCAAATTGTTAAAAGAACCTATGTTAATAATCATGCTTTCGAGTTGCGAATGGGCTACACGTGTTGTAAATAGCCCATTGTCCCTGTGCCAGATTTCTGAAAGAATGAACTCTACTCCCCTGCTCTTTCCCCACGGTCCAGTAAATTGTCTTGAAGCGCTGTGCCATAACAAGCAAATATTAGGGTGTAACATTGAGTCGATTATGTTTATGACTATCTTTTGGCCAAATTGGATTCAGGAGAACCATGGAAAGTTTTAGCAGTGTCCCATACTTTGAAAACTCCGTTGCACTCCAACCACTTTCACACAACGCATGTCCTGCACTTTAGGAAGACTCCTAGGCACAGTCTGCAGACGCTTCACTTTTTCATTTTCTTGTTTGGCCTTTGCAAGAGAATTCTTTGACATTTTCTCTTCAAGAATGTTTTTCCCTGAATGTATTTCCTGAATCTGAGACCAATACAAAGTGTGCTCATATTATGTGACCTTAAAGTTGAGTAATAGCTTTAAAGGCCGAGTGATTTGCAAAGACATTTTTTTCTACTAGATTTTAAAAGAAAGGAATTGATGCAAAAGTCACCTTTAAATAAAAGTACGTTTTTGGGTCATATAATTGTTTCGGCTTATTTTTGCATTGGGGGATTTTAACACTAATATTATTATTGATTGCATGGTGACAAATACAATTTGTTACAATTGAAAAATCCCGACAGCTCCTTTCTCAGTAATCTAAGAATAAATGTAATGGCCCTTCAAAAAGTTCTTAAAATGCTTAATGGGGTTTCTGGAAGGGGGTGGCGGGGGCCTTGTCCAAGGTGGTCGGCTCCAGGGTGGAACCGGGCTGGGGGCTCGCTATTTTTGGGGTAGCATCGGAGCCGGGAGTGCAGGAGGCGAGAGAGGCCGGTATTCTGGCCTTTGCGTCCCTAGTAGCCCGGCGCAGGATCCTTTTGCAGTGCGGGGGGGGGGGGGGGGGGGGGGGACGCAATTCCGAGCCCGGAATCCTGGATCAATGACATGGCTGGGTTCATTAAACTAGAGAGGGTCAAGTTTGGCCTGAGGGGGTCGGTGCAAGGGTTCTTCTGGCGGTGGCAGCCTTTTCTTGATTTCCTGGCGGAGCATTAGAGGGTGGTCAACTTCGGCAGCAACCGGGGGGGGGGGGGGGGGGGGGGGGGGGGGGTTGTGTGATTGTGTCGAGTAGAACACACACCTTGTATGAATCCTGAATGCCCAAGGTAAAATATAGATAAACACAATGAACGAGGATCAATACATTTTGTGCATCCATAACCCCATGAAGTATTTGTTTCAATGTGTGAAAGAAGGTTAGGGGTTGTCGCAAGGACAGATAGTTGTTTGAATTAATTTCAATCAATAATGAATCTTGAAAGGATTTTTTTGCCAAGTGTTAGAAAATGGAAGTGGGGCTGAACGTGTTGCATGTTTTGCTATGTTAAGATAAGCCTTTAAAGCCGGACGAATCATATTCCCAGAGGATTTCATATGTTCCTTCCCAGCGATTCCATTCCTGCTGGTGTCACTTTCTTGCCCATTTTACACATTTTCTTGCGCGCTTTAAGTGTAGTCTCCAGCCCTCTCCCCATGCGGTGAATCAACGGGAAGGTGTGGTGATATTCAAATGAATTAGGTTCTTCTGGCTGTTTCACCTCTCCTGCAGATGGAGACTTTCATTCCGTGTGGCAGCTAAAGTTGGTAACTGACCGAAACTGGCACGATCCTGGGAACTGTGACGATAACCTTCTGGGATGACAGCTAAAAACTCCGCCACACTGTATTCTATCAAATCTGTAGTCAAAACAGTTGGGAGCATTAAATTGTAAACTTTCAAACATCTGAGATTTAGTGTATGGCACTGTGGTGATTCTAATTAACAACAGCGGCACTGTGGTTTGTGGGAACGATAGTCCAGATGTCTACAGAAAACAGAAAAGGAATGAGCCTAACCCAGTTATTTTTTGACTTTACAACAACAATAGTTTCATAGAATTTAGAGTGTAGAAGGAGGCCATTTGTTGCCAATCGGAATACTATCCCACCAACGTCACCAATAATGTTGCACTTTACAGTCGCCAATATGATACTGAGGCTCTATTTATGATACGATGTTGTGTCCCAACAGCGTCGCCAATACTGTGGGTGTTTCTATTTCTCTGACTGAACCACAAGGCTTTCCTGTATATCGGTCAAATGACCACACAACCAGTTAGTCAGTTCAAGTTCAAAGATGGTTTATTTACACACAAGGGTTACTTCGACATGCAAGCACAATATACTACAAGTTAAACTATACCTATCAACTACAATAACCTACACTTAACTTCAGGCGACTGGCACTGTGCAAGTGGATAAGGCCTTTATCTTGATCTCACGTGGCTGGTTTGACGAAGTGGCTCTGTCTCTGCTGGGCTCATCCATCAGGTCGCGATTGTTGGTCTTGAACTTGGCTGTCTGGTCGTTATGCTGCAGTTGGGCTGGCACAGGCCGGATTCAAAGGAGGCTGAACACACGGCTGTGTCCCCTTTTATCCCTCTGGGATTTCACGCTCTTTGGGGCGGTCCTTAATCTTGGGGCCAATAATTCGACAGGGCTTGGATCGCTGCCTTTGATTTTGGCCAATAAAGGGGCAGGTGCATATTTTGGCCAATAAAGGGGCGGGTGCATTGGTGGCTGGGCGGGTCCACAGCGGTCATTGACCTTGACAGTTGGGCTCTCTGAGTAAAGGGAGTGGCGCCGATCAGTCTGTGGCTGTATCAGTTTCTTGAGTGGTGTCCTATTGTTCTGGGGAAATGGGCCATTAGAATGCAAACGAGCAGTGGGGTTTCGATCAGGTCTAGCTATATAGAACATAGAACATTGAACATACAGTGCAGAAGGAGGCCATTCGGCCCATCGAGTCTGCACCGACCCATTTAAGCCTTCACTTCCACCCTATCCCCGCAACCCAATAACCCCTCCTAACCTTTACTGGTCACTAAGGGCAATTTATCATGGCCAATCCACCTAACCTGCACGTCTTTGGATTGTGGGAGGAAACCGGAGCACCCGGAGGGAACCCACGCAGGCACAGGGAGAACGTGCAAACTCCGCACAGACAGTGACCCAGCGGGGAATCGAACCTGGGTCCCTAGCGCTGTGAAGCTACAGTGCTATCCACTTGTGCTACCATGCTGCCCACAAGCTCTGTCTCTGTCTGAGTCCTGGGTTGGCCATAATTCCCATGGTCCTTTGCAGGTGGCCATGTCAGGTGGCTACACATTGGGCCCATCGAGTCTGCACGTGCCCTTAAGCTCACACCTCCACCACATAACCCAATATTCCAACCTTTTGGACACTAAGGGGCAATTTAGCATGGCCAATCCACCTAACCTGCACATCTTTGGACTGTGGGAGGAAACTCCGGAGCACCCGGAGGAAACCCACGTAGACACGGGGAGAACGTGCAAACTCCACACAGGCAGTGACCCGAGGCCGGAATTGAACCCGGAACCCTAGAGCTGCGAGACAGCAGAGGTAACCACTGTGCCACCGTGCCGCACATTGTGATATGAGTTCATTGTAACTTCAGTTCCCACCATGAAATAATATTTTGCACATCCTCAAATAGAAAAATAAATCACATTTGTTGTGAAAACTTTATGTCGCACTGTGCAATTAATTCATTCTGTATCACCCAAGGACAGAGGTTTGCTTCTTGCATCTGTTTGCAACAGATGAGAATTTCCAGCCTCTAAATACTTGCAACTTTACATAAAATAAGTTTTGCTCCCTGTGCACAATTAGATCTTGCAGATGTAGATTATTGTTTTCAAAAGTGTTTGCAAGCGGTTTAACTTTCAATGAGCAGATGTATGAACCTTGCAGAGTTAATTGTAGGAAACCCACTTTTCTGTAAGGTTAATAAAGATGCCTCCCTTTGATGGTGCTGTTGGGCTGCATTCCTACATAATTATTTTTCTTTAAAAAAAGCCATTTATCTGTCAAACCTTTGATGGTCTTGAGGCATTTTTCTGGTTCAGTGTGTTAACAAAGCTGCTGGCTTTTCAGCTGGGCATTCTCGCAAACCCCGTATTTTACAGCCGCACATTTCTTTTTCAATGAGGCAATTTGATTGGCCATTTTGACACCGCGGTTCCACCCAGATTTGGGTTAACCAGTAATTTTTATTTGGGGGAAACAAGAGTTTTCGCTGCAAGATCTTAAAGTACAACAGGAAAAAAAAAAAGGTGTCATCTTCAGGTTGGTGAACACGTAACTATCATTTTTGTCTTGTTTTGGCTGAGTGTTGGTACTGATTGTCTACCTGGGGCTTGGCAGGCAACAAGCAACTTTGTGCCAAAATGGAATCACTTCAATATGGACAATTCCTTATACCTACTTTCGAAACCACGAGAGGGCAGGAGGTTAGCGATTGATGCAATGATACTTTTACTATTGAAGAAAATAATTTGGAGCTCATAAATGCTTCACAGCTCCAGGGTCCCAGGTTCGATTCCCGGCTGGGTCACTGTCTGTGCGGAGTCTGCACGTCCTCCCCGTGTGTGCGTGGGTTTCCTCCGGGTGCTCCGGTTTGCTCCCACAGTCCAAAGATGTGCGGGTTAGGTGGATTGGCCATGATAAATTGCCCGTAGTGTCCTAATAAAAGTAAGGTTAAGGGGGGGGTTGTTGGGTTACGGGTATAGGGTGGATACGTGGGTTTGAGTAGGGTGATCATTGCTCGGCACAACATCGAGGGCCGAAGGGCCTGTTCTGTGTTGTACTGTTCTATGTTCTATTTGCTTAATAAACTAGGTGCAAATTTTACCCACTTAACCAAACTCTTGAGGCCTGGACGCTCGATCTTCGACATATCCCCTGTAGTTATGGGAAAAGGTGTTGTAACTTAAACCTAAACAATTGTGCCCAAAGTTTTGTCAGTCTATGCCAAGCACACTACAAAGAGTGACTCACCGATAGGGTGCTCACAGTTGGGAGCAGTGTTTGATTGCAGAAAGGAAATCTTGAGAAAATCGCTGCCCTACAATTTCCTGGCAGACGAGATGGGATATGGAGCCGTGGTGACTCTCTGGTGTCAGATGTAACATTCCAGTCACTAATACACTATCAAGTTGTATCAACAAAGGAGTGGTTTATTAGAACACAGCGAGAGTCATTTTCATCCTCAGCACCAGGACAGTAATGGGATAAAAACTGGACGCGCTCTGCAAAAGGTGTGTAATCCCATTCACTCCATCTGATTAATCCTCAGACAGTGAACAGCAACAACCGATGTTTATTTGGGCTGTTAACAGAATAAAACCTCCCAGGGCACCTCACCGGAGTAGAATAAAGTAAAGTTAGGTAGCGAGCCAGGTAAAACAGGATTAGTGTTATCGGAGAGGTGTTTACAGAACCCCAAAATATATCATGGAGTTCAACCCACCCCCACCTTTAATGGATTGTTGCTTTTGAAGCACACGGCTTGGTCCCCAGGTGTAGTATTACAATTATGGACACGTGGTTTTTAAAACAAAGGGGGCAGCACGGTAGCATTGTGGATAGCACAATCGCTTCACAGCTCCAGGGTCCCAGGTTTGATTCTGGCTTGGGTCACTGCCTGTGCGGAGTCTGCACATCCTCCCCGTGTTTGCGTGGGTTTCCTCCGGGTGCTCCGGTTTCCTCCCACAGTCCAAAGATGTGCAGGTTAGGTGGATTGGCCATGATAAATTGCCCTTAGTGTTCAAAATTGCACTTAGTGTTGGGTGGGGTTGCTGGGTTATGGGGATGGGGTGGAGGTGTTGACCTTGGGTAGGGTGCTCTTTCCAAGAGCCAGTGCAGACTCAATGGGCCGAATGGCCTCCTTCTGCACAGTAAATTCTATGAAATCTATGTTTATTCCATTAACTCAAATTAACCTTTTAAATAAACATTGGATTTCTTAACACCCCTTACTTCAAAGATAACCCCGAAAATAATACACTATCCAATCCTGCAAACTGTTCCTTTACACATCCAAAAGACTTAACAAATCCTTCAAACAGAAACACATTAGATTTATATTCAATACTGAGACCTTTTTACAACTCCGATTTCACCAAAGGATTAAGAGATAGTCCTTCATGGCAGAGATCACCAGCAATACAGATCACAGCCACACCCAAGCTTTCCTCAAACTGAAACTAAAACTCCCAAAAAGCAGAAGTGACCTCAGCTCCCCCCCCCCCCCCCCCCGTGACATCACTTCAGTAATATGATCAGCTTCATTTCTTAAAGGTACATTTCTTAAACATCCAATTCTTAAAGGCACTCTCACATGACATTAGAGCAAATAGCCAAAGTTGCCTGAAAGGGGAGAGAAGTGGAGAGGTGGTGAGGTTTGGGGAGGGAATGTCATAGCTTAGTAACCAGGCAGCTGAAGACACAACCACCAATGGTGGAGCGATTTTAAAAACTGGGGCTGTGCAAGAGGCCAGAATTCGAGGAGGGCAGATATCTTTGAGAGTTGTAAGGCTGGAGGATATCACAGAGATAGGGAGGGGTGAGACCATGGAGGGATTTGGAAACAAGAATTTTTAAAATGAAGGTGTTTCTGGGCCATTGTCTCCATTAAGGAGCAGTATCATCCATGACTCCAATCGCCAACAGTGTCAGTGATGAATTAGTTAACACACATTGCACTTTCATCCTTGAGCCATCGGAAGGAGTGTGTGATTGCCCCCCCCCCCCTCCCCCCCCCCCGACATTTCCATGTTGTTCTCGTGGGTACCTGTTAGCATTTCCAAGGATGTAACTTAAATCATTTTGTCATGATTTTTCCATTAGAGAGCAGCCCTGGCATATCCGTGCGGCACAGTGACAGCCGTAGGCTTGTGTGGGCTGAACATTTGCATACCACAAAACCTTTACAGACAGCCCAGAGCGCGCCACTCTCCAGCCCTGAGAACTACCGAGCAAACTGTACAAAATGATCCATTGGCTAAAGCTTAGAGTTTACACAATTAACCAGTTTGTGAATGAAAATTTTCATTCGGAATGTACTTATTGATCAGCTGCTAACAACCCCACCAAAACTAAGTTGGTTTCTGATTTGGAGCTGCCAATGGTAACAAAACTAATTAAGCATGGTTGTATTTTGGCCCAAAACCATGAATGTTTGTATTGTGGTAGTGATACCGGTTGACCTGCACTGTTTGCTGGCTTGCTCGTATTTGTGTCTTATTTACAAGATCAAGCAGGCCGCACCCAGAGTGCCAGGCAGTTGGAGCTGTGTTCCCTGCCACATAAACCTCCCTGTTCTAACGTGGGCCTTCAGACTTGCACAACCATTGACTTCACTGGGTTCCCAAAGTCTCCCCCTAGTTTTGACCCTGGTGGATCAATGAACTTCCCATACCAGCCTCCCTGAACAGGCGCCGGAATGTGGTGACTAGGGGCTTTTAACAGTAACTTCATTGAAGCCTACTTGGGACAATAAGCTATTATTATTATTATTATTATATTATTATTATAACTTACTGCCTGGGTTTCTGGTGAGGGCTCACTAACTCATTTCTGCGTCCCCATCAAATAGGCAAGTCATAGAAAAAAAAAAGCACGAGTTGAAAGCTTGTGTTAGAATTCCCTCATCTGTATTCGAAGAAAAGGAAATACTTTTTGACAATTCCTGTGGGTTGTATGTTTGGTGGCCGAGGAAATACATAGGCGGCGATTTAGCAGCCTAATTGACCGCAGGCGGAAATCTCGTAATGGCCGCAAAACCTCGTGGGCGGCCAAAAACGGGATTTGCGCCGGCGAGAGTGGTTGGCGCCACTCCGCCACCCCCCGCCCCGCCGGGTAGGGGAGAATCCCGCCCTCAGTCCCCTCCACGAAGTAAACTGTGGCTTTAATCAGCTTACAACTGAGCCTGCCTGTGACTATGCTGAACTGAAGGCGGACTCGCAGGACCGCAGCACTTATACTTCCAGAAGGGGGTGGAGCCGAGGGCGGAGCCCTGTACATGCGCCTCATCTCCCCCTGTGGGCAGAGCCGTGCAACGGCTCACAGATGGAGCCCACAGGGACACAGTAATGTACAGTGTGAATTATAGTGGTTACACATTCACCACACCCCCCCCCCCCGAGTACTATTTAAACAGACAACATAAAGGTGTCGGTGAAGACAACGAGTTTCACACAGCTTTCTTGCCTGTTCCCGCACTCTGGGCAATTTTGGAAAAATTCCGCCCATAGTGTCCTTCTGCATTCCAACACTGTACCAGTTCACCTGACATTGTCCACGGCTTTCACTGTACAGATCAATGTAGAAACTACCCATAGGCATAACTTGCTTGCAAAGTAGTTTCTCATTGTCCAAACTAATACGGTTGTTTGTAGTGTGTTTGGAACCAGGGTTCTCCACTATATTGTTAGTGATTAAACAGAATGAAATTAATTATTTAATTAATGAATCAGATTGAATAATCATAGAATCTACAACATGGAGACAAGCCCTTCGGCCCAAACTGTCCATACCAACCAAAAAGCCCATCTCAGCTAGCAAACTATTCCATTCAATGAACTGATGGAAATCGGCATTTTGAACTCACGGTGAGTTTAATTGTGTGGATTTGAGCATGGGGCAGCACGGGAGCACAGTGGTTAGCACTGTTGCTTCGCAGCTCCAGGGTCCCGGGTTCGATTCCCCGCTGGGTCACTGTCTGTGCGGAGTCTGCACGTTCTCCCCGTGTCTGCGTGGGTTTCCTCCGGGTGCTCCGGTTTCCTCCCACAGTCCAAAGATGTGCAGGTTAGGCCATGCTAAATTGCCCCTGGTGATCAAAAAGTTTAGGTTGTGTTACGGGTGTGGGCTTAAGTGGGATGCTATTTCCAAGAGCTGGTGCAAACTCGATGGGCCGAATGGCCTACTTCTGCACTGTAAATTCTATGATTTCAATTTTCGCTTTGGATTTCCAATCAGCCAGACAGCGGGTGTAGTTTGGAACCCTGGTAAATAATGCAGTAGTTGTAGTTTACTGTGCCATAACTGTTCATTTTAATGAATGACTGACAGCTTGCTTTGTCGATTTGTGAATGAATTATTTCCCCTCAGGTTCTGATATAATGGCGGCATCCATTTCAAATGTTTAATTAATTTTCTCTTTTTCTTTTCTTGCACGTCTTGTAGTTGCCTCTCCAACAAGATTAAAGTTTAATATAGTGTCTCAGGACAGTGTTAAGATTACGTGGAAAGCCCCCAGGGGGAGATTTCAGGAATACAGATTAACCGTGACGCCAGTTGTAGGTAAGAATTTCTATCCTGTGTTTTATGACATGCTGCTTCTTTAGCTCAAAATGCATTATCTCCGCTCCGATTTGGTTGAGTTCGATTTTGTAAACTCGTAAAAAAATAACCCCTGGTATCATTAAAACCTGTCCTGTCATGTTTCTGTATGGCATGGTGTTTGTTTTTTTTTAGACAGGTAATATTTGTTAAAGGGAAGTCTGAAATGAAAATGAAATGAAAATCGCTTCTTGTCACGAGGAGGCTTCAATAAAGTTACTGTGAAAAGCCCCTAGTCGCCACATTCCGGCGCCTGTCCGGGGAGGCTGGTACGGGAGCACTTAATTTTCAGAAAAAAGATATCCAAGATCTTTTAAAAAATAATTATCATGGGAGCAATTTTAGCCCAAGCTACCCATCAGGGAACTGGTGGGGATGGATGTGCACGGCACGGTAGCACAGTGGTTAGCACTGTTGCTTCACAGCACCAGGATCCTGGGTTCGATTACCGGCTTGGGTCACTGTCTGTGTGGAGTCTGCACGTTCTCCCCGTGGGTTTCCTCTGGGTGCTCCGGTTTCCTCCCACAAATCCCGAAAGACGTACTTGTTAGGTGAATTGGACAATTGAATTCTCCCTCTGTGTACCCAAAAAGGCGCCAGAATGTGGCGACTCGGGGATGTTCACAGTAACTTCGTTGTAGCGTTAATGTAAGCCTACTAGTGACACTAATAAAGATTATTATTATTATGTGCTCTTTTACATCCTACCCAAGTGTACCCTGGATTGATCTCAGCATTAGACAGGGTGTCAAATCAGAAATCCAACCATTTCCTCGGGATTCCCACCTGGAGACTCAGGCTAAAATTGTTCCTCAAGTCTTTTTGCAAAGGAAGCATTTGATGGGGAGATGCCCCAGAGCAGCTATTCCACGTGTGGGGCCTGCCCGGGATTCGGGTTCAGAATGAACTGAGAGGCAATCCAGAGTTGCCTCACTCTGGCAAAGTGTGCCACCAGCTGAGTAGTAAATTTACAAAGCGTGAATCTTTAAAAAAACAGTAAGAGTATAGCTGACTGGCTTCAGGCTGGTTTCAGTGATCTCAGTGCCGGATTGACTCAGCCGATCTGGCAGAATCTGTGGAGAGAGAAAGTGACCTTGTTCAGAACAAGAGTCACACGGACTGGATGTTAAATGTTAAAACACCAAGGGGGCAAACAATTTCAACGGGCCTCGTATATAGACCCCAAAACTGCAGGAAATTAGAGTTGCATGCGATAAAGGAACATCTGTAATTATGGGAGATTTTAATCAACATATAGATTGGGCAAATCAAATTAGTAACAATACCATAGAGGAAGAATTTCTGGAGTGTATACGGGATGGTTTTTTGGACAATACATTGAGGAGCCAACTGGAGAGCAGGCCATCCTAGATTGGGTATTGTGTAATGAGAACGGAATCATTGGCAATCTAGTTACAGACCCCTTGAGCGACCATAATATGATAGAATTTTTCATCAAGATAGAGAGTGAAGAATTGATTCTGAGACTAGGGTCCTGAATATTAATAAAGAAAACTATGACGATATGAGGTGTGAGTAGACTTTGACTGATTTAGGGAACGTTACTTAATGGGATGACAGTGGCTAGACAATGACAGTGGGGGGAACTGCAACAATTGTTGATTCCTGTCTGGCACAAAAGTAAAACCGGAAAGGTGGCCAATCCATGGCTTACAAGGGAAATTAGAGATAGTATTCGCTCCAAGGAAGAAGCATATAAATTGGCCAAAACAGAAAACAGGTCTGAGGATTGGTAGCAGTTTAGAATTGAGCAAAGAAGGACCAAGGGATTGAGTAAGAAAGGGAAAATAGAATACGTGAGTAAGCTTGCAAGACACAGAAAAACTGACTGTAAAAGTTTCTACAGGTGCATGAAGAGAACAACATTGGTGAAGCCAAATGTAGGTCACTTACAGTGAGAAACAGGGGAATGTATAATAGGGGACAAGGAAATGGCTGAGCAACTAAATACACACTCTCGTTCAGTCTTCACAAGGGAGGGTACAAATAACATAGCAGAAATGTTAGGAAACACCTGGTTTAGTGAGCCGGAGGAACTGAAGGAGATCAATATTAATAGAAAAATGGTAAAATGGTATTGGGGAATTTGAGAGGATCGAAGGCTGATAAATCCTCAGGGCCTGATCATCTACATCCTGGAGTACTTAAGTGGCTCTACAAATATTGGCTGCATTGGTGATCATCTTCCAGGATTCTATCGACTCTGGAACAGATCCTGCAGATTGGAGGGTTCTAATGTAACTCCACTATTTCAAACGGAAGGCGGAGAGAAAACAGAGACCAGTAAGCCTGATGTCAGTAGTGGGAAAATTCTAGAATTCATTGTCGAAGATTTTATAGCAGAGCACTTAGAAAACAGTGGCAGGGTCAGTATGGATTTCTGACGGGGAAATCATGTTTGACAAATCTACTCTAATTCTTCGAGGATGTAACCAGTAGAGTTGACGAGAGGGAGCCAGTGGATGTGGATGTTCAGAAGGCTTTTGACAAATTAACGCATAAGAGAAAATTGTTTAAAATTAAAGCGCATGGTATCAGGAGAAGTGTGTTGAGATGGATAGAAAACTGGCTGGCAGACAGGAAACAAAGTGTAGGAATTAATGGGTCCTTTTCAAATTGGCAGGCAGTGACTAGTGGGGTACCGCAGGGATCAGTGCTGGGACCCCAGCTATTCACAATACATATTAATGATTTGGATGAGAGAACAAAATGTCATATCTCCAAATTTGCTGCTGACACCAAGTTGGGTGGGAGGGTGAGCTGTGAGGAGGATGCAGAGATCCTTCAGTGTGATTTGGACAGGTTGAGTGAGTGGGCAAATGAATGGCAGATGCAGTATAATTTGGAGAAATGCGAGGTTATCCACTTTGGTAGCAAAAACAAGAAGGCAAACTATTATCTGAATGGCCTTAAATTAGGAGAGGGGAATATGCAACGAGACCAGTGTGTCCTTGTACACCAGTCGCTGAAGGTAAGCATGCAGGTGCAGCAGGCCGTAAAGAGGGCTAATGGTCTGTTGGCCTTCATAGCGAGAGGATTCGAGTACAGGAGCTGGGATGTCTTGCTGCAATTATACAGGGCCTTGGTGAGGCCACACCTGGAATATTGTGTGCAGTTTTGATCTCTTTATCTGAGGAAGGAAGGAACAGCGAAGGTTTACCAGACTGTTCCTGGGATGGCGGGACTGATGTATGAGGAGAGATTGAATTGGTTAGGATTGTATTTGCTGGAGTTCAGAAGAATGAGGGGGGGGGGGGTCTCATAGAAACTGATAAAATTCAAACAAGACTGGACAGGGTAGATGCAGGAAGGATGTTCCCGATGGTGGGTGTGTCCAGAACCAGGGGGTCACAGTCTGAGGATACGGGGTAGACCATTTAGGACAGAGATGAGGAGAAATGTCTTCACCCAGAGAGTGGTCGGCCTGTGGGATTCACAACCGCAGAAAACACTTGAGACCAAAACATTGTATGTTTTCAAGAAGATAAAGCAAAATAAAGTGCCAAATGACCTCCTCCTGCTCCTATTTTCTCTATTTCTAATTCCCGCTCCACAGACCTGCTGGCCTTTTCCAGCTTATTCGGTTTTATTTCAGATTCCCAGAATCCGCAGTATTTTGCTTTTATGCAGACGACGGAGTTGGTTGTTTTTCCGGAGATGTTAGTGTTTTGTTTCGATTCCCCTCAGAAGCCTCTGGCTGCAGCAGGGTCTCCTGGGTAATCACGGTCAGCAAACTGGGCTCGACATTTGGCGGGTAGGCTGAGGGAAACCCCACTGAGCTTTCCTCCCGTCAGGCGCTTGTCCTCCGTACTACTGAGAAAACAAATGCTTCAGGTGTACAAAGCGTTGTCTTGTCACGTGACCCTCCTGCGCCCACTGCTGGGGGGATTCAAAACAAGACACTGGGCGTAACCTTCCGTCTGTTCGTGTTGGCGAGATCTTCCCGTCCTGCCGGGGTCACACCCCCACCGAGTGTATCGCTGCAGCTGGGGGTGTAATCAATGGGAAACACTGGCAACGGTGGGACAAGAAGGTACGGCCACCGGCCGATAGCGACCGCCTCCTGCCACCTCGGCACATGTGTAGGGTTGCGGTAAATCAGGCCGGTTGTGTATTCCAAATGTGACTTGATTAGCTCATGTCTGGATGTTGACCTGTCCCATTGTCTCAGTGATTAATCTTAATGGCCTGTCTCTAGCAGTTGGACATCTCAGGTGATTGTCACATGTGCCTTGCTGATGAGACGGGAGATCTGAGCCCTTCACACTTCCCCGAAGGTTGTGATTTTCTGGCTTCTCCTGATGGGATGTTCTGAACCCGCTGAAGTCAACCCTCATGTGGTAGGTGGTTCCCCAGCGGACTGCTTTAAAAGCCAGTGATTTAGCCCAGTGTGCTAAACCAGCCCCTGCACATGTTGTCCTTAAAAATAACCCACCAAAAGTTTGATACAGGTTTAACAGCTTGACAGCTGCCAATTTTACCCTTCTAGAAATAAACCCTAATGCTTCCCTTATACTTTTCTGTAGGCCTTGCTGTTAGTGAGTTTTGCATTTGTACTCCAAGATTTCTTTGCTCTGGCAGCATGGTAGCATAGTGGTTAGCACTGTGGCTTCACAGCGCCAGGGTCCCAGGTTCGATTCCCCGCTGGGCCACTGCCTGTGTGGAGTTTACCCATTCTCCCCGTGTCTGTGTGGGTTTCCTCCGGGTTCTCTGGTTTCCTTCCAGAGTCCAAAGACGTGCAGGTTAGGTGGATTGGCCATGATAAATTACCCTTAGTGACCAAAAAGGTTAGGAGGGGTTATTGAGTTACAGGGAGACGGCAGAAGTGATGGCTTAAGTGTGTCAGTGCAGATTCGATGGGCTGAATGGCCTCCTTCGGCACTGTATGTTCTATGTTGTTCTATGTTCTACTACACATAATACAGCACACTGGCAATTCGGCCCCTCTGGCCTATACCCATACTTTGGTAGAACTATCCAACTGATCACACACATGGTCTCTTTCTCTGCACCCTGCATTTTTTTTTACCTTAGGTATTTCTCCAACAGGGATCTGTGCCGGGGCCTCTGTTGTTTGTGGTGTACATAAACGATTTGGAGGAAAATGTAGCCGGTCTGATTAGTAAGTTCGCGGATGACACCAAGGTTGGTGGAGTGGCAGATAGTGTTGAGGATTGTCAGAGGATACAGCAGGACATAGATAGGTTGGAGACTTGGGCAGAGAAATGGCAAATGGAGTTTAATCCAGACAAATGTGAGGTAATGTATTTTGGTAGGTGTAACAAAGAAGGGAAATATATCGTAAATGGTAAAACTCTTACGAATATAGAAAGTCAGAGAGATCTGGGCGCACAGGTCCACAGATCTTTGAAGGTGGCAACACAAGTGGACTAAGGCAGTCAAGAAAGCAGACGGAATGCTTGCCTTCATTGGGCGGGGCATTGAGTATAAAAACTGGCAAGTCATGCTACAGTTGTATAGAGCTTTGGTAAGGCCGCACTTGGAATATTGCGCACAATTCTGGTCGCCACACTACCAGAAGGATGTGGAGGCATTGGAGAGGGGGCAGAGGAGGTTTATCGGGCTGTTGCCTGGTCTGGAGGGTGTTAGCTATGCGGAGAGGCTGAATAGACTTGGACTGTTTTCATGAGAAAGACGGAGGGTGAGGGGGTGACCTGATAGAGGTCTATAAGATTATGATGGGCATGGATAGAGTGGAAGGGCAGGCTCTCTTTCCCAGGGTGGAGGGGTCAGTCACCAGGGGGCATAGGTTTAAGGTCCGTAGGGCAAAGTTTAAAGGAGATGTGCGAGGCAGGTTTTTACACAGAGGGTGGTGAGTGCCTGGAACGCGTTGCCAGGGGAGGTTGTGGAAGCAGCTACATTAACGGCATTCAATAGGCATGTTGACAAACACATGGATAGGATGGGTATAGAGGGATACGGCACAAGGAAGTGCTGAGGGTTTTGGCCAAGGTTGGTATCATGACCGGTACAGGCTTGGAGGGCCGAAGGGCCTGTTCCTGTGCTCTATTGTTCTTTGTTCAATTTTATGTTGAACATAAGAACATAAGAACATAAGAACTAGGAGCAGGGGTAGGCCATCTGGCCCCTCGAGCCTGCTCCGCCATTCAATGAGATCATGGCTGATCTTTTGTGGACTCAGCTCCACTTTCCGGCCCGAACACCATAACCCTTAATCCCTTTATTCTTCAAAAAACTATCTATCTTTACCTTAAAAACATGTAATGAAGGAGCCTCAACTGCTTCACTGGGCAAGGAATTCCATAGATTCACAACCCTTTGGGTGAAGAAGTTCCTCCTAAACTCAGTCCTAAATCTACTTCCCCTTATTTTGAGGCTATGCCCCCTAGTTCTGTCACCCGCCAGTGGAAACAACCTGCCCGCATCTATCCTATCTATTCCCTTCATAATTTTAAATGTTTCTATAAGTTTCCTATTAAATCCGTTTCCGCCACCCTCTCGCGCAAACCGCAAAACCTCGATGTGTTTTCGAAGGGGGCTGGATTCTCTGACCCCCCGCCGGGTCGGAGAATCGGCGGGGGACGGCGTGAATCCCGTCCCCGCCGGCCGCTGGATTCTCCTGCACCGGAGATTCGGCAGGGGTGGGAATCGCCCCGCGCCAGTCGGCGGGCCCCCCCCGGCGATTCTCCGGCCCGCGATGGGTCGAAGTCCCGCTGCTGTAATGCCAGTCCCGCCGGCGTGAATCAAACCTCCTCCCTTACCGGCGGGACTGGAGGCGTGGGCGGGCCCCGGGGTCCTGGGGGGGGGGGGGGGGGGGGGGGGGGGGGGATCTGGCCCCAGGGGGTGCCCCCACGGTGGCCAGGCCTGCGATCCAGACCCACCGATCCGCGGGCAGGCCTGTGCTGTGGAGGCCCTCTTTTCCTTCCGCATTGGCCATCGCAGAGGCTATGGCCAACACAGAAGTCACCCCTCCCCTGCGCATGTGTGCGGGGATGATGTCAGCAGCCGCTGACGCTCCCGTGCATGCATGGACTTCCGTCGGCCGGCGAAGTTCCTTCGGCCCCGGCTGGCGTGGCGCCAAAGGCCTTTCACACCAGCCGGCGGGACAGAAACCACTCCGGCGCGGGCCTAGCCCCTCAAGGTGAGGGCTAGGCTCCTAAAGATGCGGTGCTTTGGGGCGGCCTGATGCCGGAGTGGTTCACGCCACTCCAACACGCCGGGGCCCCCCGCCCCACCGGGTAGGGGAGAATCCCGGCCCAGGTTTCCTCGCCCCACCTCTGGTGCTTTTGACAATCACCCTAAATCTGTGTGCTCTGATAACCAACCCTTCGGTGCCTCCAAACGGTTTCTCCATAATCACCCACCGGTCAAAACCCGTCATCATTTTGAGCCCCTCTGTCCCCTCTTCTCTGAGCCGTCTCCGCTCTAAGGAGAACAATTAATTTTCCAAATTTCCCATACTGCAGACAGGCAAAGGTATTTTGGTGTATTTGCACCAGACCCCGATGATAAATGAACATTGCCATGCCTTCTGCATCACCAAGGTTATACCGAAAGGCTCGGCACTTTCTTCCGTGGGTCACCCACAGAATAATCATTGACGCCGCACTTCATATGCATGTGGTACAAGTGAAGGTTGAATCACTGCGAGGGAACTTTGGCTGCTACTGACTATCGCACCATTGAGTGTTTGGCTTCAGGTAACATAGTTCAGTGAAACGATATATCTTGGTGTTATCTAGTTTACGAGGCAGTAAGTGCTGGTGTACTGATAGAGCAATGGGCGCTGGGGCCACAATCATCTCTCCGTGTGTGGGAGACAATTTGTAACAAGTTGACTCTGGGTATTAAGCCACATTTTTTGTGGTGACGTTATGAATCATTAAATGCTTCAGGAATTTCTCAGTTGACTTTTATTTTCCCTCTTGCGTGGGTTTATGAAACGCCACGGGTTTTGAGCTCTTGTGATTTAATCAACAGAAGTTAAAATAATCTAACATGCAACTGGAGCCCTCTTTATTTATAGATGTATTTTCTAATAAAACTTCAACTCTGTCCGTAAGAAATGTGGTCTCAGGTTTGAATAGAAATCAAAAATATTGGCACAACTTCAAAGATAAACAGAGGACTGGTTGCCTATTCTAAAGAGAAACTTAGTTAATAACTGCTAACTTCAAGATCAGAGGCCAGGTTTAATTCCTGGCGGGTGAGGCAATTGACACTTCGAATTTCAAATTCTCATTCTTGTTTTCAAATCTCCCCTTGGTTTCAACTCTCCCTACCTCTGTAACCTGCTCCAGCCCTACAGCCGCCCGAGTTCTCTGCACTCCTCCAGTTCCATCTTTTTCAGCATTCCCCAATTTCTGTCATTGCACCATTGGCGGCTGTCTCTTCGGCTGCCTGGATACTAAGATCTGGAATTCCTTCCCTAAACCTCTCTATCTCTCTGTCTCTCTCTCTCTCTCTCTCTCCCCTTCTGAGACATATGTTAAAATCAACCCCTTTGATCGAACTGTTGGTCACCTGCACTAATATCTCCTGATGTGGCTCACTGTCAAACTCTATCTGATACGCTTTGAGAAAAGCCTTCAAGGGGTATTTCAGAGGGACACCTGCAAATGGAATGCTTCCCCCGAGGTGGCTCTCTCCTTCCACTGCGACCAAAGTTCATGGCTGAGCCTAATTAACTTTATACTGGGCCGCAAAGTCAATCCTTGAAAAAATGTTCTTGTCTAACAAGCAACTCACGCACCTCTAAGGACAGCCAATAGGCTTTGAGTTCCCCAAATAAATGAGACCCCATTCCCTGACGCTCCCGATATCCCTGTGCATCAAATGCCACGGGAGCACAACAAGAATCACTGAATGGTTTACAGCACAGGAAGAGGCCATTCGGCCCCTCGAGCCTGTTGTGCCATTCTGTTAAGTCATGGCTGATCTCTATCGTGACTCGATCTTTCGACTTTGTTCCCGTAAATCTTGGCCAACAGAAACCCACCAGTCTCCAGTTTATCTTCAGTTGACCCCCAGATGCGGAGAAAATGTTTTCACTTGTGATGGGATCTGAAACTAGAGACCATGGGCGGGATTCTCTGATCCTGAGGCTAAGGGCGCGATTCTCCGCAAATGCGGAGAGTCGTAAAGGCTGCCTTGAAACTGGCCGTGTTTCACGGCAGCCTCCGCGCCCCCTCCCAGGACCCGATTCTCCCCCCCGGGCGGTGCTAGCAGCGCGGCCCCGTGAAGCACGGCATCGCGGGCTTAGCGACCGTCGCTAAGTCCGCGCGCCAAGCGTCACGGCGGCTGACGCACACGATGACGTCAGCCGCGCATGTGCGGATGACGTCATCATGCATATGCGTCAAACCCGTGCATGCGCGGGCCGTCATGCCCCTCAGCCGCCCCGCGGACTGATCCTGCGGGGCAGCGGAGGAACAAAGAGTGCGCAGGTATCGGACCCGCTGCCCGCGATCGGTGGGCACCGATCGCGGGCCCATGCCACCCTTGGCACGGCCGTGGTGCAGCCGTGCCAATCGGTGCCATGGTTGTCCGGGACGGCACTTTGCGGCCGTTTTCACGAACGGTGAGAGCAGGTGTGTTTGCGTTCGTGAAAATGGCCGTAAAGGCCTGGGAACTCGGCCCATCGGCCTGGGGAGAATCGCTGTTCGCCGTAAAAAACGGCAAGCAGCGATTCGTGTCGTGGGGCGGCCGTGGGGGGGGGGGGGGGGGGGAAGAATAGCGGGAGGTCGGGAAAAATGTCGGGAAGGCCCTCCCGCTATTCTCCGACCCGTCGTGGGCAGCGGAGAATCGCGCCCTAAGTTTCTCGACAGCGTCAACATGCCCTCAGGAGCAGCGATTCTGACCCCTACAGGGGGCCAGCACGGCACTGGAGTGACCCACGCCGCTCCAGCTGCCGATCCCGGCGTCAGATGGGCGCCGCGGGTCTGCGCATGCGCAGTGGGACTGACATCAATGCGCGCATGTGCAGTGGCTCCCTTCTCCCCGGCCTCTCGGGCTGGGGGCCTCTTTCATTCCGCGCCGGCCCTGACGCAACATGGCGTACGGCTGCAGGGGCCGGCGCGGAACGAAAGAGGCCCGAGAGGCCGGGCCTCTGATCAGTAGGCCCCGATCGCGGGTCAGGCCCACAGCAGAGGCCCCCCCCCTGGGAACGGTTCCCCCTCAGCCCCCCACCAGGCCGCCCCCGGATGCATTCACGCCGCGGTCCCGCTGGGTAAGAGCACACGTGACGGATTTTTTTTGCGTGGCCGCTTGGCCCATCCCGGGCGGTGAATCGCCAGCAGGGCCGCGTAGAGTGGCCCTCGACCGGTGCCGTGCCTGGCACCGATTCTCCACTCTCCGGAGAATCGGCGGTCCGGCGTCGCGCGATTCGCGCCCCCGTCCCGGCGATTCTCCGGCCCGGCCTGGGCTGAGAGAATCCCGCCCCATAAATATAAGAGAGTGACTGATAAATGCAGTTGGGAATTCAGGAGAAATACCTTTACCCAGAGGTGGAGATGCCGGCGTTGGACTGGGGTGAGCACAGTAAGAAGTCTTACAACACCAGGTTAAAGTCCGACAGGTTTGTTTCAAACACGAGCTTTCGGAGCACTGCTCCTTCCTCAGGTGAATGGCGAGGATACCTCGCCATTCACCTGAAGAAGGAGCCGCGCTCCGAAAGCTCGTGTTTGAATCAAACCTGTTGGACTTTAACCTGGTGTTGTAAGACTTCTTACTGTGTTTACCCAGAGGGTGATGAGAACGTGGAACTCGCCACTACAGGGAGTGGTTGTGGTGAATTGTACGGACGCAGTTAAGGGGAAGCTGGATAAACACACGAGAGGGAAAGGAATAGAGGATATGTTGATGGGGTGAGATAAGTAAATAGCGTGGGAGGAGACTCGTGTGGAGCATAAAATCTAGAATGGTTCTATTGGGCGGAATGGCCTGTTTTGTGCTGCCCGTGCGATGTACCCTGTGGTAGTGAATTACTGGCTGCATTATTTTTTATCCATGGGATGTGGGTGTCATTCGCTGGTCCAGCGACACTCACAACCCACAAATTAATAAGACAATATTGTGGTGGAAATCTGTTATTCATCCATAATATTATATAATATCTTTATTAGTGTCACAAGTAGGCTTACATTAACATTGCAATGAAGTTACTGTGAAAAGCCCCTAGTCGCCACACTCCGGCGCCTGTTCAGATACACGGAGGGAGAATTCAGAATGTCCAATCCACCTGACAGCATGTCTATTGGGACTGTGGGAGGAAACCGGAGCGCCCGGAGGAAACCCACGCAGACACGGGGATAACGTGCAGACTCCGCACAGACAGTGACCCAAGCCTGGGACCCTGGCACTGTGAAGCAACAGTGCTAACCACTGTGATACCGTGCTGCCCTTATCCGAGAGGAGCGATGATTATTATTTCTATCCTAATAATACTGTTTCCTTCTAGCTACATCGCACATTGTTGAGCATGTTTATGCAGAGACACTTGGAGGAGACTGTGTTTCAAAACACCCAGATGTTCCTCTGGAGTGAACTAATGAATGTCCCAGTTTATTTAAGACAAGATCCTGCTATACTTATATCAAACATCTGAGGAAATGTTTCTGTTGGAAACCTCAGGGGATTTCCTGTTTAATAGTTGCTGAGTGTTGGAGGAAATCGCTTTTGAATCCGAGACCATGTGGAAAGTACATTAATTTGGTTGCTCATTGTCCAAGGGTTAAATGGAATATAAACCCCTTCCTGTTCATTAATTTGTTAATCCCTCAGCTTTTGATCTGGGCTAAATCACTCTGGTATCCATTTGATTGTCTAGCTGGGGAGAGCGCTTTGAGTTCCTCATCAATGATACAAGGGGAGGAGTGCGATCAGCTCTCACCAGCGGCACGAGAGAGGCTCATAGTGGGTCAGAAGTCAATGTTTTCCCCTTGCCAGTTCCAATTGGAAAATACTGCCAAGAGTTTTAATTTCCAAGCAAGTAGGTGTGAGATGAGGAAATGAATCTCCAAATCTAAGGTTAACTTTCTTTCTGTGAACTTCCGCAGGAAGATAATCCGGAAGATACTGCGGCACGGTAGCACAGTGGTTCGCCTGTTGTTCACAGCGCCAGGGTCCCAGGTTCGATTCCCGGCTTGGGACACTGTCTGTGCGGAGTCTGCACGTTCTCCCCCGTGACTGCGTGGGTTTCCTCCGGGTGCTCCGGTTTCCTCCCACAAGTCCCGAAAGACGTGCTTTTAGGTGAATTGGACATTCTGAATTCTCCCTCTGTGTACCCGAACAGGCGCCAGAGTGTGGCGACTAGGGGCTTTTCACAGTAACATCATTGCAGTGTTAATGTAAACCTACTAGTGACAGGTGGATTGGACGTGACAAATTGTCCTTAGTGACCAAAAAGTTTCGGAGGGGTTATTGGGTTACGGGGATAGGGTGGAAGTGAGGGCTTGGGTGGGTCGGTGCAGACTCGATGGGCTGAATGGCCTCCTTCTGCACTGTATGTTCTATGTTCAATAAAGATTATTATTATCAGGTGCGGTGAAAAATCAGCTTTCAGTTCACCGTGGCCACTGCTGCAGACCATTCCGTTCCCAAGATCTCAGCAACAAGCGTTAGGCAAAAAGAAAACAGACCCTTTGTTCACTTCCTAACTCATATTCACCCTGCATTCTTAGAGAGAGAAGATTCCTCGGGGTCTCAATGCAATAAAGGCAGCAACAGGTTAGCAAGGTCATAGCAATTGCAAACCAAGCAGATGTGCCCATTTCCAGAGGAATAGAATGAAGTTTTGCTGAACTTGTATTGAACCTTAATTAGATCACACTTGTACTGTGAGCAATTCTGGCCTCTCCATGATAGAAAGGTTATTGTGGCACTGGAGAAGGTGCGATAAAAAGGCTTTGCAGCAATGATGCCAAAACAGAGATGATACCACTTTCAGGAAAGGCTGAACAGGTTGGGTCCCTTTTGTCTAGGCAAGTGGTGGCACAGTAGTTAGCACTGCTGCCTCACAGCTCCAGGGTCCCGGGTTCAATTCCGGCCTTGGGTGATTGTGTAGTTTGCACTTCCTACCCGTGAACATAGGAATTAGGAGTAATTCAGCCCCCCGAGCCTGCTCCGCCATTCAATCAGATCATGGCTGATCTCTTCCTGTACTCAAATTCACCTCCCCACCTGTTCCCCATAGTCCTTTAACCCGTTTTTAAAAATCAGAAATATATCCATCTCCCTCCTGAAACCATTTAATGACTCCAATTCCACCGCACTATGGGGCAGCGAGTTGCACATATCCATCACCCTCTGCGAGAAGTAGTTCCTCCTCATCTCAGTTTTAAACCTACCGCCTCCCAATCTATATCTGTGACCTCTCATTCTAGATTGTCCCACAAAGGGGAGCATTTGGTCTACGCTTGCTTTATCAATCCCATTTAGTATTTTATACACCTCGATCAGATCCCCTCTCATCCTTCTAAACTCCAGCGAGTATAAACCCAAACTGTTCAATCTCTCCTTAAATGTCAACCCTTTCAGAGAGTGGAGAGAATGTGGAGCACGTTACCACAGGGAGTGGATGAGGCAAATAACAGATACATTTAAGCAGAAGTTGGAGGAACGTACAAGGGAGAAAGGAATAAAAAGATGTGCTGATAGGGTGAAATGAAGAGAGTTGAAGGAGGGTCACATGGAGCGCAAGTTACAATATGGACCAATTGGACTGAATGGCCTCTTTCTGTGCTGTAAAATTTGATGTAAAACCCGTAACACAAACAAGTATTTGTTTGGGGTCCTCTGCTTTACTGGGGTCCACTTTTTACTCACATTTCACTGTAATTAATGAACAAAGGGAAAAATATCGCTTTAACATTTCTCTAAAGTTATCACCTAGTATTGTACAACATTACTGTACCGGACGGCACGGTAGCATTGTGGTTAGCACAGTTGCTTCACAGCTCCAGGGTCCCAGGTTCGATTCCTGGCTTGGGTCACTGTCTGTGCGGAGTCTGCACATTCTCCCCGTGTCTGCGTGGGTTTCCTCCGGGTGCTCCAGTTTCATCCCACAGTCTAAAGATGTCCAGGTTAGGTGGATTGGCCGTGATAAATTGCCTTTAGTGTCCAAACAGGTTAGATGGGGTTACCAGATTACGGGGATATGGTGGGAACGTGGGCCTAGGTAGGGTGATCTTTCGATGGGCCGGTGCAGACTCAATGGGCCGAATGGCCTCTTTCTGCACTGTACATTCTATGTCTAACATCGGAACAGAAAGGAGCCACTGAGTCCCTCGAGCCTGTTCCACCATTTAATTAGATTCTGGCCAATCCAGAACAGGAAAAATCTATTGATCTTGGGTTTTGAAATGTTCAATTCCAGCCTCAACATCTTTTTTGTGGAGAGAAATTTCCGGAATTCCCACCGTGAAGAACTGTTTCCTAACATCACCCCGAACCGTCAGCTCCAATTTCAAGGTTACAGCTCCTTACTCTGCGTTTCCCTCACTCAGAGGAAATTGTTTCTTTGTATTTACCGTATCAATGCTCTAATCATCTGAAACACCTTAATTAGACCGCCCCTTAATCTTCTCACCTCACCAGGTGTCGCTTGGCCTGTTACAGGTCAGCTGTAATGTGCTTGTTTCAGTTTTAGTGAACAGGTACAGAGAGTCAAGCTGCATGCAGGTGGTGAATATATGTTAGAGAATCCTCACGTTGCTTCAGTTCTGATGTGCTGGGCCCAACAGATCCTGGTCCTCAATTTCCTCTCTGGCCTCACCCCTTCCTATCTCTCTGACCTCTTCCAGTCTTACAACCCTCTGAGGATTCCTCCAATTCTGGCCCAGCTCTGACTTTTATCGGTTCACCATTATTGGTCGTGCCCTCAGCTGCCTGGACACTAAGCTCTGCATTTCCTCCCTGAATCTTTCCACCCCATTCTCCTCCTTTCTGATGCTCCTTGAAACATCTCTCTTTGACCGTGGGCACGATCTATCGGCCCCGTCGCACCTCATAAGGTCTAACGAGATCTCCTGAGGCATCGCGATCTGGGTCCTGCCCATTGTGGGATCTGGGCCGGGATTCTCCCCTACCCGGCAGGGCGGGATGTCCCAGTGTACCGGAGTGGCGAGAACCACTCCGGCGTCGGGCCTCCCCAAAGGTGCGGAATTCTCCGCACCTTTACGGGCTAGGCCCGCGACGTAGTGGCTCCCACTCGGGCGCCAATGGCCTTTGGCGTCACGCCGCCCGGCGTCGGGGCTGGCCGAACGGCCTTCGCTGGTCGGTGTGAGGTCGCGCATGCGCCGGAGCATCAACGGCCACTGACGTCACCCCGGCGCATGCGCGGTGGAGGGGGTCTCTTCCGCCTCCGCCATGGTGGAGGCCGTGGCGGCGGCGGCAGAAAAAGAGTGCCCCCACGGCACAGGCCCGCCTGCCGATCGGTGGGCCCCAATCGCGGGCCAGGCCACCGTGGGGGCACCCCCCGGGGTCCGATCGCTCTGCGCCTCCGCCAGAACTCCGGGGTCCGCTTGCGCCGTCTGCTCCCGCTGGCACCAGAGGTGGTTTAAACCACGTCGGCGGGAGAGGCCTGACAGCGGCTGGACTTCGGCCTATCGCGGGCGGGAGAATCGCCGCGGGTGCCCGCCGAACTGCGGGGCGCGTTTCCCACCCCGCCGGTTCCCGGGTGGCAGACAATTCCGGCCACGGCGGGGGCGGGATTTACGAAGGCCCCGGGCAATTCCCCGAACCTGCGGGGGGGTCGGAGAATTCCACCCCTGGATCCTGCATTGTGGGATCTGGATCCTTCCCATTGTGGGATCTGGGTCCTTCCCACGGGGATCCTCACGAGGCAGGGTGATGGGAACGTGGAGTGTTTCCTGCTGTGGGGGCCGGCTGTAAACGCACCAAATCGATCAAATCAACTGGGTATTTTGCGCCATATTCCGTGGTGGGGTAGGCCTGGTGGCACCCAGGCTACTGTCCTATCCGGGGGCCAGATTAAAAAGGCATCCAACATCACTGACCCACTAATTGAAGAAAGACGATGGATCTCCTGAAAATGAGGATGGATCTCCAGGAACATTCTGAGACTGGACACTGAATTGGGACGGTCTGCTTGTAGATGCTCCCCTCATCCATTGTTCTTGTGTTTTGGGGTCTAGGGTTGCTGGTGGTTTCTATCCTATCTCCAGAGGCAGCCCCAAGCATTGTTTTTTTTTAAATTTAGAGTACCCAATTCATTTTTCCAATTAAGGGGCAATTTAGCCTGGCCAATCCACCTACCCTGCACATCTTTGGGTTGTGGGGGTGTAACCCACGCAGACACGGGGAGAATGTGCAAACTCCACACGGACAGTGACCCAGGGCCGGGATCGAACCTGGGACCTCGGTGCCTTGAGGCAGCAGTGCTAACCACTGTGCCGCCATGCTGTCAGCCCCAAGCATTGTTCAGATGGGTTTGACATCTGCACACCATGCTGTTCGAAATGTGTTTCCCACCAGCATGTTTTTCCTCTGGCCTGTTGTTTTTGAATAATGTTGATATTGTAAATGCTTTGGGCTGAATTAGCCTGAACTGTGCGCTGGACTTCTTTACCCTTGTGGCTTTAGGTAATATGTGGCAATATCCATTGAGCGATGAATTCCTTAGTCGGTCGCAGAGCGGAAAGGTGCTGGAACAACAGGGGGCTAGGGACAAGCTGAGCAACAGATTTCTTCAGGGCTCCTCTCCAAAGCTGCCGATGGGATTGGTGTGCCTTGCTGTGGCTAAATGATTGAATGAACCCTGCAGTCTAAAGCTACATTCCCGTAGCTGTTTCATGGAGCTACTTCAGGCAGTTTGGGCATTAATACGCAATAGCTGGTGCATCTCCACGATGATTGCCAGGCACCCTGCATTGGAAGGCTTTTGTGGAAGAATTGCTATAACTCACCCGTTGCTGTTTTACTGCAAATTGCTCCAGGTTTTGTGGTACATTAATGTGCTGCATCCACTCGACAGGATTGGGATTGTCGGTTGCAAGTGAACATAAAACCCAGCGGTAGGTTAGATCTGCCTTTGTTGTACACCTGCCTCCAGCAATCTCTGTAAAGCTGTCTGTCAGGCGAGGAACCTAACCGCTAACTATCTTCAATAATCTAAGACCATAATTTTAGCAAGGCGGAGAGGAAGCATCATTCATTAAAGCTCTGATTACACCGTGTCAGTTTAAGGAATTTGTGCAAGTTAATAGCTGAGAGTTAATTATAACACTCTGCCCTGGAGTATATAAGAACACAAGAACTAGGAGCAGGAGTCGGCCATCTGGCCCCTCGAGCCTGCTCCGCCATTCAATGAGATCACGGCTGATCTTTTGTGGACTCAGCTCCACTTTCCGGCCCGAACACCATGGGCTGGATTCTCCGCCCCCGCCGGTGGGGTGCTCCATTACGCCGGCCAGTCAATGGGGTTTCCCATTGTGGGGCAGCCCCACGCTGTCGGGAAAACCCCGGGCGCCGGCAAAACGGAGCACCCGCCCCATAATGCTTTATTCGTCAAAAAAACTATCTATCTTTATCTTGAAAACATTTATGAAGGAGCCTCAGCACTGTGTTCTGGAAACCTAGAAACCGCTAGCCCCCAAAAGCCTGCTGAGGCTGGGGGCTCGGTTGAAAATGTCAAAAAGCTGAGATAGACGAAGTGAGCGAGGTGGTTAGATGGAGTAATGGTGCAGATCGGTCATGGTGTAGGAACACGCGAACAAGAACAGACCATTCAGGCCATCTAATCTCTTCCAACAGCCCGTTGAATAATTTGTTTTGTCTTACTGCCGTCTTGCATTCCGCTTGCAACATTTTCTGTGGTTTTTTCATTAACAGGCGGAAAAACACAGAAATTAAGTTTACTGAAGGGTGAAACAGCAGCAGTGGTGGAAGGCCTTCTCCCCAACCAGGAATATGTGGTGCAGCTGTACGCGATCAGCAGCAACAGCAAAGAGAGTTCGCCAGCTCAAGGGCGTTTCACAAGTAAGCATTGAACAAGGTGTTTGAGAAATGTGCCCCGTGTGTCCGTTAGGTTGAAGGTGGGGATAAGGAAACAATTCTATCTAAATGGTGCTGTGAGTAGGCCAGTGAAACCACATGGGTGGGATTCTCCGCCCTGCCGCACCCGTTTTTCGGTGTGGCGCGCCCCCGCCGGCAGTGAGATTCTCCGTCCCGGCAGCCGGCCAATGGGGTTTCCCCATTGTGGGTACCTCCACGCCGTCGGCAAATCCATGGGCGTGAGTGCGCTGCCGGCAAAGCAGAGGATTCCGGCGACGGAGAATCCCGCCCCAGATATTTAAAATCTTAGACTTTCATAAAACTCTTTTAGCAGATGAGACCATTCCAATCCTCTCTTGGCCAATCGCATAACCTTCCTAAATTTTAGCTCATCCAAAACACCCCAGCCATGTGTCCGAACCCACACGGAGCCCCATTCGCCCATCACCCCTGTGCACACTGACCTATATTGGCTCCCAGCCGGCAATCTTTAAAATTCTCATATTTATTTTCAGATCCCCCCCCCCCCCCCCCCCCCCCCCCCCCCACCCCCATGACCTCACCCCCCCTCCATTTTTCTGTGACCTCCACTAACCCTAAAACCCTCCAAAATATCTGAGCCCCTCAAATTCTCCCAGATTTCCATTGCCCCTCCTTTGGCGGCCATACCTACAGTTGTCTGGTTCTGAGCCTCTGCAATTCCCAACACAAACCTCTCTGATAAGCTCATCAAACCTACTTCCGCCCAATCCATTGGTAATCTGTCCTAATATCTTATTATGTGGCTTGATGGCAAATTCTGATTTATAATGCTTCCTGTGAGGCAGCTTGGGAAGTTTGGCCATGTTAAACCTGCTATATAAATGCCAGTTGCTGTTGTTACTTTATTTTATTCAGCTGCCACGCCAAGACTGGTACAAGCGGCACAGTGGTTAGCACTGCTGCCTCACGGCGCCGAGGTCCCAGGGTTTGATCCAGGCTCTGGGTCACTGTCCGGGTGGAGTTTGCAAATTCACCCCGTGTTTGCGTGGGTTTCACCCCCACCATCCCAAAGATGTGCAGGGTAGGTGATTGGCCACGCTGAATTGCCCCTTAATTGGAAAAATGAATTGGGTACTTTTTTAAAAAAAAGAGTACAAGGGAAGTGTAATACAGAGCTGTCTCATATCAACTAGCCAAGCTGTGCACCTCAAAGTCAACCTTAGATTATTATTAGTATTAGATGCCATCCCAGTTAACAGTTATAATTAGTTGTAAAGTAAGTAAGTAAAGTTGCCATAGTCCCAGATGACCATAGGCTGCTTTCCCCTTTGAGGGGGGAGAGCTGACTGGTGGTGATTTAACCTGAGGATCACCACACCTCAGGCGAGGGGCAAGGTTGAGAAGGTCGAATAACCTCAGCCGGTACGAGAATCGAACCTGTGCTGCTGGCCTCGCTCTGCGTCATAAACCGACCCCCCCACTTAGTTGTACGACTCTTAAGAACAGTTGGACTTTAGTCATAGATTCTGATGATCTAACAGCCTTGGGACTGGATCTTTATGTCTCATTCTTCAGCATTGTGTTGCAGTAGGGAGGTGCTGGCCTAGTGGCATTGTCACCGGGCTAGCAATCCACAGGCCCAGGCTAGTGTTCTAGGGATGTGGGTTCAAATCCCACCATGCCAATCCATGCCAAACGTGACTAAATGTGGAATTGAAAGCTACTCTCAGTAATAGCGCCATTATTGATTGTCGTAAAAGCCCGTCTGGTTCACTAATTCCCTTTAAGAAAGGCCTGGCCTACAGATCCACAGCAATGTGGTTGAGTCCTAACTCTCGTCCGCCTGACAAGACACTCAGTTCAAGGGCAATTATGGATGGACAACAAATGCTGGCAGTAATAGCCACAGCTGAATGCTTTGTGGGATTATGCAATGATGGAGTGCAGAAGGAGTCAATTCTGCCTGCGTTGCAGCTAGCTAATTACCCGTACTACAAAGCCCTGAAAATCTTTCCCCTTCAAGTATTTATCCAATTTTCTTTTCAAAGTTACTATTGAATCTGCTTCCACCGGAGGTGCCATTTTAAAAATAAGATTTTATAGTGAGGTCAGGTGAAGGAGATGTAAGAGATGCCAGGTTAGTGTTATTGAAGAAGAGCAGGAATGATCCCCCCCCCCCCCGTATCCTGAAGAATATTACAAAATGATAATCACATTTGCACTTTGTGGGATCTTGCTGTGTGCCAATTGGGCCACCATGTTTTCTACATTGTTACAGTGACTACACTTCAAAAAGTTTCTCACTGGCTGGGAGACAGTCCTGTGGCATCCTCCTGTTAACAGAGGTTGCAGGAAATGTCTTTGCTAAACATTGTTTGCAAAGCAAGGGCAATTTTCAGATATGAAAATGGACCTCCTTAATGGGGTGAATCCGAAATTCTACCCTCTGATGGAGTGGATTAGACAGTCTGAGATTTCGTGCTGTATCCTGTCTGGTCATTTAGATGGGCAGAGACTTGTGCGCCAGTGTGAATTGTGAGCCAGTGGGCGCGGGAACAAATAGTGCGCGGGTATCGGACCCGCTGCCCGCGATTGGTGCCCACCGTGGTGCGGCCGTGCCAATCGGTGCCATGGTTGTCCGGGACGGCACTTTGCGGCCGTTTTCACGAACGGTGAGAGCAGGTGTGATTGCATTCGTGAAAACGGCCGTAAAGGCCGGGGAACTCGGCCCATCGGCCAGGGGAGAATCGCTGTTCGCCGTAAAAAAAGGCGAGCAGCGATTCGTGTCGTGGGGCGGCCTTGGGGGGTGGGGAGAATAGCGGGAGGGCAGGAAAAATGTCGGGAAGGCCCTCCCGCTATTCTACGACCCATCGTGGGCAGCGTAGAATCGCGCCCAGTGTGAATTGCGAGCCAGTGCGAATTGCGAGCCAGTGCGAATTGTGAGCCAGTGCGAATTGTGAGCCAGTGCGAATTGTGAGCCAGTGCGAATTGTGAGCCAGTGTGAATTGTGAGCCAGTGCGAATTGTGAGCCAGTGCGAATTGTGAGCCAGTGTGAATTGTGAGTCAGTGTGAATTGTGAGCCAGTGCGAGTTGTGAGCCAGTGCGAATTGTGAGCCAGTGCGAATTGTGAGCCAGTGCTAATTGTGAGCCAGTGCGAATTGCGAGCCAGTGTGAATTGTGAGTCAGTGTGAATTGTGAGTCAGTGCGAATTGCGAGTCAGTGTGAAGTGAATGAGTTGGTGTGAAGTGAGTGAGTCGGTGTGAAGTGTGAGTCGGTGTGAATCGCGAGTCGGTGTGAAGTGTGAGTCGGTGTGAATCGCGAGTCGGTGCGAATCGCGAGTCGGTGTGAATTGCGAGTCAGTGTGAAGTGAGTGAGTCGGTGTGAAGTGAGTGAGTCGGTGTGAAGTGAGTGAGTCGGTGTGAAGTGAGTGAGTCGGTGTGAAGTGAGTGAGTCGGTGTGAAGTGAGTGAGTCAGTGTGAAGTGAGTGAGTCGGTGTGAAGTGAGTGAGTCGGTGTGAAGTGAGTGAGTCGGTGTGAAGTGAGTGAGTCGGTGTGAAGTGAGTGAGTCTGTGTGAAGTGAGTGAGTCGGTGTGAAGTGAGTGAGTCGGTGTGAAATGAGTGAGTCGGTGTGAAGTGAGTGAGTCGGTGTGAAGTGAGAGTCGGTGTGAATCGTGAGTCGGTGTGAAGTGAATGAGTCGGTGTGAAGTGAGTGAGTCGGTGTGAAGTGAGTGAGTCGGTGTGAAGTGAGTGAGTCGGTGTGAAGTGAGTGAGTCGGTGTGAAGTGCGAGTCTGTGTGAATCGTGAGCCGGTGTGAAGTGCGAGTCGGTGTGAATCGCGAGTCGGTGTGAAGTGTGAGTCTGTGTGAATCGTGAGCCGGTGTGAAGTGCGAGTCGGTGTGAATCGCGAGTCGGTGTGAAGTGTGAGTCGGTGTGAAGTGTGAGTCGGTGTGAAGTGTGAGTCGGTGTGAAGTGTGAGTCGGTGTGAATCGCGAGTCGGTGTGAAGTGTGAGTCGGTGTGAAGTGTGAGCCTGTGTGAATCGTGAGTCGGTGTGAAGTGTGAGTCAGCATGCCCACAGTTTCTGGGTTGTGGCAGAATTCTCCTCACTAGCGCGTACTCCAAATATTTACACTAGTCTGTCCACAATCAACCCGGGTGGGGGCCCGAGTATGAAAGTGATCAGTGGGGTACTATATTGGTAGTTTTATCTAAAACATCCTATATGACTGTATAAATTGATATAAATTAAAATAAAGTTTGGTCTGATTGCAGGATAATCATTATGCTTGTGGTGTGGGAATATTTGATGATTTGGATTGTTGAAGGTGACAGGACAGGATGGTTAAGGGCAGCAACGAGCATCTTGGAATTTATAAACTGAAGCATAGGGAACTAAAACTAAGGACCATTTCCTAAACCTTCAGGAAACACCGGGAGTTAGACCTCGGCTGGGGTATTGTGAACAATTCTGGATGCCACAATTTGGGAGAGCTGTCAAGGTTTTGAAGAGAGTGCTGCGGAAGAGTTACTGCTTCCAGGAATGAGGAAATTCAGTGAAGTGTTGAGACGAGAGAATTGGGATTGTTCACAGTCCGCAGAAGGCTGGATATAAGAAAGGTGTTCAACATCTTGAGGGGTTTGGGTAGGGTAGAAAACAACAAACTTTCCACTGGCAGCCTGGCTGGTAACACTTTGGCAGATTGGCAAAGACTTTTCCCACAAGTGTGTGTTACAAAAGGAGGAAGCAGAGTTGATGATAATTTTCAAAAAGGAATTGAATAAATAATTGAAAAATTGTGGGGGGGGGGGGGGGGGGGGGGGCAGGGCGGAGGGGAATAGAGAGCTGTGGTAACTAAGGCCAGTTGATAACTAGGAAATCTTTCGAAGAAATCTTTGGTTGAGTCAATAATGAAAAAGTGTTTCCACGGCCAGGAGGGTGAGTAACGCGAGGGACACAGATTTAAGAGAGAAGGAACCAGAGGAGGCATTGTGTCACGTTCTGATCTAAGATGAACCGTGATAGGCTGCTGAAGGTGTGGTGAAATCTGATTCAATAGCAATTTTCCAAAGGGAATTGGGTAAATATGAAAAAGGGGCAATTGACTGGGCTGTGGGAATGGATGGGCAGAGGGAGCGGAACTAGCTCTTCCAAAGAGCCAACACAGACGCGATGGGCCGAATGGTCACCTTCTGTGTTGGACAGGTCAACGATAAGTTGCTAAAATCGTTTTTTTCCCCACCCTTTTCAGTGAAGGCGTTCCGAAGCAGAGGCAGACCTGGCTCATCTCACACACCCAAACACAAAAAGGAGTCGGAGTCCCACGTCAGAGAGAAAGCAACCGATGAAGGTACCCGCCCTTGCGGTTTTCAATTTGAATAAAACGCTGATTGGGGAACTCTTTCTCAATTTAGATAGTCAAGTTTTTCCTTACACAGCAGGAGAACAGAGGAGATAAAATGAGATCCATTCTGCGTTTCGAAAGTAATATTCAGTTACTGCAGGAATAATAGCCAGACACAGATATACCCTCAAGGTCCTTTCATTCAAAGTTTTAAATGCACAAAAAAAAAATATATATATGAAAGAGCAAAGTGAAGCCGACAGATACGCACACTCCCAACCAAACAGACACTTGTTGAAGGACTCCAGTAGCTTGGGTGGTAAATTATACAAGAGGCCATCTTAAACCACAGACACATATTATGAATTTTGATCGGTCTTCAATGCACCTTTAAAAACTCAGATTGGGCAGCCTTTTGCAAATCTGCTGAAGCTGGAACTTGCACTGAATCGGCATCATTGGCATTCCCCCTTTGTTTCCTTCCCAGGGCCCCGGGTTCACGTGGGGCCGGTGTAGGTTGGGTCAGTGAGAAGCAGGAGCACGCTTTCGTGGAAAACAAAAACGGCTTTGGTGGAATGGGGAGGCCTCTTTGCCCAGCTTGCATTGCAGTAGAGAAACTGGGATTCCATGCTGTCTCGGCCCAGGGCATGGAGGCCCTTCTATCACCATGGGTGGGGAGATACATAGATACACGAAAGATAGGAGCAGGAGGAGGCCTTTTGGCCCTTCGAGCCTGCTCTGCCATTCATCACGATCATGGCTGATCATCCAACTCAACAGCCTAATCCTGCTTTCTCCCCATAGCCTTTGATCCCATTCTCCCCAAGTGCTGTATCCAGCCACCTCTTGAATATATTCAATGTTTTAGCATCAACTACTTCCTGTGGTAATGTATTCCACAGGCTCACCACTCTTTGGGTGAAGAAATGTCTCCTTATCTCTGTCCAAAATGGTTTACCCTATTTCTATGAGATCGCCTCTTTCTCCTAATCTCTTTAAAAAAAAAAGACAAGAATCTCTTTTCAAAGTTTAGAGTAGAGATTGGATGAATGTAGCTCAGAGAGCCTGCTGGGGGAGGTTTCAGCATTGACATCAGCTCCAGAGTTAGACATAGGGATTGGGGAATGCCTGAAATAACCATTCTATACATGAACAGGATGGGAATAGAGGGATACGGACCCAGGAAGTGTAGAAGATTGTAGTTTAGATGGGCAGCATGGTCGGCGCAGGCTTGGAGGGCCGAAGGGCCTGTTCCTGTGCTGTACTTTTCTTTGTTCTTTTGTTCTTTGCTGAATGTGGTTTAAGCGATGCCGTTGTGTTTGTGGTGGTGGCCAGAGCTCAGCATGGAACTCTAGCAAGAGTAAGAGATATACAGGATGTTACAGGTTGTGGGGGAACTCTAACCCCCTCCAAATTTAGAATTACCCACCAGTCTGTTGTGTAGCAGGCAGTTGGTGTTTCACCCACCGAGCGGGGTTTGACCTCCCACCTTCGTGCTGAGCTGTTTAATTGCAGCAAGGTCAGAGCGTGGACCACCCAAGCACCTCCCGCCAGCACGAACTCGCCAGTGTGTGCCAGCTGTGCCCGCACAGCTCCCCTCAAACATACTCGAAACAACCTCGGATAAAGAATTCCTCCTCAACCCCTTTCCCAGACACAGTCTGACTGAGATTTTGATTCACTCAAAACCCATTCAATGGCACAGAGTTAATACGGGGCCTGGTATATTTGTCACTAGGCAGGAAACTGGGATATGGAGTAAGCAGGAGGTATATCTTCACAGGTGAGAATGTACCCGTACAAACTCCACACCTTTAACCTGGAATAGTGGACAATGTGGCACCCGTACATTTTCTCAACAACTAACCTCTACCCGGTGTGTATTTCAGCACGAAACAAAGATCATATTGGCTCTGCTGTTTTCTATTATTTAGCAAAACAATAATGTTACTGTAACAAAGGAACTGTCACGTGACTTGGTGCGTGTGCGTGTGTTTGTGAGAGAGTGACTGAGTGTGTTTGTGTGTGTGTGAGAGAGTGACTGAGTGTGTGCGTGTGTTTGTGTGTGAGTGTGAATGTGTGTGTTTGTCAGAGAGTGACTGAGTGTGTGTGTGTGTGAGAGAGTGAATGTGTGTGTGTGAAAGAGTGACTGAGTGTGTTTGTGTGAGAGAGGGTGACTGAGTGTGTTTGTGTGTGAGTGTGAATGTGTGTGTTTGTCAGAGAGTGACTGAGTGTGTGTGTGTGTGTGTGAAAGAGTGACTGAGTGTGTGTGTGAGAGTGAATGTTTGTGTGTGTGAGTGACTGAGTGTGCGTGTGAGTGTGTGTGTGAGAGAGTGACTGAGTGTGTGTGTGAGAGAGTGACTGAGTGTGTGTGTGTGAGAGAGTGAGTGTGTTTGTGAGACTGACTGAGTGTGTGTGAGAGTGACTGAGTGTGTGTGTGTGAGAGAGTGAATGTTTGTGTGTGTGAGAGTGACTGTGTGTTTGTGTGTGTGTGTGAGCGAGTGAGTGTGTTTGTGAGAATGTGTGTGAGAGTGACTGAGTGTGTTTCTGTGTGTGTGTGTGTGTGAGAGAGAGTGACTGAGTGTATTTGTGTGTGTGTGTGAGCGAGTGAGTGTGTTTGTGAGAGTGTGTGTGTGTGAGAGAGGTGAGAGAGTGACTGAGTGTGTTTGTGTGTGTGTGTGAGAGAGTGACTGAGTGTATGTGTGTTTGAGTGTGAGAGAGAGTGAGTATATTTCTGTGTGTGTGTGAGAGTGACTGAGTGTGTTTGTGTGTGTGTGAGCGAGTGAGTGTGTTTCTGAGTGTGTGTGTGTGAGAGAGAGTGACTGAGTGTGTTTGTGTGTGTGTGAGAGAGAGTGACTGAGTGTGTGTGTGTTTGTGTGTGAGAGAGTGAGTGTGTTTGTGTGTGTGTGTGAGCGAGTGAGTGTGTTTGTGAGAGTGTGTGTTTGAGAGAGAGTGACTGAGTGTGTTTGTGTGTGTTTGTGTGTGAGAGAGAGTGAGTGTATTTCTGTGTGTGTGTGAGAGTGACTGAGTGTGTTTGTGTGTGTGTGTGTGAGCGAGTGAGTGTGTTTGTGAGTGTGTGTGTGAGAGAGAGAGTGACTGAGTGTGTTTGTGTGTGTGAGAGAGAGTGACTGGGTGTGTGTGTGTTTGTGTGTGAGAGAGAGTGAGTGTGTTTGTGTGTGTGAGAGAGAGTGACTGGGTGTGTTTGTGTGTGTGAGAGAGAGTGACTGGGTGTGTGTGTGTTTGTGTGTGAGAGAGAGTGAGTGTGTTTGTGTGTGTGTGTGAGTGAGTGAGTGTGTTTGTGAGAGTGTGTGTGTGTGAGAGAGGTGAGAGAGAGTGACTGAGTGTGTTTGTGTGTGTGTGTGTGAGAGAGTGACTGAGTGTGTGTGAAAGAGAGTGACTGAGTGTGTGTGTGTGTGAGAGAGCGAGTGTGTTTGTGAAAGTGTGTGTGTACCCGCGAGTCTGTCTAATTTGTCCTGGCTAATCAACCGGAAGTCAACTTTAATTTTGACAATTGAAAGTCTGTTAAGATGAGTGTGCCTGGTGCAGTGACAATTTCTGCTGAATTAAAAAGCAATTTTTTTCTCTTGGAAGTACATTCTATCCTCAATCTAAAAGCAAGCCATGTTTCCTCTCTCTATTTCTCCTTGTCTTATTATTATGGGGTTGCATGATCTCCAGTTGCCCTCTTGCTCGCTGCCTTTACTCAATGGCCATACATTGTATGAGCGTAGGTGCTTTGGGTCAGTGGGTCATTTAGGAGTCTGGTAACAGCGGGGAAGAAGCTGTTTTTGAACCTGTTGGTGCGTATTTTCAGACTTTTGTATCTCCTGCCCGATGGAAGAAGTTAGAAGAGTGAATACCCCGGGTGGGAAGAGTCTTTGATTATGCTGCCCGCTTTCCCCAGGCAGCGGGAGGTGAAGACGGAGTCAACGGATGGGAGACGCATTTGCATGATGGACTGGGCTGTGTTGACGACTCTGTCGTTTCTTACAGTTTTGGGTGAGCAGGTGCCATACCAGGCTGTGATGCAGCCCGATAGGATGCTCTCTATGGTGCATCTGTAAAAGTTGGTAAGGGTTAATGTGGACATGCCGAATTTCCTTAGTTTCCTGAGGAAGTATAGGCGCTGTTGTGCTTTCTTGGTCGTAGCATTGACTTGGGTGGACCAGGACAGATTTTTGGAGATGTCCACCCCTAGGAATTTGAAACTGCTAACCATCTCTACCTCGGCCCCGTTGATGCTGACAGGGGTGTGTACATTGAAGTCAGTGACCAGCTCCTTAGTTTTGCTGACATTGAGGGAGAGATCGTTGTCGTTATACCATTTCACTAGGTTCTCTATCTCCCTCCTGTATTCTGACTTGTCGTTATTTGACCCACTACGGTTGTGTATTCAGCAAACTTGTAGATGGAGTTGGAGCCAAATTTTGCAGTCGTGTGTGTATAAAGAGATTGGCCTCTTCAGAATTCCCGATTTCTCCTGCTGTGTCTTTAACTCCAGAATTCTCTCTGTGTCTCTCTCTTCCCTGAAACCGCTCCTTAACCTCCCCCTTAGACCCAGCATTTCATTACCTGCCTAGTATCTGTTTACTTAGCTCAATGTTACTTGCTGGTGGATGATGGGTGAAGCACCTTGGGGATGCTTTGCGAGATTAAAGGTGTGAAAGTACAAGTTGTTGTTGTCAGTATACTGATCACCGAGCCCCGGACACCCATCACCACTCGAACCTTGTTGCAATTTGAGAGCAAAAAGAAAACACCCAAGGCTTATTTTTGCATTTCGTTCCCAAAGCCGCACCTTCAGATCGGTCAGATGTTTTAAGGTATACCAGTCATATCCAACACGGTGTTAATCTTCAGGGGGCAAGTGGAAACAGGTTGGTCTTTATTCAGCCAGGAAGGAGGACTGTCGAACAGAAAGATGTGTTGACAGAGCAGATTGCCCGAAGGTGGAATTTGAGAGTGACTCGGTTTTAAACACCAGCGAATCTGGACAGTCTAATCTGAATGCATTCAAACTCATTTCGGGTCGCTGGGCAACAAGTGATAATCTGACGCTTCCCTCTCTCGGCAAAGAGATTGTAGTGGTCACACTGGGAGGGGTGAGTGAGGGGCGACTAGAGGCAGGCGTGAACGGTCTTGTAACAAAGACAGTGACCACAGTTGTGATATGGGCCGGGATTCTCCCCTACCCGGCAGGGCGGGGGGTCCTGGCGTAGCGGAGTGGAGCCAACCACTCTGGCGTCGGGCCTCCCCAAAGGTGCGGAATTCTCACAGAACCCCTCCGCACAGAACCCATAGTTCTGAAATTTTGCCACACTCCCACCACAGGTAATGACACCCACCCAGCCTCTTGTCCTTCTCTCCTAATTAACGAACACTCACCATGCCGTTGAGTGGGCTTCAAAGAATTCCTTGTGTGAAACCCTTGTGCTAATTTTTGGGTGCCCTTCAACATTATCGAGGCCTTATGACCGTTGCCCTTTGCGCCAATCAGATCTTCTAGCCCCCAACTGACAAAATAACTCTCCTCAGGGTCAGACTGTTGGGGGTTGAAGCACTAACTCAGAGGACAGAAATCCAAGTAGGCACCTGCAGTACCGAGAAAGTCCTCCCCCTGGGTAGGTGGCGCTGTCTTTCGGACGAGACTTCACACCAAGGTGCCATCTGCCTGCTGAGGCCCCAGGAGGGAACTCTGTTTCCACACTACGTCCCTCTGCAATAGCATTCGATTAATAAATCAGCAGTCATTGTGACTCCTCAATAGGTGGCACAGTGGTTAGCACTGCTGCCTCACGGCGCCAAGGTCCCAGGTTCGATCCCAGCTCTGGGTCACTGTCCGTGTGGAGTTTGCACATTCTCCCCGTGTCTGCGTGGGTCTCACCCCCACAACACAAAGATGTGCAAGGTAGGTGGATTGGCCACGCTAAATTGCCCCTTAATTGGAAAAATGAATTGGGTACTCTAAACTTTAAAAAAATAAAATTGTGACTCCTGAACTTCCCTTGAAATGAAAGTTCAGAAGCCAGCAATCAACATTAAATATATCCCGGGAATAATCTGTCCCTAAAACCTGACAAAACAACGTGTGATAAGTAGGAAGGATACAGACCTAATGACTGCTGATCTTTTCCTAGAACTTGTCCTATCATCAACCAGTCTTAGAGTCCAGTCAGATTTCCGTTACTCATCCTGTCCATCAATCTCAGGTTGTTTTTAATGTTTATTTTATTTTAAAGAGAAGTTTCCACCAGGTCATCTGTTTTATCTTCTTTTCCTCCTTTCCGTTGTTGTTTATACCAGCCATCAGCCACACCGCTGCTCAGTAACTGAGACCTTAGAACTGTACCACACAGATTTTTAAACTGGCCAATAATGCCAAGAGTCTTTTTAACACAGCGGAAGACAAAATACTTCCAGAATGGGTGTGACATTGGCCAAATGGGCCGGGATTCTCCCATCCTACGGCCCAGTTGTGACGCTGGTGTCAAAAGCGGCGTGAGCCACTCTGGCGTCAATGGGCCGGCAGGCACGGGTATTCACTAGGGGGCTAGTACGGTGCCGGAGAGTGGTGTCCGCTGCTCCGGCGCTCAATAGCATGCGTGTGGGATCCCGTCTCCGCGCCGGCCCACGGGCAATATGGTGGAGCCCTACAGGGGCCCGGCGCAGAGGAACATAGGCCCCACATGGAACTAGCCTGCCCGCCGATCGGTAGGCCCTGATCGCGGGCCAGGCCACCATGGATGCACCCCCGGAGTCTGATCCCCCCGCCCCCCCCACCAGGACGGTTCCCGCAGCCAGAACTCCGAGGTCCCACCGTGTGGGACCGGAGTAACCCACGCCGGCTCTCAGCCCTTCGAGGCACGGCGGCGATCCCGTGGGCTCCTGGGAATCGGCGGCAGGGAATCGGCGAGCCGGAGTCGGAGCGGTGTGCCACGATTCTCTGCCCCCCCCCCCCCCCCCCCCCCGGCCGATTCTCCGACCTGGCGCAGAATTGGAGAATCCCGGCCGTGAACGTTTACATCGAGACATGTTCAGTAGGCCATTTTGGTCGGAGAATAAGAACAGAGACATAGGGCCCGATTGAACGATCTCATCCTGCCCGACTTGGGACACGACAAAGGGGTTATGTCTCGGAAGAGGCTCGGGATGCCTTGTGTGGTCTGGATCTCGGGCTTACTGGGCGGGATCCAGATTTGCATCTTCAAGTGTGCCGTTAGCTTCACTTAAATTGTCTGGCCGGAGAATTCCAAGGCCCGGAATCGAACACCTGCGCCGGGGAGACCGTGCCGTGGCACGGTTTAGCACTGGTTGTCACAAACGTGGCCCAGGCATGACGCCTAGCTTGGGGAGTGTCCCAGGTGATTAGAGGCCACCCTGGTGGTCGGGCTCTGGGAAGGGTGATCACCCTGGCACCCTGGCAACCAGGAGGCACAGCCAGAGAGAATCCTGCCCCCTGTGTCTCCCATTCCATGGCAAACAACTCTCAGCGATGGTGTGATTATGATCAGGTCTGCAGTCTGCGATGAAGCTCGGGCATTCCTCCTGTCCCCTCCCTTTTTAGTTTTTGTTTGACTTTCAGCTTGTTTAATTTACTCCCACACTGAACAGATACCAGACCCTCCCAGAAAAGTCCCAGATTCACGGCAATTTTTCTCTGATAAAAAGCAAATCAAAATTTAATGTTTTCCCCCAAAAGAAATACAAACAGCTATAAGACACAATCAAAACCTTTTTCCAGGCCCAGTTGTCAAATCTCACAGTTTTGCAGCCCTTTTGCACAGTTCTTTGTCCAGTTCAAATTGTTTAACACAGATTAGCAAGAGCTTCACAATGGTGCAAAAATGATAAAGAAGCTGGTTACCGGCTCCAATCCTGCCAGAATTTCCAGATGTTCTTCGACACAGGAAATGCTAGGGGCATAACCAAAGTGATCAAACGTCTGCAGAAAAAAGCAGATCCATTGAAAAGGAGACAAGGATGTCATCACCGACGGCAATATTCAGCTGGAGAGTTGGATTGAATACCACCCTGAGTTGTACTCTAGGGAGAAAACTGTCATTGAGGAAGGTCTACACACCAGAGAAAGCCTGCCCTGTAATGGGAGAGGTGGATATGGAGGAGCTTAGCAAAGCTATTGACTCACCTGCCATGGACAAAGCTCCAGGTGCTGATGCTGGACCACCAGAAGCCACCAAGCACCAAGAGCCCTGCAGCATCTCCACAAACATCGCTGTCTCTGCTGGAGGGAGGGGGCAGTGCCCCAGAATATGGAGGGTGCAAAGATTGCGACCCTGTGCAAGAACAAGGGCGACCCCAGCAGTTGCAACAACTCTCGAGGCCTCTACCTGCGGAGCAGCGTGAGAAAGGTTTTTGCCTGTGTTGTGTCTGCCGGGCTGCAGATCCTGGCTGAACGCATCTACCCCGAGTTCAGTGTGGGTTTTGGAACTGGAAGATGCACAATTGGCATGAGCGTCTCAGCCTGGCAGCTGGCAGTGTGGTGAATCAGGGAGACCACCAAATCTCACCTTCACCGATCTCACCGAGGTATTCGGCCATGTGAGCTGCTCTATGAAATCTCCTTCCATAACAACATGGTGGCCAGGTTAGCTTTGACAGTGTAACATCAGAAACCTTTGAGCTTTGCAGTGGGGTCAAACAGGATTGTGTTTGGGTTCTGACATTCTAAGACATCGGGCTCGATTCAACCAAATGACAACAAAGTCCCCGAGCGCGTTTAGCCGCATGTTTCCCGGGGCTCACAGTGTCGAGGAATGCATGGCTATTCAACCTGCCTTGCGTTGTATAAGGGACCGCAATGGGGAACATGCGGTCGAGACCGTACAGAGCCCCGTATTGTACACCGAGGAGCTCCACACGCCAAAACTCCCCAGCGGCGAGAAATCGAAACGGCGTTTTTAAATGATCCCCAAAGCAATCCCTGAACTCCCCCCCACCCCCCCCCCCAGCCCAAACACACGATGGGAGGTCCCACCAGCCCCCCCCCCCCCCCCCCCCCAACACCCATGCAGGGCGCCCTTGGCCCGGTCACACGGGCAAAAAAAATGTCAACTTGGCACCTTAGCAGTGCCAACCTGGCACCACCCATGCCAGCTGGAAGTGCCATCTGGGCACCTTGGCAGTGTCAGACTGGTCCCCAGGTGGCACCTGCAGTGCCAGGGCACCACCCTGCCCAAAGCGCACGCAGCTGAGGGTCTCCGATTCCCCGGGAGACCCCCCCCACTAGTCCTGTTCCGCCTGGTCCCCTTGTGTGGAGAAGGCTCGTCCGCGGTCTCCGAGGCAAAGGGGATAGATGCCAACGCCGTGGGTATTTCAGGAATCTGCACATTAAAGTGAGATTAGTGTCTCGCTCTGAAATGCAAAATGTGATCCCGCCCACAATGGGACCAGCTGAGATTTAGTGGTGGGATTAATGGCCGGGATTCACATCGCAACGTCTCGTGGGATCATATTAGATCTCGCGAGGCACTGTGAGCCGGGTAGATCCCGGAGCGGGGTTTCCCAGCTTTTAGGGACCACGCTGCACCGCGGCGAGCTGTTCTTCGGGTGCAGCGTGACCCTTGGATCAGGATTCTTCTCTTTGCTGCTGTCATTTAAACCAATGTGTTTACAGGTTGTGGGCATCGCTGGCCAGGTCATCTACAGAGGGTGTCTACTAACACACTATAACTGAGTCCAAAGGTGTGCAGGTTAGGTGGGTTGGCCATGCTAAAATTGCCCCTCAGTGTCCAAAGTTGGGCAAGTTACGTCGGCTTACGGGGATAGTGCGGGGGATTAGGCCTGGGTGCTCTTTCAAAGGGTCGGTGCAAACCCAATGGGCTGAATGGCCTCCTCCTGCCCTGTAGGGGTTCTGTGCTAAAGCTGTTCAGCCTTGCTTGTCTGAAATCCAAGACAAAGATGCAGTAAGATCGCAGCAGAAAATTGCTGAATGTTAACGATGTCACACTAACATTCCAAACTGAGCCCCAGCTTCAGCAGCAAATGGACAGACTCTCTCACTCTTGTAAAGAGATTGAGTTGACCATAAGCACCAGGAAGACACAGGTCATGGTCCAGGATGATGCCACATTGCCATCTATCAGTGTTGACGTTGGAGGCCGTTTATAGATTCACATATCTAGGCTCCACAATCACCAACAATTTGTCTCGTGATGCTGCTGTCAGCACATCATAAATCTAGATCCAAGCTGAATGAGAGAATATGGAACAACAGAAATCTGACTGAGAAAACCAACTTGTGAGGCTACCAAACCTGCGTCTTCAAGGCACTCCCCAACAGCGGTGGGATCTGGACAACATACACTGGGCGGGAGAAAAGGCTGAACAGTTTCCACCTTTGTTCTCTCAGATGTATCCTCGGCATCTCTTGGCAGGACTGGATCATGAATTCCGAGGCTCTGGAGTGTGCTAATTCCATCAGCATATACTCACTGCTTAACCAACAATGTCTGCGTTTGCTCTGCCACTTTCATTGGATGGCCGTGTCCTCCAAGACTCTCTGTGGGGTGAACTGGCCGCTGTCACGTTGTTCTCGGTGTCCGTACCTCTGCTGTAAGGACAGCTACAGGCGAGACATGAAGATGGTGGGCATTGACCCTGACGACAGGGAGACGGTCGCTGACGGCCGTGACCTCTGGAGGCTGACTGTTTGGCGGGATGAGCAGAAATGTAAAGGTCAGCTGGCCGGGAGGAAGGTGCTGAGGAAACAGAGGGCAGCGAATCGTGCACCTTCTGAGCAGGAGCAAATGCGGCAGAGACGGCCATGGCGGAGCGAGGCTCCGGAGACACACCGGGCGATGCTTAACGCTGAGTTGACCATCGTGGCAGAAGCCATGGTCTTACAGGACAAGAAAACGACACAGAGGTGACGCAATTTTACTGAGCTCCATTTGGGTTTTCTCATTCATACTTCAACAAATCACCTCCGTGAATTGCGGGAGAAACTGTTTCCACGTAACCAGGCAACACAGATTGAAAATAATTGACAAGGGATCCAGAGGAGAGATGAGGAGAATTTATTTTGAATGTAGAGTTGTGGTGATCTGAAATGAATGGGGGTGTGGGGGAGGGGGGGGGGGAGAGAAATAGATTCAACAGTAACTTTCATAGAAGGAATTGGATAACACTTTTCAGGGAAGAATGGGTGGAGGAGGGGGGGGGTGGAACTAATTGGATTGCTCATTCAAAGAGCTAGCACAGGCACAGTGGGCCAAATGGTCTCCTGTGCTATGTGTTTCTATGACGAGGTCTGGCAGTACACTGCTTGCCTGTTCTTTTGGCCAGATGATATTGCTGAAGGGTTTAATGGTCTGCGGAGAGAATTTGTTTTAAAAAGGAAATAGCTGGTTAATTTTGTTTGGTTTTCTGATTGTCATATGATCCATGTCGTTGGAGCGAATCATGTTTTGCTTTGTGTCAAATTGAAATGCTGCGGTGCTGGAAACTCTTTCAGCACCTAAGCCCTCACTTGGCGAGGCCATAACTAATATTCAAAGCGCTAAATTCCACCCACATCATCCATGCCGGCTCACCTTCTAAGTAGAGAATGCTCGTGTTGTTCGCAGTGAATGCATGCTCCACGAAACAATAATACAGGAAAGAAAAGTAACTAGTTTCGAGGTGAGTTTCCCATTGCTTTCAAAACTCGACGTTAAAAAAGTATTTTTCCTGGGCATTGCTCCCAAAAAATACATTCTTTTTTTGCTTCCAGAAAGGATTAGATTCATTGCCATAACTAACGCATGCTTCTTAAAAAGGATCTTGCAAGGTAACGAAAAGAAAACAATCCCGGTTGAGGATCCAGGAAATGGCAATCCGTTCTGACTTGTGGTTCGAGCTCGGTGTCATTTAGATGCTACAGTCAGAGAGATACCATTTGGGAGTTAGCACATCTGGATTGTATCGCCACTGTCGGAGATCAGCGCACTGGGTTCACACACTGCTCCATCTCTTGGTTATTACTTAACGTCTGGAAAATTGTGAGGGCTGCAGATTGATACACTGACCATCATGGTTGGCCCTCCGCTCTGCCCTCCCCCACCTGGTGAAGCTCTCCCCTGGGCAAGGTGACTCGTACAGGCTGTGCCCCGAGTCTACTGCTCGCCTGAGATTGCAGAGTGCAAGTTCACAGCTAACGGTGTGAGATACATGTGGAGGGCGGTTAATTACATCCATTCCTGGAACCTCAGTCCCAGCTGGTAAACTTTGAGCATTTTGCAACATGCAAGAAAAGGGGCGGAATTCTCCGCTCCCGGGAAAAATCGGGAGGGCCGTCGTGAGCTCGGCCGAGTTTCACGACGGCCTCGGAGGCCGCTCCTCGCCCCCTATTCTCCCCTCCCGGCGGGGCTAGGAGCGGCGCTCCGTAAATCTCGGCCGCGGGGGCGGTGCGCCGAGAATGACGCGGCCGGTACGCCTAATGGCGTCAGCCGCGCATGCGCAGGTTGGCCGGCTCCAATCCGCGCATGCGCGGCTGACGTCACGACGCTGACAGCTCGAACCCGCGCATGCGCGGTGGCCGTCTTTCCCCTCAGCCGCCCCGCAGGACGTGGCGGCTTGATCTTGCGGGGCGGGGGGAGGGGAAATAGTGCGTCCGATTGAGACGCCGGCCTGACGATCGGTGGGCACCGATCGCGGGCCTGTCCCCTCCCGAGCACAGTCGTGGTGCTCTTTCCCCTGTACTCCCCCCACAAGCCCCAAACGGGCATATCTCACCCGTTTCACAACGGCAGCGACCAGGTGTGGGTGCCGCCGTCGTGAAACGATCGCGAACGGCAGGCCGCTCGGAGAATCGCCTTTGGCGAGCAGCGATTCCTCCGGGGGGGGGGGGGGGGTAAATCGCAGTGGGCGCCAGAGGTGCGTGAATTTTGTCGGGGGGCCCTCCCGCGATTCTCCCACGCCGCGTGGGGAGCGGAGAATCGCGCACAGAGTATTTTGCCGCAGAAACAGATTGCTGGAGTTTACGTAGTGCCCATGCGATCTATTGAACACATTGATTAAATCCCCAGTGCAGCCGCTAGATCGTCACACTTCAGCAATGCCATTGTGCTTTTAGATTCATTCACAGGATGGTTATGGGGGCCACCGACAAAGACAACGGGTGGGATTTGCCGCACGACCCGCTGTGTGCTCCGTGGCACGGGAGGTTCCCGCCATTGACCAGCGGTGGGATCGGCTGATCCCGCTGTTGTCAATTGGACTTCCCGTTGGAGGCTGCCCCTCCCAGCTGTGAAACCCGCGGTGGGGGGACCCATCATTGGCGGAACTGGAAAATCCCCGCTGGCGTGAACGGCCAGGAAACTGGAACGGCCAACATTTATTACCCTTGAGACACCTGAGTGGCTTGCGGCCTGCTCAGCTAGTTCTGAGTCAACCGATCTGGAGTCAACATGTCAACTGGACCAAGACCCCAGATTATATTCCCAAAAGAACATTAATGAACCAGATGTTTTTTTCTTTTACAACAGTCCAGCTGTTTCATTGTCACTGATACTATAGCTTCTTCATTCCAGATTCAATTAATTAATTGAATTTAAATTCCTCACCAGCTCTGGTGGGACTTGAACTCATGGCCGGGATTCTCGATTCCCCGCTACTGCGATCGGGAACCCTGATTGGGCAAAGAATGGAGCGTTACCCGATAAACGGTATCAGCGGCAGGCGCCAGACCCTTTGACATTCTCCGCTCCCCTGTCTCCGGCTGTAACGCGCTACCCATCCCGCACTAGCGGGAAAATGCAGATTCATAATCGGCATGGATTAGCATTCGATTAATGGGTTGGAATTCTGATCCCCCCCTCCCCCCACCCAAATGCCAGTGATGCTCCAACCCCCACAGTGGGCAATCCACCAGGTGGGCATTGGTGTGAGGTCAGCCAAGCACAGCCCTGGCGCAGTGGCCCGAGTGGTATAAAGGGGGGTCAGGTCATTGATAATGTGCCCCTGTGTCGCTGCTTGTGGTAGTCGGGGTGGTTCCCCACGGGTTCTAGGGGTTTTGGTAGTGGGGATGGGAGGGGGTGGTTTCCCGTGGGTTCTGGGGGTTGGGTGGGCTCTGGATATGGGTGAAGTGAGTCTTTGATGGGGGTCCCGTGCCTAGTTTGCCCCTTCCAGCCCTGGGCAACCTGAAGATCACCCTGGGCATGGTGACCTCAGGCTGCCCTGTGCTCAATGGCATCCCCCTGGTCTGAGTTCCTGAAATTCTGCTGTGGCCTCCTCAGCCTGAAGCACTCTGCTTGACAGCTGAAGAACAGTCCAGACTGTCCAGGGAAGAACCAAAGCACAATAATTTTCCCTTTTGTTACATCATGGGACTGGTTTAGCTCACTGGGCTAAATCACTGGCTTTGAAAGCAGACCAAGCAGGCCAGCAGCACGGTTCAATTCCCGTAACAGCCTCCCCGAACAGGTGCCGGAATGTGGTGACTAGGGGCTTTTCATAGTAACTTCATTGAAGCCTACTCGCGACGATAAGCGATTTTCATTTCATTTCATTTTTCATTTCATCCGCTCCCTCAGGCAAAAACCTTTAAAACAGCAGCTGCCACAAGTTTCACCTCATTACCCCCTCCCCCAACCTCTGCTTCCTTTGCCAGTTGCCTTAAACTCCCACCCAGCCATTGCCTTCTTCCAGACCCTTCCATCAGGCAGAAGGTACAGAATTCTGAAGACCCGCACATTCAGACATAGGAACAGCTTCTTCCCCACAGCTACAAGACTCCTCAACGACTCCCCCTCGGACTGATCTGTTCCCTGTAAGAACACTATTGACGCCCTATGCTGCTCTTGCTCATGTATTTCCTTTGTTTGGCCCCTTGTTCCGCACTGTAACCAATCACTGTTTGTCGATGTACCATTTGTCAACGTTTGAAAGAGAAAATGCTGGAAAATCTCAGCAGGTCTGGCAGCATCTGTCGGGAGAGAAAATAACGTTTCGAGTACAATGACTCTTTGCAAAGAGTCATCGGACTCGAAACGTTATCTCTTTTCTCTCCCTACAGATGCTGCCAAACCTGCTGAGATTTTCCAGCATTTTCTCTTTCGTTTCAGATTCCAGCATCCGCAGTAATTTGCTTTTATTATTTGTCAATGTTCTCTGTTGATTACTCATTTTGTCTACTATGAACGTATTGTGTACGTTCCCTTGGCTGCAGAAAAATACTTTTCATTATACTTCGGTACCTGTGACAATAAATAAATACTTTGTTTGGGAGAAGTTTGTGTGGCGGGGGGGGGGGGGGATTTAGAAATAAGGCAACTTAAACCATGATTGTCCAACTGGCTTAGCTTCACCCACCTGATTTGATGACAGCCTGGATGTTGGTACAGTCCATTCCCGGGGGTTCCTGACTCTGGCAGATGTTCCAGGTCAGGCTCATTAAAATGTTTACGATGGACTCTGAGCATTCAGCTTGCCTCAGGCGAAGGGGGGGGAGATGAAACAATGTGGTTAATGTGGCCCTAATACCCTCACCCCTAACACACCATCAACCAACCCGCCCACACCCAACCAGGGGTGAAAGGGCAAAATGTATTGAATGTATTTTAAAAGCACTTTTTCCTCGTGCGTTTAATCACTCTTTGCCGAGACTTTAATGGCAGGGAAACGTGTTGCTTGACACAAAGCCCACCAGTTATTCGGATACACCACCCGGATTTATCTGTCGCATAGCCCGATCGGTGGCCAAATGACCTCAAAACAGAAAGTTCTGGAAAAACTCCAGCTGGTGTGGCTGCTGCTGCGAAGAGAGTTAATGTTGCGACTCTTTACCAGCTGCCCAAACGGATGCCCAACTCACTACCCAACTTTGCAGAAGTATCTATGAATTAAATGTTGATTCTCAGCACAGCATGCATGGAATTATCCTCCAGCACTGACACACGGTGGGAGCAGTGTGTACCCTCTACACCCCAGCAACTCGCCAAGTCTCCTTCGAGAGCGCCTACAGGGCAATTCGGGATGGGCAATAAATGCTGGCCTGGTCAACAAAGTCCATTGCCCCTTGAATTAAATTTTAAAAATCTCCCAAACTATCACTGGGTCAAAATCCTGGAACTCTTCCCGCCCTAACAGCACAGTGGGTGTACCTACACCACATGGGCTGCAGCCGCTCACCCCCACCTTCTAGAGGGGCAATTAGGGACGGGCAATAAATGCTGTTGTTCAATAAGGATGGATAAAAAGAAAACAAAATCATAGGGTCATTAAAAAAAAATGTTATTTTAATCTCCTTTAAACACTTTTGTTTGTTCGTAACTAAAATTCTGGAAATAGGAAAAATAAAACAGTTTGACTGAGAGTTACGAATAAGCCAATTGCGGAACCTGGCATGAGTTGGCATTCTGATTGGCTCATCCTTGCGATACTCCAACCTCTGAGGGCCAATGGCAGGGGTGGCTGGAGGCAGGCGTAATAAAACCTCCAGGAATATGTCCAGCTGCTGTTGGTAACTCCCATTCCTCCTGCTGATCACTTCCCGATTGGAAATGTAAAGCCTGCTCCTGATTCAGCCTTGCATCACCCGCCTCGGCGATAACTGAGCTGACCCATCGTCCCGGGAATATCCTGGGAGCTGCTCTCGTTCCGACATCGTAACTAGACCGGGATTGGATCGTAATCCCCAGGTACTGAACGCAATACCCATTGGGCTGGATTCTCCATTGCGAAGGCAGCACGCCGCACCCACGCCTGGGGATTCCCCAGCGGCTTGGGGCTGCCCACAATGGGAAATCCCATTGGCCGGCTGGCGGAGTGCTGGTGCCGTGGGACGGAGAATCCCGCCCATTGTATTTGAAAGTCACTGTGTGGGAACGTACCCATTAACCTGATGAACTATAGAACATAGAACATAGAACATAGAACATAGAACAGTACAGCACAGAACAGGCCCTTCGGCCCTCGATGTTGTGCCGAGCAATGATCACCCCACTTAAACCCACGTAACCCGTATACCCGTAACCCAACAATCCCCCCATTAACCTTACACTATAGGCAATTTAGCATGGCCAATCCACCTAACCCGCACATCTTTGGACTGTGGGAGGAAACCGGAGCACCCGGAGGAAACCCACGCGCACACGGGGAGGACGTGCAGACTCCACACAGACAGTGACCCAGCCGGGAATCGAACCTGGGACCCTGGAGCTGTGAAGCATTGATGCTAACCACCATGCTACCGTGAGGCCCCGTGCTGTGCTTGTCCCTATACTATGTGCTGTGCTTGTCCCTATACCAATAGGGGAAGCAGGAACATACCTACAGCTGCACCGCATTCATTACATTACATAGAATCTACTGTACTGAAGCAAGCCATTCAGCCAGGCTAGTCTTTGCCAGTATCAGTGCTCCACGCTGCACTTTGGCACCAATACAGCAGTGTAACTGCAGCTGGCGTAACTCTGTGTCAGCGGCCCAATCTACCAGGAGCTTGCATTTATATAGTGTCTTTCACAACTTCAGCTTATCCCAATGTGCTTTGCAGCCAATGAAATACTTTTGAAGTCTAGACTTGCAATCCGTTGTATTATTTGTTGACTTATTTATTGTAGATCCTCAACACTGTTACCCGCAGAAACTATTTGACTTTCGCGTCTGTTAGATCTCTTTGATTCCACAGAGAGTCGTGTCTGGCTGTTCAATTTCAATGGCTTTATTCAGCACCTAAAGGTGCATCACAGTTAGCCTTCTTAGTTACATTTATTTAGCTGTTCCCAAGGCAAGAGAGAGAGAGAGAGCTGTTCGCACGCTCAGTTCATATACCCGTGATGTCACTGGCCTGAATCTCATTGGTGCGTTTAACTTGCACTGCCAGGCCCTGATTGGTCTGCACTGGGACTGGGGCTGAGGTTGTTCCTCATTGGTGGTCGGCAACACGTCACCGGCGGCATGACCTCAGACGTCGGTGTCACGGGGGTGGCAGCGACCATTTTGACTGGGCGTCTGAGATGGCTGTCGCTAACTGCGCATGTTCCATCAACGTCTGAAATGCTACATTCCTGATGATGTTGCCTGGCAGTCCTTAATTAACACTGGGATTCCCTGATTAACGCCATCAATGATTTATACCCTGCTGTCAAGCATTTGCACGTTGTTAACATTGTGCAAAAGAACGTGGTAGAGGACACAGAGATTGGGCAGCACATGTTACCTGGAGAGTTATGACTGTCCAGGGCTGATTTGGGTGAGTGGGTTTAGTTCTTCGGTGTAGTGCACTGCCTGTTTGTTACAGCGAAGTTGAAGGCCACTCAATCTTTCTGCCGGGGTCACTAACGTTTCCAGATTCCGCAAGCACATGTGTCGACATGTGTTCCCCTTCTGTTGACACGTGTTGCCCTGTGTTTCATCCAGCTCCTCTCTGGGTTATTGCGAGTGCATCAGCCATCTGTGGGTTGGCAGTGGCTCAAAAGGAGTTCATCTTTGGTTAAGCAATTCCCGCCTTTAAGCTGCTTTCACTGCCTGTAAACCACGCGAGCTCACTGTAAACGGCAGGGAATGACTCCTGTCGGCTCAGGATTTCACTGGCTGCTGCTCATCAATTTTTGAACTTGCCAACTTCAGTCAGAAGAGCAAATCTGCTCACCTCTTGTCCTCAAAACTCTCTGAGCTTGGGTGTGGGTCGAAGAACATGTTTGGGTCCACGGGCACGTCATTAGGTTAAAAGACATGGGGCGGGATTCTCCTGCTGTTTGCTGATGGCGGGATTCTCTCTTCCCACCGCAGCGCACCCTCGCCTGTGATGTTCCCCGGCAGCGTAGTCTGGTTTCAATGGGAAATCCCACAGACGAGCAGTAGGAGCAGAGTGTCCGTCAACCGAGAACGACAGGCCATTTTCTCCTTCCTCACCGGGAGGTGGGCGGAGTGGAGCCACAATGGAGAATCCCGTCCATGGATTCAAATTCTCCATACCTTCTGTTTTGTCATGTCTTCCAGGCTATATATACTCTATAGGGCAGGGGTGGGCAAACTTTTCCGTGCAAGGGCCACATTCAGAAATTCACAATTTTAAAGGGCCGCATAGTATAATTACTTCACCCGGTTATGATTCTGGGCGCCTCATATAGAACATAGAACAGTACAGCACAAAACAGGCCCTTCGGCCCTCGACGTTGTGCCGAGCAATGATCACCCTACTCAAGTCAACGTATCCACCCTATACCCGTAACCCAACAGCCCCCCCCCATTAACCTTAAAAAAAAATTAAAATAATTTTTTTTTTTTTAATGACTTGGTGGGCCGCATAAAGACCTTTGGCGGGCCGCATGCGGCACATGGGCCATAGTTTGCCCACCCCTGCTATAGGGGGTTACCCTATGGATATTGTAAAATCTATAAAGGAAGAAAAGAATACTAATTTCTGTAGAGCCTCTGATAACCCCAGGACATCTCACAGTGCTTTGCAAGTGAAGGAGGAGTCACTGTGGTGATGTAGAAAACACGGCAGCCAACTTGTACACCGCAAGATTCGAAAAACAGCAATTAAATACTGACCAGGTGATTGGTGCAGATTGTATAAAATTAGTTAATTTGACAATAGCAGGAAGTGTTAACACCCACAGTATTTTTATATTGCTAGTGATCAACGAGGGAAGTAAATATAGTTAATGTTATAATCCCAGTTGATGTTATAACAGGACAAAAAGATCCCCGGATGGAACCCTGGCTCAAAAGACCATAGCTTGGTGTTTGCATTGGTGGTTCAGTGTTAGAATCCTCGGCTCCCATACGGGAGGCCTGGGTTCAATTCCTGGCCAACGCAAGGCAACTTCTTTTAGTGTGCTTTGGTGGTACAGTTGTTAGCACTGCTGCTTCACTGCGCCAGGAACCCGGGTTCAATTCCAGCCTCGGGTGACTGTGTGGAGTCTGCACGTTCTCCCTGTGTCTGCGTGGGTTTCCTCTGGGTGCTCCAGTTTCCTCCCACAGTCCAAAGATGTGCAGGTTAGGTGGATTAGCCATAATAAAATTGCCCCTTAGTGTCCAGGGATATTCAGATGAGGTGGGTTGTGGGAATGGGGTGGGGGAGTAGACCTGGGAAGGGTCTTTCAAGGGATTAGTGCAGACACGATGGGCAGAATGGCCTCCTTCTGCACTGTAGAGATTCTATGACTCCAACTGTTCTTTTGATAAAACATGGAGGAACAGAGACACAGGACCATTAATTAGTTGTACCACCAAGAAAAAACATTTATTAAACATCAAAAATTTGATTATGATATAATACGCCTTTATTCCTCCCTTAGTTTAACAATTATGCACAAGTTTTAGGAATAACATGGATCACAAAGTATATCTTAATCTGTAGTGGTATCATTAACACAAGGTCCCTTCTAAGCACACAAGGTGACTTTGGGCAAATACACTCTCCACTCTGAACCCTGAGTGTGAATGTCTGTGGATGTCACCTCAGAATCCTCCCAGATGATTGTCCTGTGAGAGTTTCCAAACTCTCCTCCTAAAAACACACTTTAAAATCTTCTCACATAAGCATGCTTTCCCTTCACTGTATTGCATTCTGAAATCCACACCAGGTTTTCCAAATTGCAATTTAAAGAAAACTTCCACTCCACTTCTAACAGCAAATCCAGCCCAAGATTTCACACCAACCCCTTTTAGGTTTCCTTTGTACTGCTTTAACACAAACACCCAGATGCAGCCACCGATTTCCATAGTTATTTTAATTCACATTCCACAGACTTGAAAATCACTTTTCAGATTTTTTTCTGGTGTCTCAGCCTTCTTCTCAGCTCTGTCTGTCTTTTTACTGAACAGTTCTCTGCTCTCGTACTTTAACCTAAGACTTCTTGGAAACTTCTCTTCATTTTTTCTAGTTCCCTTAACTATCTGCTCTTCAGATCTCTGCACCTGTTTTCGTAACCATCACTCCATGGTATGGCTTTTCTCCTAGCAAAACTGAGAGGGTTGTTCCCTCTCTAGCTTTCTAAATCAACTGTTTCTAGCAGAGCTGTGAGAGTTACCTTCTCTCTCACTGCTTATCTTCAACTGCCTTCTCTCTCACTGCTTATCTTCAATCAAATTAGCTGAGCTAAAACTTAAAAAAGCTTCTCTATCTTGTTGCTAAGCAACCACTGCTGGTTTATTTATTCTTCACTCTGGAGCCCTCTCTAAGTACAATCGAAACACAGTTGGAACTTAAACAACCCCCACACATACAAACACCTTTGTCCAGCATGAATCTAACTATAGATTTTACCTTTCCAAGCACAGAAACATTAAATTCAAGGCAGTAGAACTATACCTTATTTCTAATGTTTACCAGTACAAATATAAATCTCTTAAAACTTTATTTTGTAATATTAACAATATAAAGTCTGCTCTGTGGTGTAAGCAGGACACACTGAGATTTATATGATGTAAGTTAGATTCCTAAAAGTGAATTAAGGTTAACCCCACCTGAAGAAGAAAAAGCCACACAGATGTCCAGTCTAATGTTTGCTTCTGGGTGGGAGTTTGGTACCTTCTTCACCTGTGTGCTTTTCTATCACTCTCTCCTCCACACAACTCCCTGGATAACTACAGCACAATGCTTCTGTAAAAGAGACAAACAGCAAAGAGGATTATTTCTGTAGAGGGTGGGATGTAGCAACATGCGGAGGCTATTCAACCTCGTGAGCATGTTCCATCACTAAGTGACATTGTGGCTGATATCTATTTTAACTCCATCCGCCTGCCTTGGTTCTCTGACCTTTAACCCCATACCCAACAAAAATCAGTTCTGTAATTTTCAATTGACCCCCCCAACCCCCCCCCCCCCTTCCCCACACCACCCCACCCCACCCCACCTAGCCTCAATAGCTTTTTGAGAGAGAGAGGGTTCGAGATTTTCAGTTCCCTTCGCGTGAAGAAGTTTTTTCTGACACGGCCCCTGAATAACTTGGATCCTAATTTTCAGATTCTGACCCCTTTGTTTCTGGACCCCTCCCCACCAGAGGAAATAATTTCTTTCTACTCACCCTAGCAACTCCATTACTCACCTTAATCACCTCAATTAGACCCCCTTAATCTTCTTTACTCGTGCAGAGAATATCGGTCAAGACTTGCGCTGCAAAAGTTTGAATATCTCGCGAGGAGGAAGATGCTTGTGGAGACTGACTGAACCAACAACAACAGACTGCACTAAACAGTCGGTAACTGTTGTTGTTAATGCAACTCCAGATTGTTTGAACTTAGTTTATCTTCTGCGTCTATTGTGAGGCTTTTTCCCCCCCAAATGTTTTGTCTTTTCTTTTGAAAACGTATTGAGCATTGTGGTGCTTTTGTTTAATCTTATTTTACATCCTAAGTTTATTGCAGCTGTTCGTTGATCTGCCTTAATGATTCCTGTGCTCATTACATCAGATCAATCGCTGGCTCTTTTTCCCCTTGATCTTTATGATGATATCCCTGATCCTTTTCTGCCTTTCATTTTCCTTTGTTCCCTTTCATCTTGTCTCTCCCAGCTGTGTCAATGATTTTCACCCCAGTCACAGGAAACTTGCAAGTTGCTGCCTGCTTTTTTTTTTCCCAATTCCAACCGTTCCCCTCCTTAATAATTGTGTTCACGAGAAGTAGAGGCTTGAAACGAAACATTGAGCGACTGAACAGGTGTTAATGTCTGCTGGTTGCCTGGGGTTATCAGGAACAACCGGACGGCTAAAGGGGTGGCTTTTAACAACGATGAGAGGGTTTGATAGGGTAGATGTAGGGAAGTTGTTTCCACTCCGTGGGGGAGTCAAGAACCAAGGGCGGCAAGTTTAAGATTGTCATTAGTAAACCCAACAGGGAATTCAGGAGAAACGTTTTTACGCAGAGAGCAGTCAGATTGTGGAACTCGCTGCCTGAGGGACTGGTTGAGACGAACAATAGAGATGCATTTACGGGGACAGCATACAAACCTATGAATTAGGAGCCATTCAGCCCATTGCGCTACCTTCGCTGTTCAAAAAGATCATGACTGGTCTGACTGTGGCTTCAACATCCTGCAACTCCTGATACTCTGACTCCCTTGTTAGTCAAGGATTTAGCTCCTTCTGCCTTAATAATATTCACCGACCCTGGCTGCAGTGCTCTCTGGGAGAGTGAGTTCCATAGACTCTCCACTCTCAGAGAGAGGAAAAAAATAATCTTCTCATCTCTGCCTTAATTGGAAGACCCCTTATTTTAAATCTGTGTCCCCCTAGTTCTGGGCTGGGATTCTCCAATCCCCTGCCGGGCCGGAGAATCGCCGAGGGGGGAGGGGGGGGGGGGGGGGAGAATCGTGCCGTGCTGATCCAACGCCGGCATGCCGATTCTCCGGCGCCGATTCTCAGGCACCCACGGGATCACCAGTCGGGGCCCCTTAAAAACGCCCCCCCCCCCCCCCCCCCCAGCGATTCTCCGCGCCTCGACGGGCTGAGTGCCCACCGAGTTCGGTCAAGTCCCGCCGGCGTAGGTTACTTATGGCCCTACCCGCCGGGACCTCGGAGTTCTTGCTGCGGGTGCGGAGACGGGAACCCACGCGCATGCGCAAACTAGCGCCGGCCGTGGTGCACATGCACGGACCCACGTCAGCCGTGGCGCGTGGGCTGGATCACTCTGGTGCCGTACTAGCCCCCTGGGAAGGGGTGAATACCTGGGCCTGGAGTGAGTGGCTCACGCCGCTTTTGAGGCCGGAGTCAGAACTTGCCCATGGGACCGGAGAATCCCGGCCCTGGTCTCTCCCATGTGGAGAGACAACCCTGCAAAAGTCACCTCAGGATCTTCTGGGCGTGATTCTCCCAGAGAGGGAGAAATCGTAAGGCTGGCGTCAAATCCGGGCGGGTTTGACGCCAGCCTCCCCCTCCCCGACCGGGAACCGATTCTGGTCCCCGGTCGGGGCTAGCATGCCGCCGCCGTAAACTCCGGCATCGCGGGCGTAACGAATTTCGTTAAGCCCGCTTGCCAGAGTTTGCGCCGGCTGACGCGTCACATGACATCAGCCGCGCATGCGCGGATTGGAAGACTCCAACCCGCACATGCGCGGATGACGTCATCGCGCATTTGCGCGAAACCCGCGCATGCGCGGGCCGGGATGCCCCTCAGCCGCCCCGCGAAGTGATACAGCGGGGCGGCGGAAGGACAAAGAGTGCGCGGGTATCGGACCCGCTGCCCGCGATCGGTGCCCACTGATCGCGGGCCCATGGCACCCTTGGCACGGCCGTGGTACTGCCGTGCCAATCGGTGCCATGGTTTTAAAAATCGGCACTTTACGGCCGTTTTTACGAACGGCCAGACCAGGTGTGTTTGCCGTTCGTAAAAACAGCCGTAAAGGGCTTGGAACTCGGCCCATCGGCCAGCTGAGAATCGCTGCTGGCCGTAAAAAAACGGCGGCAGCGATTCGTATCGGGATTCAGGCGTGTGGGGGGGGAGAATAGCGGGAGGGCGTCAGACTAGCGTGGCCGTAAAATTTTACGAACCCCGCTATTCTCCGCACCGTCGTGAGTGCGGAGAATTGCGCCCTCTATGTTTCAATCAGAATGCCTCTCATTCTCCCAAACCCCAATGGATACAGAAGCTGGATAAACAGATGAGGGAGGGAGGAATAGAAGGTTACACTGAGGAGACGAGCTGAAGAGGGATGGGAGGAGGTTCTTGTGGCTCTCAAATCCATTCATCATTTCAACAACTTCTAACAGGTCACCTCCTCCCAGGAAAAAAAAGGCTGTTTTGCCTTTCCTGACCCTGAATTGTTTCTGAGATTAATTTTAATCGATCTGACACCGAGTCCACAAAGATTGGACAAGTGAAGTTTCTTCACCAAACAGCATTAGAACAAGTGACGCCGTTTAGTCATTAGTGCATGTTGACTTTAGTGATATATGTGAGAGAGCTTCCTGTTTTCAACCTTTGTGTGTTGCTGGCTTTCAAGTAGCAGATGGCATTTATTTATAAAAGGATGTTTTAGTTAAAATTATGTCTCACTAAATGATTAAATCAAGAGTGACGTGAAATAATTATCTTGAGGGGGTTAGAATACAAATAGGTGAAAGTTATGTTACAGTTTGGGGAGCTCGGTTCAGACCCCATGTGGTGTTACTGTGTCCGGTTCCGGGTACCACACCCCAGGAAGAATATTTCGGCCTGGGAGGGGGTTCACCAGCAAGATACTGGGGCCAAAAGGGTTAAATCACGAGGGCAGATTCTAAAGACCTGGCTTATGTTCCTTTGAGTGGAGACGATTAAGGGGTGACCTACTTGTTGATGCTGGAAGGTCAATTGAAGATTTAAAAACTGAGATTGATGCCTTTTGTTGGGAAGGAGGTTAAGGGTTACGGAGCTCAGGCGGTTGAATGGGGTTAAGATTCCGATCAGACTTGATCTAAGTCTATGGGTGGAACAGGCTTGAGGGATTAAACAGCCTCCTCCTGTTCCTACATTTCCTAATCTGCTGCTTTAAACTTTGCAGTCGTGAAATGTGTATGTTGATATTTACGTGCAGACCAGGTATGTTTGAGATGTTAATCAGTGTGTATGTGTGCCTGTGTATATACATAATAAACTTGAATAGATTGGTGTTGACAAACTAAAAATCGCAGCCTAATCATCTGGTTTTAGTTCAGCTGAAATTTGGTAACGGTAGTAATTTTGTTTGAAGATTGACTGGGTCAAACACTCCCAGGTGTTTGTGTAGAAATGTTCTCTCCCTATACCCAGCAACAAAGTGACGCACAATAACCCTTTACACCAGTGTTTCCTGATCTGTGTTCCACTACTATGTTTAATTCAACACATACCAACAAAAACAAAATACCAACAAGACAGTAACAGTCATATGCATTGAATCCCTACTGTACAGAAGGAGGCCATTCGGCCCATCGAATGTGCACCAACCCTCTGAAAGAGCACCCCACCTAACCTGCACGTCTTTGGACTGTGGGAGGAAACCGGAGCACCCGGAGGAAACCGACGCAGACACGGGGAGAAGGTGTAAATTCCACACAGTCACCCAAGGCTGGAATCGAACCTGAGTCCCTGGTGCTGTGAGGCAGCAGTTCTAACCGCTGTTTGTAGATTATAGATCAATATGTAATGTTACATTCTCTGAAATTCCCGAACACTCCATGATTGGGCTATCACTGGTCAGTAACCCCCTTGTCTGCTTCCATTGCTAAAGCTCCAAGAAATCTCTGGTATATTTACATAGACTGTTAGTAACGTCCCAGCATGCCTGATGAGAGCTGCCACAGCCAATCAAAGTGTCTCAGTGCTGGGAGCTTGTCAAGTGATTTCACTGCTGGGACAATACGAAGAGGCGGGAGCTTAACGTGGTTTCACCTCTTGCAACCCAATTTTATGTTTCGGAGATCCCAATTGGGGTGCTGACTCACAGTTTGGGAACTGTTGCTTTACAGACAGACCCTGGGCGCGATTCTCCGATCGCGGGATAGAGTGTCCGCGCTGTCGTGAACGCTGTCCCGTTTCATGATGGTGCAAAATGGGCACGAGCACTAGCGATTCTGTCCCCCCCACAGGTGGCCAGCACACCGCTCCAGCCTCACTTCCTGGTGCGCACTGGGGGCGGTGCCAACCCGCACATGCGCGGTGGCTTTATGGAGTGCGCCGGCCCCGATGCAACATGGCGCGGGGGATCTGGGGCCGGATGCAAAACAAAGTAGGGTACGGATCCCCCCTCTCTCCCCCCTACAGGCCACCCCCCGACCCTTCGCGCAGAGTTCCCGCCGGCAGTGACCAGGTGTGGACGGCATCGGCGCGACTTCTTTTTCCATCAGGCCGGAGAATTGGCAGCCTGGCCTCGTACAGCGGCCTGCGACCAGCGCCGCGCCAAACGCGCCGGCGCAAATGGCGGTGATTCTCCGCACCTCGGAGAATCGCGCGCCGGTGTCGAGGCGGCTTGGCGAGTTTGCGGCGATTCTCTGGCCCGGCACGGGACTGGGAGAATCGCTCCCCCTATCCGTGTAGTTTTCTCTCTATTCAGCTCCTTTGAATTGGTACCAGGCAGGCATTGAGCAGCCTGATGCTTAAAGAAACGTGATAACGACTCCAGGGGATGGCGGATTTGCATTGGGGTGGGACACGATTCACGTGGACCACAAACACTGACATTGAGCAAATGGACTGGATCACAATTCTGTGCTGGCAATTCTGTGTAAGACATTTTTAACATTGCGTTTTCTCGGGACACTGAGTACCCCAGGCAATGTCAACGTTAATTATACTTCCAGTTGAGGGATGGGGCCGGGTGTTAAAGTGACTACTAGCGGCAGAATTAAACCCTCTGTGATTAATTCCTCTGTTAAGGAACCTGACCCAGATTAGTTAATTGCCAAGTAAAAAAAAATGTACTGACCAAAAGGAGCAGCTGGTAGAAGCCAATGCCACACCTCACAGAGCCAAGTTTGGTGATGATGATAATCCTGAGGAACACAATAGTTTAGGGCAGAATGGCAGTGGGCAGAATGATCAGGACACACAGGACAGAGCTACTGCATCCATAGGCCAGTTACCTAGAGTGGGTACTCGCGCAAACATACAAAGTGTGAGTAGAAGTGGGCCATTCGGCCCCTCGAGGCTGTTTCACCACTCAGTAAGATCTGATGTGATTGTGTTTTGAGTTCCACATTCCCATCTCCCCAATAACCGTTGATCCCCCTGCCTAACAACAGTCTACTTGTCTCCACTTTAAGCATATTCAGTGACCTCGACTCCACTGCCTTCTGAGGCAGAGTTCCAAAGAACACAATCCTCAGGGACAAGAATTCTCCTCCTCTCTGTACTAAAGGGAATTTTAAAACAGTGCCGCCGGGCTCTGGACTCACCCACAAGAGGAAACATCTTTTCCCCGTCCCCCTTGTCAATACCGTTCAGGGTCTTATAGACTTCAATCAAACCACCCCTCACTCTTCTAAACTCCAGTGGAAACAAACCCAGTCTGTCCAAGCTTGCCTCAATATTTAGCCGGCCAAGAAGGGAGGCCCATGGTTGATTGGGTTGAAGAGCATGGTGCGAGTTCTAATAGTGGATCTGAGAGTGACCCTTGCATTAGAAAACAGTCATAAATTAGAGAAAGAGATAGAGAGTTTGGCACAGGTCAGATGTTTCCCTTGGTTGGGGTGTCCAGAACCAGGGGGCACAATTTCAAAATAAGGCGGTGTGGTAATATGCATATGCATAGCAATGTATATAATTGGGTGTAACTGACCAGCAGGTGGGGAAGGTGATCCACCATGTGGCTCCATAGATGGGCAGATGGTAGTAAGTCGTACCAGAGGACAGTCACATTAGAAGTAGCTCCACGAGAATTCACTTATTCGTTACTGTTTGTATTATAGTTCGTTACTTATCTTTCCACGTGTTCATTTTGTTAATAAACTATCATCACTAGTCAAAGAACTAGATGTTCCGTGTGCATCATTACCACGGCCACAACGTAGAGCATAACAGGCGGAAGCCACTTGATGCCGAGGTGAGGAGAAATGTTTCCAGTCAGGGAGTTGTGAATCTTTGGAATTCTCCAGCCCAGAGAGCTTTGGGTGCTCAGTCGCTGTGTACGTTTAAAACTGAGATTGACAAGATTTCTAAATTCCAGTGACATAAAGGGATACGGGGAGAGTGTGGGGGAAAATTGTGCATGACCAACCACAATTATATTGAATGGCAGAGCAGGCTCGATGGTTAGATGGTCCACTCCTGCTCCTATGTTTCTAAACAGTGAGATATTGGAACCACTGAGTGTTGTATCAGAGCAGCAGGAGATATATCCCGAGTTTCCATTTGTAATGCATTTTACAGCAATCGTTTTAACAGAAGGGAGAATGACTGATTTAAATAAACTCAAAGAGCTAATGGCTATAACTGCAAATGTCATAATCCAACAAGAAGCACGTTATAAACAGAGCGATTTATTAAAATTATTTAGCCAGAGGCTTCCCCCAAGAATGAAGCACATGTGATTTAATGATCACTGTTCACTATTTCCTAATAATCTGCTATACGTCTAGAGCTCTTAAACTCACATGTACATAGAAAGCACAATTAATTGGTTTTGAAGGTCAACTTAAATTCCACCAGTTTATTTTAGTTGATCCATTAATAGATTTTATTTGGCTTTTAAACATTTAATTGAATTATTATTCAAAGTTTCTTTGATTTATTTTCTGAGGTTTACACTTCCTAACCCCCAGGGTTGTCCAGTTTGATTATAATATCAGAAGTAGTCCTCAGGTGAGATTTGAACCGATTTATAGTCGCTGAACCATTTCAGACTTTGATCCTCTTTCTAGTAGATTAGGTCAGAGGAGTTTGAGCCCTAAAACAGGAGGGCGTTTTGAACCTAAAACAGGAAAAAAACCCTCAAAGACTCGATTTATAATTGTCCAATGCATTTGCATAATGTTAAGTTAGGGCTGAGATACTTAGTTATTGAAGATTGAATAAAGGGGTTAAAGGGAGATTATTGTGGTGACTGCCCCTTTAAGGGCAATACTCTTGGTTTGAGGGGCCAATTGGGGTGGAGAGTTGGTAATCATCTCAGAGGGAAATCCTTTCTTAGGCAGGGAGACATGTGGGAGACTAGGGGAGCATGTGGCTCATGTACTGTTGTACAGTTTTTCTTATTAATAAGTACATTTTGTGTTTCTCATGAAGTCTATGAAAGTGCATCATTACAGAGCTCCTTTGAAATTCCTCAGACGATTTTATCATATTAAAGGTGCTATATAAATATAGATTGTTATTATTAAATGCACATTTACTATTTGCCTACCCACTCCATGTAGCAGCGAGTTCCACATTCTCACCCCTCTTCGGCTAATTCCATTATTGGATTTATTACTGACTGTTAGTTTCAGCCTCCTCTTCAAGTTTTCTCTGTGTCCGTCGTATTAAACTCTTTCATACACTTAATGACCTTCGTCTGGTCACCCCTCAGTCCCAGTCTGATTCAATCGCAGAGAGCTCCTTTTTCTGGAAACATAACTGTGTAGATTATCTTTGTACAAAACTTCACAAAGGAATGGCAGACATTGACCATGTGGAAGAACCTTTCGAGATAGATTTCAACCATGGAAAACAGAAATGATTTTGAGTAAATCTGGGCTGAATATTAAATTGATTGAAAGCAGTCCTGAAATATCCTTTGAAAACTATGCTCATAATAATGTGAATAACCATTGTGGCTCACGCAATCACACCTCCGAATGATCATAAAGCTCGTAATACCATGTAAGTAAGGAATTTGATAAATATCAGTTATGCTTTTTACTAACCGGCGATTATCTCTCGTAATCCCCTGGAGTTCTTTGTCTGTTTTTGTAAAGTATTCATAAATACTAAATAAGTCAGAGTGAACTTCTTAACAAAACATTCACTGCAGAATGTAACATCAGTTAGATCTGAACCATGTGTTTCATGGCAGAGTTTATCAAAGCTATTAACAGTTTACATGCTGCGCCTCTGTCTAATGTACCCACTCAGATTTGTGCCTGGACTAAACAGCAACGTTTCTGGGAGTGAAATTAGCCAGATGCTCACTCACATTAAAGCAGCGATTCTATCAAAATGCAACTTCAGAATGGCTGAAGGAGGCTGAAAATGTTGAACATATTTTCCATCACAATGTCAAGTGGAACGATGTTTTCTTTAAAAAGTAATAAAAGAAAGGCTTGCATTTCTATAGTGCCCTTCACTGCCTGAGAACATCCCAAAGCACTTTACAAACAATGGAGAAAAGCAAATTACTGCGGATGCTGGAATCTGAAACGAAAGGGAAAATGCTGGAAAATCTCAGCAAGTCTGGCAGCATCTGTAGGGAGAGAAAAGAGCTAACGTTTTGAGACTCGAAACGTTAGCTCTTTTCTCTCCCTACAGATGCTGCCAGACTTGCTGAGATTTTCCAGCATTTTCCCTTTCGTACTTTACAAACAATGACAGGCTTTTGCAATAAACGTGGTAGTCAATTTGTGCACAGCAAGCTCCCACAAACAGCATTGTGGTAATGCGCAGATAATCTGTTTTAGTGATGTTAGTGGGATGGCACAGTGGTTACCACTGCTGCCTCACAGCGCCAGGGACCCGGGTTCAATTCTGCCCTGAGTGACTGTGTGGGGCGGAACTCTCTGACCCCCTCCCCCGGGCGGGTCAGAAAATTCCCGAGGTGGCGGCGTGAATCCTGCCCCGCCGCTGCGATGCCAGCTGCCGTATTCTCTGGCGCCGGTTTGCAGGTGGGGGCGGGATTCCCGCTGCGCCGGTCGGGGCCGTCGGCAGCGGTTCCCCAGCAATTCTCCAGGCCCCGATGGGCCGAGTGGCCGTCCGTTTTCGGACACTCCCGCCAGCGTGAAATGGACATGGTCCCACACGACGGGACCTGGCTGATAGTCCGCCTGGTGCGGTCCTCGGCGGGGGGGGGGGGGGATCCTGGCCCACGATGGGGGCCCACCGATCTGCGGCCCTGTGCCATGGGGGCACTCCATCTTTCCGCGCCGGCCTTCTGCGAAGAAACCGCCTGCGCATGCGTATGAATGCGCCAGCGGTTCTGCGCCCACACGGACCACGCCAGCCCTTCGGCGCCGGTTGGTGCGGCGCTAACCCCTCTGGCGCCAGCCTAGCCCCCGGACATACGGAAGATTCCGCAACTTCCGGGTTGCCTGATGACGGAGTGGTTCGTGCCATTCTTGGCGTTGGCGCCGGGCCATCCTGCCAATTGCGGGAGAATCCCGACCTGGAGTTTGCACGCTCTCCCCGTGTCTGCGTGGGTTTCCTCCGGGTCCTCCTGTTTCCTCCCACAGTCCAACAATGTACATTCTAGGTGGATTGGCCATGCCAAATAGTCTCATGTATCCAAACGTTAGGTGGGGTTACGTGTTAGTGCGGGGGAGTGGGCCCTGGTTGGGGGGGCTCGGTGCAGACTCAATGGGCCAAGTGGCCTACTTGTGCTGTAGGAATTCTATGGATCCTATGATAAATTCTGATCCAAAATATGATTTATTTTGTCAATTTGTGTTTTTAAACACAAACCAGACGCGGTCTAATGCAACTCATGCAGATGAGTGTGTTTCAATACGCAAAATAAAGTGAATACAGCGGAGAATACCGGGCAGTGCGGTAGCACAAATGATTTGCACAGTTGCTTCACAGCGCCAGGGTCCCAAATTCGATTCCCCCTGGGTCACTGTCTGTGCAGAGTCTGCACATTCTCCCAGTGTGTGCGTGGGTTTCCTCCGGGTGCTCCGGTTTCTTCCCACAGTCCAAAGACGTGCAAGTTAGGTGGATTGGCCATGATAAATTGCCCTTAGTGTCCAAAAAGGTTAGGAGGGGTTATTGGATTATGGGGATAGGGCGGAAGTGAGGGCTTAAGTGGGTCAGTGCAGACTCGATGGGCCGAATGGCCTCCGTCTGCGCTCTATGTTCTATGAATTTGGGTTAACATTGAAGATGAAGGTTCAGATTTGAAAGGAGAAAGTTCTGGAAAGTTTGTGGGGTAAGTTTGTGAGTTGGCTATTGGTGACAGTGCCCTTTTCGTTACATAGAGCGAAATTATAACCCTATAATTTACAGGTTCTTATCCCATTTTGCGTCAGAACAGTTTCTGAGTTTGAAACTCAGGAAGCAGCGAATAAAGTTTGAAATCAATCCTTACGATGGCCGGGAATCAAACCCGGGTCAACTGCTCGGATGGTCGTTCTGCCCACCACTGGATTGGACTGGATTTGTTTATTGTCACGTGTACCGAGGTACAGTGAAAAGTATTTTTCTGTGAGCAGCTCAACAGATCATTCAGTACATGGGAAGAAAAGGGAATAAAAGAAAGAAATATAGGCGCTGTTGTGCTTTCTTGGTGGTAGCGTCGACATGGGTGGACCAGGACAGAGTCCTGGTGTGCACCCCTAGGAATTTGAAACAGTACCAGTATCGCTCCTTATCTCAAATTGGATAAAATCTTTGGGAGTGTAGACTAGGGATCAAAGAAACCCTCAGATTTTTGTGTGGGTAGACTTATTTTTAAACTGAGCCTTTCATAGTCTCCACACTGCACTGAGTGATTTACGGCAATTTAAAGAATATTGTGAATGATGACTTCCAGTGTTGTCATTAGAGCAAGGCCCACGGAAAGTGGCTCCCGGCAGGGTCTTCGTTTTCGATCCCATTTACCCTTTTTTTGAGCGGGGGGGGGATTTGGTGTCCAAACCCTGTTAGTTGATCTGGTGGACTCTTGCCCCGACGGAAGCATGTCAAAGTCAAAGACGTCGCGAATAGGCCAATTTAGATTTTTAAAAAAAAAATGCATTTTATTACAAACATTTATCAAAACAGGTTACAGCGAATAAACACCCGGGAAACATACTTCCCGACAATCAACTATACAGTCTGTACAAATTTTTCCTCTTTTTCACCCCTCCTCCCCTGCGACAAACAGCCCCTCAAACACGGTCACAAACATCCCCCACCTTTTCCCAAACTCCCCTGCTGAGCCCCTTAACTCATACTTTATCTTCTCTAACCGCAGGAAGTCGTACAGGCCACCCAACCATGCCGCTAACCCCGGTGGCGATGCCGACCGCCACTCCAGCAAAATTCGCTGCCGTGCAATCAGAGAGGCGAAGGCCAAGACATCGGCCGTCCTCCTCTCCATGAGCTCCGGCTTCTCTGAAACCCCAAATATCGCCACCAAAGGGTCCGGGTCCACCTCCTTCTCCACTATCCTGGCTAACACTGCAAACACTCCCGCCCAGAATCTTCCCAATTTTTCGCAACTCCAAAACATGTGCGTGATGCTGAGGTAGATGATCAACAAGGAGGGGGGTGGGGGTTGAAAGATTATGTAGGGGACGGCAGGAGGTTACAATCAGGTCGGGCATGAATGATTATAGCACAGGGGAGTCCATTCAGCCCATTTAGATAGAGTTCACATTGTGTCTGTGCTGGCTTTTAGAGCAACTCAGTTGGTACCATTTTCCCCGTGGCCCTGCAAATGTTTTCTCTTCCGGAGTTTATTCAGTTCCCTTCGGAAAGGCGGGATTGGTTCTGCCTCCACCGCACTCTTCCCGATCCCAGCCACGCGCTGCAGTAGAAGATTCTTCCTCATGTCTCCGTTGAGTTGCTATTATGGGATGCAGTCAGGGGATTGAAGTCCCGACCCCAGATAGTTGCGATGATGCAGTACAGAAGGAGGCCATTCGACCCATCGTGACCCAGTGCTCTTCCCCCACAAACCATCCAATTTCTTTTTGAAAGTTCCTGGTGAATCTATTTCGGGCAGTGCATCCGCGACATGTACGTTCACATTCTTTACATTCTCCTGGTGTTAATATTGATCTATTTATTGCGCTGCATGTTTCTCTCTGAAAGAAATATGTTTCTTTTTGCGATGTTTTGGCAGGTCGTTAGATTCTTGTCGCAATGCCCCGCTGTGTGGGCCTGCTTTATGCATCATGGAATTATTTTTGTATTTAAAAACATGCCATTTTTGAAGCATTTAAAATTAGAATGGAAAATGAAGCTAGTGAGAGTGTGGGATGGCTTGGGCTGGGAATGTTTCCAGAGGCAGGTAGCAGGACCTTGCGGAATGATTGAGGCAGAAATGGCTGGAGGAGTTGCCGCTGTGTTCTCCAACTTGTGGTGTTCGTAAGTGTTGCCGTTGTTTAGAATTTACTGATATTAATATGCATGCGGTTGGGGTTTGCTTTATTGAGATGGGTTTCCCTCTCCTCCATTAACCACAGTTTGTTTCTCCTGTCAAAGGGTTGTGGTGTGAGAAGTCTTTAGGATGGGATGTTAAACTTAGGCCTTGTCTGCCCCACCATCCAGATGTAAAAGATGCCACAGCACTATTCTGGGAAGGTACAGGGGGGCACTCATTCGGTGATGGGCCCAATATTTACCACTTGACCAACATCGCTTCGAAAAAGGCTTTTTCTGGCTGAAGAAGCTGAAGACAGTGAGAAGACATTGAGAAGAATTAGAGGTGATCTTATTTAAAGATCAGAGGGGTTTCGACCGGGTAGATTCTTTACCCTTGGGAAGGAATTGAGAATCAGGGGGCACAGTTTTGAAATAAGGGGTCTCCCATTGTGGTGAATGTATTTACCTAATGCATGTATGGTACTGTTACCTATGACCTATGACCTGGAAGTGGCGCTACGAGCTGCTTCCAGGTCCTGTACTGTAACCCCAGTATGGCTCCGCCTCTGGCTCCGCCCTCACCGGGGCCATATATAGACCGGCCGCCTGTGGGCGGCATTCACCTGTACAACCGACTCTGGCTCGGCAAGTTCATGACTAATAAAGCCTAATGTTCACTCGCTCTCTCTGCCTCTCGGTGAATTGAAGGTGCATCACCCATTTAAAACTGAGCTGCGGAATTTAGCCGTTGAGATATCGTCCTCAGCGAGCAGTGGAAGCTGGGTCATTGAATATATTCAAGGCTGAGACTGACGGGTTTTTTTAAAGTTTCATGTGAGGAGGGTGACGCCGGCAGGGCCAGCATTTGTTGCCCATGGCTAATGACCCTTGAACTGAGCGGCTTGCTGGGCCATGCCAGAGGGCAGCTCAGAGTCAACCACATTGCTGTGGGTCTGGAGTCACACGTAGGCCAGACCGGGTAAGGACGGCAGGTTTTTAAAAGGCATTAGTAAACCAGACAGGTTTTTTCATTCGATGATTGTTGTCACAGTCGCCATTACTGACCGAGAGATTTATATTCCAGATTTATTGACTTAATTTAAAATCCAGCAGCGACCTTGCTGGAATTTGAGAATCTTGGCCCCAGAGCAGGCTGGGCTTCCTCCACATTTGTCAGTGTCAGGCTCTGACTGAGCACTGGAGTGTTACCCTGCAGAAACACAGCCGGCTTTTCACACCAGATTTTCTGGCACTTGTGACAACGAATCTGGGGGCGAGGTTTACGCCATCACTGTGGCCGGCAAGGGGGGGGGGGGGGGGGGGGGGGGGGGTGAACCTGATGGAGGAGGCAAAGCCGACTCCCCTGATTTTGGGGCACCATCTTTAAAGGGTGCCTCGAACTTTTAAAAATAATTTAAAGTGTCCAATTCTTTTTTTTTTACAATGAAAGGGCAATTTAGCGTGGCCAATCCCCACCTAACCTGCACATCTTTGGGTTGTTGGAGTCAGACTCACGCAGACGCGGGGAGAATGTGCAAACTCCACACGGACTGTGACCCGGGGCCGGGATCGAACCCGGGTCCTCGGAGCCGTGAGGCAGCAGTGCTAACCACTACGCCACCGTGCTGCCCATAAGGGTGCCCCGACCTGCGGTTCAAATGTAGTTCCCCCAAACGCCCCACAGACATGGAAGATCATCCCGACTTTCTGGTGGTAAGACCAGGCGGATCCTGCGGACATAACTGCAGAATCGGGGAGCCCAACCCCATGCCTTCAGTCACCAAGAATCATGGGCGGAGAATCGCCCGGGGCCGGCGTCAATCCCGCCCCCGCCGTTTCCCGAATTCTCCACCCCCCGAGATTCGGCGGGGGCGGGAATTGCGCCGCACCGGTCGGCGGGCCCGCTGCGGCGATTCTCCGGTCCGCGATGGGCCGAATTCCCGCCGCTGACAGTCCTTTCCCGTCGGTGTGGTTTAAACCACCTCTGGTACCGGCGGGATTGGCGGGGCGGGTGGGCTCCGGGGTCCTGGCGGGGGGGCGATCTGACCCCAGGGGGTACCCCCACGATGGCCTGGCCCGCGATCGGGGCCCACCGATCGGCGGGCGGGCCTGCGCCGTGGAGGCCTCTTTTTCTTACGCCCCACCATGGCCTTCACCATGGCGGGGGCAGAAGAGACCCCCTCCCCTGCGCATGCGCGGTATGATGTCAGCAGCTGCTGACGCACCGGCGCATGCGCGGACTTCCGCCGGCCGGTGAAGGCCTTTCGGCCCCGGCTGGCGTGGCGCCAAAGGCAGTTCGCGTCGGCCGGCGGAGCGGGAGCCACTCCGACGCGGGCCCCTCAATGTGAGGGCTTGGCCCCAAAAGGTGCGGAGAATTCTGCACCTTTGGGGGGCCCGACGCCGGAGTGGTTCACGGCACTCCATCCCGCCGGGACCCCCCGCCCCGCCGGGTAGGGGAGAATCCCGGACCTAAACTCCAGAATTCCCTCTCTAAAGCTCTCCACATCATTGCCTGTCTTTCCTTTGCGATGATCCTCAAAACCTACCTCTCTGACCAAGCTTTTGTTCACCTTCATGTGTCTTTATGTTTGTCGGTCGGATTTTGTCCTGTAACCCTTCTTGTGACTTCTTACTACATTGAAGTCTCCTTGTAAATATACGTTGAGATAGGCAATTTATCAAAGGGGTCTTGGTATGAATGCCTATGTGCCATCCTGAAATTAATACTCCAGTTTCTCAGGTCTAGAGGGAAACATTTCCTACCAGTTGTCCGCTTTAAAGCAACTTTCAGTTATTGCCTGGGACAGCTCTGTTGAGCAAATGCCTCAGTACGTTATTTTCATATCCACTGATTGTCACACTCCATCAATCCTATTCAGCAGAGCAGCCACAGAGCACAGCAAATGTTGCTGTAAAAATGAGCCCAGTCTGGGGAATCCCTGAGCTGAGAATACCATTTTGCTGAATGCTGGAACAGGCTGGAAGGGCTGAATGGTCTCCCCCTGTTACCACTCCATTACACCAGAGGTGTGATTTATGCTAACCTATGAACTCCAACGTGCTGTGAAATTTTGTTATTTTTGGAATATATTTGCTCAGCCAGTGCGTAACTTTACATTTATCATATTCATTGCGTTCTCTTTTCAGAGCTCCTTCCACTGCGTTTAGGATTCTATAGGTAGAGAGAGAGAATTATAAACATAATTAGACTGCGTTGATGGACTAGAAACATCATCAAGAGCCCCTCACTCTTCCAACAGCTTTGTGATGATGCAGCAGTTCTGATGTGTAAAGTGACCAAGATCACGCAGGATGTACTCATGAAGCATTATTGTGCAAGACACGGTGTGGCTCAGTTACTGTGTCGTGTCCTGCATCAGCCCTTGGGTGGGGAAAGAATGTTTGAGAAGGAATGACCTCAGTTAAACAGGAATTCGAGAATGGCTTTCTTCTTCCGCAAGGAATCATTCGAGAGATTTACGTGATCCTTAAAAAGAGAGTGAAGGGCTCGGTTACAAAGGCCATGCAAAATCTGGTGATTTTAACGAATCATTCACTTAGAGTTCTAGTCTGTGTCAGGAATTGAACACAACACATCATTACCGCAGTTATAATGGTCACGATAACGTTGAGCTATCGCCTGCAAAATAGCCTGACCTGTTCGTGTCAGCATTTTAAGGGCTTTTAATGTGAACCAACATAATACATCTCCAGATTTGTTAACTTTTATTTGTTTGGACTATTTCTATAAATTGGCTGTAAATAATTCTGTATCATATAACTGCTTCTGTCCTGTGTGATGATATTAAAATAACGTTTTATTGCTCCAAACCTTCCAAGAACAGGTGATTCTCTTGCCTTCCATCATTTTTGTTGTCTCAACTGAAGTCTTGGAAGAGATCACTAATCATTTCTGTGGTTTGGCTTCAGGTTAAGACCTTTTCCGCTTTCTACACTGGCCAGTTAACAGAGGTTTGGATTATTCTGCTCATCTGCACATCAGGGTTCATATCTCGAGAAAGGGGGCATTTTAGCGATTGGCCCAGTTTGTCACCCTGTCTAACGTTGACTTTGGAATGTTTCAGTTGCAGGGTCACAGTTTATGTGCAAGTCTCCGGCGATCGCAGACATCGTGGTCCTTGTGGACGGTTCCTGGAGCATTGGCCGACTTAATTTCCGCCTTGTCCGGATGTTTTTGGAGAACTTGGTTAGTGCTTTCAATGTAGATTCTGACAAAACAAGAATAGGTGAGTCTGTCTTCCGGCAACAGCGCGAACATAGCGGGATAAGATTGTGTGTAAAGACTGCGCGGGAATCCCCCGGAAATCACTTGGGGGTCACGGGATGAAAAGAGGCCACTCAGCCCATCATTGCTCATACTCCCCCCCCCCCCCCTCCCCTTAAGGGAGGCTTCAGGCCATCTTGAGCACCATTAAAAAATCATCCAGTGTCTCATTTGTCATGAAGTCAATGGCCCTGAATATTAGGGGGGGGGGGTTTATAACAGACGGCCAATGTGATGACTGTTACGCAATGTCCCCCGAGTCAAATTTCTACCCCATAATATTTATCCGAGAACAGCCACCCGAGGTCGGAATTGAACCCGGGACCCTGGCGCTGTGAGGCAGCAGTGCTAACCACTGTGCCACCATTGGGCAGGGCCTGTATTGAACAGTAGAGCAGCATGGACGGATTGAAAGGTCCACTCCTGCCCCAATTTTTTTTATATTCTTATGTTTCTCCTGAATTCCCTAATGGATTTATAAATAATTAGCCTATATTTATGGCCCCAATCGCCACCCCTTCAAGTGGAAACATCTTCTCTACACCTACTCTATTAAAAGCCCTTCCATCGTTTTAAAGACCATTATCAGCTCACCCTTCAGCCTTATCTTTAGCAGGGGAAAGTACTGAATTTTATTCCATCTTTCCTGATATTTCTAATCGCAGCGTCTAATTCATCAATCAAGCTTTCCTCTGGACGGCACTATTCCCGGATAGGGAGGCTGAGTAGGGGCTATTCAAACATGGTTAAGAGTACACCTGCTATCAGGAGGAGTGTACAATTCGGACCAAGTACTTTCCAATGGCTCTTTGTTCACATGATGAGCAAACCTTTCCTCGATCACCTCGTCCGCTATCGGAACCCCCGGTCAGACAGAAGCTGTGTAGCCCGCTGGGCCTTCAGACTAGATTGGTTTTATCTTTCTATTTAAAGTTGTAACTCTTTAAGGGATGCATGATTTCAGACAGCATAGAAGGAGGCCGTTCAGTCCATTATGCCTGTTCTGGCTCTTTGCAACAACTGTCCAATTAGTCCCATTCCCTTTACTCTTTCCCCATAGCCCTTCAAATTTTCCCACTTCAATTATTTATCCAGTTCAGTTTTGAAAGTTATTATTGAATCTGTGGGGCAGCACTGTGGCACAGTGGTTAGCATTGCTGCCTCACGGCGCTGAGGACCCGGGTTTGAATCCCGGCCCTGGGTCACTGTCCGTGTGGAGTTTGCACATTCTCTCCGTGTCTGCGTGGGTTTCGCCCCCACAATCCAAAAGATGTGCAGGGTAGGCGGATTGGCCACGCTAAATTGCCCCTTAATTGGAAAAAATAATTGGGTACTCTAAATTTAAAAGAAAAAAAATAATAAATTATTGAATCTGCTTCCATCGCCCTCTCAGGCAGCGTCCTCCAGATCACAAAAGCTCGCTTTGTGAAAAGTATTTTAGAATCTTCTCATCTCCCCTTTTGCCAAGTACTTTAAATCTGCGAACTCCAGCTAGCCACACTGCTGCCAGTGGCAACAGTTCCTTTGTACTTACCCGATCGGAAACAATAATAATGTTGAACGCTGTATTAAATCTCCCCTTTACCTTCCCTGCTCTAAGGAGATCGATCCCAGTCTCTCTGCTCCCTCTCCGCTGACTGAAGTCCGTCACCCCTCAGTTAGCTAGTCTCAATTGAATAAGCTCACTAAATTTCCCAGGCTAGGGGCAGTTTGGGGTTGCTGCTTCTGATTGTACCCTGTGATATCTGCTAAGAAAATGTCTGAATACGTTGGTGTGAGTTAAGGGTTGGATTGGCCTCTGTTGTATCGATTCCTGCAGCCAGGTACATCACTGATCATCGGCTGGGACAATAAGAATGACGGTGACAGAAGCCGGCAGAGCAAAGATGATTTAAAACATAATTTAAATTAATAAAGAAGACAGTGACGTTTTTTGCTTTGTGATTCATGACACCATCCCGTCATGGTGGCTAAAAACGGGATTTGTGCCAGGGAGATTTCTGAATGCAATGTTCCCGACACCCCCCCCCCCCCTCCGATGACACGATCAGGTTCACGCCCGAGAAGGGCAGATGCCTGATTGGCATGTATAATAATATTTTCAATATCACTCGCGGGTTTAATGTTGATACTTCTGCCCTCGACATATCGTCGCAGCCTGCATGGTGTCACGCCGGCACCAATCACCGCTGGTTGTCAGAGTCGAGGGGTAGGTCCTCTGGGGAGCCCTACTGGGGAAGGGGGAGGTTACCCTTCTGTGTGGTGGTGGGGGGCACGCCCTGATATCTGTGAGGCGGAGGGAGGGGTGCCCCGATGTTTTGGGGGGGGGGGGGGAGTTCACTGATGCCTGGTAAGTGAGGGGGGAGGAGCATCTCATAGCCTGGGGGCGGGGGGTTCGCCCAATGCTTGTTGGGGGGGGTGCCACCGTGCCGGTGGGGAATGGGGGGGGGGGTTGTTTATTTTCAGCATCGGGGTGCCATCTTTGAAGGGTGCCCTGATCCATAGAGCCGGCCTTGCTGTCTCTTTCAGACAACCCCCCCCCCCCCCCCCCCCCCACCCCCACCGTCCCACTCCGCCAGACTGAGGGGTTAGCACAGTGGGCTAAACAGCTGGCTTGTAATGCAGAACAATGCCAGCAGCGCGGGTTCAATTCCCGTACCGGCCTCCCCGAACAGGGGCCGGAATGTGACGACTAGGGGCTTTTCACAGTAACTTCATTGAAGCCTACTTGTGACAATAAGCGATTATTATTATTATTATAAACCAGGCCCTCACTGAGTGCTGGAAAACCTGGAGAGAAAACCCGGCTGTGTTCCTGGAGAGATACACGTCGGTCTGAATCAGACTGTGGGACGATTCCACCCCGGACCTTATTTCAAGAGAAACAAAATTTTTCACGTTCTACGAAAGCAAAATATTTTAAACAGCATGGGAAATATTTAACCTTTCTGACCACAGCAATGTTGGGAAATGATTGACGTCGGTATCCAGATATGTTTTTCACAGATTATGCTTGTGTAAATTTAGTAGTAATCCGATAATGTTGCATAATTACTAATCGGTTTGATTGTGACAAATTGAATGGACAAATGAAAGATTTTCTTTTAATAAAAGGAGCTGTTTTAACTGAAAAAGGCTGGCCCTTTCCCACATTTATTTAACACCCAATAGCATTTATTCAAAGGTGTCGCAGACTAGTACTGTACCACACAAATATGTGCTGTTTGTTTTTTTTAACTTGTCCTCCACTTGTTTCAGGCCTGGCTCAGTACAGCGGAGACCCAAGGATAGAATGGCATCTGAACCACTACAGTACAAAGGAGGCTGTGCTGGATGCTGCCAGGAATCTCCCATATAAGGGCGGCAACACTCTGACAGGTATCGTGAAGTGTGTAAAATACTGTGTGTTTGTAAAAAAATAAATAAACGCCTTAAAAAGCAAGAGGTGCAGATCAACAAGCAGAGACTGGTGCATAAATCCATGCTGGTGCTCCCAGTGTAGTACTGAGGGAGTGCTGCACTGTCAGAGGTGTTATCTTTCAAGTTAGACGTTAAACCGCCCCCTGAGGAGGATGTGAAAGATTCCACATCCGCCGCTTTGAGGACGTACAGGGGAGTTCACCCCACGGTCCTGGCCAATATCGCTCCCTCATCTAACATTACTAAAAACTGCCCATTTTTTACATAGAATTTACAGTGTAGAAGGAGGCCATTCGGCCCATCGAGTCTGCACCGGCTCTTGGAAAGAGCACCCTACCCAAGGTCAACACCTCCACCCTATCCCCATAACCCAGTAACCCCACCCAACACTAAGGGCAATTTTGGACACTAAGGGCAAGTTATCATGGGCCAATCCACCTAACCTGCACATCTTTGGACTGTGGGAGGAAACCGGAGCACCCGGAGGAAACCCACGCACACACGGGGAGGATGTGCAGACTCCGCACAGACAGTGACCCAAGCTGGAATCGAACCTGGGACCCTGGAGCTGTGAAGCGATTGTGCTATCCACAATGCTACCGTGCTGCCCTTGGTCAGTTATCGCGTTTAAGTTTGTGGGCCCTGTCCGGGGGGGGGGAGGCTGCAAATTGGCAGATGTGTTTCCAACACGACGACAGTGACTGCACTTTAGAAAGTACTTCATTTGCTGTAAGCAAACATTGACTTCATTTTTGGGGGACATCCTGACGTCGGGAAAGGCGCGACAGAATTGCAAGCCTTTCTTTTCTGTGATAATTGAACCAGCGAGGGAAGTCTGAAAGCTATTTACTAGCAACAAAGAGGGAGTTGAGCAACATGACATCATGAGTTCAGGAGGAATTTCACAGCCCACAGATACAAGACTTCAGTGTGCTACAGAGATTATTGTAAAGTTCCACAGACTGCAGCAGTAGGTGTCCTGCAATGCACAGTCAATTTGCTGCTGTATTGGTTATAATAAAGGGTTGTTGTTCGGCCGATACTTGTATCTTATCCCGTTGATTCAAAACTGAGTTAACTTTAGTCATATCAATGCTGGATCTCTGTATTCCTCCAATTCTGGCCTCTTGCCCATTCACGATTCACTTCACCAACGGCGGCTGTACCTTCAGCTGCTGAGGCTCCGAGTTCCCTTATTAAAGCTCTACTCTTCTATCTCCGCCCTTTCAGACACTCCTCAAGCCTTATCCTTTGACCAGGCCCTTTGGCAGCAGCCCTAGTATCTCCTTACGTGCCTTGGACTGAAATTGTGAAGTGTAACGATTCTGGGAGGTGCCTTGGGATGTTTTCATTATGTCAAAGGCGCTATATAAATGCATGTTATCATGGTGAACAGTAAATGAGGTGTTGTTTGCGGCATTGAAACATTAAATGAATCAATGGAAAAGGATACATTCGCTGTGCTGAAAATATGACCTATTCTGCGGGCTGGCCTGAGGCAGTGAAACTACTCGGCAAACAGTGTAACCGGTGTCTCGCAGACTCAGGTGGAATCGCAGAGGCAGAGAGCTGAATATTCTCTATCGTTAATGCGATTGACAGGTTCTTGCACAACCTGCAAAGCACCGACTTTCTTGGTCAGACCCCATGTGCATTAAAAAACAGAAAGCACTGGAGAAACCCAGCAGGTCTGAGGAGAGAGAAACCGAGTTAACGCTTCGAGGCGAATGACATTGAACATTGAACCTCAGGAAGGATGAACTGACTCTGGAGGGGCTGCAGCGTATATTAACCAGAATGATAAATTGCCCTTAGCGTCCAAAATTGCCCTTAATGTTGGGTGGGGTTACTGGGTTATGGGGATAGGGTGGAGTTGCTGACCTTGGGTAGGGTGCTCTTTCCAAGAGCCGGTGCTGACTCGATGGACTGAATGGCCTCCTTCTGCACTGTAAATTCTATGATTCTATGAGGACTGGTTGCATAAATTTGGTTTGTATTCCTCCCAAGTTTAGAAGATTGCGGTGTGATTTAGTCACGGTATTTCAGATGATAAAAGTATTTGCAGCACTAGAAGGAGATGGAGCCAGGCCTTTCAGGGGACATGGCACCAAGGACATCCTCACACAAGGGGGGGAGTGGGTTGTGGATCCAGGGGGCTCAGTTAAAATTTTCAAGACAGGAATGGATAGATTATTGTTGGGTAAAGGGATTGAGGGATATGGGGCAAGTGGAGTCGAGATGGTGATCAGCCAGGACCTGATTGAATGGGAGTGCAGGATGGAGGGGCTGAATGGACTTCTCCTAGCAATCATAGAATTTACTGTACAGAAGGAGGCCATTTGGCCCATCGAGCCTGCACTGGCTCTTGGAAAGAACACGTTATCCAGGCCCACATTTCCACTCTATCCCCATAATCCAGTAACCCCACCAACACACAGGGCAATTTTGGACACTAAGGGGCAATTTAGCATGGCCAATCCACCTAACCTGCACATCTTTGGACTGTGGGAGGAAACCGGAGCACCCAGAGGAAACCCACACAGAATGTGCAGACTCCGCACAGACAATGACCCAAGCCGGGAATCGAACCTGGGACCCTGCCGCTGTGAAGCAACAGTGCTAACTACTGTGCTACCGTGCCTCTACCACCCCTCCGGGCAGTGAGTTCCAGATTTCCACCACCCTCTGGCCGGTGCGGAAAGTGCACCCTGCTTAAGCCCACGCCTCCACCCTATCCCAGTAACCCCACCTCAGCTTTCGGTGCAAACGCCACACAGACAGTCACCCGAGGCTGGAATTGAACCCTGGACCCCGGAGCTGTACGGCCCCTGCCACCGCCCTCCCCTCCCCCATTCAAGTGTACAAAAACAATGTGGTCAAAGATCTCAATCACTCTGCAGTCGGCAGTCAGACAAACCTCCCAATGCTTGGTTACATGATGGGCCGAAGGATCTCTTTCTGTGCTGTAAAAACCCTCTGTCTCTATTATGCATCGTAGATCTGGGATGCATTTACACTATTAGAGAGGTGTCAGTGTAATGCAGGTGTATTGCACAGCACTGGGATAAAAGATTCTTCCCTATCCTGTGTCCTTATCTATCCTGTGACACTTCAAACAAATGCAACATAGGTTAACAAAATAGATTTTTGCTCGACCTCGCCTAGCACAAGCCTGTTAAACACAGTCCTAATCTTTGAAACAGAATTTAACAACGGGAAAAAAATTCTGGAGTGTCAAAGGAGCAGCAAAACTTGGCAAAGCTCCTTCAGATGGGCAATTATTTCCTAGACTGATATGGACAATTGCCAACACATTTCCTGGGACAAGTCTAAACACATTGATATAAGCAGCCTCTCAATTAAGGTTCCAAATTGTGAGAGGTTTTCCGCTCCCCTTTCATGAAATACTAAAATACTCCCTGAAGAAAGAAGATAAATAAAATCTGTTTTTGCTTACACCTGCAAGGTTTTATCTCACTGATACAGTCTAGCTGGAGTCAGGTAATTTATGGATTTTGGCATAAAGGATGTACATTTGCCTAATTGTTGCAGTTCTTGGCTGAAGATTATACAAAAGCAGCCAAAGGCCTACATTGCTAAAACACCTTTCATTACCCGAGGATGTTCCAAAATACTGCACAGCCAATGAAGTGCTTTTAAAGTGTTGTAGTGGAGGAAATGTACAGCTAATTAGTGCAAAGCAAGCTCCCACAGACAGAAATGTGACAATGACCTGGTAATCTGTCTTTTCCGATGTTGGTTGGGGAGAAATAATGGTCAGGACACTTGAGAGAACTCGCTTATAGAATCATAGAATTTACAGTGCAGAAGGAGGCCATTCAGCCCATCAGGTTTGCACCGGCCCTTGGAAAGAGCACCCCACTTAAGCCCACACCTCCACCCTATCCCAGTAACCCCACCTAACCTTTTTGGACATTAAGGGCCAAATCCACCTAACCAACACATCTTTGGACTGTGGGAGGAAACCGGAGCACCCGGAGGAAACCCACGCAGACACGGGGAGGACGTGCAGACTCCGCACAGACAGTGACCCAAGCCGGGAATCGAACCTGGGACCCTGGAGCTGTGAAGCAACAGTGCTAACCACTGTTCCAACGTGCCGCCCATAAGCAGTGCCACGGGATCTTTAGCATCCATCAGAGCGAGCAGCTGGGTTCTCAGTTTAATGTCTGAATTAAAAGACGGCACCTCCAGCAGTGCAGCACTCCCTCAGCACTGCGCCGAAGGTGTCAGCCTCGATTTTGACTTCCCCTAAAGGCAACACCTTTATGCACAGAGCTGTCATGTGGTTGGATGAAATCAAACTGACCACAGTAGGGGTATTAATAACTGTTAGAATATGGTGGAGGAATAATATAGCAGCTTGTCTTTTACCTTCAGCAAGTTTATTCTGCATCCAACTCAGCAGAGATACACACTCTGTATAATTGCCCCACAGCTGTTCCAGCTACACTTACACTTTTTTGGGGGTTGAGTCAATAACCATCACGTGTCTTTAATAAGACAGTTAGCTTAACAATGTAATTGCCACAGCATGTAGTTGCTGATACGCTGGCACATTGACAAGGGGTGCATAATAGGATAGAAAGAAGATATTTTTCTTCTTTTGGTTAGGAAGTATATCAGTTCAAAACACTTGAGCTGTCTGTCACTCAAACCCTTGCCCTTATGTATGTCAAGCCTGGGATGATTCACTTCATCCCATAATGGAAAATTTCAATGTTGGGAGAGTGGAGGATAGAAATTGGTTGGTTTATTCTGACTCGTGCCGTACCAGGTGAGGACAATGCTGTAGGGTCAGGGGCCGGGGGGGGGGGGGGGGGGGGGGGGCTCTCCTGGTCTCCTGGCCAACATTTGTCCCCAGATAAAACAGACCCAGTCGTTCATTTTATTCCCCCTTGTGGGATCTTTCTGTGTGCAGATAGGCTGCAGTGTTGGGGCCTCCTTAGGTCGCGACAGGTGCTATATGAATGAAAAATTATTTCTTTAACTGCACACCATTCTCCCAATGAGATCTCTCAGGCCTTGTGGTGAAAGTAAGGTACAGTTATGAAACTAGATCCTCTCTTTCATACCTGTACGATATGTTATGCTCGTTATCAAGTTGAGAATCCCCCTATTTCCCCTTGTGTGAATACCTTCAGTTGCTAAACCATTAACGCTACAAAATGCATTTCCATCCTGAAAACCCTTTAGTGAAGACCACAGAAGCTTTCACAACATATAATTTGAAAATGAAATGAAATGAAATGAAAATAAAATGAAATGAAATGTTGATTGAAGGACAGTGTCAGATGGGACCTTGATCAGATCACCAAACGACGGCTGTTCAACCTGACTGGTGTTTATCCTCCACTTGCACCTCCTTACACGACTATGTCTCACCCTATCAACCCACGCCGCTATTCCTTTATCCTTCATGTACCTACCTGGCTTCCCCTTAAATCCTTTTCACCCCCAACACTCTGTGTGATAGCAAGTTCCAACCCTCCGGGTAAAAAAGTTTCTTCTGAATTCCTTGTGGGATTTATTAGTGACCATCTTTCTTTTCAAATGTTTTTTTGAAGTTTTTACATTTTATACACTATACACTTGTTAAAGATAGATGCGATGGTTACAATTTGCAAGTTATTTCTCTCTGTGTCTCCCCCCCCCCCCCCCCCCCCTTCGTTCTTCCAGGGTCCTTTCTTGGGCCCTTCACTTTACAGCGGGTAGTTGTCTGGTGTTTAGTGTGGGTGGTGCCCTCCTCCATCCCACCCCCTTTTGTCGCTTGGCCACCCCCCTTTTCTTCTCCCCCCTCCCTATCCTGTTGTTGGCCTTCCTTCAAGGGGTCCTTTTCTTGTAGCCTCATTCCAGTTCCTCTGGCCTCTGCGCCGGCCATTTATTGGCCTCCCCCATTTTTCCCCTCGCCTCCCCCTTCTTTTTTTGCCCCCCCCCCCCATCTATTTCTGCCTTCCCTCTGATCCTGTTGGCTCCTGTGTCCCCCCCACCCCCACCTCTCTGTTGGTTGTTGGCTTTGAATAGGTCCTAGAACAAGTTGGTGAATGGCCTCCACGCTTAGTGCAAGCCATCCTCTGACCCTCGGATGGTGAACTTAATCTTCTCCAGGTGGAGAAATTCCGACAGGTCTGCCAGCCAGTCTGCAGCTGTGGGTGGTGCTGCTGATCGCCAGACGAGCAAGATGGTCTGGCGGGCGCTTAAGGATGCAAAAGCCAGGACATCATCCCTCTTCCCCATGTGTAGCTCTGGCTGGTCCGTTACCCTGAAGATTGCCAGTTTTGGGCATGGCTCCACCCTCACCCCCTACAACCTTGGACATCGCCTCGAAGAAGGCTGTCCAGAACCCGACACGTCTGGGGCAAGCCCAGAACATGTGGGTGTGGTTGGCCGGGCCTCCCTGGCACCGTTCACATTTCTCCTCCATCTCCGGGAAGAACCTGTTCATTCGGGATCTTGATTCTTTTTTTAATGGCCCTTACATGTAGACTCTCTACAACTGGAAACATTTTCTCCACGTCTACCATTCCACGCCCATTCTTAATTCTAAAGACCTTTCTGGGGGGGTCACCTCTCAGTCTCCTCCTTTCTAACACGCTCGTTGTTTCAAGATGGTTACACCCTCTCAGTTGTGGCAGCCTCCTTGTAAATCTTTGATGTGCTTTTTCCAGGTCCTCGGTATCCTTTTTGTGATATGGATTCCAGAATCCATATGTTCACGCAACTCTGAATATTGTTTAACTGAGGTTCAATGTAACCTCTTCTTTTCAAATCTATTCCCTCGCTAGCGTCTCAGTGATTGGCTTTCTCCTTTTCTGACTTGCACAAGGCTGAACCTCCTTTCAATGCTTGATACACGTCCATGAGTTATATTAGTGCCATGTAAACTCAAGTGTGCTTTGTGCTGTTTTGTAGGCCTTGCTTTAACCTACATCCTTGAGAATAACTTTAAGCCTGAAGCTGGGGCCCGAGCTGGTGTACCGAAGATCGGAATCTTGATCACGGACGGGAAATCTCAGGACGATGTCCTTCCGCCTGCTAAAAGTTTACGTGATGCTGGCATCGAGCTCTTCGCTATTGGTGGGTCTCCTGTGTGGGTATAATCACCAACTAGACGCGCTGGCAAATGTTTAACCAGATTTGCATCATTAGTTGCTATTATTCATGTACTGGGGTAAGGGAAGCTCCCACAAATTATTTTTGGCAGTGTGTTTATTTTTACGGATTGCAATGGGGTTTCTCATGGTGGATAATCTGTAAAGAGTGAAACCTGCATGAATTGAATGCTCCAAAAAACAGACCGCCAGCGGGAAAAGTGAATCGAAACGGCCATTCAGGGACCCGAATATGGTACATGGTAAAAAATCCGAGAGGCATTTAGAAACCACGGACTCTTGCAAGTTACAAACTACAGATAGTCTGCTATGCACCAAGCCCTTGTACATCTTAGTGAAATGTGAGGTTATCCACTCTGGTAGGAAATTTTTTTTTTTTAAGAAAGCAGAATATATTATTTAGAATGGGGAAAGACTGGGAAATGTTTGAGTTCAGAGGGACCTGGATGTCCTTGCACACGAATCACAAAAAGCAAACATGCAGCAAACACCCTGAAAGACAAACGATAGCTATGGCTGCCGAGGAATTGGAGCTTAAGAGTTCGCCGAGACGTACTACAATTATACAGGGCTCTGGTGAATTCACACAAAACAAAACGTGTACAGTTTTGGCCCTCTTACCTAAGAAAGGATATTCTTGCTGTAGAGGGAATGCAAAAAGGATCACTAGACGGATTCTTGGAATGAATGGATCTCCCTCTGAGTTCCTGTGTGGGAATTGAGGTAGATGGTTGCGATCTTGTTGAGAGCCTGAACTGTCTCAAAGGGCTAAATGAGTTAGTCCATCTCTTATTTCTTACATTTGTGAAGCACAGGCCTTGCACTCCAGTGCACCCCAACAGTGGATTTTGTGAAAGAAAGGCAGTTATGGAAATGGGGGGAGAATAACAGAAAATGCTGGACAATCTCAGCTGGTCTGACAGCATCTGTGGGGGGGGGGGGGGGGAAACGGAGCTAACGTTCCGAGTCTGGATGCCTCTTTGTCAAAGGAATGGGGGAGTTGTTTACCCAGCATGCCTAGCGTCAGAGAAACCTCTCCATCTCTGAGATCAGAGACGAGCATAGCCCAGTCCCCGAGTTGGAGGGGTTTCTCTGTTGCTCCAGGTGCTGGTGTAGAAAGAACTCCCCATTCGACTGGGAAATTTTACAGTTTCTACAATGACCATCTTGAAAATAAGGACAGCTGGAAACAAAACGATAGCTGATGCCAGCTCCTTAGGGCAGTGTTTTTCAAACTTCTTTTCCAGGGACCCATTTTTACCAACCGGCCGACCTGCGCGATCCACGCCGGCCGACCACCGCGGTCCACGCCGGCCGACCTGAGCAACCCACCATTTTCTCTTACCTTGTTTGTTCCTGACAAAAATGGAGGAAACGGTTTTGGGTCCCTTTGGCCCCCACCGAACTTGGAAAACAAAAGGCTGCGACCATATAAAAAAAATGTGGCTGCACTGCACATGCGGGCCCGAATTTTTGAAATCTGTTCCTGGCCATTTTGAAGGCCACTCGCAGCCGGCATTATTAAAAGCTGGCTGCTGCGGCTGTTGCCCGCGGATTTGAGTGATCAGGAGCGCCGCGACGGACCGCTCCGCGACCCTCCCGACACCCGCCCTCAACCCACCCGCGGGTCGCGCCCCCAAGTTTGACAGTGCCCGCCCTAGGGTATCTGTAACTTGCAGCTTCCGCTGCCTTTCCCATCCCTCCTCCGTATTATCAACATTAAATTGCCGCCAATTTTCTATCCTTTCTGTTGAACAACAGGGGTGAAAAATGCAGATGTGAATGAGCTAAAGGCAATCGCCTCTGAACCTGACGAGACACACGTCTACAATGTGGCTGACTTCAATATCATGAACACAATCATTGAAAGTCTGACTAAAACGGTGTGTTCACGTGTGGAAGAGCAAGATAAAGAAATAAAAGGTATGAAACTGCGCGTCTGCACTTGGCATCAATCTCATTATTGAATGAAATGCAGTAAAAGCTGTGCATGGGTAGCTGACCAGATGCCTGTTCAAAAAATTCCGGCCAGATCTTCCCTCTCATGATAACAAGTGCCTGACCATTACTGCCAACATTATGCCCATGTCATTTCCAATCAAGTTCTCTCTCGTCCCTTCTTCACACCTTTTCATCTGCCTCTATTTTTCACTCTATCCCTGAGCTCGGTACATTTTCTAGGATCTATCGAATAAGTGAAATTCATACATTGTTAGCTTTTCACACAGACACGGCTTTTTGTAAAGACAAGAAAAACTCTCCATATAAACTTTTATCTCCAGAGGTTGTTGAAAATTTGTACCTGGCTTTTCAGACTTATTCGAAGAGCTTCTGGGCAGAATCTTCTAGAAGCTGAAGAAAAATATTGAGCGAGATTTTCCGGTCCGCCTGTCTTTCTCGGCGGTGCGCTGTTCGCCGGCGGCGGGATTCCATCTTCCCGTCGCTTGACGATATAACCACCCCACATCGCCACCGCCGGGAATGCCCTGGGCGGGGAAGGTGAATCGCAATGATCGGAGAGTTACAGCCATGGCCTTGGTGTAGCTCACTGACTGGGGATGTCTTGTGTGGAATTGGGCAGCATCCCTGCCTCTGAGCCGGACCCTCTGGGATCAAGTCCCACCCCAGGACAAGAAAGGTGTGTCCATCACGCGGCCAAACAGGTTGAATATCCGCCTGTAAATTCTTCCCAACACATGCAGATGGTAGGCATAGGGGGTGATTCCTGGTCAGCCATATGTGAAGGAAAGAAACCACAGCTCTGGACTACAACATGCATGGAAATACACATGTACATAAATACACATGTATGGAGATGCACATGTGTGTAAATAAATGTGTGGAAATACACATGCATGTAAATACACATGTACATAAATACACATGTATGGAGATGCATGTGTGTAAATACATGTGTGTAAATACACATGTATGTAAATACACATGTTTCCACAGCAACGTGGACTTGCTGAATGGTATTGATGTATCTAAGGGAAGGAGCAGGTGGTTTAAAGGGGATGTGAAGAAAAGCTTCGATTGGAGTTTGGAACTCGCTGCCAGGAAGGCTGGTCGAGGCAGGAACCCTCGCTAATTTAAGAAGCATTGCGATGGGCATTTGAAATGCCAAAGTGCACAAGGTACACACCGAGTGCTGGAAAATGGGATTAGAATAGGCCTGATGGCCGACACACACACGAAGGCCTGATGGGAAATCCTCTTTCTGTGCTTTGAAGCTCTACGATTCTATTTTGTGACATAAGTCTGACTACACAATCCAAATTAAGTCAATTCTGGACTGGCATAGTGGGCGAAGCCAAGTTTGAAATAGGGAAGGTTAATGCCTTTGAGTCAAACTTTAATGAAGGCACTGAAAACCACAAAGGCAATTTAGTTGATCTATTGAAGTATGGGGTGAAATTTCCCCCACGGAATTCTGTTTCAGCTGGCAGCGCACCCTCGCCCGCCGGTATGATGAAGTAACGTTGGCAATCCCCGTGTTAAATGTGGACACTAATATTGCAAAAAACTGACACAAAATCTGGGACAGCAGGAAATGAAATGTTGCAGACAGGAAGTGAAACACATAAATGAAATACTTTGGGCAGTCCAGGAATTTGTGTTGATTTTTGGTTGAGGTCTAACTTCACATGACCTTAGTACCGATGTTGATTAAAAAGATGCAACTTACACGTGAAGAACGCCCATCACCAAACAAACACTGTATTGTAATTGGGAGCTCCGTAGGGTCAGATTTGGGTGTGGGGGGATGGGGGGGAAGGGTTGGGGTAGGGGGATGCAGGGCTACCCCAAATATATGTTGGGGAATTCCTCTCGGAACTTCACAGGTAAGGGTTTGTGCAGTAATTGCCCAGAGAGCAAACTTCCTCTGTGATGCTCCATCAATTGACCACAGAAGCGAAGTTGTAGTCCGAAACTAAGGCTTTAATAGACAAGATGTTTCCCCAGCAGCTCAGGTACAGAAAGGAAGCTGTGGGGAACACACGGGCTCTTATACCCCGCCTTACAGGGCGGAGCTATCTTCCAGCTCTAACCAATGGGTGACTACTGTTACATACCATTGGGCCAATGAGCAGCGAGCCTTCTCCACCAATGGTCTCTCAGCATTGCTAGTTACCGTAATACCTCTAGTCATACTACCACACTCTGGGAAACTGCCCTGCGCTAGGGACCATCCGAAAATGTGATTTAAATTTGCAAACTTCGGAATGTTCCACCAGTGACACACCAATAGTTGCTCCGGAAAAATTAGATGAAACCGGAGCTGCCGGAGCACAGTATATTGTGAATTTCTTTTCCCCTCATGGATATTTCATGGAACTGTTCTTTTTTTAAACATGTAGATTTGAAATTTAAGGTTTGAGGTCAATGCAGACACAGTGAGAACATACAAACTCCACACAGACAGTAACCCAAGGCCAGGGTTGAACCTGGGTCCCTGTCGCTGTGAGGCAGCGGTGCTAACCACTACGCCATCATGCCTTTATTAACTTAGTAAGAAGTCTTACAACACCAGGTTAAAGTCCAACAGGTTTGTTTCAAACACGAGCTTTCGGAGCGCAGCTCCTTCCTCAGGTGAATGGCGAGGTATACCTCGCCATTCACCTGAGGAAGGAGCTGCGCTCCGAAAGCTCGTGTTTGAAACAAACCTGTTGAACTTTAACCTGGTGTTGTAAGACTTCTTACTGTGCTCACCCCAGTCCAACGCCGGCATCTCCACATCTTTATTAACTTAAGGAAGGAAATCTAATCTACCTCCCTTTTCATCAAAGTTATCAGGATATTAAGGGGAGGAGAGAGGGTTGATCAAGGGGAACAATTTCCATTGGATGTTAAGCCTAAAACTGGGGGGGGGGGAATAGACTAGATATTCGAGCCAAACCCCCCAGGAATGAAATTAGGAAACATTTCTATGCAGGGAAGGTGGTTTAAGTTTGGGACCCTTTTCCACAAATGGCACACGATGCTAGAAGAATTATGATTCTCGTATCTGAGATTGATGGATTTTTCATCAACCAAAGGTACTAAGGGATATGAAAAAAAGGCGGGCATATGGAGCTAGTTCGCAAATTAGCCATGATCTCATTGACTGGCAGGACAGGCTCGAGGGGCTGAATGGCTTCCTCTGTTTCTATGTCCAGAATTTCACGCTACCTCCACAGCGGGTTTTTAGCCTGCCCATCTCGACCTCGCAGTAGTCGCGTTGGGGTGGGCAAGGCCTCGGCAGGCAGCTCACCCTTGCCCCAATTGAGTCTTAAAGGCTGTTCCTCCACCAGCCTTATCTTTTAGGTTGGCGTGAGCATTTACCTGTCGTTGGGGAAGCCTGAAAATGAATTGACTTCAACCTTGGCGGGAAGGAATGGGGGGGGGGGGGGGGGGAAAGGAGAGAGGTGGGGGTGGGGGGGAGATAGATGGGGGGGGGGGGAGAGGTGGGGGGGGTGTCCCTTTCTGACGTTTGCCACCCACCCACTAAGGTCTGATGGCCATTGGGCCTGCCCCCCCCCCCCACCTATCAGCCCCACCAGCCTCTCCCTCCACCCTCCCGCCACCCCCAAGGCCTTCCTTGCCCTCTGCGGCATGGGAACCCCAGAACCTACTCTGCCGTCTGGTCCCGGACTTAGAGATTGGAAACCCCACCACCCGAAACATTCAGACCTCCGTTTTCCACTTGGCAGCTATGCGGACAGCTCTGTCTTATTCTGACCTCAGAATACCAACTTTGTATTGTTCTCCCAATCTCTAGAAGCAACTGGAAGTGTGACCTCGAACCCAGTGGCTCCCACAAACCTCGTTACAAGCGACGTAACAGCGCGAGGTCTCCGTGTCAGCTGGACACATGCCCCTGGGAAAGTGGAAAAGTACCGTGTTGTTTATTACTCTACCACGGCTGGTCAACCAGAAGAGGTACGTCAGTGTTTAGTCTAGTTGCAAGCATGTAACTATATAATTGTACCAAATTGTATATACCGTTGTATATACAAAAGCAAAATATTGTAGATGCTGAAATCTGAAGTTAACTATGGAAAATGCTGAAAATATTCAGGAAGTCAGACAGCATCTGACCTGGTGACAGATAAACAGAGTTAACGGCCTAAATTACCCATTGGTGCCAGGTACCCAACATCAGGGCTACATGAGGTTCATGAGTCTACTCTTGCAGTCAAAGCGCCCAACTTTCCCTGTGACGGGGTCCTCACTGTCTGTCTCCACCTTCACCAGCCAATTTGGGATGAGTGCATTTTGTGAGGCAGGAGCAGGCGGAATGCAGTCCCCAGTGGCAGGATTGGGAATTGCTAAGACAGAGAGGTCAGCACCAGGGCAACTCAAAATGGGGGTGGCCGGGGCCAGTGGGTTCTCAAAATGTCCCGCAGCGGAGCCTTAATTCTTTTCTAATTGTCTGCCTGTCTCTGTGGAGTGGATGACTGATTCCCATGGAAGTTCGCCTCTGGAACACCCGCCCCCCGATGGCAGGGCACCACGGAGAGATACCCAGGGCAGAATTCAGCCCAACGTTTCAGGCCAATGACCTTTCATTGGAAATAGTCAGAGACGTGACAGGTTCTAACCAACACGGGAGGTTGGGCAATATGGAAGGTTTGTGATACGGCGGAAGGCAGGGGAGATAAATCTCAGACGGGATAACGGGATGGGGCAGAGAGAAATGGTGACGGGGACCTGCTAAGAAACCAAAGCTGGGTCGAGAGGCGGTGCGAAAGGCAACAGCAGAACGATTTTCAGGAGCAACTCGCCGAGAAATCGGGAGCAGGGATTGCTGTCCAGAATTGTGGAATCTGGAATTTTATAAAGCACCGAATCTGAAAACGAGATTCTGTTCCTCGAGCTCACATCGAGGTTTGTTACAGCATTTTAAAAAAAATTTTAAAAGTCAGTTTGAGCATATGAAAGGATGAATAATGTTGGCAGGTTATATGTAACAGGTTAACATGTTCCCCAGAAAGTAACTTTTGTCGGTCTATTTGCTAGCAGTGTGCAGTACCCTTTCCAGGGCTATTCACCTGATACAGCCTGAGATCACGGTGCTGTGCTGAGCCCCAATCTAACATCCAACATGAACCAGAAATATACTTTAGGCCCTGTGAATTTCACAGGCATTGGATCCAGTGTCTTTTTTCATTCTTGCTCAGGGTGTGGGCTATCGCTGACTAGACCAGCATTGTTACCCATCCCTAATTGCCTCTTGAGAAGGTGGTGGTGAGCCGCCTTCTTGAACTGTTGCATGTGGTGTAGGTACATCCGCAGTGCTGTTAGGGAGACAGTTCCAGGATTTTGACCCAGTGACAATGATGGAATGGTGATATTGTTCTAAGTCAGGATGGTGAGTGACTTGGAGGGGAACTCACGGTTGGTGAGGTTCCCAGGTATCTGCTGCCCTTGTCTTTCTAGATGGTAGAGGTCGCAGGTTTGGAAGGTGCTGTCAAAGCAGCCTTGGTGAGTTGCTGCAATGCATCTTGTAGATGGTACACACCGGCTGCCACTGTGCGTCGGTGGCGGAGGGAGTGGATGCTGAAGGTGGTGGATGGGGTGCCAGTCAAACAGGCTGATCTGTTCTGGATGGTGATGATTTTGTTGAGTGTTGTTGGAACTGCATTTCTATAGCCTTCCAATGGCATAATACATTCACCACACAATGTCCCATCACCCTTTGCAGTCAATTAAATACTTTTTGAAGTGTAATCACTGTTGTAACATAAGAAACACAACAGTCAATTTTCACACAGCAAGATCCCACAAACAACAATGTGATACTGGCCTGGCAATCTGATTTTGTGATGTTGGTCACCTGAACTGCAGGTGTGAAATGGTCCAATAATGTATGCAGGGCACATGCAGCCACTTTGCACTGGGTATGAGCCACATTGGTTCAGGCAAACTGCTGTTATCATTCAGACACCTGCCCAAAACACATGTCACTCATCTCCTAACTTCCCAAAGCCTGCCCACCATCTACAAGGCACAAGTCAGGAGTGTGATGGAATACTCTCCACTTGCCTGTGTGAGTGCAGCTCCAACAACACTCAAGAAGCTCAACACCATCCAGGACAAAGCAGCCCTGCTTGATTGTTCCCCCTTCCACAAACATTCATACCCTCCACCACCGACGCACAGTGGCAGCCGTGTGTACCGTCCACAAGATGCACTGCATCTCATTCAGCAGTACCTTCCACTTGGAAATATATCGGCTGTTCCTTCCCTGTCACTGGGCCAAAATCCTGGCACTCCCTCCCTAACAGCACTGTGGGTGTACCTACACCTCAGAACTGCAAGCGGCTCAAGAAGGCAATTCACCACCACCTTCTGAAGGGCAAATAGGGGTGGGGAATTTCATACCCTTATCCCGTGAAAGAATTTTAAAGAATGATTTATTTTGGGATGATTTTCTGCGATGGGGCGTGAGACAGCACAAGAGGCTCAGAAGTGTCTTTCACGCCAGAGTTCATGAATTATCCGGCTTTGAACTGACTCCAGCCGTTCCGCGTTGTGACTAACAGTCAGATAAAGAAATGCACGTCCTTTTCGCCCTAGGTGGTGGTGGATGGAACGGAGTCGACAGCTGTCATTCAGAACCTGATGTCCCTGACTGATTACCAGCTCGCGGTGTTTGCCATCTACGAGAAGGCAGCCAGCGAGGGATTACGTGGGGCCGTAACCACACGTGAGTAGCACGTAGCTAAATCCCAATCCTGCGGTTAAGCTAGGATGGCCAGACCATCCAGGAATCTCCTGGATTCAACACAAATTGGAGATTAACGGCTGGACACAGCTGGCAGAGAATTCTGAGAGATGTAAAAAATTGTGTTTCTTTTAATTTTCTTTCGACCGTTCCATTTATTGGTATTTTAAAAAAAAAATTGGAGATGGAAAAATACCGTTTGACTGGAAGGGAGGGGGCAAGGTTGAAGATAATGGGGTCATTTGCAAAAGTACATGCAATGTAGCATTGGTGACCCTGGTTTAAGCATCAATTGACATTTGCGATTTGAGAAACCATTTCCATAATGCGTGGAATGCAGCACAGTGCTGAAAACATTTGTTTTAAAGGAAAGTTACAGACAATGCGAAAGAGGGTTATTTTGCTGATGCACAGAGACTGAGGTTTTGGCAGAGTCCTTTGCAAGTAGAAGCAGAAACTGGGGCACAGCGAACCTTGAATAATGCTTTGTAACGTTGTCCCTCGCAGAATACATCAGAAGTTTATTGATACAGATCAGCACTTATCAAATCAGCCGCCACTGTAGCCCAAAGCTTGGTTCACGATCATGTCTATAACAATTAATCTATAATGACCAATGCTAGGAGAATTTGAGCTATTAGAGGATAGATTCCATATTGTCACTTTAGTCAATGCATGGAGAATATAACTAAAATAACTTGTAGTCTGTAATGAAGAAGTGTCCCACTCTACAATAATGGATATCAGTAAAACCTGCAGATTGAATTACCATCTTAAATTCTTAACCAGGAATTTGACACACCAATAATTTAAAGAAAGTTTTTAAAGGGAGGTCTTTAAGAAAACATGCATAATGCAGCGCAGTGAATATGCTGGAGGTGGCGGGGGGGGGGGGGGGGGGGGGGGGGGCAGGACTGGGGAGGTGTGGAGCAGAGGGAGCATTACCAACACAACAAGGTATTCAACAACAAATGTTCCTGCTGCCTAAGTCAGAATGTTGTAGGTTCACAGTCCCATTCCAGAAACTTGAGCCCAGAATGCTGGCTGACCAAACCTGCTGGAGTACTGAGGGAATGCCGCACTGTTGGAGGTGCCGTCCTTTGGGTTAGAGATTAAAGCAAGGTCTCGTCTGCCCTCTCACAATCCCCCTATCCTGAAAGAGAGCAGGGCAGTTATCCTCAGCGTGCTGACCAACATCACTGACAAAACAGACCATCTGCTCATTATCACATTGCTGATTGTGGGAGCTTGCTGTGCACAAACTGGTTGATGTTACAGCAGTGACTGCACTTCAATTGTCTGTCAAGTGCTTTGGGATATTCTGAGGTGGCGAATGACCCCAGATAATTGCTCGTCTTTCTCAATCTATCTGAGCTCTCCAAATTTAACTGCAAGTAATTTACTTTATTCGTTCATGAGATGTGAGAATTTATTGCCCATCCCCAATTGCCCCTTGAGAAGATAGTGATAGTGAGGTTCTTCTTGAACCGCTGCATTCCATGTGGTGCACGCCCACAGTGCTGGCAGGGAGGGGAGCTCCGGGATTCTGATGCAGCAACATTGGTGGAGGGAGTGAATATTTAAGGTGGTGGATGGGGTGACATTGAGCCGGTCACTTGTCCTGGATGGTGTCGAGCTTCTTGAGTGTTGTTGGAACCGCACTCATCCAGGCGAGTGGAGAGTATTCCATCACACTGCTGACCTGTGCCTTGTAGATGGTGGACAGGCTTTGGGGGCTCAGGGGGTGAGTTACTCACAGCAGAATCCTCAGACTCTACCCTACTGTTCTCGCCTCAGTATGTATATAACTGGTCCAGCTGTGCTCCTGGTCAATGATAATCCCTAGAATGTTGATAGTGGGGAGATTCAGCCATGGTAATCTCATCCAACATGGGAACGTCCAAAACCAGCTCTAAACAATCGCTAACGAAGGTGATGATCCACATCCACACTACTCTCAGATCCTACCTTTTTCTTCTTTGTGTCTTTCCATTCTAAATCCCGATTCTTAGTGGCAGCTGCCCTTGATTTGCTAGTGTGCAATCAGATTCACAGGCGGAGGTCTTGTGTCGCCGTGGGTAGCGTCCCTGCCTCTGAGCTAGAAGCTGTGGGTTCGAATCCCACCCCAGCATTTGATGACCATGGAAGGTGGGTTCATAACCCCGACCAAAATAGGTGAATGCCAACCTGCAAACTCCTTCCAAAAGGTGCTGATGACCGGCAGTAAGAGTGGGAGAGATTCACGGTCAGCTGTGTGAAGGAAAGAAAGTTAAAGCCTCTACCCTCACTGTCCATAGCTCCAGACTGCAACACGCATGTATATGTGTATGTTGTCGCAGCCAATCAGACTCTCTGAGTGAACTGATGTTAAACAATGCGGATATTCCCGTTGGGGGCTGAATGACATTTGGAAATTACATATTTGTTGGTTGTAAAAATGATTCCCCCACATCATTGCCCCACCTTCAATCACTCCCAGTGAAGCTGAAACAATTTGCAAACCGGGTTCAGCGCAGGGGAATCAGAGGATAGAACAATAGTTGGAGACGTCCAACTTTATCAAGGTCACCCTGAATATTCTTGCTTTTCCCGATCCACGGCGAGGTGTCTCAAGTTAGACTTTTGAGTGATTGGAGTTACAGGGCAGCCACGGTCTGTTTGAATGGCGGAACGGGTTCGAGGGGCCGAATGGCCTTTTCCCCGGTGTGAGAATTCATTTGTTTTTGCCGCAGTGGCGCTCCCTGCAGCTGCCGACCTGGATATCTATGATGTGAGCCACAGCAGCATGAGAGTCAAGTGGGAAGCTGCTGAATCTGCCAGCGGCTACATGGTACTCTACGCTGCACTAACTGGGGGTGACACTGCCGATGAGAAAGAGGTAACTAACTCTTTAATATTTAATTCCGCTACTTGTCTATCCGCATCCATGATTAAAAATCTGCAAAGAAAATGACATTCACATTTTCATACAAGGTTCATGAAGAGAAATTAACATCGTCCCATTTTTAAGTAAAAGAAGAATTTGCTGTTTTATCTTTTAATCATGGGGAAGATATCTCTTCACTGATATTCCAGTTGAAACAGGTTTGATTAAAGGATGGGTTTGGATCCCTGGCGCCCTGAGGTGGCACGGTGGACAATGGTTAGCACTGTTGCCTCACAGCACCCGGGACCTGGGTTCCATTCCTTCTGCACAGTAGGGAGTCTATGATTCTATGATTCATTCATTAATAGACCTATGTGTATCAGCCATGGTTTTAGTGGGTGGCACACTCGCTGAAGATTATGGGTTCATAGCCTCACTCCAGAGTCTTTGAGCTCGAAACTCCAGGCTGATACTCCCAGTACAAAGCTGAGGGTGCCCCACGCTGTCTGAGGTGTTGATTTTCAGATGTGACTTGAAACTGCCTTCATAAAAGATCCCTCGGCATCACTTCAACAAAGTTGTGTTGCCTGACCTTTTGGAATTAAACACCTGCTGGAAGGGTGGAGAGGCTTGGCGGAGCTTTGGGGGAATGGGCAGGGGAGTGACACTCATTGGAGAGCTCCGAGTGGCCTCTTCCTGTGCGCTATCACCCTGTGACCTGAATTCAGGCTTTGGCCGTCAAAGATGAAGGGGGTAAAAATGTCCTCAATGTGTAGAACTCAATCTGTGGAATTTGCGTTTTGCATCCTCCGTGAAATGAGCAGAGATGTGAGTGAGAAATCAGCTTGCTATATATTCCGCCCTAGGTGAAAGTGGCCAATTCAGTTACAGACATAGAACTGGAGGGACTGTCGGCAAAGACGGAATATACAGTGACCGTGTACGCCTTGTATGGTGATGAGGCGAGTGACCCATTGACTGGACAAGAAACAACACGTAGGTCTCAATGATGGTTTTTATTAAGTTGTTTCCTCATGTTATCTCCACACCCGAGGTTGTATAAAATGCTGAAGTTTATGGGCGGCATCATACTTTTCCTAGAATCACACAGTACAGAAGGAGGCCATTCGACCCATTATCATTAATCTGGCCGATCTTGGCTCCTGCTTTGGGGGGCGGGGGGAGACAATGAGCTGCCTCTGGGATGGCTAATACCCTCCACGCACCTTCCACATAGAAAGTGGGCACACCAATTTCTTGTGCTCTCGTCGTGGGTCCTCTCAGGCACGAGGAACGTGCACAGCACAGGGACTGCCACCTCTCTGTGACACGGCCCAGGTTCCAGACGGTAGAGCTTATCCTTTGAGACGGATGTTTGTGTGCGGAACCTCATCCTTTATTTAATACCACCAGCTCGTGCCTTTAGCTTTGCAAAATGCCCCAAGGCGCTTCACAGGAGCATTATCAGACCAAACCCTTCGCCAAGTAACACGAGGAGATATTAGGACAGGTGACCAAAGACTCTGTCATGAAGGTAGGCTTCAAGGATCCAGGCAGCAGAATCCATGGCGACCGATGGTGTGATGGCTCAAGAGGCCAGAATTAGAAGGGTGAAGATATCGTGGATGGCTGTGGGGCTGGAGGGGTTTACAGAGATGGAGAGGGACAAGGCCATGGAGGCATTTGAACGCAAGGATGCGGATTTGAAAATCGAAATGTTTCTAGATTGGGAGCCAGTGTAGGTGAGGATGCACGGGGGGCTAATGATGTCACTGAACAGTAAACAAATAGAATTTACTACAGATCACATCTCATCTTTTAATAAAATGATTGTGCCATTGTGATAAACATAAATGAAGGTGATTTGCGCAATCGTTTTTTTTTTAGCTCGGATTTGGATTTGCCGGAAAATAAACATTTTTCTTCTTTTTCTTAGTGTCATTGCGCCCTCCCCGGAACCTAGTGTTCGCCGAGATTGGGCACGGCACTGCCAGTGTCAGCTGGGAGTCAGATTCAAAGAAAGCTCGCGGGTATCGGATCATGTACGTGAAAACAGACGGGGCATCAATGAACGAGGCAAGTGTAGGATGCATTTGCATATGTGTGGTGAATGTAATTCACACTAATATATATTATACCATGTCACTGTAAGCTCAGTAAGAAGTCTTACAACACCAGGTTAAAGTCCAACAGGTTTGTTTCAAACACGAACTTTCGGAGCACTGCTCCTTCCTCAGGTGAATGGCGAGGATACCTCGCCATTCACCTGAGGAAGGAGCAATGCTCCGAAAGCTCGTGTTTGAATCAAACCTGTTGGACTTTAACCTGGTGTTGTAAGACTTCTTACTGTGCTCACCCCAGTCCAACGCCGGCATATCCACATCACTGTAAGCTCGACATACGAGCAGTTGCGTAGCCCTACCACTAGGGGGAGTTGCACTGGGAATGCACAGGAGTATGTACTTGGGCTCCACCCACGTCTCCTCCCCCTAGACTGCCGTATAAAGGATGATGCCGAAGAGCCAGCCACCAGTTCATCTGGAGTTCATTGTGTTACAGGCTGGCTCTGTTGTAAGTTGATTAAAACCACTGTTCACATCCTGAAGCACGTGTCTCGTGAATTGATGGTCACATCAATATGTACCGTTAATCTCTGGATTTTGCAGATTGATTGGGGAGGGGGAATTACTGCGTGTTTTGCGCATGGAGCATTAGTGACTCCGTTCCTGATTACCCAAAGGTACCATGAAAGTGAGCAAAGGGCTGCCTGATTTGGTGTTTAAGAAAGCCAACTGGTTCATTAATGTCCCTTTTTGACAAAGGGGGAATCTGCCGTCCATTCCCAAACTCGGCCCAGACGTGACTCCAGTCCCCCCTCCATCAATGTGGTTGAAGCTTGCACTCCCCTCCCAAACCACTCACCTGTACTCGGGATGGGCAATAAATGCCTGTGATGCCCACATCCCAAGGACAAATTAATAAAAATGTGCCCCCACTCCTCAACTTGCGTGTTTAATAATCTTTATTGTTGTCACAAGTAGGCTTACATTAACACTGCAATGAAGTTACTGTGAAAAGCCCCCAGTCTCATAGATAGATTTCATAGAATTTACAGTGCAGAAGGAGGCCATTCGGCCCCTCGAGTCTGCACCGGCTCTTGGAAAGAGCACCCTACTTTAGCCCACACCTCTACCCTATCCCTGTAACCCAGTAACCCCATCTAACCTAAGGGTAATTTAACATGGCCAATCCACCTAACCTGCACATCTTTGGGCTGTGGGAGGAAACTGGAGCACCTGGAGGAAACCGCACGCACACACGGGGAGGATGTGCAGACTCTGCACAGACAGTGACCCAAGCCAGGAATCGAACCTGGGACCCTGGAGCTGTGAAGCCATAATGCTAACCACTATGCTACCGTGCTGCCCTAAACTGTCACCACATTCCGGCGCCTGTTCGGGTACACAGAGGGAGAATTCAGAATGTCCAATTCACCGAACAAGCACGTCTTTTGGGACTTGTGGGAGGAAACCGGAGCACCCGGAGGAAACCCACGCAGACACGGGGAGAACGTGCAGACTCCGCACAGACAGTGACCCAGTGGGGAATCGAACCTGGGACCCTGGAGCTGTGAAGCAACAGTGGTAACTGTTGCTAACAACTGTGCTGTCGTGCCGTCCTGTTAGGGGGTTCATGTATGTGTGTTAGGGGTTCATCTAGGTTCTGTCCATTAATAAACTAAGCATCAATAGTTTTATTTTACTGGTCACGGGTGTAACTCGGAAAATAGCCTGTCTTCAATTCATTTAGCGATTTGGATGAATGGTCACACTTTGTAGTTTACTGAAATGAATCACCCTTCAGCCTGTCAGGGCAGCTAAGATTCTTCAAGCTAAAGACAAATGTATTATCTGCTTTTTGAGCTTCCTGAACAAGACAGGTTTTTAAAATAAGCTTTCAGGATGTGGGCGCCACTGGCTCGGCTCGGCTAGCGCTTACTGCGCATTCCTAATACACCCTCGAGAAGGTGGTGGTGAGCTGCCTTCTTGAACCGCAGCAGCCCATGCGATGTAGGTACACCCACAGTGCTGTTAGGGAGGGAGTTCAGGATTTTGACCCAGTGACAGTGCTGGCAATAGAACAGTAAAGAGAGCAGGTGGTAAATGAAATGAGTGAATGGAAAAACTGAGAATTATGTCGAATGTACATCAGAGAAACAGGCCATTCATTCCAGCTGGCCCATTCAGGCACTTTCATCTCCACTTGAGCCTCCTCCAATTCCTTTTCATTCCACCTGACCAGCCTATCTTTTGATTCGCTTCACCCTCACGCGTTTATCAAGCTTCCCCTTAAATGTACCTCTGCTATTCACCTCCGTTACTTGTTTCGGTGCTGGTGGCAATCAACAGACTCAGTGCCCTCACAACATTAAAGAAGCATTTAGATAAGCACTTAAAATGCCAAAGTGCACAAGGCTACGCACCGAGTGCTGGAAAATGGGATTAGAATAGACAGGTGCCTGATGGCTGTCGTGGACATGATAGGCTGAAGGGCCTTTTTCTCTACTGTAAAACTCTATGATTAAGAGATTACAAAAGGATTACAGAGCTTTCATGAATGGGGTTTGGAAGGTACATCGCTGCATCATTGTAATCTATCATTCTGCCTGAGGACTAACTGATTGCAGGAGGATTGTGACACTGGGAGGCACGGTAGCACAGTGGTTAGCACAATTGCTTCACAGCTCCAGGGTCCCAGGTTCGATTCCCGGCTGGGTCACTGTCTGTGCGGCGTCTGCACGTTCTCCCCGTGTCTGCGTGGGTTTCCTCCAGGTGCTCCGGTTTCCTCCCACAGTCCAAAGATGTGCAGGTTAGGTGGATTGGCCGTGATAAATTACCCTTAGTGTCCAAAAAGGTCAGGTGGGGTTACTCGGACAGGGCGGGGAAGTGGGCTCTTTCACTCTTTTGGAGTATCGGTGCAGACTTGAATGGCCTCCTTCCGCGTAATTCTATGATTCACTGGAATTCTCCAAGACCCATCTTTTAGAATACAAATTATAAGCTTTTTTATTATCAGGATGGCCATTTCAACAGGTTACGCCTGGTTTGGTTGGCACTACCCATATAATAGAAGCAGAAACAGACTTCCAGTTCCACACTCTGGACAAAGACGTTTTCCTTGAATTCCCGGTTGAGTTTATTGGTTATTATCTCACATTTATGGTCCCCCTAGGTTGAAGTTGAAGGGTCGACGTCAATTTTCTTAAGTAACCTGACATCACTTACAGAGTACACGGTTGCTGTTTTCTCAGTTTACGACGAGGGGCAGTCGGACCCTCTGACGGGCAGCTTTACCACAAGTAAGTCGGCAGAATTGGGCCTTTGCGTCTCAGCAAACGGTTTGAGAATAAAAATAATAAACCTGCGGCTACACAACGCACGTTACAGAATGCTGTCCTTTTTCCCAAACTTTGCCCAATGCAGAGAGAGTCCCGAAGCCCTTGGCCTTGACGGTCAGTGACGTGTCTGTAGACCAGTTCCGAGTTAGTTGGGAACACTCTGCTGATGATGTAACTTTGTACAGGCTGGCTTGTACTCCTCTGAGTGGTGAAGAGGCAAAAGAGGTAAGACGCAATATATCTGGCAACAGAAATAGTTTCAATTAATTTCACAAACTTAATTCACACAGGCGCAGTTTACGGACGAGAGAAAAAAAATCACAGCAAAATTGCCTCCCCCGCCCCATGTGTTTATTGTAGCAAAGTTCTAATTCCCTTTCTTTTATACAATGACTGTAACAATTCAATTTCACACAATGAACAGAGAAAGTCCCCTCTTTGTGTGCTCCGGAAAGTACCGGCGGCATTATGTAATGGACAAGCTGTTCAGGAAGTTCTTTCATCTGAATTGATGCATAAAAGTTACGTTTTGTAAAGGGGTATCAATATCCGCTTAATCTTTGATTCTTATCTTGATTTGAACTTTTAATCCCCTCCTTTCTTTCACTGCTCGGAAAATACTCCCTGCGATCCGTACATATCGGGATTTGGGGCAATGTAAAGCACATGTCCAAGCCACGAAGAAAGTCCAATAAAATCTCCGGACTCTGTGACAACTTTCTCCAAGTAGATTTATCATTTTAAAGTGCCTCCATAATGTAAACTTTGTGATTTTATAGTGAGGAGTTCGCCTCCTGAACACACCGTCCACTCCTAACTGACCTCTAGTCATCAGGCGAAATGCTATTGAAACAGTAATTTTGTTTCTTATTGCCGGACTCATGTATTGCTGCTTCACTCCTGGGGGGGGGGGTCAGTGGTTAGCTCTCCTATCTCAGAGTCAAGCCCCAACCCCAGAACCCAAGATTTAAGCTCAGTGCTTGGGCAATGCTGCACCGTCAGAGACCTGGGACAGGATATCGTGTTTGGCAATCGGGTGGAAAATCTCTGTTTGTGACCGAATCGGGATCGGTGCCGTTTTTCGGATGATCCGCCCCGTTCAAATCGGCGTCATCGAGGCGCGCGCCGTTGCAACGGCGTCAGCGCGTCACTTTGAGGCCCTCCCCCTGATGCCTTGCCCCCGATGGGCCGAGTTCCCGACCGCGCGGGCCACGTATGGTCTGGGTTTTCGTAAGCCCGGCGTATCGGCTGCAGACTGTGTCCAGTCTGGCCGGGGTGGGGGGGGGGGCATCGGAGAGGGGGGGGGGAGGGGTCTGGTGGGGGGTGGTCCGGGGGTGCGAGGGGGTGTCCCGGGGGGCACTATCTGGCGGGCTGGGTCCGCCGCGGCCACGCCATGTTGTACGGCGTGACCGGTGCAGGGCACGCCATGCGCGGCAACGGGCCCGGCAATCCTCTGGCCGTTTATGTCGGGAACGCCGGGAGTTTTACGTGGATGGCTGCCAGCCCCCCCCACCGGGCTTTTTCACTGTAAAACTGGACACTTTCCCTGGACATAGCCTCAGAATCGGAGAACCCAGCCCGCCGTCTTTTGGACAAGATATTAAACCGAACTTAGCCAACCCTATCATCTGGATGCAAAAGATCCCCCTTGGAAAAGGAACAGGCGGAGTTCCCCCAGCATTCTGGTCAGTGGGCGGGATTTTCCGGTAGTCCGTGCCGGCTGTATCTTCCAGCCCCACCAAGGCGACCCCCTGGTGGCAGCGAGTGGGAACAACAGGCAAACCTGTTGATGGCGGCAGGTCCAGAAGATCTCACCGCTGGCCGAGTCCCGGCCACCTCCTCCTCTGCAGAAAACACAGCGGGGGCGGGAACCCCATCCAATATTTATCCCTCGATCAATATCTCCTGCTATTTGCTGCTGCAAATTGGCTCCAGTGATTTCTACTCTGCAGCAGTAACTGCACTTTCAAAATGTACGTCCTTTATTGTGAAGCACTACGGGGCACCCTAATGCTCCAGCAGTGCAGGAATCTATTTATAAAGGCATTAGCGGACCTTCCTGTCCCTCGGCACACTGGACTGGACCTCCTGGGCACTGTGAATATCGGATATTGAATAATCGGGAGCAATTCTGATTTTGTGTGATAATGAGAAATGGGTGGTGACGAATTGGAGATAATTTTACATCTCTCTCAATGGAAATCAATGGAAATACAGGGCCGGAATTCTCTGGCCGTTGGGATTCTCTGTCCCGCCGGATGTTAACCGTTGTCCGTGGTTTTCCCGATGGCGTGGGGTGGCGTCAATAGGAAATCCCATTGACAAGTGGTGGGAAGACAGAATCACGCCACCGGGAAATACGCGGCTGAGGGAACGGGAATGCAGCCCAACATCACCCCCTCTTATCGGTAAAGAAACCCACACCATTTTCATCCAGTAATTTAAATAGCGGAAAATCCCTCTTTGAGGACCTGTGCTGCGATCCTCAGAATATTCTTCCCTATTTGATAAGAATGGTGACGCGATATTCGAAGAATTTTGATGAAAGTAAAGATTGTCGTGGACCATGGGCAGCACACCTTGCTTCAGCATTAATGTTGGATGCGAGCGGGGAATAGGCTACAATCCCTCAGATGTGACATTTTTTGTGCCTGTGTGACATTATTTTTTTTTTTTTAAATAATTTTTATTAAGGTTTTCACAAAATATAAACAACAAAACAATATTAACAGAACAACCATGGTAAAAACCCAAGAACAACACCCACCCAACTACAAAAGCAACTACTAAAACAAAAAAAAAAGCAAACAACAAAAAGGAAAGAGATAACACCCGCCACATCCAACAAACCCATGTACACAATTCTTACTCCCACCAAACCAAACCAACCGCCCCCCCCCCCCCCCCCCCCCCCCCCACGGTTGCTGCTGCTGCCGGCCTATTTCCCTACCGTTCCACCAGTGTGACATTATGATAAACGCACAGAACTGTAAGGATTAATGTTATGTCCAAATCAACCACGAAGGGGGAGCTGGATGTAGAACTGAAAAAGGCATCGATGCTAAGCCTTGTGGGTGAGAGGTTGAGGAGAAAGCTGGAGGACAGGCTGAAGGAAAGAAAGTGTGAGTGAGAGCAGATCATAGTTATTGTATGAGTGTAGAGATTAGTAGTAGATGAGTGCAGATTGTATATTTATTATTAACTGCTTTATTATCTAGGAGTAAGTGTCAAATACATTAAATAGTGTGAATAAATCTTTCGCTTTGTTCAATAAAAAAGCTGTTTGTGGTCTTTGTGAACACCAAGCCAACCATCCTCGAATTAGAAACACAAAGAGCACCACAGTCAGCTCCCAAAATCATTTGCATCTTGCACTATAAGAACTTCAATAGGAGTTTAATGTATGGATGAGGTTATGTGATAATAATGAGACTGATTAATTTATTGTGTTGGAATAATTTTTAATTCATCCTTTAATTAAAGTTAGAACTTTCTGACAGCAAATCTCTTTTAAAAAAAATGATTTATCTGTAATCTTTAAATGAATGGGCAAAGTGGACGTCTGTTTGGACAGTAAAGTGAAGTTGATTGATCGATCGATTGAAATCTCTGTACGCGGGAAGAAAATGCTTGATTTGCATCAGGAGCTTTTATTTTGCAGTTTGTTTTGAGCGGGGCGACCGACACGATAATTCTTGACGATTTATTGCCTGAGACGGAGTATGAGGTTTCTCTCTCTGCGATCTACAGCGACGAGGCCGAAAGCGATGTAGTGGCCGTCCTTGAGACTACACGTAAGATACACGAGTGTGAAAGCAGCGTGCTCAATTTGCATTTGTTGTAAAATGACAGCTAGCAAATTAGAGCTTTGGTTGTTCTGTGGTCTCCTAAAACCTAAACCTAAGTGATGGTTCAACAACAGTAACCACTTGCATTTATATAGCGCCTTTACTGCAGCAAAAACGTCCCATTGCGCTTCACAGTAGCACCATCGAACAAAATAAAGAGCCAAGGACCAGAGGCCAAAAAGAGGTTTTGGGGCGGGTCTGGAGAGGAGAGAGGTAGAGAGGGTGAGGGAGGTTAAGGGGCTCATCGACAGCAGCAGGCATGGCCACTAAGGTTGGGGCGATGGAAATTGAGGATGCCAAAGAGTTGGATTAATGCAGAGATCCCGGGGGATGCTACAGGGATAGGGAGGGTGTGAGGCCTTTGAAGGATCAGAAAACAAGGCTGAGAATTTGAAGAGTGAGACATTACCATAACGGGAGCCAGTGTAGCAGAGGAGGAGATGGGTGAACAGGACTTGGTATGTGTTAGAGCAGGGGCAGCAGAGCTTTTGGAAGGCCCCAGGTTTACGGAGGGTGGGCGGCCAGTCAGCCAGGAGAGAATTAGAATAGTCAGGAATGTCGATAACAAAGGAATGGAGAGGATTTTCCCATGTACATGCTGGCTGAAGCTCCGAGGTGAGTTGTCAAGTCTTAGGACTGTTACTGTTTTGCTTAATTCAGTGGAGCAGATTGCGACACGGTAGCACAGTGGCTAGCACAGTTGCTTCACAGCTCCAGGTTCGATTCCTGGCTTGGGTCACTGTGTGGAGTTTGCACGTTCTCCCCGTGTCTGCGGGGGTTTTTACCAGGTGCTCCAATTTCCTCCCACAGGCCAAAGGTGTGCAGGAGGTGGATTGGCCGTGCTAAATTGCCCCTTAGTGCCCAAAAAGGTTAGGTGGGGGTTACTGGGTTACGGGGATAGGGTGGAGGCATGGGCTTATTTAGGGTGCTTTTTCCAAGGGCCCATGCAGGATCGATGGGCCTAATGGCCTCCTTTGCACTGTAAATTCTATGATTCTACGAACTTAATGGAGTGAAATTTGTTTATGACCCATTTCTCGGCCCATTTGCAGAATATGCCAATGGCCTCCATTCTCTGTGTTTATTGAATTAATATAAATGCCTCTATACATCTTGTTAAAAAGCCAACATAAATACATTACTGGGTAAAACTGTTGTGAACACTGGTCTGGTGTTAACCTATGTATTAAGATGTATGTTCATCAAGTTTATCCAGGATAGGACCACATGATTTAGAATTAATTTTGACTTTAATTACAGTTCGGCAGACCACAACAGCAGCTACAACAACAACTCAGAGGCCAACTACAGCAGGTAGGTGATTATTAACCATAATTTGGGGTGGCACGGCAGCACAGTGGTTAGCACTGTTGCTTCACAGCTCCAGGGTCCCAGGTTCGATTCCCGGCTTGGGTCACTGTCTGTGCGGAGTCTGCACGTTCTCCCCGTGTCTGTGTGGGTTTCCTCCGAGTGCTCCGGTTTCCTCCCACAAGTCCCGAAAGACGCGCTGTTAGGTGAATTGAACATTCTGAATTCTCCCTCCGTGTACCCGAACAGGCGCCGGAATGTGGCGACTAGGGGCTTTTCACAGTAACTTCATTGCAGTGTTAATGCGAGCCTACTTGTGACAATAAGGATTATTATAAATATCATTACTGGCTTGGGCACTTCATGCTCCTCCCCTCTGGGATGCGCTAGTCCCTCATAGGCGGAGCTCTGGCGGGTGTGAATTGGTGCAGGTATTTACAAACTGGGATAAACGCAAAATACTGTGGATGCGGAATCTGAAACAAAATCAGAAAATACTGGACAACCTCAGCAGGTCTGACAGCATGGGGATGTCAGAGGTAGGTTCTTTACCCAGAGAGTAGTGGGGGCATGGAATGCACTGCCTGTGGTAGTAGTTGAGTCGGAAAAGTTAGGGACCTTCAAGCGGCTATTGGATAGGTACTTGGATTAGGGTAGAATAATGGAGTGTAGGTTAACTTCTTAAGGGCAGCACGGTAGCATTGTGGATAGCACAATTGCTTCACAGCTCCAGGGTCCCAAGTTCGATTTCGACTTGGGTCACTGTCTGTGTGGAGTCTGCACATCCTCCCCGTGACTGCGTGGGTTTCCTCCGGGTGCTCCGGTTTCCTCCCACAGTCCAAAGATGTGCAGGTTGGGTGGATTGGCCATGAAAAATTGTCCAAAATTCTATGATTAACCTAGGACAAAAGTTCGGCGCAACATCGTGGGCCGAAGGGCCTGTTCTGTGCTGTATTTTTCTATCTCTATCTCTATCTCTATCTCATCTGTGGTGAGAGAAGGGGGCTAACGTTTCAAGTCTGGATGACTTTTTGTCAACGTTGGGTAGAACTGGACATAGAGTCAGCTTTACACTGTTGTGGGGAGGGGGGGGGGGGCTGTATTGGGGGGCCAGGAGAGGTGGAGATTGACAAAGATGTGAAATGAAAATGAAAATCGCTTATTGTCACGAGTAGGCTTCAATGAAGTTACTGTGAAAAGCCCCTAGTCGCCACATTCCGGCGCCTGTTCGGGGAGGCTGGTACGGGAATCGAACCGTGCTGCCGGCCTGCTTGGTCCGCTTTAAAAGCCAGCGATTTAGCCAAGTGAGCTAAACCAGCCCCTTTGTTGTGAACAGAAAGATAAAAGGAATGTAAACGGGAATGATTATGATGTGGAGATGCCGGCGTTGGACTGGGGTGAGCACAGTAAGAAGTCTTACAACACCAGGTTAAAGTCCAACAGGATACCTCGCCATTCACCTGAGGAAGGAGCCGCGCTCCGAAAGCTCGTGTTTGAAACAAACCTGTTGGACTTTAACCTGGTGTTGTAAGACTTCTTACTAGGAATGATTAAGGCTAGGGAGGGTGCTGATAGTTTCACCTAAAAGAGATTAGAATGTGTTAATGGTGGAACAAAGGTAAGCAGTGTGTCTAACGTCAACTAGGAACAGGGAACCGATGGCCCACGTGGAATGGGGGGGGAGGGGGGGGGGGGGGGGGGGAGGAGAAGCAAGGGTGAGGGGAAAAGCAGATCAGTGGAAGAAATGAAAATAAATTGGTGGAAATATAAAATGGGGTGAAGGTGGAGGGGAGAGTTCACAGTCTGAAGATGTTGAACTAAATGTTAAGTGAGCAGCGAATGTAATAGACCAGATTGAAGGGGGGGCGCGTGAAGCTCTGCCTCACCTGGAAAGAGTGTTTAGGCCCTGGGATGTTGAGCAGGGAGGAGGTAAAGGGGCGGGTGTTACACCTTGTGCGATTGCATGGGAACGTGCTGTAGGAAGAGGGTGAGGTGTTGGAGGAATGGACCAGGGTATTCCGTGGAAACGTGCTGTAGGAAGAGGGTGAGGTGTTGGAGGAATGGACCAGGGTATTCCGTGGGAACGTGCTGTAGGAAGAGGGTGAGGTGTTGGAGGAATGGACCAGGGTATTCCGTGGGAACGTGCTGTAGGAAGAGGGTGAGGTGTTGGAGGAATGGACCAGGGTATTCCGTGGGAACGGTCCCTGCACAATGCTGACAGGGGGAGTGAGGAGAAGATGTGTTTGCTGGAGTTGGTGGAACTGATGGAGGATAATTCCTTGAATGTGTAGCATGAAAAATGAGGTCAGTGACAGCCCTGGAAACAGTGGCTTGATGCTTGGTGGTGGGTCATGGTCCAGGGGAAGGTGGGTGGAGAGTTGGCTAATTCCGGCCACAGCAGTTACTCCGCCAGCTGGGCTGGGAATTGCTTCCAATTCGCATTGGCAGAGTGTTTGCCCATTTGCATGTCCTGAATTGCGCCCCCCCAGTGGACATGTAAATTACACGCTATCCCGTCCCGGCGGCAACACTTGAAATGAAAATCGCTTATTGTCACGAGTAGGCTTCAAATGAAGTTACTGTGAAAAGCCCCTAGTCGCCACATTCCGGCGCCTGTTCGGGGAGGCTGGTACGGGAATCGAACCGTGCTGCTGGCCTGCCTTGGTCTGCTTTCAAAGCACGCAATTTAGCCCTGTGCTAAACCAGCCCTTAGAGCGGGATCTACCCGAATGGAGACAGAGTCCCATCGCGCGATTAGCCGGGTGTTTCCCGGCCCTCGGGACCGCTGATTTACACCACACTATCGAACGGACATTCAGATAGATCAGGGGCTGCAGCAAAGGCCAGACTTAGTTCCATCGAGGAGCCGCGCTCGCCAGAACCCCTCAGTACAGGGAGAGAGCCAGACCCCCCCCTCCGTGACCGAGCTCCCCCCAAGCCCCAAATTACCTCCAAGGGGGTCCTCTGCACTCCCCACACCCGTGCAGGGCACCTCCAGGACCTATCCATGTTGAGTAAAAAATACCAGCCTGGCACCTTGGCGGTGCCCCTTCCAGCTGGCAATGCCATCTGGTCATCTTGGCAGTGTCACACTGGCACCTTGTTGCAGTGCCAGGGTGCTCAGCTGGCGCCAGCAGTGCCAGGGTGTCACCCTGCCCAAAGGGCACGCACCCGGGGGCCTCCAATCCCCTGGGAGAGCCCATGAGCGCCGTTCCGTCTGGTCCCTGTTTGTGGAGACCAGCACTCGGGCGCTTGGCTGAGGTCTCCGAGCTGAGGAGGTTAGATCCCACGCCTTGGTTAGATATCGGGAATGTATATTAGTGTGTGACTGGCTGTCTCACTCTAATATGCAGATGCCAGAAAGTGATCCCACCCACAAAAGGCGGGATTCACATCGCCGCGCCCTGCGAGATCTGGCAAGCCGGGTTGATCCCGGAAGTGGAATCTCCCGGAATTTACTGGCCGTCGCCGCGCCACCTTTCTGGCATAACGTGGCTGGTAGGTCCCGCCCTTCCTCTCCAAAACGGAGACTCCAGCCCAATATATTTGCATTGGAGACAGTCAGAGATGATTCACCTCGGCTGATTCCTGGGGTGATGGTGTTAATTTATAAGGACAGGTTGAGCAGGTTGGCGGCTATATCATTGGAATTTCGTGGATCGAGCGGTGACCTTATTGACACAGAGAAGGTTCCGAGGGAGCTTTAACAAGCTGGATGCTCAGAGGATGCTTTCCCTCAAAGGGGGTCCAGAACTAAGGGCCACAGGATAAAAATGAGGGGTTTTCCATTGAAGACAAAGGTGGGGAAATATTTCTTCCCTCAGAGGGACGTTAGTCTCTGGAACTCCCTTCCCCAGGGAGCAGTGGAGGCTGGGACATTGAATATATTCAAGGCTGAGACAGACAGATTTTTAATTGACAAGAGAGGGTTACGGGGACAGGCAGAAACATTGAGTTAAATCCTCAATCAGATCAGCAATGACCGTATTGATTGATGGAACAGGCTCGAGGGGCTGAATGGCCTCCTCCTGCTCCTATTTCTTATAGTCCATAGATTTACTCTAACTGCAGGTTTCACTATCCATTTCAATTAAATAGCAACGGGCAAATGTGCTGATGCTAAACTACTTTGAGGCTGATTACACTGTGAAAGAACACAAACAAGTGGGAGCTCCAGGCTTAAGTATTGTTATGGCATTTATGTTTGCAAAGAAAGAAAGAATTCTAAAGCTCTGCAAGATGAGAATTATTCTGCCGATTCACAAGTTGCCACTTGTGGTTATTATCCGAAAAAGGTTACTTAAATACTGATTATTTAAAAGTGCATACATAATTATCAGATGCTTACTTTGATTTCCGATTTGCTACGATTTGTTTGATCTAGTTATTCGATCCGGAATAAGAAACCTGGATGTGGGTGATGAAACGACATTCAGCCTCCACGTGTCCTGGGTCCCCGCTGATTCCCTCGCTACACAGTACAGAGTGTCCTACGTAACTCTTAAAGGGGACCGTGCAGAAGAAGCGGTAAGCATGGTCTGTATAAGTTTTTGCACATTTTATTAGGAAAGGGCGTGTTCTTACGATTTACAAAATGTCAGGTAAATTATAGTTGAAAATTGGGAAACAGCATCTTTATTGGTTACATTCAAGGGCGTCCCGCACTTGCCAAGTATTTAACGAATTAACTCCGCCTTAGCTGAAAACAGGTGAAAAAAAACCTCAAAATAGTGTTATGGGTGAGGGTTTAGAGAATCCCAAAGTGTACCATGGAGTTCACCTGACCCACCACTTTTAATAGATTGTGGTATGGGGAGCACACGGCTCACTCTACTGGTATGGTACAACAGAAATGGACCAGTATTTTTAAAAACAAAACAATGTTTATTCTATGAACTCAAGTTAACCTTTTTAAAACAAACTGAATAGCTTATCAACCATTAATTCAAAGATAACCCCCAAAGAATACAACACTAAGTAATCCTTTAAACTGTCCATCTAAAAGACTTAACAAACCTTTAAACAGGAGCACATCAGGGTTTGCATTCAATACTGAAAACATTTATAATTCTGAATTCACCAAATGCTTAAGAGATAGTCCTTCATGGCAGAGAGAACAGCAGTACAGCTGCTTTGTCTGACTTCAGCACTGAAAAACGACCCCAAAAAGACAGAGACACACCCAAACTTTTCTCAAAGTGAAACTAAAAAGCAGAACCAGAGCTCAGCTCCATCCACACTCTGACATCACTGCAGTAACATGAGCAGTTAACCATTTCTTAAAGCGATATTCTCATGACAATAGGGAAAATTGGAAAAACCACTGAGTTATTTAAAAAGTAAGAGAGTAGCTAAAGTGAGTGTTGGTCCCTTAGAGGGTGAGACTGGGGAATTAAAAATGGGAAACAAGGACATAGCAAAAGTGTTGAACAGCTATTTTGTGTCTGTGTTACAGTAGAAGGCACTAAACAAATCCCGAGAATACGTGAAAATCTGTTCGTCGAATATATTCAACACTGAATTAGATAGAATTTTGCTCAACAAGGGAGTCGAGATGGTCAGGCAGGAACATGGAGTTGAGGCCACAATCAGATCAGTCATGATCTTATTGAATGGCGGAGCAGGCTCGAGGGGCCAGATGGCCACTCCTGCTGCCATTTCTTGCCTCTTTGTGTTTTTGGAGTGAAATGAAAGAAGAAAAAGCGACGCGAGGGAAAACATTTTCACGCAGCAAGTGGTTAAGGTCTGGAATGCACTGCCTCAGAGTCCGGGTGGCAGGTTCAATCGAAGACTGTTATCTGAAAAGGAAGAACGTGCCAGGTTACGCGGAGAAGACGGGTGAACGGCACTGGGGGAATTGCTTTCAGAAAGGCAGTGCAGAGACGATGGGCCGAATGGCTTCCTTCTGCACTGTAACCATTCTGTAATCCTGCGATTATTATTGGTAAGGATGAAACCAGAACTCTGAAGTTATAACCAGCACGGTGCGCATTTTCCCTCAATATTTTAGTTTGAAGTCAGAATTTGAACGTGAGCACCATTGTTTATTTGTCAGATTAATGATTGGAAGCGACTGAATTATTCCTGAAACTTTTACACCAAGGTAAAATCAGTTTGGTTTATGAGATTTAAAAACAGATGAAGTTTGGCCTTGCTAGTTGCTGCTAATGCTTTTGAAAATTGCCAAAGAAGTAAGTTGTGTACATAACATGTCGGCGCAACATCGAGGGCCGAAGGGCCCGTACTGCGCTGTAGTGTTCTATAACAGGCTAATAAATGTGAGAATGTTTATTTCCAACGCAAACATTTTCATGTCAGATATCAACTCTACATTTGGCCACAGTTATCACCAGTGCTGTTGTTTTAGCCTTGGGCGATACTGATCAATGGCGCCGAAGGACCTTAAATACATTAAGACCAAGAAAACTACAAAAATAGTTGGAAAAACCCAACAGCTCAGACGGTGGAGGAAACAAAGCTTGAATTTTCAATCCCAGATCCGGAGCATAGAGTTGGGTCATTTTCCCACCCTCCTCACCCACCCCCACACATTTCCCAAATCCTGCATGCCAACCTACAGCCCTCCACCTACCCCCATGGCCCTTGATACCCCCTATGCCAACTTCAAGCTAACTTACTGCTGACCTCTGACCCCCTCACCCATCAGGCCTAATCTTCCCAAGTCATGTCTCCCACTCCCGGCGAACAAAAATAGCGCATGACTGGGAGGCAGTTGCTGTTCTATATGGGCTGCTGCCTGGTAGGGGCAAGTCTAAGCTTTGTGGAGTCCTTTGGAGAAATGGGGTACACCTTTGGGGGGGTATGGCTACCAGTCCAGATATAGTCCTGAGACGCTTTCGGGAGATTATTAAAAGTAGACATGAGTGTGCGTCAAAAGTGCCTAAACACCTGGGAACCATCAAATGAACTGTCAAAAAATCAAAATTGTCAAAAGCAACTGCGCATGCATAAATCCCAACCTGGGGTCAACACCCCCATAAAAATGGCAGGTTCCGTGTTCAATGCAGGACTTCCATATTTTGGCCTCTTCCACCATTTTCACAACAATGAGGAGCCTCCACTGGGCTGCAGAAATTCAGGCCAGAGTTAACGCCTCCGGTTGATGACATGTTTTGTATTTTCTTATTCAGATTTCCAGCGTCTGGAATATTATGAATCATAGCATTTACAGTGCAGAAGGGGGCCATTCAGCCCATCGGGTCTATACCGGCCCTTGGAAAGAGCGCCCTAATTAAGCTCACACCCCCACCCTATCCCAGTAACCCAGTAATCCCACCTAAGCTTTTGGACACCAAGGGGCAATTTAGCATGGCCAATTCACCTAACCTGCACATTTTTGGTCTGTGGGAGGAAACCGGAGCACCCGGAGGAAACCCACGCACACACGGGGAGAACGTGCAGACTCCGCACAGACAGTGACCCAAGCCAGGAATCGAACATGGGATCCTGGAGCTGTGAGGCAGCAGTGCTAACCACTGTGCTGCTGTGCTGCTTTTGCCTAAATAAACTAGCACAACATAAATACATGTGCAATGCTGAAATAAAAACCAGTTGGTTTTAAAATATTGCCTGCTTCCATTCCTGTCTATCCAATTGTAGCCAGTGAACCTCCTGTAATGCTGTCTTTTCCCACTAAGGGACTGTTACCCCTGATGTCCCCTAAGGATCTGTCCTTGACCCCGCCACTCCTCACCTACATGCTGACCCTCGGTGACATGGCCAGAGTTCCCCGGCTGTTTGCTAGCGGTGGGACTCTCACTCCCCCTGCTGGCAGCACCCCCCCGGCCCGTGGGTTTCCCAGCGGTGTGGGGGGGGGGGCTTCAATGATAATTCCTATTGACAAGCAGCGGGAGCGGATAATCCCGTCGCCAGCAAACGCTGTGGCCAAATTCCCCGTCCTCGCTAGCAGCGAGATTCGCAACAGAGAATCCAGCCCATCGTCTGAAAACATAGCATCAGCTTCCACCTGTACACTGCTCACACCCAGCTCTACCTCGCTATCAGCACTCATGACCTGGGTGGCACAGGGGCGGCACAGTGGGTAGCACTGCTGCCTCACAGCATCAGGGACCCGGGTTCAATTCCCACCTCAGGTCACTGTCTGTGCGGAGTCTGCACTTTCTCCCCGTGTCTGCGTGGGTTTCCTCCGGGTGCTCCGCTTTTCTCTCACAGTCCAAAGATGTGCAGGTTAGGTGCATTGGTCATGGTAAATTGCCCCTTAGTGTCCCAAGGTTAGGTAGGGTTACAGGGATTGGGGTTGGGTAGAGTTCTCTTTCAGAGGGTCAGTGCAGACTCGATGGGCTGAATGGCCTCCTTCTGCAGTGTTGGGATTCTATGATTCCACTGCGTCTGTCCAACTACCTAGTCCTGGATGAGCTGCAATTACCTATAGTTAAATGCTGGGACGAATTAAGTCATTGTCTTCAGCCCCATCACAATTCCCATTCCCTTTCCCTTCCAGCTGATTGCACCTCCATCTCCAGCCACAGCCTCAGGCTGAACCAGACTGTTCGCAACCTCAATGTCCTAACGTGCTCACTAGCCCATATCCTCTCCAGAACATTGCCCACGCCTGCCCCTGTCTCAGCTCCTCCAATGCTCAAGCCCTCATTAGTATCCTGGTTGTCTCTGAGCTTGACTATTCCCAATACTCTTCTGCTCAGCTTCCCATCTTTCACCCTCCATACACTTCAGCTCATCCGAAGCTTTGTTGCCCATGTCCTAACTTGCAGCAAGTTCCGTTTACCAGCCGCTCCTCTGTGCTGTGTGGCAACGTGCCTCACTTTGAAATTCTTATCCTCATGTTGTAACCTCCTCCAGCCCACAGCCCTCTAATAGCCCGGCACACCTCCAATTCTCCCCTCAGTCCAGATTTCAATGGCTCAACCATTGATAAAAGTGCCTTCAGCTGCCTGGATATAGAGCTCTGAAATTCCTTCCCTAAACCTCTCTGTCTCTCTCTCCTCTTCTAAGATGCTCCATAACCTCCTTGAACATGCTTTAGACCACCTGGCCTGGTATCTGCCTCTTTGGCTTGCAGCTGATTTTAAAATCTGATTTGTGGTCCTGGGCTGGTTTTACTTTGTGAACGGTGCTATACAAATGTAGGTTTGTGCATGTGCGTTGTGGTGTGCAGAATTGACCGGTGACCCATTTTACTCAGGTGATAGTTCCTGGAAGACAGAGTGACCTTGTGCTCCAACCTCTTCTCTCAGACACTTGGTACAGAATCTCCGTGACGCCGCTCTACGCTGATGGAGAAGGCAGCCCTCTCACTGTTAATGGCAAGACGTGTAAGTGACGGAATTACTTGTGCTCATTTCACATGATCTTGTTGCATGGTGGTGGCCGTTTTGAGAGGCAAAATGGACAATTCCTGCTCCCATCTCCTACGATCTTATGCATTGGAACAGGGAACCGCATGGTAGGATCTGAGGGCCGATGGCAAGGCCATCATTTATTACCTGCCCCCTAATTGGCCCACGGAGATGGTGGTGAACTGCCCTCTCAATAACTGAGTGGCTTGCTCTGCCTTTTCGTCTGGCAATTAAGAGATAGCCAGATTGCTGTGGGCCTGCAGACAGGTGTCGGGAATGTGACTAAAGACATTGGTGAAGCAGATGGGTTTTACAGGCAATTCAGTAGTTTCAAGGTCACCAGGTAGAGCGAAACCAGGGAACTATAGGCCAGTGAGCCTAACGTTGGTGGTAGGGAAATTGCTAGTGTCCATTATTAAGGATTTTGTAGCACAGCATTTGGAAAGCAGTGGTATAATCAGACAAAGTCAGCATGGATTTACGAAAGGGAAATCATGCTTAACAAATCTACTGGAATTCTTTGAAGATGTAACTTGTAGAGCTGAGCAGGGAGAACCGGTGGATGTGGTTTATTTAGACTTGCAGAAGGCTTTTGACAAGGTCTCACATAGCAGATTGATATGCAGAGTTAAAGAGCATGGGATTACAGTTAGCATTTTGAGATGGATAGAAAGCTGGTTTGCAGACACGAATCAAAAAGTTAGAACAAATAGGTCGTTTTCCGATTGGCAGGCAGTGACTAGTGGTGTACCACAGAAATCTGTGCGAGGACCCCAATGTTCACATTGGGGCGGCACGGTGGCACAGTGGTTAGCACTGCTGCCTCACAGAACCAGGGTCCCGGGATCAATTCCGGCCTCGGGTCACTGTTTATGCGGAGTCTGCACTTTCTCCTTCTGCGTGGGTTTCCTCCGTATGCTCCGGTTTCCTCCCACAGTCCAAAGATGTGCAGGTTAGGTGAATTGGCTGTGATAAATTGCCCCTTTGTGTCCATTAGGTTTGGTGGGGTTACTGGGTTACAGGGATATGGTGGAAGTGTGAGCTTGAGTAGGGTGCTCTTTCCAAAGGCTGGTGCAGACTCGATGGGGCGAATGGCCTTCTTCTGCCCTGTAAATTCTACAACTATTTGTTCAGGATTTGGCGAGGGAACTAAATGTATTATCTCTAAATTTGCAGATGATACAAAGTTGGGTGGGAGGGTGAGCTGTGAGGAGGATTCAGAGATGCTTCAGTGGGATTTGGACAGGCTGAGTGAGTGGGTACATGCATGGCAGATTCAGTATAATGTGGATAAATGTGAGGTTCACCACAGATAGGAAGGCAGATTATTATTTGAATGGGTGTAATTTGAGAGAGGCGGATACTCAGCGAGACCTTGGTATCCTCGTGCATCAGTCGCTGAAAGTAGGTACAGCAGCCAGGAAAGAAGGCAAATGGTATGTTGGCCTTCAGAGCGAGTGGATTTGAGTAGAGGAATAGAGATGTTTCACTGCGATTATATAGGGCATTGGTGAGGCCACACCTAGAGTATTGTGGGCCGTTTTGGTGTCCTTATCTGAGGAAGGATGTTCTTGCTATGGAGGGAGGGCAGCGAAGGTTTACCAGGCTGATTCCTGGGATGGCAGGACTGTCATTTGACAAGAGACTAAGTCAGTTAGGATTATATTCATTGGGTTTAGAAAAGTGAGAGGGGATCTTATAGAAACTTATAAAATTCTAACAGGATTAGACAGGGTAGATTCAGAAGGAATGTTCCCGATGGTGGGGGAGTCCAGAACTAGGGGTCATAGTTTGAGGATAAGGGGTAAACCTTTTAGGACTGAGGTGACGAGAAATATCTTTGCCCAGAGAGTGGGGTGGATCTGTGGAATTCACTCCCACAGAAATAGTTGAGGCCAAAACGTTGTGTAGTTTTGAGAAGGAATTCGATACAGCTCTTGGGGTTAAAGGGATCACCGGATATGGGGGGAAGGTGGGATCAGGGTATTGAACTTGATAATCAGCCAAGGTGATAATGAATGGCGGAGCAGGCTCGAAGGGCCTAATGGCCTCCTCCTGCTTCTATTTTTTTATGTGTGTTTCTATGTATGATACAAACTTTTTCTTTCAATTTTATTCATTTAAATGAATTTAAACTTCCCAGCTGCCAGGGTGGGATTTGAACTCATGTCACTGGAGCATTAGTCCAGGCCACTGGATTACTAGACAAAGAAAATAATCACTGTGCAGCCATGCCTAATTAACAGACTTAACTTCAGAAGAAATGCTAACCTAATATGGCCTGTGCTTACTTCTAACCTGATTTATTATCTTGTTACACCCAAGGCTCGATGTTCCATTTGGAGAAAGAAAGACCAGGCTATATATATAGAGAAAGAATGATAGAACAGAAGAATAAAAAAATAAAGAGAAAAGACTGAATATGAAATGCCCATCTTCAAATCAGTGGCACTGGATCTTTTACTGAGAAGACAGGCTCTCAATTTAACATCTCATTTGACAGACAACACTTCTGACAGTGCAGCGCTCCCTCAGTACTGACCCTCTGACAGTGCGGCACTCCCTCAGTACTGACCCTCTGACAGTGCAGCACTCCCTCAGTACTGACCCTCTGACAGTGCAGCACTCCCTCAGTACTGACCCTCTGACAGTGCAGCACTCCCTCAGTACTGACCCTCTGACAGTGCAGCACTCCCTCAGTACTGACCCTCTGACAGTGCGGCACTCCCTCAGTACTGACCCTCTGACAGTGCGGCACTCCCTCAGTACTGACCCTCTGACAGTGCAGCACTCCCTCAGTACTGACCCTCTGACAGTGCAGCACTCCCTCAGTACTGACCCTCTGACAGTGCAGCACTCCCTCAGTACTGACCCTCTGACAGTGCAGCACTCCCTCAGTACTGACCCTCTGACAGTGCGGCACTCCCTCAGTACTGACCCTCTGACAGTGCGGCACTCCCTCAGTACTGACCCTCTGACAGTGCAGCACTCCCTCAGTACTGACCCTCTGACAGTGCGGCACTCCCTCAGAACTGACCCTCTGTCAGTGCAGCACTCCCTCCGTGCTGACCCTCTGACAGTGCAGCACTACCTCAGTACTGACCCTCTGACAGTGCAGCACTCCCTCAGTACTGACCCTCTGACAGTGCGGCACTCCCTCAGTACTGACCCTCTGACAGTGCGGCACTCCCTCAGTACTGACCCTCTGACAGTGCGGCACTCCCTCAGTACTGACCCTCTGACAGTGCGGCACTCCCTCAGCACTGACCCTCTGACAGTGCGGCACTCCCTCAGTACTGACCCTCTGACAGTGCGGCACTCCCTCAGTACTGACCCTCTGACAGTGCGGCACTCCCTCGCACTCATTGCTGCACTGGGGAGTGTCAGCTTCACCTTCTGCTCACATCTCTGAAGTGGGACTTGAATCTATGACTTTCTGACTCACTGAGCCAACAATACACCAAAGGGTTCAAAACAGTTTATTAATTTGAAGACCATTTGGAAAGAGTATATAATTATTTGTGACAATTACCTTTTGTTGTAGTGTCACTTTCTGGGCCATCCAACCTGCGAGTCTCTGAGGAATGGTACAATCGTTTTCGAATTAGATGGGACCCTCCTCCATCACCAACAATGGGCTACAGAGTGGTCTACACATCTGCCTCGGGTATTGCATTTTTATTATTGATTAGCGATACACGTAAATAGTTTTTATTTCCCTTTGCAAAATCTCCTGATTGCAGATGAATTTGCGTTGAGAACATTTTGTCATTTCTGTAAATTTGTTCGCTGTGTACAGTTTTGGGCTGGGATTTTCCCAACTTTCCCATTAGTGGGATCTTCCGTCCTGCCGAAGACCCTCCCCGCCACTGACCTCAGTCTCCTTGCCCAAGAAGGAATATACTTGCCATAGAAGGAGTGCAAGGAAGACTGATTTCCTGGGGTCACACGATTCCCCAGTGAGGACAGCTTGAGGAGATTGTGTCTATAATTCTCTGGCGTTTCGAAGATGGAGAGGTGACCATTAAAATGTATATGATTCTCAGAGGGATTGACAGTTGAGAGGATGTTTGCCCCTTGACTGGAGAGTCTAGGATCAGGAGTATAATCTCAGAGTAGGGGGCCGATGATTTCGCACTGAGATGAAGGTGAATTTCTTCACTCAGAAGTTGTGACTCTGGAATTCTCCACACCAGAGGGTTGCGTGCACCCCGTTGTTGAGTGGGATCAATAAAGCTTTGACTACTATGGGAATGAAGTGATATGGGGATAGCGTTGGAAGTTGAAGATAGATTTTCCAGCCATGAACTTATTGAAAAGTGGAGCAGACTTAAGGGGTTGAATCGCCAACTCTTCCTTCTGTGAAACGTATATTGGATATGGACTAGAATTTTCCGTTCGTTGGGAGTGCACACCCTCCCGTGGGTTTCCTGGGGGGTGGGGGGTGAGGGAGGGGGGGGGGGTCACAATGGGGAATCCCATTGACAGTTTATTATTTTACCAAGACGCGGTGGCCGATTTCATCCTCACCCACCCGCCAGCGGAACGTTGAGGATCAGGGTTTACATCCTGTGCAGTTTTAATCTGTGTTGATGTCACTATTGGGCTGCGTGGAAAACCACGATTCCCACCCTGATCCCCTGGGATTGCGCCTGCGCAGGAAGTTAGGTTGGAATGAACCCTGTGTTGGTACTCATACCTCAGGCAGCTCCTGTTAGATGTTCCTTGACTGAGCTGTAAAAATGTTTGTGAGGTGAGATGTGCAAACAGTTCTGGAGAGATCCTCCGATTCAACGCACGTTTCATCCCCCAATTTCCATAGTTTTTCTACTGACCCTGTTTAAAGCATCCTCACCCTTTTTGTGCTTTGCTGTGACCCTGACGTGTTCCAGCTACCCGTTTCCATTTAATGATGAGCATCATTAGAGGTTTGGCAGGGTGGCACGCTGGCACAGCGGTTAGCACTGCTGCCTCACAGCTGTCTGTGCGGAGTCTGCACGTTCTCTCCGTGTCTGCGTGGGTTTCCTCCGGGTGCTCCGGTTTCCTCCACAGCCCAAAGATGCACAGGTTAGGTGGATTGCCCACGCTAAATTGCCCTTTAGTGTCCAACGGTATGTAGGTTAGACGGGATTATGGGGATAGGATGGGGGATTTGGCCTAGGCCGGGTGCTCTTTCGGAGGGTCGATGGGCCAAATGGCCTCCTTATGCATTGTAGGGATTCTATGATTGAGAAGGTGTTTATGATCTCAGTAGAGTCAATAAATAGAAGAAACATAAACTCCCAATTATTTGCTCAGGGTATTCAGCCTGATTACCGCGGTTTAAAACAGAAGAATTTTTACTTTACAAGAATCAACAAAGCAAATATAGAATATAGTCAAATATGGAATATAGTTTTCATGTTTAACATGAGTTAAACATAAATTAACAGGCAAATTGTGGTGAAATCTAAACTATAAACTGCACAATAAATGGCAGATACAACTACGGCAAATCTTCTGAATAAGGAGCAGTCCAGTCAAATTTTAGTGACACAAAGTCCTTCAAACTCTGGCGTCCTCCTGGAGAACATCAGCTGCTCTGCTTCGGGGAGCTGGTCTGATTCTCGCCCAACAGCAGCGCACAATCAACTTGAGTTCCATAGGCAGGGTCTTCATCACAAGTGGCACCTGTCTGCAGAACTTGGTCAACTCGGCCTGGGTGTAGTACACCCACCAATGTCATCTTTCAGAAATAGGAACGGCCGCAGCAACTTACTCTCGTTGTTCGTTCTCAGCTTCTGGATCTAGCCCCTTGTTCACAGCTTGTCTGTTATGCTGCAGTGCACTCAGCTACTGCTGCTGTCCAGTTTGGACTGATCTGTGTCCTTTTATATGTTTGACAAAGGTTTTGTTTCAACGTCCATATTTCCGGTTTCGTTTCTGTGCCTGGCTTTTCCGCTGCCCGTTCAGTTTCATTTTCGGTTCAGGTTCTGTTTTGAGGTAGGGTCTGCCCTGAAAACATACAAATTAAATTTTAAAATGTAGGTTCCCTCACAAAGAAAATGCGAGCAAAATGCTGGAAATCTGAAATGAAAACAGAAAATGCAGGAAATTCTCGGGCAGGACGCACAGCCTCTGTGGAAAGAGTTAACGATAGAACTGATGGTTAACAAGTTGTGGTATTATCATAACTGTAAGAACTGCAAGAGTTAATGAAATGTCTGGAGTAGCCACCAGAGGGAGCTACAGATACAAGTATATAGGGCATTGATGCTAAGCCTTGTGGGTGAGAGTAGTCCCAGGAGTTAGCTCGAGATGGTCAGAAGTATTATTAGTGTGAGTGAGAGCAGATCATAGTTTATACCAGTATTAAGATTAGTTGTAGATGAGTGTAGTTTATATGTTAACAATCAACTGTGTATTATTTAGAAGTACGTGACGAATCCAAATTAGTAGTGTTAATAAATTGATAGCTTTGTTTGAATTCAAGCTGTTTTTGTGGTCTTTGTGAACACTTACGCCAACCATCCTGAATACAGCAACAGAAAAAACACCACACAAGTGATGACTAGTTGTTAGAGGATTATGGCTCCTCTAATGTTTAGATCAGATTCTGAACTGAAATTCAGGGAGAGGAAAATCTAACAACCTTTGGGAATTATTAACCTGTGCGAATCACCTGTTTCTGTTTGAATTCAGCACCAGGTCCGACACTGGATACATTTGTGGGAGATGATGTGAACACAATGGTAATCCTTAACCTGCTCAGCAGCACTGAATACATTGTCAAGCTCTTTGCCACATACTCCACTGGCTCCAGTGACGCACTCGTTGGAAGAGCCAAGACGCGTAAGATCCATTTTCATTTGACCTCAGCACCATTCTTGTATTGACATGACCATCTATCACTTCTCCAAGTATTTCATGCACCTTTGATGATGAGGTCATCTATTTTTCACTAAATATCTCGAGGAAGAATGCTAATTGAGAGGATTCAACGTGGTCTTTTGCAAGTCGTGCAACAGAATTTTTAACATATCCCAGCGATGCAGATTGAACGTTGGTCCAGCAATGGTCTGACAAAGTCCTCCTCCATCAGTATGGTGACATGGCTGCTTCACAGCGCCAGAAACCCGGGTTCGATTCTGGCCTTGGGTGTCTGTCTGTGTGGAGTTTGCACATTCTCCCTGTGTCTGAGTGGGTTTCCCCGGTTTCCTCATAAAGATATGCAGTTTAGATGGATTATCCATGATCACTCGGGCAGGGAGTTATGGGGATAGGGCGGGAGAGTGGGCCGAGATAGACCGTTCTTACTGAGGGTTGGTGCAGACATTTTTTTTTAATAAACATTTTATTGAGGTATTTATGGTTTTATAACAATAACAGAAGAAACAGTGTACATACAAATATAAACATAGTGCAAAAGCCGTCTTCCTCTCTCACAGGTCCCACCTTTTCTAACCCCTACTCTAAACTAAACCAGACCTCAATCCCCCCCCCCACTTCTGCTGACGGTTAATTTTCCCCAAAGAAGTCGACGAATGGCTGCCACCTCCGGACGAACCCGACCATTGACCCGAAAGAGAAAATGCTGGAGAATCTCAGCAGGTCTGGCAGCAGCTGTAGGGAGAGAAAAGAGCTAACGTTTCGAGTCCAGTAACTCTTTGCCAAAGCTCAACAAAGCTTTGTCAGAAACCCTCCCTTCTCCCACCCACCCTCTGGAAACTACCCTGTCCTGTATCCCCCTTGGTGTTAGGAGTGGGAAGGTTGAGACCTGCCTGCGTAGGAAGTCCCGAGCCTGCAGGTACCTAAACTCATTTCCAACCGTCAATTCAAATTTCTCCTCCAGCTCCCTCAGGCTGGGAAAGCTCCCCTCCATAAATATATCTCCCATCCCCTCGATCCCTGCTCTCTGCCATCTCCAGAACCCTCCATTTAGCCTCCCCGGGGCAAACCGGTGATTATTACAGATTGGGGACGAGACCGATGCTCCCTCTGCTCCCACATGTCTCCTCCATTGCCCCCAGACTCTCAGGGCCGCCACCACCACGGGGCTGGTGGAGTACCGCGCCGGCGGGAACGGCAGAGGCGTAGTTACCAACGCTCCCAAACTAGTGTCCTTGCATGATGCCGCCTCTACTCGTTCCCACACTGACCTCCCCAACCACCCACAGGGTTGGTGCAGACTTGATGGGCCAAATGGCCTCCTTCTGCACTGTAGAAATTCAATGGATTCTATCTGCAATGAATATCCATCTCCTCCATTGCTTTCCACGAAGTTTAATCTTGACCCATCCCAGTCTGTTCCGAATTCAGGCTTTGGTCAAAGAAATAATGAATTTGTTTCTTGCTCCCTTTCTAGTAGCTCCTCAGAGAAGGGATATTGTGAGAACGGAGAGATTCCCCCATCTTCCCCTCCCCATTATTGACGTTATAATTCCCTTCGCTTACCCTGAGTGTTATGAAGCTGCATTAAGACCAGTTGAATCACAGATACTGAGTTAACCAGCCAGTGAAGGAAATGTGAGATGTGTTTTCCCCTGACAGAAAGATGGCAGTTTGAGAAACACACACAAACCATTAACACTAACAGAGAAGTTTGAATTTAACACCAGACAGCACAGAACAAGGCCATTTGGCCCATCCCGCCCTGTGCTGGCTCTTCACTTTTGTCCCATTTAGTGCCACTCCCCTCTGCTCCTGCCCCAGTGCCCTGCAATTATTTCCCTTTTCATTTATTGATGCAGTTTTTGGAAGTTCCTATTTCAGTTGCTGTGGGATATTTATTGTTCAATATTTCGTATTTTACTTTGTAACCATCAGCAAAGGCTGACGAATAAATAGAGTCAAATATCAACAACTGCTTTTGAACTCCCATCCTGCCAAGATATGTTTTACATTGCAGCCATTCTAAGGATTGGAGTACGTCATTGCAGTGTTAATGTAACTCTACTTGTGGCAATAAAGATTATTAACAAAACAAGTGGAGTTGCCACTAGCTATGTCTATGGATGTAGACATTGGATGTTGATGCAATGGTTCCTACTGCTTTCATGTTGCAGACACTTCATTATCTGGTCATTCTGAGGGTCTCTGTTAGTGCTGGCCCTCTCTCTCAGTGGATAGCAATCTCACCTCTGCGTCAGGAGCTTGTGGGTTCAAGTCGCACTTCAGAGACTTGAGCACAAAATCTAGCTTTGAGTCTTCCTGTGCAGTACTGAGGGAGTGCTGCACTGTTGGAGGCGCTGTCTGTCAGACGAGACCTTAATGGAAGGGGCAAGGGAGCTTCCCCCCCGGTTTCTTGGCATGAAACAGGGGCTGATTTAGCACAGTGGGCTAAGACAGCTGGCTTGTAATGCACAACAAGAGCAGAAGGGCGGGTTCAATTCCCGTACCAGCCTCCCCGAACAGGCACCGGAATATGGCGACTAGGGGCTTTTCACAGCAACTTCATTGAAGCCTACTTGTGACAATACACGATTATTATTATTATGACAACAGGTGCCGCGAAAGCAAATGTCCTGTTTGTTGTTGCTTTTGGGAGCTTGCTGTGCACAAATGTTTCCCCTGTTACAACAATGGCTACACTTCTAAAGTGATTAATTACCTGTAAAGAGCTTCGGGACATTCCAAAGTGACGGAAGGAGCTCGGGTAATGTAAGCTCTCTGTCATATTCAGCGTGCTGGTACTTAACACTCTTCTCGTTGTCTCCTGCAGTGTACCTCGCCGTGACAAACCTTACTCCGTACCAAGTCCGGATGACCAGTATGTGTGCACATTGGCAGCTGCATAGACATGCCACCACCTACAGAATAGTCATTGAGTCTCTCCGAGGTAAGAGAAAGAGGTAAAGGTGTTTCCCGAGGGCTCACCGGACACACAGTATATTTAGGAGAGATTTGGGAGCGGACAGTGACATTAGGAGGATGTGGTTGGTATGGGGCAGTAGTAAGTGTTGGATATAACTTTGTTGGTGACTGCAACAGGAGCAGAGAGCAATTTTCAAAGATGACATGGTCAAGAGTGTGGGGAAGGATCATACTGAAGTTGGCACCTTGGACTGGATTCCCGGCCGGCGGGACGCTCCATTTTGCCGGCAGCCCGGGGGGTTTCCCGACGGCGTGGGGCTGCCCCACAATGGGAAACCCCATTGATCAGCCGATGAATCGGAGAGTCCCAATGGTGTGACACACCGCGGCGGGACGGAGAAACCCGCCCCTTATTATTGGGGGTTCTTTGGCCATTTTCCACAGAAGGCATTTCGAAAGGAATTTCTTCCGCCATGGAATCAGACAGCACTGAAAGAGGCTGCATCGTCCCTACTTGTCTGGATGAGTGCAGCTTCAACAATACTCAAGAAACTCAGCACCTTCATGGGCAAAGCAGCTCGCTTGTCTGGCGCCCCATCCACCACCCCCAACATCAAGTTCTTCCATCGCTGACGCACAGTGCCAGCCGTGTGTACCATCTACAAGATGCACAGCAGCAACTCACCAATGCTCCTTCCAAACCTGTAGCCTCTACCATCTGGATGGACAAGGGGAGCAGACGCATGGGAAGAGCGCCACCTGCAGGCTCCCCTCCGAGTCACTGGGACAATATTCCTTCATTTTCACACTGGGTCAAAACCCTGGGCCGGGATTCTCCCCTACCCCGCGGGGGGTCCCGGCGTAGCAGAGTGGCACCAACCACTCCGGCGTCGGGCCTCCCCAAAGGTGCAGAATTCTCCACACCTTTGGAGGCTAGGCCCACACTGGTGCGGTTGGCGCCACGCCGACTGGCACCAAAACCGGCGCCAACGGCCCTTGACGCCCACCGGCCGGTGTCGGGGTTGGCCGAAAGGCCTTCGCGGTCCGCGCATGCGCCAGTGCGTCAGCTGCCGATGACGTCACCACCGGCGCATGCGCGGTGGAGGGGGTCTCTTCCGCCTCTGCCATGGTGGAGGCCATGGCAGTGGCGGAAGAAAAAGAGTGCCCCCACGGCACAGGCCCGCCCGCCGATCGGTGGGCCCCGATCGCCCCGCGCCCCCCAGGACCCCAGGGGCCCGCTCGCGCCGCCAATCCCGCCGCCACCAGAGGTGGTTGAAACCACGGCGGCGAGATTGGCCTCTCGGCGGCGGGATGTTGGCCCATCGTGGGCCGGAGAATCGCTGCGGGAGGCACGCCGATCGGCGCAGCGTAATTCCCGACCCCGCCAATTCCCGGGTGGCGGAGAATTCCGGCCACGGCGGGGGCGGGATTTACGCCGGCCCCGGGCTATTCTCCGACCCTGTGGGGGGTCGGAGAATTTTGCCCCTGGAACGCCCTCCCTAACAGCACTGTGGGTGTACCTGCATCAGACGGAATGTAGCGGTTCGAGAAGGAATCTCACTACTGTGTGTCCAATGAAGGAAGGGCAATAAATACTGGTCTAATTTGCCAGTGACATCCACATCCCAGGAATGAATAAAGAAACAAATTGGCCCATTGTGCCTGGGCCTCTTTGAAGAAATAAACCACTTCGACCCTCCAAAATATCCTTTGTAAGTTTATATTCAGTTGCCTTCTGAGTGGATTCAGATGAAAGACTCAGACGAAGTTGGAGGGATGTTGCACAGGGGTCATGTTGAGCATTTATCTGCCCTTATTGTTAGTAGTAACTCTGAGCTTAACTGTATTTGAACAAGTGTTTAGCTTGTATAAAAGAATTGAACACATGTCAGAGCCAGTTCTCCACGTGCAGCATCCACATATTTGCACTTTAATAAATGTGCTTGAGGTTGAGTCATTGCTTCAGACTGAACATAAGCCAGATGCCCAGAGAGCTGACACAAACATTTGTAAAAGTGGGGATTGAATTTCTGCTCAGTGGCTATGAATGGACCCAATTCAGGGTCTTTCACACCTTTTCTTAACATCGGGACGCTTTCACATTGAAGTTTGGACACTAATTACTCGACACAGGAAAACTCTGTTTCTCCAAAGTAACGACCTGCATTTGGCCGACAAGCAGCAGTTTAAATTACTCGGCACTTAAAGTCTGCCCAACTCTTGATGTTGAAGTGACAGAGGTGAAGTGCTAAAACAGCACCATAATAATAATCAGCACTGTTAACTTTACCCTGCCCTCTCCATCCTATCCAGTATTTGAGCAAGCGTTTGATTTCTTTGACAGCTCTCTTTGGCTAAATGGGGAGTTTCAAGGATCCCGTATTGAAGAGCATTTCATGAGGCGCGCTTCCTACACTGACGGAATCATAAAGCGAGAGACAGCTCAGTTTTATTAGCACAGTGTTGGGGAGTCATTGTGCCTTACGGGTGATTGCAACAGAACCGACCTACCGCAGTTAGATGCCAGAATTCCTCCCTTCATAGTTTGCATGTGTTCTATATAATACGTCGACACAAGGGGGGTGAAAAGACTGGATTGATTCTACTTGGTTCCGTTCTTTTTGCCAAAGAAAAGTCTCTCAATGGTTTTATTTTACGTTTCTTGAATATAGGAGCAAAGAGCTCCTTGGCAATCTTCCAAAGAGAGTTTCCACTGGCAAAGCATTCTATAGTAACCGTCCTTTGATTTTTGCAGTGGTTTGAAGATCAAGTTTCAAATCACTCATTTCAGAGTCAAAAAACATTCAGATCCACTTTGCTGAGGAGGAGATATTTCTCAGTTGCATCATCCTCACAAGGGGGCTGGCAGTGAGGGCTGCTGAGCACCTTGTATTATTGGGTGAAAGTTATTATATTGGTGTATAAAGTCGAGGTGAGACTTTTCCTATTCTTCACGGGATGTGGTCGTCACTGGCTGGGCCGGCATTGTTAATACCCATCCCAATTGCCCTTGAGAAAGGTGGCCGTGAGTTTCCTTCTTGAGCCGCTGGCGTGGGTACACCCATAGTGCTGTTAGGGAGGGAGTGCCAGGATTTTGACCCAGCGACAGTGAAGGAACGGCCGATATATTTCCCAGTCAGGGTGGTGTGTGGTTTAGAGGCAGTGGGGTTCCCATGTACCTGCTCCCCTTGTCCTTCCAGGGGGTGGAGGCCGTGGGTTTGGAAGGTGCAGTTGGATGACCCAGTTTAGAGTGCCTGTATTCACTGGAAGGATGTATTAGGCTTAGAGCACTGTAGATTCACCAGAAGGACACTGGCCTAAAATGGTTAAATTATGAGGGCAGGCTGCATGTATTTCCTCTTGGACGGAAGATTAAATGGTGAGGTTCCTGAGGTGCTTAAGCTGATTAAAGGATTTTATCGGGCGAAACTATTTTTGCTGGTGCAGTGGTGAAGGTTAGGGGGGGTAGGAGTACAGGACGAGGGTAAATAACCTTAAAATGAGCACTGCCAGAGCAATCAGGCTGTGCAACATGGCTACCGATATCCTTCTGCGCATACGCATTCTCGTCCGCACGCACAGAGGTCCAATGACGCACACACACCCAGCAACTCACTTTGCTCTCTAACTTTGTTATTAGAATGTGCTCCTAATTTGTGTCTTCCATGGACCGCACACATCCCTGAGTCGGCAGGTTGCTGGGAATGTCGAGCACACAGGCATTTCACTGATACTTGGAGGAAGTGCTGCAGTATTTTACCATGTGTGGCAGGGGCAATTCAGAACCTTGACTGAATGCCAAGATTCAGCTCACTGTAATGGTTTCAGCCCGATTGCTGTGGCAGGAGACACAGTGCTAATTTTAAGGCTATTTACCCTCGTCCTGTACTCCTACCCCCCTAACCTTCACCACTGTACCAGTGAAAATAGTTTTGCCCTATAAAATCCTTCAATCAGCTTAAACACCTCAGGAACCTCACCATTTGGGGCTGGTTTAGCACAGGGCTAAATGGTTGGCTTTGAAAGCAGACCTAGGCAGGCCAGCAGCACGGTTCAATCCCCGTACCTGCCTCCCTGAACAGGCGCCGGAATGTGGCGACTAGGGGCTTTTCACAGAAACTTCATTTGAAGCCTACTTGTGACAATAAGCCATTTTCATTTCATTTTCTGTCATCTCGCAATTTATGAACACTGCAAACACACGTTGCTAAATATTCAGTGATCTGAAAGGCAGGAAGGCAAACTGTGGCCATGTTGTCACTGAGCTCACTGATTCTAGCTGTTTAGTGAAGATGCAGAATCCAGCGTTAAACATGTTCTGGCACGCTTGCAGATGTCTTCAGTTTAAGAAGGTTCAATGAATTAATGACGTTGCAGAAGTAAATATGATTTTGCAAGTACTGACAACCACTTTATTTTGATGCATCCAGAACCTTGACTGAATGCCAAGATTCAGCTCACTGTAATGGTTTCAGCCCGATTGCTGTGGTAGGAGACACAGTGCTAATTTTAAGGTTATTCACCCTTGTCCTGTACTCCTACCCCCCTTAACCTTCACCACTGCACCAGGTACATAGCTCTTGAAAATAAATAAACTGGGTTCATGTTGCGCATTCCCCAGTATAAAGATGGCAGCCATGCATGGGGCCTTGTGCGCATTGTCCTCTATAAAGGTGGTGGCTGTGCCTGGATCCTGGTGCACATTGTCCTCTACAGTGATGGCAGATGTGCATAGGCTCTGGTGCCCACTGTCCTATATAAAGACGGCAGCAGTGCACACGACTTAGCATGCTCAGCATTGGCAGTAAATGCAGCCTTAAAACTAGAGCCAGACTGGTCAGGGGTGATTTCAGGAAACACTTATTCACACATTGTGGTCGCCTGGAAAACTTTCCCCGAAAAGGCTGCTGAGGCTGAAGGTCAATTGAAAATTTCAAAATGGCGATAAATATTGATCGGGTATTAAGGGTCATGAAGCAGGTTAGATGCAGAAATCTAATTGAATGGTGGGACAAGATGGAGAGCCTGATTGGCCACCTCCTCCTCCTGTATTCTTGGCTGAAACATTGCGACTTTTCTCCTGGCATCTGCCTTTATTATTAACCATGTCAACGTGCAAGCTATACATCCACAAATCTATGTTATTCTGTGACTCCTTCCGTTAAATGATACACAAAATGATACATATGATGGATCTGAGACCAGTGCCAAAGCAGTTCTGGGAAAGTGTAAGAAATACGGATGTACGAGAGGAACAGATTGGGATTTGGTGAAGATTACATTTCTACCTGCCTGTCTGAATCCTGACGCACATCTCTCCCAATTCACACTGTTGAGGGCAGCATCAGTTCTTCTTGAATAGAAATGTCACAGAGGTACACAGGTACTGGCTTTATGCACCACCATTAGGGAGACGTAGCGTCTCAGATTTAACCCCTTTGGTTATTTTTACCTAAGCATAGAGATGGGGTTCAGCTGGAATATCCCCCCCCCCACACTCGCCCATGATTGTACTGGAATCTTGGTAGCATTCCAATAAACCCAATTATGTCCTTTGGTAAATTTCAGATGGAAAGAAGGAAGAGGGGATTGTCGATGGAGGCACGTCCCGTCATTGTTTCTACAACCTCATTCCAAACAGCAAGTACAAAATCAGTGTCTTCTCCCAGCTGCAGGAGATAGAGGGGCCAGCTGTGAGCTTACTGGAGACAACAGGTAAGGGACTGTTTACCCTCAATGTGTCACTGTACCTCCTCCAATCGTCTTCCATTTCATTTCAGCCATTTCACACTTTAGGAGGTTTTGTGGGGCAGTGTCACATCAAACAAGACAATCTTATTTTATTCCCCTAAATGAAGCAAAGTAGTCATTGTGCAGAGAATTGTTGGGGTTAGAGTCTAAATGTTACCAGATGTTGATCACAGTCTATAGGAATGGAAAACATGAAGACTGGCAAACGTCATAGAAATCCTTCCGGGTTAACAGAAAAATGTCATTTATATATCACCTCTCATTTAGTAAGACTTCCAAGGTGCTTCAGAGGAGCCTTTCTCAAATTCTCCCGGCCCAAGACAAAGTTACCTGCTCCGGAACTCCATGGGTCTTTGCCTTCCTTCCCTCCTGCAGTTCCACTGACGCTTTCCTGTCGCTGCTGAGACTGACAAAGCTGCCAGCCAATCATATTGGCCAGCAGCTCCAGGGGGCAGGACTTCCACCCCAATGACGGGGCGGAAGACCCATTCGACCCTCGTTAGTCTTTCTGGGCAGCGCTTTATGGATGGGGTGAGGCGGGGGGGAGGGGCTTTCCTGGGGTATACCATGCCTACCATTCAAACCCTGGGGTATACCATGCCTACCATACAAAATCACACCACCCCACATTTTATTCAGCCTTGACTGTGGGCTGGTGCACAACATGACAATGATCAATGGCTACAACATCTTGGCACCACCACCTAGAAGTTCCTCTCTGACTTGGAAACATATCGGCCATTTCTAATAATAATCGTTTATTGTCACAAGTAGGCTTCAAATGAAGTTACTGTGAAAAGCCTCTAGTCGCCACATTCCGGCACCTGTTCGGGGAGGCCGGTACGGGAATTGAACCCGCGTTGCTGGACTTGTTCTGCATTACAAGCCAGCTGTTTAGCCCACTGTGCTAAACCAGCCCCCTTCTTCACTGTCGCCGGGTCAAAATTCTATAACTCCCTCCCTGACAGCGCTGTGGGTGTACCTACACCTCAAGGACTGCAGCGGGTTCAAGAAGGAGGCTCACCACCACCTTCTCTTTTTTTTTTAAAATTTTTTTATTGGAATTTTTTGCAGAAAATATAACAAAAAGTATAGCAAAAAGCAGTAATATGCAACTAACAGCCCCATAACACCCACAATTCCCCCCATACCGTAACATCACATGTATCACATTCCCCCAACCCCCCCCCCCAAACAAGAGAACTTAACCATAAATTAAAATTAGATAAATCAAATTTAAATAAAATAAGCCAACATAATCAACGCCCCCCCCCCACCCCCCCACCCCCCCCGGGTTGCTGCTGCTACTGTCCCAGTACCCTATCGTTGAGCCAGAAAGTCGAGGAAAGGTTGCCACCGTTTAAAGAACCCTTGCACCGATCCTCTCAGGGCGAATTTAACCTTCTCAAGCTTAATAAAGCCCGCCATGTCATTGATCCAGGTCTCCACGCTTGGGGGCCTCGCGTCCTTCCACTGTAGCAAAATCCTTCGCCGGGCTACTAGGGACGCAAAGGCCAGCACACCGGTCTCTTTCGCCTCCTGCACTCCCGGCTCTACCCCAACCCCAAAGATCGCGAGTCCCCATCCTGGCTTGACCCTGGATCCCACCACCCTTGACACCGTCCTCGCCACCCCCTTCCAGAACTCCTCCAATGCCGGGCATGCCCAGAACATATGGGCATGGTTCGCTGGACTCCCCGAGCACCTGGCACACCTATCTTCACCCCCAAAGAACCTATTCATCCTCGTCCCAGTCATGTGGGCCCTATGCAGCACCTTGAATTGGATGAGGCTAAGCCGCGCACACGAGGAGGAAGAATTTACCCTCTCCAGGGCATCAGCCCATGTCCCGTCTTCGATCTGTTCCCCCAGTTCCCCCTCCCACTTCGTTTTCAGCTCCTCTACTGACGCCTCTTCCTTCTCCTGCATAAGCTTGTAGATATCGGATATCTTCCCCTCCCCGACCCAGACCCCCGAGAGCACCCTGTCACTCACCCCCTTCGCGGGGAGCGCAGGGAATCCCTCCACCTGCCGTCTAGCAAATGCCTTTACCTGCAGATATCTAAACATGTTTCCCGGCGGGAGCCCAAATTTCTCTTCCAACTCCCCCAGGCTCGCAAACCTTCCGTCGACAAACAGGTCCTTCAGCTGTCTAATGCCCGCTCTATACCATCCCCGAAATCCCCCATCCATGTTCCCCGGGACGAACCTATGGTTCCCCCTTAACGGAGCCTCCATCGAGCCCCCCACTTCTCCCCTATGTCGCCTCCACTGCCCCCAAATCTTGAGGGTAGCCGCCACCACCGGACTCGTGGTATACCTCGTGGGAGGGAGCGGCCACGGCACCGTTACCAGGGCCCCCAGGCTTGTATCCCCACAGGACGCTCTCTCCATCCGTTTCCATGCTGCCCCCTCCCCCTCCATCACCCACGTACGCACCATCGACACGTTGGCCGCCCAGTAATACCCCGAGAGGTTGGGCAACGCCAGCCCCCCCCCCCCCCATCCCTACTCCGCTCCAAGAAGACCCTCTTCACCCTCGGGGTGCCATGCGCCCAAACAAATCCCATGATGCTGCTGGTCACCCTTTTAAAAAAGGCCCTAGGGATAAAGATGGGCAAGCACTGGAAGAGGAACAAGAACCTCGGGAGAACCGTCATTTTGACGGATTGCACTCTGCCCGCCAGCGATAGCGGCACCATGTCCCACCTTTTAAATTCCTCCTCCATCTGTTCCACTAGTCTGGTGAAGTTAAGCTTATGAAGAGCCCCCCAACTCCTGGCCACCTGCACCCCCAGGTACCTGAAACTCTTCACTGCCCTCCTGAAGGGGAGCCTCCCAATTCCCTCCTCCTGATCTCCCGGGTGCACTACAAATACCTCGCTCTTTCCTAAGTTCAGCTTATAGCCCGAGAAGCCCCCAAATTCCGCTAACAGTTCCATCACCCCCGGCATTCCCCCCTCTGGGTCCGCCACATATAACAGCAGGTCGTCTGCATACAGCGATACCCGGTGCTCCTCCCCCCCCCGCACCAGACCCCTCCACTTCCCTGACTCCCTCAACGCCATGGCCAGCGGTTCAATCGCCAGTGCAAAGAGCAGGGGGGACAGGGGACACCCCTGCCTGGTCCCACGATAAAGCCTAAAATACTCCGATCTCCTTCCATTTGTGACTACACTCGCCATCGGCGCCGCGTAAAGCAGCCTCACCCATTTGATGAATCCCTCCCCAAATCCAAACCTCTCCAGCACCTCCCATAGGTACCCCCACTCAACTCTATCAAACGCCTTCTCTGCATCCAGCGCCACCACTATCTCCGCCTCCCCCTCCACTGCCGGCATCATGATAACATTGAGCAGTCTCCGCACATTCGTGTGGAGCTGCCGCCCCTTGACAAACCCTGTCTGATCTTCATGAATTACCTCTGGCACACAATCCTCTATCCTGGTAGCCAGGATCTTCGCCAGCAACTTAGCGTCTACGTTAAGGAGTGAAATAGGCCTATATGATCCGCACTGCAAGGGGTCCTTATCCCGTTTTAGGATCAAAGAGATCAGTGCCCGCGACATCGTCGGGGGCAAAGCCCCCCCCTCCCACGCCTCATTGAAAGTTCGCACCAGCAGGGGACCCACCAGGTCCGCATATTTTTTGTAAAATTCTGCCGGGAACCCGTCCGGCCCCGGGGCCTTACCTGACTGCATTTGCCCGATCCCCCTGACTAGCTCCTCCAACTCTATCGGCGCCCCCAGCCCCTCAACCAGCCTCTCTTGAACCCTTGGGAAACATAGCCTGTTCATGAAGCTCTCCATCCCCTCTCTCCCCCTCGGAGGTTCCGACCGGTACAATCCCTCGTAAAAGTCCCTAAAGACCCCGTTTACTTCTGTCCCCTTCTGCACTACATTTCCACCCCCATCTTTCACTCCCCCAATTTCCCTAGCCGCATCTCGCCTACGGAGCTGATGCGCCAACATCCTGCTCGCCTTCTCTCCATACTCATATACCGCACCCTGCGCCCTCCTCCACTGTGTCTCCGCCTTTCTGGTGGTCAACAAGTCAAAATTGGCCTGCAACCTGCGCCGTTCTCCCAGCAACCCTTCCTCCGGTGCCTCCGCATATCTCCTGTCCACCTCCAGAAGCTCTCCCACCAGTCTCTCCCTCTCCTTCCTCTCCCTCCTTTCCCTGTGGGCCCGGATGGAGATCAGCTCCCCCCGGATCACTGCTTTCAGAGCCTCCCAGACCATCCCCACCTGGACCTCCCCCGTATCATTGGTAACCAGATACCCCTCAATGCTTCTCCGAACCCTCTTACACACCTCCTCCTCCGCCAGCATCCCCACATCCAGGCGCCAGAGTGGGCGCTGGTCCCGTGCCTCCCCCATCTCCAGATCAACCCAGTGCGGGGCATGGTCCGAAATCGCTATGGCCGAATACTCGGCATCCTGCACCTTCGGGATCAATCCCCTGCTCAGGACGAAAAAATCTATCCGGGAATAAACCCTATGGACGTGAGAGAAAAAGGAATACTGCCGCGCTCTCGGTCTCCCAAACCTCCAGGGATCCACCCCTCCCATCTGGTCCATGTATCCCCTCAGCACTTTGGCCGCCGCCGGTCTCCTACCCGTCCTTGAACTGGACCGGTCCAGTGGGGGATCCAGCACTGTGTTAAAGTCTCCCCCCATGATCAGGCCCCCTGCCTCCAGGTCCGGGACGCGGCCCAACAAGCGCCTCATGAAGCCAGCATCATCCCAATTCGGGGCATATACGTTCACCAGCACCACCCTCTCTCCCTGCAGCCTACCCCTCACCATGATATATCTGCCCTCCTTGTCCGACACCACCTCAGCCGCCTCGAACGCCACCCTCTTCCCCACTAGAATCGCCACCCCCCGGTTCTTTGCGTCCAATCCTGAATGATAAACCTGCCCCACCCACCCCTTCCTCAGACGGACCTGGTCCGCCACCTTCAGGTGGGTCTCCTGGAGCATAGCCACGTCCGCCTTCAACCCCCTTAGATGGGAGACCACCCTGGTTCTCTTAACCGGCCCGTTCAGCCCCCTCACGTTCCAGGTAATCAGCCGGATCAGAGGGCAACCCGCCCCCCTCCCCTGCCGACTAGCCATAGCTTGGCAGATGTTCGCCCCAGGCCAGCATACCCCGCTCGACCCGTTCCCCATGGCGATAGCGCCTCTCCTCTTCCCCCCGGCCCTCATCGGCTCCTTCCTAGTCGTTCCAGCAGCAACCCGGTATCCCCCCCCACACCACCACCGTCTCAAGGGGCAGTTAGGGATGGGCAATAAATGCTGGCCCAGCCAGCGATGCCCACATCCCGTGAATGAAGTTTTAAAACCTTACCTTCCATAAAACTAACCTGATTTAGTGGCGCTAAGAAGGAGCTTGTGGTGTGCCCCCTACACCAGATAGCTCCGGGCGGACTGGGCGGGTGAGAAGCTGCTTTAACTACAACTTTGTGCCTTTCTTTTACTTCAGCTCCAGTTCCGACTGAGCCACCAGCTCCTCCTACAACAACAACCCCACTGCCTACAATTCCACCTGGTCGGGAAGGTAAGGCCATACTTATTAAAATGAATATCCTTGAGGGGGGGGGGGGGGGAATAAAATTCCGTGTGACAAAAATCAGTCGCCTGGAGATATTTATGTTATTCTCACCTTATCTCAGCCTCTGTATAATGGAGAGAATGTCCATGGCCTCTGTTTTAACAAGTTAAACTTGAACAGGTTTTGCTAGTTATCAGTCAGGTTAGTAATTACTGCCAGCGTTTGTAATGGGATTAAGGAATGATTTAATTTTTTTAATTTGTTCTTTGGGATGTGGGCGTCGCTGGGCTGGGCCCAGCAATTGTTGCCCATCCCTAATTGCCCTTGAACTGAGTGTCTCGCTCGGCCATTTCAGTGAGGGACAGTTAAGAGTCAACCGCATCGCTGTGGGTCTGGAGTCACATGTAGGCCAGACCGGGTAGGGATGGCAGATTTCCTTCCCTAAAGGACATTAGTGAACCAGATGGGTTTTTACGACAATCGACAACGGCTTTATGGTCACCATTAGACTTTTAAATCCAGATTTTTATTGAATTCAAATTTCACCATCGGCCATGTTGGGATTCGAACCTGGGACCCGAGAGCTTTACTCCGGGTCTCTGGATTACTCGTCCAGTGGCAATACCGCAATGCCACTACCTCCCCAATAACCATCTGATTGAGGTGATTAAAGGGTTATAAGAACATAAGAACTAGGAGCAGGAGTAGGCCATCTGGCCCCTCGAGCCTGCTCCGCCATTCAATTAGATCATGGCTGATCTTTTGTGGACACAGCTCCACTTTCCGGCCCGAACACCATAACCCTTAATCCCTTTATTCTTCAAAAAACTATCTATCTTTACCTTAAAAACATGTAATGAAGGAGCCTCAACTGCTTCACTGGGCAAGGAATTCCATAGATTCACAACCCTTTGGGTGAAGAAGTTCCTCCTAAACTCAGTCCTAAATCTACTTCCCCTTATTTTGAGGCTATGTCCCCTAGTTCTGCTGTCACCCGCCAGTGGAAACAACCTGCCCGCATCTATCCTATCTATTCCCTTCATAATTTTAAATGTTTCTATAAGATCCCCCCTCATCCTTCTAAATTCCAACGAGTACAGTCCCAGTCTACTCAACCTCTCCTCATAATCCAACCCCTTCAGCTCTGGGATTAACCTAGTGAATCTCCTCTGCACACCCTCCAGCGCCAGTACGTCCTTTCTCAAGTAAGGAGACCCAAACTGAACACAATACTCCAGGTGTGGCCGCACTAACACCTTATACAATTGCAACATAACCTCCCTAGTCTTAAACTCCATCCCTCTAGCAATGAAGGACAAAATTCCATTTGCCTTCTTAATCACCTGTTGCACTTGTAAACCAACCTTCTGTGACTCATGCACTAGCACACCCAAGTCTCTCTGAACAGCGGCATGCTTTAATATTTTATTGTTCAAATAATAATCCCGTTTGCTGTTATTCCTACCAAAATGGATAACCTCACATTTGTCAACATTGTATTCCATCTGCCAGACCCGAGCCCATTCACTTAACCTATCCAAATCCCTCTGCAGACTTCCAGTATCCTCTGCACTTTTCGCTTTACCACTCATCTTAGTGTCATCTGCAAACTTGGACACATTGCCCTTGGTCCCCAACTCCAAATCATCAATGTAAATTGTGAACAATTGTGGGCCCATCACCGATCCCTGAGGGACACCACTAGCTACTGATTGCCAACCAGAGAAACACCCATTTATCCCAACTCTTTGCTTTCTATTAATTAACCAATCCTCTATCCATGCTACTACTTTACCCTTAATGCCATGCATCTTTATCTTATGCAGCAACCTTTTGTGTGGCACCTTGTCAAAGGCTTTCTGGAAATCCAGATATACCACATCCATCGGCTCCCCGTTATCTACTGCACTGGTAATGTCCTCAAAAAATTCCACTAAATTAGTTAGGCACGACCTGCCTTTTACGAACCCATGCTGCGTCTGCCCAATGGGACAATTTCTATCCAGATGCCTCGCAATTTCTTCCTTGATGATAGATTCCAGCATCTTCCCTACTACCGAAGTTAAACTCACTGGCCTATAATTTCCTGCTTTCTGCCTACCTCCTTTTTTAAACAGTGGCGTCACGTTTGCTAATTTCCAATCCACCGGGACCACCCTAGAGTCTAGTGAATTTCGGTAAATTATCACTAGTGCAATAGGGTTGGCGGAGGGAAACTATTCCCTTCGATAGAAGGACTCCAAAATAATGGGCAATACTTTCAAATTTGAGATAGGACATTCAGGGGTGATGTCAGGAAGAATTTCCTCACAACAAGGGCAGTGGAAATCTGGAACCCTCTCCCCCAAAAAGCTGCTGAGGTTGGGGGGGGGGTCAATTGAAAATTTCAAAACTGCGATCAATAGATTTATTTTTGTGCGGTAAGGTATTGAACATTATGGATGCAGAATGGGTAGATGGAGCCATGATCTTGTGGTGGTATGTATATGAGCACTGCCATTGGTGCAGAACACTGGCTTCCCATTGGCTCTGGCTGGTCATGTGCCTCTCGTCCGATTGGTTGGGACTAGTCATGTGACTGCTCTCCAATTGGTCGAGAGGCAAATAGGGGCGGGGTATAAGTACCCAGAGTTCCCGGCGGTCAGCCATTCTCTGTAGTCGACCACCGGGCTAACAACTAGCTGATTAAAGCCACTATTCGGATCCTAAATGTGTCTTGAGTCGAATTGATGGCACATCAGACCTCAAGGGGCTGAATGGCCTCCTCCTGTTCTTGCGTTCGTTCTATTTCTACAATAACTCACTGGCGAGTCGCTGTTTGTGTTTATTTCTGGAAACATTTCATTCCTCTTCCCCCGCCCCCCCTCCCCTTTCTCCAGTTTGTAAAGCTGCCAGAGCTAACTTGGTGTTCCTCGTGGATGGATCGTGGAGCATCGGGGATGAGAACTTTGTCAAGATCATCGGGTTCCTGTATAATACGATCGGAGCTCTGGACAAGATCGGCCCTGAGGGAACACAAGTGAGCACCGGCTGGGCGGGATATAAATTTAATGGCAAGCAAGGCCTCATTCTGACTGTCTCAGAATCTGTCCACTGGGTGGAAACGACCATGGCTGCATTTCACTCTTTTACCACCTGCCTTTTGTCATAGCTTCCCACTATTTCAAGTCATCAAACCATACAATGAAACAGCATAGAAGGAGGCCATTTGGCCCATTACTGGCTCTTTGAAAGGGCCATCCAGTTCGTCCCAATCCCCCTGCTCTCTCCCCGTAGCTCTGCAAATAATAATCTTTATTAGTGCCACAAGTAGGCTTACATTAACACTGCAATGAAGTTACTGTGAAAATCCCCCAGTCGCCACATTCCGGCGCCTGTTCGGGTACACAGAGGGAGAATTCAGAATGTCCAATTCACCTAACAGCACGTCTTTCGGGACTTGTGGGAGGAAACCGGAGCACCCGGAGGAAACCCACGCAGACACGGGGAGAACGTGCAGACTCCTCACAGACAGTAACCCAAGCCGGGAATCGATCCTGGGTCCCTGGAGCTGTGAAGCAACAGTGCTAACCACTGTGCTGCTGTGCCACCCCTCTTTTTCCTTCTGTAGTACTAGGGCGAGAATCACCCAGGGGCGGCGTGAATCCCGCTCTGACACCGGCTGCCGTATTCTCCGGTGCCGGTTTTCAGGTGGGGGCCGGGATCATGCCGCGCCGGTCGGGGGCCGTTGGCAGCGCCCCTCCCGGCAATTCTCCGGGCCCCGATGGGCCGAGCGGCCGTTGGTTTCTGGCCAGTCCCACTGGCATGGATTGGACATGGTCCCACACGGTGCAATGAAGTTACTGTGAAAAGCCCCTAGTCGCCACATTCCGGCTCCTGTTCGGGTACACTGAGGGAGAATTCAGAATGTCCAATTCACCAACAGCATGTCTTGGACTAGTTGGGCCGAATGGCCTGTACAATCTATGGAATAGAGATTGGCCTTAAGCTAGATAATAGAGACAACAATTTCTGTGGCTAAACAATGAGAAGTTTCAGAGGGGAGTCTTGGATATAAAGTTCAGCAGTGACTCCTCCTCCTGGTGTACTTTTAAAAATATTCGCTCGTTGAACTAATGTTAACTTTTATCAGTTCACATCCGGGGCCATTTTATGAAAAATGCGAATCCTCACCACTAGCTCCTCTTCCCCCCCCATATTACCCCCACCCCCCGATCCCTACAACCTTCCTTTAACCAGGGACAGGTATCAGGAAATTGGGTCTTTACTTTTCACACCAACCTCGGGTTTGTTCATTGAAACTCCCCAACTATGTAACGTCGGCCAGGTGGCTTTAATTTTCTTTCCAAATTCACTTGTTTCCTGTTTTTATTTCAGATTTCCAGCATCTGCAGTATTTTGCTTTCCTATTTCAGATTTATTTGTGCCCCACCCTGTTTGTTTCCTTACGTACCTTATCCAATTTCACAGCTAAAGGGGCAGTTAGAATTCCTACAGCGCAGAAGGAGTCCATTCAGCCCATTGATTCTGCACCGACCCACTGAAACTCCCCCGCCCTATTCCCGTAACCCCATAACCCCACCTAACCTGCACATCTTTGGACTGTGGGAGGAAACCGGAGCACCCGGAGGAAACCCACGCAGACCTGGGAGAACGTGCAAACTCCACACAGACAGTGACCCAAGCCGGGAATCGAACCCGGGTCCTTGTTCATGTATGAGGGTTGACCAGAGAGACTGACCTTTTGGGATTATTCTTTCCCATCTTCTGCTTCCACTCAGCACCTTGCTCTATGTAAACTGTGGACATTGAGAGGCACGTGCACAGGGATAACCTCATGTTCTACAAGATCTCTTCAAGGGAAATCCATTTGACCATTACCTTGCCCTCTCGTCTGGGGAGAACTGGCTTGTTGAGCGTTTTGGTGACAAATGTTTGAGAAAACTTGATCGTGAATTTGTACCCTGCTCCAAAATAGCCAAACCTTTGAGAAGATAGGCAGAATTAAGAGGAATATTTTTTTCAAATGGTTCATTGTGAAGTGGAATGTAATAATCAGTGAGATGGCTAACTGGTATAATGTTTATTTGAAATGGGACAGGTTGCAATCGTGCAATTCAGCGATGACCCCAGAACAGAATTTCAACTCAACACATACAGTGACAAAGAGAATCTGCTCGGCGCTGTCCAACGCATTAGATACAAGGGTGGAAACACTAAGACAGGTACAGAAAAATGATCAATGCAGAATCAGTGAATTCACAGCACAGGAAGAGACCAGTGAGCTTCTTGGATGTGTGTCAGTGCTGACTACACCTCCAGCTATCTGTTACAGCCGGACCTCTGGCTTCACTCCACCAAACCCTCAGATACTTTTCTCAAATATATACCCTGTTCTATTTCAGATAACGTTATCGTTTCTGTCTCACATGTACTCATGTTTTAATGATCTTTTCTCTGCCTAAACATCCTTCAACATTTTCTCTTTGTTCTGTTGATCTTCAGAACTGGCCATAGTTGCAAGTTAGTTTATGCAACATTAACATTAATGAATATTGACACATTGCCGTGTCAGTCACTGGGCTGAAGGCTGGGCAGGACACATTTTAATTTGCTCTTCAATGACAACAAACAGAGTCTATTCTTAATCAGCAAACAGAGGCTATTTGCTCATTGCAGCTGTGATTTTTTAAAAAACATGTTCATAGGATGAGTGTTGCCACCAAGGCCAGCGTTTATTGCCCATTCCTAATTGTCCTCGAGAAGATGGTGGTCAGCCACCTTCTTGAACCGCTGCAGCCCATGTGGTGTAGGTACCCCCACTGTGCTGTTAGGGAGGGGCACTTGGACCGTGCCTGTATGGAGGATTTTGGGGAGCCAGGTCAATGGTTTCTTTGAACCATTTTCCACCTATGCTCGCCAGCAGCGCCCCCCCCCCCCCCCCCCCCCCCCCGCCACCTTTCCCCCCGAACGCTCCCAGCCTACAAACCAACCAGCAAGGTTCTGTTCCCTGTCTTCTTTCTCAGCTGGTATTTTCCGTTAGTGTTTCCCAGGTCTGGTACGACATTCAGTGACATTAGATGTGGCTCAGTGGTAGCACATCTTTCCTCTGAGTCATCGCCCCATCATCAATCACATATCCTGTGCCCAGTGAAAACAGAAATATTCCCAACTTGCAGCAGCGACTGTGGGGGCAGCGAGAGAAAATGGGATTTAAAAAAATAACTTGCATTAATATAGCGCCTTTCCAAACTGCAGGTTATTCCAAAGCCAATGAAGTAGCACGGTAGCACAATGGGCAGCACGGTAGCATTGTGGATAGCACAATCGCTTCACAGCTCCAGGGTCCCAGGTTCGATTCCGGCTTGGGTCACCGTCTGTGCGGAGTGTGCACATCCTCCCCGTGTGTGCGTGGGTTTCCTCCGGGTGCTCCGGTTTCCTCCCACAGTCCAAAGATGTGCAGGTTAGGTGGATTGGCCATGATAAATTGCCCTTAGTGTCCAAAATTGCCCTGAGTGTTGGGTGGGGCTACTGGGTTATGGGGATAGGGTGGAGGTGTTAACCTTGGGTAGGGTGCTCTTTCCAGGAGCCGGTGCAGACTTGATGGGCCAAATGGCCTCCTTCTGCACTTTAAATTCCATGATATAAGTACTTTTGAGTGTAGTTACTGTTGCGATGTAGGAAACAGAGCAGCCAATTTGTGCACTGCGAGATCCCACAATGTCCAGACTACCACTTTTTAGTGATGTTGATTTTGGGGTTATATACTGGCCAGGGCTCTGGGGAAAACTCTCATGCTCTTCTTCAAGATTATTGTCATGGGATGTTTGACATCTTAAAATCAGTCAGCACCAAACGTGGCCATTTGGCCCATTGTGTCCGTGTTGGCTCTCTGAAAGAACGAACCAATTATTCCCATTCTTCTCTCACACTTTACCCCGAAGCTTAGTGACTATTTGCCCGTCAAATGCCTCCAGGCGAACCTTCAGTTTGAAATCCAACTTGAAAGACAGCAGCTCAGACAGTACAGCACTCGGGGAGCACCACCCACTGTATCGCAGCTAGCACATAATGCTGGTCGTGATTTATGATGCTGGTCACCGTTCCCAATCCATTTCATTATATCCACATTCAGATCCATTGTTAAATCTAACATGGGTAAAAATGGGTGGGATCCATTGGAATGATTCCTGCCTGAAATGAGAATTTCTGGGAAAATTCTGTTCTGGAAGCAGATCTGAATACCAAACGCCGTAAGGAGTCTGTTGCTCGCTGTGACTCTGCCAACACTTGGAAAAGGAATATCAACAAAGAAGTAAAAGTGTTTACAAAACCTTAGATCTCCGAAAGATAGTGGGTGGGATTCTCTAATCCCACGGCAGAGTGTCCACGCTGTCGTAAACGCCGTTGTGTTTTACGACGGCATGCACAGGCCGTTGGCACGACTAATTCTGGCCCCTACAGGGGGCCAGCACGGCGCCGGAGCGGTTCACGCCGCTCCAGCTGCCAATCCCGGCGTGAACTGGGCGTCGGGGGATCCGCGCATGCGCATTAGCGCCGGCGCCAACGCGTGCATGCGCAGTGGCCTCTTTCAATGCGCCGGCCACAACGCATCATGGCGCAGGACTACAGGGGCCGGCAGGTAGGAAAGAAAGCCCCCAGCAAGAGAGGCCAGCCCGCCGATCGGTGGGCCCCGATCGCGGGCAAGGCCACATTGGAGGCCCCTTCCCGGGGTCGGCTCCATCCGGCCCGCGACCGACGCCATGCCAACCATGCCGGCGACGATTCTCTGCTCTGAGGAGAATCGCATGCCGCCGTCGGGGGGGGGGGGGGGGGCATGGCCCGGTCCCGGGGATTCTCTGGCCTGGCTCAGGGTTGGGACAATCCCGCCCCACGATGTTTCAATTACGTTTTGCCATTTAGCGATTTTTTTTTTTTTCCCAGTAAATTTTACAGCTCTTTACCTGAAACAAGGGCCCTGTAAGGCTCTCACATGGTTGAGAGAACTCAACATTAAACATCACATTTGCCTGAGAGCGAAACCCTGCGTCGGTGGAATGTGTTGTAACTTGCATCAAGTCTTGTTCATCTATCACTCCTGTACTCGCAGGCCTACGCTGGCTTCAACAGCTGGATTTCAATTCTCATTCTTGTTTGCAAAATCTCTCCATGGCCTCACCCTATGTCCATACTCTCCTCCAACCCCACAACCCTCTGACATATCGGCACTCCTCTATCTCCGGCCTCTCGCACATTCCCAGTTATAATCACTTCACCATTGACCCTAGTGTCTTCAGTTGCCTGGGCCCCAGGCTCGAGAACTCCCCCCCCCCCCCCCCCCCCCCCCCCCCCCCCCCCCGCCCTGCACCTCTCCACCTCTCTATCTATCCTGCTTTCCTCACTAAAGACACTCATTAAAACCTTTCTCTTTAACCAAGCATTTGGTCACCTTGCCCCAATACCTTTTTTTGAGCTTCATACTCTGTTTTCTAATGTTCCTGTAAAGTACCTGAACGTGTTTCATTATGTTAAATGTGATACATGTGTATATAAGCTGTTGTTATTAATATTTAACTCCTGCCGATATTCCTCTGTCCAATCTTTTCAATCAGCATTAAAGTGCTGAAAAAGTTAAAGTGTTCATTGAGGTGAAGGGGTTAAAAGATCCAGAGCTGATCAAAGAGTAACGTGAATGACAATGCGGAGAGGGGAGAGACACCACCCGTGCCAGGATAATTGATCATTTATCATCAGGAGACTTCCTACTGCATATCACAAATTTCCTTTTCCAATAAAACACGATAATAGTCATGTAAAACTTCAGAAGTAATCATTTTTTACCGTCCCACTCCAATATCTTCAGGCAGCCAGGTTGGGAAATGTGAGAATTAAATCAAATCTGGAGGGAAATGCAACTTATAATAACAACCAGCAAAGTTGGATGAGAAATGAAGTTATTTTGAGGTGTGACATAGTTTCACTTCTGCAACAAATTGCAGTGGATGAATAGTTTTTTTTTATAACAAACATTTTATTGAGGCATTTACGGTTTAATAACAACAAAAGATGCAAGTACAAATGTAAACATAATTCAGTGCGTAACACCCCCTCCATCTCTACTCACTGTTCCCGCCTAAACTAAATTAAATTAACCTAACTCCCCCTGCCCCCCTTAATCCCTAATCCCCCCCCCTTATTAAATCTGCCAACAGATTAGTTTCCCCGACGAGGTTGATTAACGGCTGCCACCGCCGAATGAACCCTAACATTGACCCTCTCAGGGCAAACTTAATTTTCTCAAGTCTGAGAAACCTGCCAATGTCACTAACCCATACCCCCCGATTCCGGGGGCTCCCGAGTCCCTCCACGTCAGTAAGATCCGTCTCCGGGCTACCAAGGAGGCAAAGGCCAAAACTTCGGCCTCTCTTGCCCCCTGGACTCCCGGGTCTTCCGATACTCCAAAAATCGCCACCTCTGGACTCGGTACCACCCTCATTTTTATCACCGTGGACATGAGATTCGCAAATCCCTGCCAGAGTCCCCTAAACTTCGGACGTGCTCAGAAAAGTGACAGTGGATGAATAGTTAAGAGAGCATTAGGAGATGGAGTTGGACTGCTGGTCCTCTGAGCCTGCCTCACTGCACAGTAAGACCATAAGTCCCCATTCACACCCTGTCCCCATAACCCTTGAACCTCTGAGTGTCCAAAAATCTATCGATCCCTGTCTTGAATATACCCGATGGCTGAGCATCCATTGCTCTCTGGGATTGCCGAGGTTCACGACCCACGGAGTGCAGACATTGTCCCTCATCTCCATTTTAAATGGCTGACTCCTTACCCTGAGCCCACAATCCTCAGCTCCAGACTCTCCAGCCAAGGAATCGGTTTATCTGCAACCAACCTGTCAGGCAGCCTAGGAACCTTCAATTCTTCAATGAGATCATCTCTCGTTCTTCTTCATTCCAGAGAGTCTAGGCCCACTCGACTCGATCTCTCCTCGCTGGTCAACCCTGCCGTCTCCGGAATCGTTCCGGTGAACCATCCTTGCATTTCCTCTGAGGCATGTGTGTCCTTCCTCAGGATAGCAAGACCAAATCTACACAGTTCTCCCTGTACAGCCTCACTGAAATCCTGTCAAACGCCAACAAGAGGTTGTAGAGGTTCTGTTGTTAGTTTAGGTGCCTTTGTTTGATATTCTGTTAAAGCATACAATTTAAATTAAAGTTATTAAAGGTTATAGAACAAAGGTGAGTAAATGGAGTTGAGTGCCAGATCAGTCATGATTGATCGAATGGGACAGCAGGCTGGAGAGGCTGAATGGCCTCCGCCTGTACCTACATCCCATACTATTCCCAATATCTAAGCAGGAGTCTGGTTTTCACATTCCAGCCTTCCCACTGACGATGGGAAACAGGGAGATAGTCAAATTGAGATTTGCCAAAAGTAAGTTCAGCTCACTGGTTGCAGTTATGATCCCCGTGCATCTGTAATGTGTGGCCACTGCTCCCACCCTGACACAGCTCTCCTGCCCACAGTTAAACTAGAAGTCCTTGTCATTGTGATTTCCATGTACTGGTGAGTGGGCAATGAAAGAATTGTGTTTTCCTCCTAGTAGAGGAAAGGATTCTTTTCCCACTCAACTTGCACTCGGCGCAAACCGAGCCTAAGGCAAGTCCTCTGATATATCAGATATTAAGTAGACCTCACCAAATGGTGCTGAGGGATACAATACAGAGAGGACACAACGTCTGAACCAAGGTGCGCATTTTGTTCTCCTTATGTGTTGTGCGATCTATTCTGCGTTTCATAATTTCTCATTTTGACTCCCAATATTGACGTTTGCGATTCTGATTTCTGTCGCTGATTCACCCGTGACATCCTTATTGTTTCCTTATGGATTCCAGGCAGAGCTATCAAACATGCCAAGGATGCTGTCTTCACTGTGGAGGCGGGGCTACGGAGGGGCATTCCCAGGGTCCTGGTGGTAATTACGGATGGTCGATCGCAGGATGACATTGACAAGGTTTCCAAAGAGATGCAGCTTGATGGTAATGGCGGAAAGTAGTCCTGGAAACGAATGATTGGATGCTTCAGTCTGACGTGCTTATCTCTGCTGCCGTTGGTGACGAGATGTGTGTTTGTTTGTTTGTTTGTTCAAGTGTAGTCTCGGCTCAATGACGAATTTGTTTTGAGTGATCGGTGCTTCGAAGAACGAAAGGCGATCTTATTGAAGTGTATAAAATTCTGCGAGGCCTTGCCAGGTTAGATGCTGAGAGGATGTTTCCCCTTGGCTGAAGAGTCTAAAACTAGGATAAGGGGTTGGCCAGTTTGGATGGAGATGAGGAGAAATTTCTATATTGCGAGGCTTGTGGATCTTTGGAATCCTCCAACCCGCAGAGCTGTGGGTGCAGTCAAGAGTGAGGTCAATAGCTACTTGGACACTGAGGGGATGGAGCAGGAGGGTGGAGTTGATGTTTAAGTTCATTCAAGTTTTTTACTGACTACCGGAGCAGATTTGAGGGGGTCAAGAAGCTTAATTCTGGTCTTATTTTTTACTTCAGGCGAGTCACCAGAAAAACAGTTTCCTTTTCTTTCAATAGTGCTGTGGTATCTGGGTGCTTAGAATAGACTAGCATGTCATCGGATTAAAGCAGGGTCTAACTCAGGGGGTTAAGATGGTTAAATGGTTGGATTGGGTGAATAGAGAGAGAAACTTTCACAGGCACAGGGGATAACAAGGTTGATAAGGGCAGCACGGTAGCACAGTGGTTAGCACAATTGCTTCACGGCTCCAGGGTCCCAGATTCAATTCCCGGCTTGGGTCACTGTCTGTGCGGAGTCTGCACGTTCTCCCCGTGTGTGCGTGGGTTTCCCCCGGGTGCTCCGGTTATCTCCCACAGTCCAAAGATGTGCAGGTTAGGTGGATTGGCCATGATAAATTGCCCTCAGTGTCCAAAAATTGCCCTTAGTGTCCAAAAATTGCCCTTAGTGTTGGGTGGGGTTACTGGGTTATGGGGATAGGGTGGAAGTGTGGACCTTGGGTAGGGTGCTCTTTCCAAGAGCCGGTGCAGACTCGATGGGCTGAATGGCCTCGTTCTGCACTGTAAATTCTATGAATTGAATTATGAGAGTCAGAGGTAAAAGGGAGGTATGGTTCAAATGGCCGCTGCTCCGTTAGCAGTAAAACAAAATAATTGTTCCTTTACTTCCCATTTATTGCTGAGTTTTGTTTACCCGGTCTGATTTGAATTTAAACAGTTAATTAGACAGTCATCAGTTAGCTGGTGCATTCTCCATGGCAACACCTCCACTAATGAGAGTCCGTTTGCCAACCAATCAGCACTCCCTTCTCGTGAAATATAAATTGTTGTTCCCTTTACATTTGGTATTCTTGCAAATTGTCCTGATAGGTGCAAGGTGAAAAGCTTTGACAATGTGTGCCTATCTTCCGCAATACCACGGGGAGTATGGATGCATTTAAGGGGATGTTAGATGGACACATAAGGGAGAATAGAGGGATAGGCTGCTAGGGTGAGATAAAGTATGGTGGATGAGACGAGAGTGGAACATTAACACCAGCACAGACCAATTTCTCTGATGTAATTCCGCGTAAAAACATGGCAAACATCAACAAGACTGTAAAGAGGGGTGGCGCAGTGGGTTAGCCCTGCTGCCTCACGGTGATGAGGACCCGGGTTCGATCCCGGCCCCGGGTCACTGTCCGTGTGGAGTTTACACATTCTCCCCGTGCTTGCGTGGGTCTCGCCCCCCACACACCCCAAAAAAGATGTGCAGGGTAGGTGGTTTGGCCACGCTAAATTGCCCCTTAATTGGGAAAAAAAATAATTGGGTACTCTAAATTTATATTTAAAAAAATAATAGGGAAGAAAAGAAAAAAAGAAAGAAATTTTCAAATACCCTAAAAGTGTGTTGTGTATATGACATTGGCGTGCATCACACTCCTGTACACTAACAGGTTCAATAAACAGGAAGGTAGGTGCAAATGAAGCATTTGTACAGTTCAGTAGTGAACTCGAATTGAAGCATATTCCGGTTTGTGCTCCAGGTTACAGTATCTTTGCAGTCGGGGTCGCTGATGCCGATTACTCTGAGCTGATCAACATTGCCAACAAACCCAGTAGCCGGCACGCGTTCTTCGTGGATGACTTTGACGCCTTCCAGAAGATAGAAGATGAACTCGTTACCTTTGTCTGTGAGACAGCGTCGGCAAGTAAGTGCCAGCACCTTGATGTTTCAACAATAACCTGCATTTGTATAGCGTCTTTAACACAGCCAGCCATCCCAAAGTGCGTCACAGGACTATCACAAAACACATCGGCATCAAGGCACATTCGGAGATATAGCTGAGCTGACCCAAAAACACGGTCAAAGAAAAAGGTTTTTAAGCAGCGCCTCAAAAGGAGAAGGAGAGAGATGTAGAGAGTTGGAGAGGTTTAGGGAGGGAGTTCCAGAGCTTAGGACCCAGGCAGCTTCAGGCTCTTCCGATGGCGAAGCGATGGACATCAGGGGCTCACGGGCGACCATAATTAGGGCAATGTGGGGCTGGAGAAGATTACGGAGATGGAGAGGGGTGAGGACAAAGTAGGGGATTGAAAGCAAGGAGGAGAATTTTAAAATGGAGGTGTTGCCGGTCTGAGAGCCAATGGAAGTCAGTGAAAAGGAAGTCTTCTTCTTCAGAGCTGAAGATGGGTCGAAATGTGATGAATTATATAGTTGGAGTGGGGGGGGGGGGTGAAGAAAGTGGGCAGAATAGAAGGTCAGGGATAGGTGGGAGCTAAGGAGAGATTGACAGAGATGTCACATACAGGACAAAGGGAATGTTAACGTTAGCATTAAGGACTGAAGGAGATGCCGATAGTGGTGTAATGGTAAGATAGCAGAACGTGTTCAGAGGAGGACAATGAGCATTGCTCAGTGAAAGCAAAACTAATGCAAAGGAGGTGATGTGCGAAGGGGACATGGGGAAATTGAGGATATGGGTAGCAGACCCATGGGTAAGTTTAAGTTTACTGAGGGTAGAATTTGGGAGACTGGCCTGGAGGGTTTCGGAATAGTTGGGTCTGGAGGTAATAACGGCATTGTTGCTGTATGATTGATATGGTTAAAGTCTGCCGTATGCTGATGATTTGAAAACGCAGCGAGCTCTGTCAGCAGTACTGATGGTCTCATCATGTTTAGGAACATGTTCAGTTGGACATGCACCATGAAAGCTTTGGGAGCCATCAGCCCATTTTCCAGGGTGCCGCATTGCCCAAGATGGTGGTCAGAGGGCTCCCCTGCCACCACCCCGCCTCCCAAACCACAGTTTCCCAAGTCCGTGCACTAGACGTCCAGGCGGTGGTGTCTGAAACTGGTGTGAGGCCGGTTGTGTGTTCACACTGAGGCCCAATCCCCCTTCCGAATCCTTTCGAGATCCACCAGAAGGCATTCGGCAGATCATCAGCATCTGTGGCCAATCAGCTGCCAAACTAGTGGGCCTGTGAAAGGGGGCTGCCAGTGGGAAGGAGGATTTATTGTACCTCACCACGGGGCCACTGGTGGGGGGGCAGGACAGGGCAGTCTACAGCCCCTAGCCTCCCGGCTTCTCCCTCAAACAAGGGGCTTGTCTTTATTCATTTATGGGACGTGGGTGTCGCTGGATGGGCCAACATTCGTTGTCCATCCCTAATTGCCCTTGAACTGAGTGTCTTGCTGGGTCATTTCCAAGGGCAGTCGTCAGCCACATTGCTGTGGATCTGGAGTCACATGTAGGCCAGACCGGGTAAGGACGGCAGATTTCCTTCCCCAAAGGGCCATTAGTGAACCAGATGGGCTTTACCACAATTGATAATAGTTGTCGTGGTCACGATTACTGAGGCTAGCTTCTGAAGGACATCATTCTTCCCTCCCACCCACCGCACTCACAGACTCTCCTCAAACCCTTCTCCTAGGCCCGAGCAGGCCTTTCCTGCTGCCCCTGAACCGATGGCCAACTTCACTGTGGGCCTTCACAGTCAGTCTCATCAACTGCACCCTCCCAGAACTTACCACATTTGCCATTCCAGCTCCAGGAGTAAAACAGCGCACGAGGTGGATTTATGGATTCATTATTCCTTGCACGCAACTCAATACTTCCAAAGAAAACAGGCCGAGCTACACTCGATATTCCTTGTGACAGAGACCTAACTTGATCCAGATTTCGTGGTGCACACAATGTTGTATTCTTGCCAACCGCTCGCTAATGATGTCTCAGACATTGGCAGGAGATCGGCGGGTTAAATGCTGCTCTTTCCAGACGCTCGCTCACGGGTTTTATCCCAGGATTTCACACCAGCTGTCGCTGAGCTGCCCCTGGTGGAGCCAAAAGCCATTCTGTTGGTCACACTCAGAGAGAGAGGCACAAATGAGCATCATGCATTTCTATAGCATCTTTCACATCCTGAGGATGCCCCCAAACACTTTACCAACAGCCAAGTACCTTCTGAAATGTAGTCCCAGTTGTAATGCAGGAAACCTGGCAGCCAATTTGTGCACAGCAAGATCTCACAAACATCAGTGTGTTATTGATCAGATCGTCTATTGCAGTGATGATGATTGAGGGTCACATATATTGACCAGAGGGAACAGCCCTGGCTCTTCCTCAAAACAGCATCAAAGGATCTTCTGATAGGGCAGATGTGTGGGTGCGACATGCGAGTTTAACCCCTCACCATGAAGACAGTGCAGCACTCCTTCAGTACCACACTGCAAGCATCAGCCTGGAGTTTTGTGCACAAGTCTGTGAAGGGGGTCTTAGGACCCACCACCTTCCGACTTAGAGGCGAGAGTCCTAGGCACTGGGCTGTGGCTCACACCCTTCCGCCCAACAGCGGCCACCCCAGGTCCCTATCTACACCCGGTGCCTCATCCAGAATTGGAAAGAGGGAGACGCGGTACATTTCAGATCTGTGCTGAGGAAATGAAATCACATCTGGATATTAACGTGTTTCAATCGTTATATTTTCAGCCTGTCCGTTGGTCCTACTTGGTGGCAACAGTATTGCAGGTAAAGAAATCACTACATCTTTAACCATTTGTTGGACAGGTTGCAAGAAAACAGAATCAGAAATGTGACACCACAGAAAGAGGCCATTGGGCCCATCGTGTCTGTGGTAGATCTCTGAATAAACAATGCACCTCTCAGTCAATGAAGCACTTTTGAAATGTAGTCGCTGTTATATCTTAGGAAGCATAGTAGTCAGTTTGTGTACAGTGAGCTCACACACAAAACAGCAATGTGATAACGTAGGGGCCGGTTTAGCACAGTGGGCTAAATCGCTGGCTTGTAATACAGAACAAGGCCAGCAACGCGGATTCAATTCCCGTACCAGCCTCCCCAAACAGGCGCCGGAATGTGGTGACTAGGGACGTTTCACAGTAACTTCATTGAAGCCTACTTGTGACAATAAGCGATTATTATTATGCCTAGATAATCTGTTTTTTAGTGATGCTGATGCAGGGATAGATATTGGCCAGGCCATCAGCGACAAGTGCCACGCTCTTCTTCAAAAACTGTGCCTCCTGCAAATAGGGAAAATAGCAACTTTTGCCCCACCACTCTCAAAAGAAATCACGCAGGATCGTGACAGAGCACAGCAGTGTCTGTCGAGATTTTTGTGCTGTTAGTGTTGATGTGGGATTTGAACGCACAACCTTCCAGTTCAGAGACAAGTGGCTACCCCACTAAGCCACAGCTGGAATCTAGTTATTTTAAAATGAAAGTGTGTTCATCAATCAGAGACAATCTCGCCTCTCTGACACCCAGGTTCATTGCTAAGACCGTCATGTGCAAAACACATGTTCTTAGAGCAACTTTATTACCAAGTGATGAAGCTGGGATTGGTCCCCTTTGAGCGCAATAGGTTAAGGGGTAATTTAATAGAGGCGTTCAAAATGACAAAGGGTTTTCAGTAACCGATAAGGAGAAACTGTTTCCACTGGCTGGTTATTCCAGCTGGACAATCCTGTGCCTCCTTCTATGCCCTAATCCTTCTATGATTCTATGGATGGAGTGCCAGCGTCCGCAAACAATCAAGGACATTGGCAAAAGAACCAGAGGGGGGAATTAAGAGACGACATGACTACAGAGGAAAGAGGAGGGGGTGTGGGATTAATTGGATTGCTCTCTCAAAGACCTAGCACTGGCTCAATGGGTTGAATAGTCTCCATGCTGTAAGACTCTATAAAACCCATTGAACACCCGAATGCCCCTTGCCTTGTAGTCTCTGGCTGGGCTTAGGGTGATACAGAATTTTTCATGTTTCGAGATTTTCATTTCGCTTGTGCCTACCAGTCTCGTCGCCGTCTCCGCCTCAGCTCGACTCCCTATTCTCTGTCACTGAAGACCTCTTGGAGATCTCGGAAATCGGCAGCACGGTGGCTAGAACTGTTGCTTCACAGCTCCAGGGTCCCAGGTTCGAATCCCGGCTTGGGTCACTGTCTGTGTGGAGTCTGCACGTTCTCCCCGTGGCTGCGTGGGTTTCTAGGGGCTTTTCACAGCAAGCAGTGTTAATGTAAGCCTACTTGTGACACTAATAAAGATTATTATTACAGATACGCATGGGATCCGGTGGGTAATGAGAGGCATAAAAATATGTGAAAAGAATCAAAATGATCGCATCAAACTATCAGAGGGAAAAAAAGACGTTTTGCTTTAATTTTTCAAACTGAGTTGTTGGGAGATATTTTCCAAGTTTTACACCCCGATCTAAAAATCGCCATTCATTGGTGCTTGCAGGGTTTAGGATGATGGAGATGTTTGGACTGGTTGAAAAGGAGTATGCTTCTGTCGAAGGGGTGTCGCTGGAATCTGGTTCACTCAATAGCTTTCCTTGCTTCAGACTTCACAAAGATGCTCTTATATCGCAACCAACCAGGTACGTGTGGCAGCTGGAACTGAGAGCTTGGAATGAATCTTGCTCATCCGTTTATGGATCAAGGCATGAACATGTTATCATTTACTATAACCCATCTTCATCTTTTTCTCATGGTCAGGAAACCTGGCTATGAAATTACAAGGAGAGATGAAACAAACTAGTATTCCCTGGAATTTAGACGGAGACTTGAGCAAAGTTTGGAAATTATTAAGGGAATCAGTTAGGGCAGACGGAGCGAAACTATTCCTACCTGGTTAGTGACTCTAGGATGAGGGGAATAATCTAAACATTAGGACCAACACCTCTCGGGAGCGAATTAGGAAACACTTCTACATTAAAAAAGGATGGTAGGAGGTTGGAACAGACTCTTCCACGAGTGCCTGAACATGCTTGAGGGACTAAATGTCATTCCACCATTCCCCCTGTTCCTGTGAACAGACAACAGTAACAGCAGAGGAGGCCAGCGGTGTTTTAAGGAGCTGTGCTAAATCGAGATGCAACAATCGACTGATTGGCTTTTAAAACCTATTGATTGATGGAGGAAAGTGGAGAGCTTGGAATAGGAAATGATGCTGGGTCATCGATTGAACATTGAGAAGTCATGGAAGCCAGGAATGTGCATTTTGCCTAGTTGGATTTATAGTCATGTGGTTTGATATCTTGGAGGTAAATTTGCAGACAGTTCAGTAAACGACCTGGAGCTCTTTTCTCTTGAAAAGAGAAGGCTGAGGGATGACCTGATAGCGATTTTTTTTTAAATTACGAAGGAGTTCAAGGGGATAGATGTAGCGAAGGTGATTCCACGTGTAGAGGAGACCAACACTAGGAGGTATGTTTCTAAATATAAGGTAGTGACTCATAAATCTGGTGGAGAATTTAGGAGAACTCTCTTTACCGGGAGAATGGTGAGGATGTGGAATTTGCTCCCATAGGCGCTGGTTGGGGTGAGTAACATATTTGCATTTAAGAAGAAGTTGGCTAAGTACATGAGGGAGGAAGGAACAGAAGGACACGCTGATGATTTAGTGGTGGTACGGAGGCTCATGTGGAGTATTAACACCTGCATGGACCAGGTAGGCCATCAGAGACAAGACATCACTTGTCCCTTAAACTTATATCAAAATATAAGTTTTCACAAACAAGGGTTGTGTGGTGAATATGTGGGGGGACCACATTTCTGAGGGATGCAAAGGCTAGTTCCTCGGGTAGCTGGGGTGGAACCTGTGGTGGGAGCTCAACAAGTTTCGACTCTATGTTCATGTTCTGTTACTCTAGGGATGACATTAAAGTGACACAGGTTATTGAGTTCTATTAACTGCACTGTATGTTTGTCAGGAATGTCCACCCTGAGGGACTGCCTTCTGATTACACTATCACCTTCCTGTTCCGCCTGTTGCCTGATACTCCACAGGAACCCTTCGCACTCTGGGAGATTCTTAACAAGCAGAACGAACCTCTGGTCGGAGTCATCTTGGACAGTAAGAGTTTTACGTCCAGTCACTTCTGTGTCGTGTGGAACAATATCAGATTGAAGTTGGTCTCAAACCTTCACCCTCCGAGATCGTTCAGGAGGGTGAACTAGAGATCAAGTGTACGCTGCTCCGACCAAATTCATCCTGTTTAGAGAAAGAATTTGCTGGTCTATAGCGCCTTTCACAGCTTCTGAATGTCCCATAGTGCTTTAATCCCGTAGTAACTGTTGCAATTTAGGAAACATGGCCGTGACACTTCCATAAGCAGCAATGTGATAAATAACCAGCAGTCTGTTTTAATGATATTACTTGCGTGGCCCAGGGGCACCAGGGAGAAATTCCATGTTCTTCTTTGAAAGAGTGCCTTTACATCCGTTACAGAAGAATGATTTAAAGCTTCAACTGAAACAACGGCACCTCCGGCAGTGCCGCGCCCCCTCAGTACTGCACTGGAGCGTCAGTCTGGATTGTGAAATCATAAGTTTCTGACTCAGAGATGAGAGTTCAGTGGCTGACACCTTAAATTCCACAGCAATGCAACGTAAAGGGTTACTGGTCTGGCTGCATCACACTGGTTAAACAATTTTAAATGTTTAGTTGCCAATTGGGCAAATGTTCACTAAATTCTAATCACATTTGTCTTAAACCTTGTTTGACTGTGAAGGTTTTCTGTGAGGCATCGCGATCTGAACAAATACTTCAATATTTTAGAGTCATAGACTTATTACTACACAGAAGAAGGCCATTCAACCCATCTCCAGCATGCTGGCACTCCAGAGAAATCCAGTCAGTCCCACTTCCCCCCCCCCATCCCCATATTTCTGCAAGTTTGTTGCCTTCAAATACCTTTCCAGTTTCCTTTTGAAATCATTGATTGCCTCTGCTTCGTTCATCCTCATTGATGCTGAGTTCCAAGTCATTATTACTCACTGTAAAAAACATTCTTCCCCACATCCCCCTATATCATTTGGCCCAAACCGTAAACCTGTGTCCCATTAGTCCTTCTACCATCAGCCACTAGGAACAGCTTTTGTTTGTCCACCTGACCTAAACCTGTCGTAAGCTCATACACCTCTACCAAATTTCCCCTCGACCTCCTTATAGGTAAAATCTCCCCCTCCCCCCCCCCCCCGTCCCTGGAACGATTTGAATAAATCTTTTGTGAACCCTCTTAAGGACCCTCATATTGTCCTGGATTTTCATCCTCAAAGCAGGTCGGGGGAGTTGGGAAAATTCCCAGCTTGGCCTGTCTGCCTTGGGAGGAAGTTCCCCCAAAGACAGGACCTTCATTGCTGTCGGGGGAAGTGGGGGGGGGGGGGGGCCCTTCTGCACACCCCACGGACACTCATGCCCTTTATGCAAAACTATGGGGCTTCCATGCCCATTGGCCCACTGCATACTCTGTCGAACCAATGACTCCCAATAGTGTAAAGTGGAATGTGCTCAAACAAAACTTGCAACAAAAGCATTGAGAACATTCGCCTATGTTTGAAAAATAGTCCAAAGTGCAAGCTAATAAAAGTGTCAGTCATCCTTCAAAGTTTCAAAAACCACAAATCCTTGAAACCACTTAACTCATGTAAACAAACATTGTGAAATTTATGACAGAGATAAGAGAGTCGGAGCCGTCAATCAAACAATGTTTCCTCTGGGCAGCAGGTGTTCCAGTGCTCCAGTAGCTGTCTGGATTCAGCCAAGCGTACATAATGAAGGGAAACTTTTGAATTTACCTTTGAAAAGCTACCCTCATCCGCACTAGGATTCATGAATCCTCTCAGGGGCCGTGAACCACAACTCTTTAAAAACCTGGTCTGATTCCATGAAAATTGTGAACCAATTGGTCATGCCTAGCCCTGCACTGCAGATGGCCAATTCAGGAGTGCCAGGTGTCAGCTTCTGACAGGAACCGGCCTGCACCCTTCAAAGATGCCCCCCAATAATCACACAACCCGGGGTTGAGTTCAGGGACCCCAGAATCCCGATCCGTCCTCCATTTTTAAAGAGCGCCCAAGTTAATCTGACGGGGTGAAAATCCAGACCATCCTTCCTACTGTGCGGTGGCCAGAACTGGGTGGAATATCCTATTTGCGGCCTGAGCATAACTTTATCAGGGTTCTGCCTAGTTTCTCTGCTTTTCTACTCAAAACCTCTATTTTATCAATGTTAACCTTTTTTTCCCCGCTGTGTTTAGATGGTGGGAAAACCCTCACTTATTTTAACTATGACTACAAGAATGAATTTCAAACTGTCACGTTTGAGGATCTGGGCGTCAAGAAGATTTTCTTTGGAAGCTTTCACAAGGTCAGCTAAAAAAAAATTAATAAATTAACCGTCCTTTTTAGCACACTGGGCTAAATCGCTGGCTTTTAAAGCAGACCAAGGCAGGCCAGCAGCGCGGGTTCAATTCCCGTACCAGCCTCCCCGAACAGGTGCCAGAATGTGGCGACTAGGGGCTTTTCACAGAAACTTCATACTTGTGACAATAGAAGATTATTATGGAAACTGTATTTGGGGCTCACCAGTCTGTACTGGATTCAGGACATGCAAAGCAAAGCAAATGGTCACGGAGAGGGGGAAGTGGGTGTCGGAAAACACAAGGTCGGAATTCTGCTCAAAATGCCATGACTTTTCATTGACTTTGGGCTTTCTTTAAAGACTTAATTTAAAGCCTACTTGTGACAATAAGCGATTTTCATTTCACTCTTCTGAATTCTGTGTCTGCCTCACTATTCGATCAAAGGCTACTGTTTTTACATCGTTTGTGTGCTGGCAAATAAATTTGGACCTTGCCCAGTTCAGACATTCTCCTCGGTTACTTCGCTGCCATTTGCTGTTCTGTTCCACTTCCCAAATTGAAGAACAATTTTATTTAATTTGAGTCATAGCGACGTGCAATAAATAGGTATCGCGAGAGCAGACATGCAATACTTGGAGGAGAATGCCGTGCTAAATGTGACGTGTGGGGTATATCCTGTGTGACTCAGTATCATTCTGAATGCCAGGTTGGTTACATTTTCTGCAGATGCTACACAAGGTAGACTGAGAGGAAGGGTGATACGGGCTTGAAACATTGTGAAGCCCCCACCCCACCCACCCGCCCCTGGGGATCCGCTACTGGCTAGCGGTGGGCTCGTCTGGTCCCAGTGCGGTTAACGGGATTTCCCGTTGTTTGCACCCCCTTGCCACGGGGAAGCCCGCAACTGGGTGGGTGGGGGGGGGAAATAGGCGTGAAATTCTGGCCGTCCACTCTGTTTCTCCCTCCACAGTTGCTGCCCGCCCTGCTGAGTTTATGCAGCATTTTCTCATTTTATTACACAGACTGCAGTTGCAGTCCCGGGAATTTGGGAGGCGAGGAGGCGATTTGGAAAGAGAGAAACTATTCCCGCCTGTTGGGGGAGGGGGGGTGGGGGTGGATCTTGGACTTGGGTTTAGTCTGAAACTTAGATTCGGACCTTTCAGGAGTGAAATTGGGAAACGTTTCTACACAGCCTGGTAGAAGGTTGCAAACAGCAACTGATGCACGATCAATTGTTAATTTTAAACCTGAGGTTGATAGAGTTTGTGAACCAAAGGTATTAAGGGACATGGGGACAAGGGATCAAGTGGATTTGCAGAATTAGGTCGACCATGATCCAATTGAGCTGGGGCGAGGGCGGGGTCAGTCTCCTCCTGCTCCAGGAGTCCCGTATCTGTTCCGTGTATCCGTGTATCCTGTGTAATGTTTCTCCTTATTCTTTTCCAACAGGTGCATGTGGTCATCACTAAAACCCACGCAAAACTGATCATTGACTGCAAACAAGTAGGCGAGAAGACCATCAGTGCGGCGGGAAACATTACCACCAACGGGGTTGAAGTGTTGGGTCGAATGGTGCGATCGAGGGGCCCAAGGGATAATTCTGTACCTGTGAGTAACGTGGTTCTTTATTCATCACTCACAGCGTAAACCCGTAGGTCCCTGGAATCCCTATAGTGCAGAAGGAGGCCATTCGGCCCATCGGGTCTGCACCCGCCCTCTGAAAGATCCCCCCGCCCTATTTCTGTAACCCCACCTAACCTGCATATCTTTGGACTGTGGGAGGAACCCGGAGGAAACCCACGTAGACACGGGGAGTGGAGAACGTGCAAACTCCGCACAGACAGTCACCCGAGGCCGGAATTGAACCCCGGACTCTGCTGCTGTGAGGCAGCAGTGCTAACCACTGTCCAATCTTGCCGCCCATTTATCATTGCTTATATAGAATGTATGAAATAACAACTTGCTTCCATATAACGCTTTCAATGTAACAGAATATCCCAAGGTGTTTAGTGGGCGCATTACAAAATGAAATTTGATACTGAGTCACAGTAGGAGTTATTACGACAAGTGGCCATAAACTTGGATGGATGGGTAGATTTTGAGGGGTATCTTAAAGGCGGAGAGACAGACGTAGCGGTTTATTGAGGGACCTCCAGAGCTGGGCAGCTGGAGGTTTGGTTGCCAATGGTGGGAGGTGGGGGGATGAAAATCAGGTGTGGGCAAGGGGTCTGAATTGGATGAGTGCAGGTATCTGGGAGGAAGGAAAGATACACTGACCACTGTCACATGGCAGAGGTGTGGGGTGGTGGAATATAAGGGGCTGGATTCTTCGCATCCCGATTCCAAAAGCGATTTTGGCGTCAGGGTGCAGAATCCAGATTCACGCATGAAATCGGGACCGGTGCTGATTCCGCAATTCTCGGCCACCCGAAAAGTGGCGACTCCCCCCTGCCCCTGACCGGCCGAAATCCCAACGGCGTATTTCTAATGTGGTCCTGCCGTTAATGATGCTTGCGAGGCAACTGCGGATTCAGTCCGCGGCCTCCATAGTCAGGGACGGGACGATCGGAGGGCAGGGGGGGGCCTCATACGGGACTGGGCCTTTACTGTGCGGGCGGTCCAGGTTGGTCGAGCGGCCGATCGGTGTCACTATTTCGGCGGTCCAGGTCCGCGGGCTGGGTCCGCCATTGAGCACGGCGCGGCCGCTGGATTCCGCCGGCATGCGCTGACGCGGCCTCTGACCCGGAAGTGCGGGGGGGGCCGTATCAGCAGCTGGAGCTGCGAGCTCCACAACAGCTCCCTGCTCGCCCCCTGCATGGCTGTCAATCTGTGGCATTTTGACATCAGTTTTCCTGACGTAAAAGACCACAGTTTTCCTGACGGCGTGAGGGACATAGTCCCAAAAACGGAGAATCCAGCCCATGGTGTTTTTAACTGCTGTTATCGAATTAAATTCAAGCCTGGAGGGGCTAAATTCGGAAGACTGAAAATTTGACTTTGGATTCTAATTGAGCATTTGAGCCATTGTGCTTTAGGCAACGCAAGTTAGTTTGGACAGTTCAGTGGTGGTTATCACATACTCTGGACCTGATGATTCCATTGATCTGAGCTTGGCGGAGCACTGGGTGTCAGGGTGATAGACTCTGTCCTGCTGGACACCACTAAACAATAAAGTTAGAAAGAAACTTTATTGAAAGAAACTGGGTCACTGTCTGTGCGGAGTCTGCACGTCCTCCCTGTGTGTGCGTGGGTTTCCTCCGGGTGCTCCGGTTTCCTCCCACAGTCCAAAGATGTGCGGGTTAGGTGGATTGGCCATGCTAAATTGCCCGTAGTGTCCTAAAAAGTAAGGTTAAGGGGGGGGTTGTTGGGTTACGGGTAGAGGGTGGATACGTGGGTTTGAGTAGGGTGATCATTGCTCGGCACAACATCGAGGGCCGAAGGGCCTGTTCTGTGCTGTACTGTTCTATGTTCTATGTTCTAAACCATGCTTGGGGTCAGTCAGGTCAAACCCAGGCTGCAGGAAAGAAGCTATTTGACTGAGCCAGGAATTAAAAATCACCCAGCTTAGCTTTTCCGTCAGAATTTGATTCAATAAGCAGCAGAATAAAATAAATGAATGTTCTCTCTCCATTATTAGCGAGAGTATCTTCTGTTCTGCGAAGCTGTGAAGAAAGAAATAACTTGCATTCATATAGCGCCTTCCAGGGCCACAGGCTGTCCCAAAGCTTTGCAGCCAATCAAGTACATTTGAAATGACCCTGCTGTAATGGAGGAAACGCCACAGCCGAGTTGCACACAGCAAGATCCCGTAAACATTGGCTAGTACATGAGGGGAAACTCCCCTGTCCAGCTGCCAAAATATTTAACACCTTTAACATCCACCGCCAGAGGGCCTCAGTTTAACATATCTGACAGTGCAGCACTCCATCAGAACTGCATCGGAGTGTCAGTCTTATCTTTTGGGCTCAGATCCCTGGGATGGAGCTTGAACCCACAATCTTCTGATTCTGAGGGGTGGGATTGAGACCCAGCAGGTGTCGGCTGAAGTTCAAAACACTTCGGAATTACTGCATTTGCTGAGAAATATGCCGTCATTGTTAGTGTCCCGAAACGAGGATGATGTCGGCAAACTTTATGATTTGTAGCCCGTAATATCAGGGTGTCCAACCCGTGGTGGAAAATGTAAAGGAAACTTCAGCACGATCTAAACCTGTAAGAGTAGAGATGGAGGGGCCGGGGTGGGGGTGGAGGGGGGGGGGGGGGGGGTGGGGGTGGGGAGGAGTAAAAGTGGAGATGAGGGGGGTGCGTGAAGGCAATCCGGGATGCGGGACAAGTGGTGCAATCAGTTTATCAGTGTGATGACCTTCACACCTATTGGTAAATTGGAAAGGGGCAGGTTGAGGGTGTGACATTATCGTAAATGAAAGAACTGCAAGGGTTAATGAAATGCCTAGATCAACCACTAGAGGGAGATAGTGTTACAAGTATATGTGACATTGATTCTAAGCCTGGGGGGTGGGAGAGAAGTGAAGGAGATAGCTAGAGTACAGACTGAAGGAAGGATAGTGTGAGTGAGAGCAGATCATAGTTAATAATAGGAATAGATGAGTGTAGATTATATGTTAATTATCAACTATTATATAGTTGTAAGTTGTATCGAGTAAGTGTTGAAAATGAAAATCGCTTATTGTCACGAGTAGGCTTCAATGAAGTTACTGTGAAAAGCCCCTAGTCGCCACATTCCGGCGCCTATCCCGGGAGGCTGGTACGGGAATCAAACTGTGCTGCTGGCCTGCTTGGTCTGCTTTAAAAGCCAGCGATTTAGCCTGGTGTGCTAAACCAGCCCCTAACCAGAACCAGTGTTGAATCCAATTAAGTAGTGTTCATAAATTTATAGCTTTGTTCAAGTTAAAAGCTATTTGTGGTCTTTGTGGACACTACGCCAACCATCCTGAATGTCGCAACACAAAGAACACCACAGAGGGGACAGATAATTTGCTTGATTGATAAGCATGGCACACTGTCACATCCCAGTTATCCTAATGGTAGATGATAGAATAATTCAATGGTTACAGTACAAAAGGAGGCCATTCAGCCCATCAAGTCTGCACCGACACTCTGAAAGAGCACCCTACCTAGGCCCACCCCCTGTAACCCTGCGCATTGATCATGGCCAATGCAACTAACCCGCACATCTTTTGACCACGGGAGGAAACCGGAGCACCTGGAGGAAAGCCACGCAGACACGGGGAGAACGTGCAGACTCCGCACCCAAGGCCAGAATTGAACCCGGGTCCCTGGCTCTGTGAGGCAGCAGTGCTAACCACTGTGCCACCTTGCCGTCAATTATCTCATTGAGTTTTTATATCTGTCTCCACCACATTTTCAGTTGGTGAATTCCAGTGTCTAACCACACACTGAGAAGAGCTAGGCGACTTATTCCTGGAAAGTAAGAAGTTACCGGGAGCTATCTGTGTTGAAACTGTGGTAATATATAAAGCAGGTGTAACACTTGTTAACTTTAACCGTCATCTTTAGTTTGTGACCTCGACTGTAATTAAAACCCAGGCAGACTTTGAAACCAAGGATTATTGAAAGAAATGTCCAGTCGGTACCAGATTTAAGCAGTAAACTCTGCCTTTGTCAACAATCTTTTAAATGTGTAAGTCGCCATTATTGCAAATTCCTCACGTCACATTGAAATCATTTTGAGATCTGGGCACTATTTCTTGTTTGAATTCTTTGTGGTTCAGACTGAAAGACACATTTGAAGAGAGAGATTTTCCAGCCTGTGCTTTTGATGCTGTCTAAAGAGTTACTTCCTTTGCTGGAGCAGCTGGGGCAGAAATAATTTATTTTAATTAAGGTTTGGTGCATTAGTTTAGCATTGAAGAGAATATTTAAGGCCTATTTTGTTTGAAGTTGCGATGAGGGAATAAGTGACTGTTTTAGTGCACACAGGTGCAAAAAGAGAATGATAGCTTGTCTGTCATTGCCCCCAGGGCCTTTAGCAGCTCTCTGCAAAGCAACAACAACTTGCATTGATAAAGCGCCGTTCACATTATAAAACTGTTTCACATAGAGCATTATCAATAATCATTTTTGAGGTCGAGCCACACGATGAGATAATAAGACTTCCGAAACCCTGGTGAAAGAGTGGGGATGGAAGGAGCATCTCAAAGAAGGAGACGGGTTGAGAGTTTTCCTGAGGAGATTCCAGAGGTTAGGGCCACCCAGGTGACTGAAGGTTACTGGAAGGCGGGGAGTGGGGGAGAAACACCCAATGGGATTGCTGCTTCCATATATGGAGACGCCAGGAGCCCCCTGGGGGTCTATTCTCAGGTGTGAAGGAGCGCACGTAGCCCTTTCCTTATACGGTGTTGAGGCGCCGTTGAGTCTGACCGATACTTGACCTGAGGTGCCCGCGAGTCACCCGCTACCGGCCAATACACAAAACACTGACCTTATTTAGCCAAGGTCATTCACCTCTGGTCCTGATTCCAGGACAAGTTCAGACCAGCCCTCGTTCGTCTCTGATCAGTCTCTGTATTTATTGGGCTGGTCCGAATTCCCATCAGGCCCGGCGGTTCAAGCTGTTGGCCGCTGTTTAATTTAGATTGTAGAATTCCCGATCTGGCCCAGCTTCTCAGGCCCATTTTGTCACAATAGTCAATGCGATCGTTGGCATTAAAATGTTGATAGGCTGCGAGACCATCAAACCCAATATGATTTTCGAGCAAAATTGTTCTATTAATTCACTGTTTACTGAAAGTAAAGTGGAATCTGTTGAGTTAGCTCTGGGTCATCTGTTTGAAGCTATGACCATTTCTGGAGTCAAGCCACAACTTGACAGCCAGGGGTTGAAGGAAGGGTGAGTGAAAGGTTGTGTCAAAATACTACAATCTGAACATTTACCAAGGATGATGCTTTGTACGAGCTTTTCTCTTAAAATTCTTTAATACCAGAAATTGACGTGATCTCATTTCCTGTAGGAGTAATTCCTTGTCCTTGGGGTTTCAATCAAGCCTTGTGTGAAGAACTATAGATCTTCATTTTGTGTCTGTGTTAAATGATTCCCCTGGCGTCAGAGGGGGACATTGAAGAGCTCACTGGCAGGACTGACGGAAAGAGCTGGGCCTATTTGCTTCAGTGCATGAAAACTGGGTCACGCCTTCACATTTCGAAGGTCTGGACCTCAACAGTAAACCCCCTCGGCACGGGGAGGGGGTGTGGGGGGTGGGGTGGGGGGGAGGGGGGGAGAGTGGGTCGAGAGGATTAGTCTGTCAAATGCCGGGAACACCTACACCAACCCACAGCACATGTGGCTATTTTTGACAGCATGGAGTGACGGGATGTTTCATGAACACGTTTAAAGTGGGATCGTTTAAAGTGGGATAACACAGTACATTTGGGAGCCTGACCATTTGAGAAAGTCTTATTAAACGTGCTTGATCTTTCACAAAGATTTACCCTTCCGTATTTTGTTTCAATTCTAGTTCCAGCTGCAAGGATTTGATATTTCCTGTTCCACTTCCCATGCAAACAGGGACAAGTGTTGTGAACTTCCAGCTCTGGTGAGTACAAAATAAATTCAAGTATTTGTAAGGCAGAGGGAGATAGATTCTTGATAAGTCTGGGGGTGGAAGTTTATCGGGGATAGGCTGGAATGTGAAGAAAGCGGATAAGTCATGACCTTAATGAATAACAGAACAGGCTTGAGTTCCTAATTTGTATGTTTGGATATATATTTATAATCTTCGAGATATGGAGATAATTCTGAGCATGGATGACAGTTCATTGGATTGGATTGGATTTGTTTATTGTCACGTGTACCGAGGTACAGTGAAAAGTATTTTTCTGCGAGCAGCTCAACAGATCATTCAGTACATGGGAAGAAAAGGGAATAAAAGAAAATACATAATAGGGCAACACAAGGTATGCAATGTAACTACATAAGCACCGGCATCGGATGAAGCAGACAGGGTGTAGTGTTAATGGGGTCAGTCAATAAGAGGGTCATTTCGGAGTCTGGTAACAGCGGGGAAGAAGCTGTGTTTGAGTCTGTTCGTGCGTGTTCTCAGACGTCTGTATCTCCTGCCCGATGGAAGAAGTTGGAAGAGTGAGTAAGCCGGGTGGGAGGGCTCTTCAATTATGCTGCCCACATTGACAGTTTACCCAGGAATTGCCAATTCTGCAACTGATTCAGACTGTTCCGTTGTAATCAATGAGAGCTTGCAGAAAATATATTTTTTAAAATACCAATCTGGCTAATGAGCAGAAATGATCTTGTACAACATTCATTGCTGTTTGATGATCATTTGGCCGGAGTGCTTCAGATAGTGGGGGAGCCACACATCTGTAACAGACTCTGTCAAATTTGTCCATTCATTAAAATTAATTGCTGGAAAATTGAGTCCATTCCGCTTTTCAATCTTTCCGAACCCAACTTCCCTCCATTCAGGCCAAGCCCAAAACAAGAAGAGGCATCTAGACCTATGGAACCATCTGTAGCTACTTCACTTGTCCCATTACCATCTCCGTTTGCCTTACACCATCAACCCTTTTTGTTATTTAATCTCTTCGGCCTTCTCCTGACACCTTCCCTTTTGTTCTTTGTTCCTCTTGTCTGCTTCCCCTGTCTCTGTACTCGCTTAAACCTGTTACATCACTAACTGGTGAAAGGTCACCCACCTGATCCATTAACTCTTAATCCCTCGTCACAGATAGTGTCAAACCCAGAGTCTTTCGCGCATTTCAGGGTTTTGTGTAGGATTTCCAGCATTGGGGTAAATTACTTCTGTAATGTTTCCGGTCGATGACTCAGTAATGCCGACCATGAAACTATCATTGATTTCTGTTAAAAACCCACCTGGTTCATTAATGTCCTTTAGGGAAGGCAATTGGCCGTCCTTGTCCGGTCTGACTTACATGTGACTCCAGACACACAGCGATGAGGTTGAATCTTAATGACTGAACAAGCCACTCAATTCAAGGGAAATTAGGGATGGCCTTGCTTTCCATGAAAGAATGACAGAAATGTTGCAGATACAGTAGTCCAGGAGGAATACTGAGGTACTGGATGGGCTAATCATAAAGAGAGAGAGGAAACACTCGAAGGATTTAAATCCTTGAAAGTTGATAAGTCACCAGATCCAGATGGATTGTTTCCGAGGCTACTGAAGGAGGTCAGGGAGGAGATAGCAGATGCTCTGAGGATGATTTTCAAATCCTCACTAGACACAGGGGAGGTACTGGAGAACTGGAGAAATGCAAACCTGGTTCCATTGTTTAAAAAGGGATCAAAGGAAATGCCAAACAATTATAGGCCAGTTCGTCTTACGTCTGTGGTGGGCAAATGAGAAGAATCAATCCTGAAAGATAGGACTAACTCCTGACATAGATTCAAGATAAGTGGCAGAAGGTGTAGAGGGGACATGAGGAAGAACTTTTTTACACAGAGGCCAGTGGGAGTCTGGAATTCACTGCCCGAGTTGGTGGTGGAGGCAGAGACCCTAAACTCTTTTGAAAGGTACCTGGATCTGCACCTTAAGTGCTGTAAGCTACAGAGTGCAGGTAGGTGGGATTAGAAAGGGACTTGGGTGTCCTCAGACTGGCATGGATAAGATGGGCCAAATGGACTCCTTCTTTCCTGTAACTTTTCTATGATTCTGTGACATTTCATCAGAATGCAGATATGTGGTGTACCCTCCCGATAGCTCAATATGTTGCCTATGGTGTGAAGCCCAGTACTACACACAGTATAACTGTGGTTTCCTGTTCATTTAACATTGCCTCTTCTATATTCGAGAGTTACAACTTTAAAAAAAAGTTAATTTACCGGATGTGGGCGTCACTGGTTAGGCCAGCATTTATTGCCCATCCCTAATTGCCCCTTCAGAAGGTGGTGGTGAGCTGCCTTCTTGAACCACTGCAGTCCTTGAGATGTAGGTACACCCACTGTGCTGTTAGAGAGGGAGTTCCAGGATGTTGCCCCAGCAACAGTGAAGGAACGGCCGATATATTTCCAAGTCGGGGTGGTGAGTGACTTGGAGGGGAACCTCCAGGTGGTGGGGTTCCCAGGTATCTGCTGCTCTTGTCCTTCTAGATGGTGGTGGCCGTGGGTTTGGAAGGTGCTGTCTAAGGAACCTGGAGAGTTCCTGCAGTGCATCTTGTAGACGGTACACACGGCTGCTACTGTGCGTCGGTGGTGGTGGAGGGTTTGAATGTTTGTGGAAGGAGGAGCAATCAAGCTTTGTCCTGGATGGTGTTGAGCTTCTTGAGTGTTGTTGGAGCTGAACTCATCCAGGCAAGTGGAGAGTATTCCATCACACTCCTGCCTTGTGCCTTGTAGATGGTGGACAGGCTTTGTGGGGGTGTGGGGGGGGGGGGGGGGGGGGGGGGGTTACTTGCCGCAGGATTCCTAGCCTATGACCTGCTCGGGTAACTTGTAGAATGGTGAAGATTTCCATTTGTTGAATTACATAAAACTGACTGTCCGCTATTTCAGAAGCTAAATAATGCTGGATTTACAAACTCCACAAGGATTTCTCTTGCGAGTGTGTGGTCCAAGCTGGCTGCAGCTGTGAATTCCTGTTCACCCCTCCTTTCCCAAGCAGCGTCCAAGTCAAATGGCCACCTCAGCCGGCGGAATGGGACAGGGCCAACCACCTGCATTTGGAAATTCAATCCCAAACTATTGAAGCACCAGGGAGTATTTATTAAAAGCAAATTACTGCGGATGCTGGAATCTGAACCGAAAGGGAAAATGCTGGAAAATCTCAGCAAGTCTGGCAGCATCTGTAGGGAGAGGAAAGAGCCAACGTTGCGAGCCCGATGACTCTTTGTCAAAGCGAGTATTTATTCAAAAGAGAGTATTTATTATTGGATTAGCTCACGTTTATGGAGGGGCAAAGATGAGAGGGGCAGGAGAGCACTGGGATTGTTCAATCTGGATAAAGCTGCCTGGGATCCAATGTGGAGGGCCGCCTGTCATTTTACCCAGTGACCCACTGTCAGCAGCTGTCATCCCATTGGTGCAGCCAGCCGTGAGCTGTTTCTGAGCAACACAGGTCGAACCCTGATTTGTGGGACTGGTGGGGGGAAATATCAGGGGAGGGGGAGGAAGATCAGGGGAGGGGGGGGGAGAGCAGGGGAAGGGGGGAGAGAGCAGGGGAAGGGGGGAGAGAGCAGGGGAAGGGGGGAGAGAGCAGGGGAGGGGGGAAAGAGCAGGGGCGGGGGACAAATTGGATTGCACTGTCAAAGAACCAGTGCAGGCACTGTGGGCCAGATTGTTTGTTAAATCTTTCACAGAATACGGGCATCTCAGGCAAGGCCATGGCCTGTTGCCCATCCGTGGGCTGCACGGTAGCACACTGGTTAGCAGTGTTGCTTCACAGCACCGGGGTCCCAGGTTCGATTCCCGGCTTGGATCACTGTCTGCACGTTCTCCCCGTGTCTGCGTGGGTTTCCTCCGGGTGCTCCGGTTTCCTCCCACAAGTCCCGAAAGCCGTGCTGTCAGGTGAATTGGACATTCTGAATTCTCCCTCTGTGTACCCGAACAGGCGGCGGAATGTGGTGACTAGGGGATTTTCACAGTAACTTCATTGCAGTGTTAATGTAAGCCTCCCTGTGACACTAATAAAGATTATTAAAAATTAATTGCCCTGGAAACGAGTGCCATTTTCGGAGGGCAGTTAAAAGTCAGCCACCTCGCCGTGAGGTCTGGAGTCACATGGAGGCCAGACCGGGTAAGGATGGCAGATTTCCTTCGTGAACCAGAGAGGGTTTTTACAACAATCGATGGCGGTTGTCATGGTCACCGTTACTGAGCCGAGATCACAATTCCAGATATTTATTCATGAATTGAATTTAAATTCCACCAGCTGCCGTGCTGGGAATTGAACCCGTGTCCCCAGGGCAACAGATTGGACAGATTTGTAATGGGTTGGCGGGTCATGGGGAACGGGCAGGAACGTGGAGTTGAGTCCGAGGGGAGATCGGACATGATTGTATTGAATGGCGGAGTGGGTTCGAGGGGCTGGATTGTCCACCCCTGCTCCTAGTTCTTATGGAAGAGCTGGCACCCTGGTCTACAGGTTCAGTGACATAATCATTATGCCACCATTTCCCCTGTGGCCTCTTCCTGCAGGGCCAGATTCTGTGACTGGCTCGAGCATAAGATTACACAAGTGCAGTGGGTTTAAAGTTAAGTTTATGATATTTGGATACTTGTGAATTTCTGCAGGTTGGGGGTCAATGGTGACCCAAGTGCTGGATTTCAGGGTCAAAGCAACGAGTTCAGCATGGCCGACATTCAAGTGTCAAATGAATTTACCATGGACTAGATGCCTTCCATAAAATGCAACATTAAAAGAAAGCTGGGTCAACAATCGATGTAGGGCAAAAAGAGTGGCAGATTCATCAGTCCTGTATAAATATATGTACAAGACTCCTGGCGATCAGGACCCCTATGGTCAGAGCACAGCTTTATTCCCAATAACTCCACCTGAATATATCACAAACACTTACGGGAGAGAAAGAAATACAGGGTCTGCTCATTGAGAAAATAAATCTCATCTTTGCATGCTTGAGAAAATAATTTACAGTGCATTCCAACTGTTAAACATCTGATTTTAAAAGCAGCTATTATCCTGCCTATTGCTTCCAATAAAGCTCTGCGATGATTTATCATACCTAGGCTGTTTTAGTTCCAGCTTATTCCTCATGTCTAGAAGTTAGTAACCCTTGCTGGTTCGTGATGCACTATCAATTACGACGAGACGAGAGTAGAGTGTAATCGTATTAAGCAGAGATGTGTTGCCTCCTGCAGCTGCTGCTGAAATGGCTGCAGCTAGGTGAGCACACACATTTATACTCCGCCTATTGGGCGGAGCCAGCAGGCAGGGATCTACCCCCGTACCTGTAGTACAGGAGCCTTAACGTATTCCATCTCATATGTGATATATACAACAGTGGTGACTACCCCAGTTCGATAATTGGCAAGCGGACCAGAGGGGAATTATTTTCACCCGGCGAGTTGTTGTGGCCTGGAATGTGCTGCCTGAAAGGGGGGGTGCGAGCAGGTTCAACGGGAACTTTCAAAGAGAATTGGACAAATACATGAAAAGGAAATTAATTGTAGGGCTGCGGGGGAAATAACAGGGGGTTCAAGGGCCAGCACCAATGTGTTGGGATGAATGACTTCCCTCTGTGTTGTGTGTTTGTCTGGTACCATGGACAATGGGGGCTCTCCAGTGTTTCTTCATTGTTCATGTTTGAATCTAGGCAGAGAATAATAGCAGCTTGCTTTGCAATGGGAGGGGGAGGGGAGTGAGCGCCCCCCTAACAAACTCACTCCTGTTTATATTCAGAATGTTTGCAGTGAAAGTGGCTGGGCAGCGATCAGTCGCGAGAACTCATAGCTCATCTTTCCTCTCCCTGGCCCTGGGACAGCTGAATCCGAACGGGGAAAGTCGCTCTGAATCAAAGCTGTGGCCAGATTTGTCCTACATTGCTCACTTTCCACACCGCAAATCAGGTTACAGAGAATTTACTGTACGGAAACAGACCATTCGGCCCAACTGGTTCATACTGGTCCATACTCCACATCAGCCTACCCCCAACCCCCCTCATCTCACCCTATCAGCATATCCTTCTATCTTCTTGAGTTGATCTAGTTTCCTCTTAAATAAGTCGATACTATTCACCTTAACCACTTCCTGTGGGAGCGAGTTCCACATTCTCACCATTCTCTGGGTGGAGACAATTCTCCTGAATTCCCGACTGGATTTATTAGCGACAATCTTTATTTATCTCTTTCTGTTTTGCACTTCCCCACAAGTTGAAACTTTGCGCTCGATTCAGCTCATTGGGAACAAAGTCCCATAGCGAGCACATTTAGTCACGGGGCCTCAGTGGGGCACGCACGGTCGAGGCTGCACACGGCTCCGATTTGTACACCGGGGAGCTCGGTTCACCAGAATTCCCCAGTGTAGCGAGAGGCCTTCAAAGCGACCCCCCCCCCCCCCCCCCCCCCCCCAGTCCAAACGCACCCAGGGCACCCCCCAGCCCAATTGCACGCACTCATGAAACTCAGAATTCCCAGCCGGTACGGGAATTGAACCTGCCCTGCTGGCCTTGTTCTGCATCACCAAACCAGCTGTCTAGCCCACTGAGCTAAACCAGCCCTAAATACAGTTTTTATGGAACACAAACGTTATACAAATAGTCTTGTGAGAAATAGAAGTTATTGGATAACTGACAACGGGGCTGGTTTAGCACACTGGGCTAAATCGCTGGCTTTGAAAGCAGACCCAGGCAGGCCAGCAGCACGGTTCAATTCTCGCACCAGCCTCCCCGAACAGGCGCCGGAATGTGGCGACTAGGGGCTTTTCACAGTAACTTCATTTGAAGCCTACTTGTGACAATAAGCGATTTTCATTTTCATTTCATTTCATTCCAATGCAAAGTTCCAGTGCTTGAATAAAACTATGGACACCAGAGATCATGATGTATCGAAAGGATAAATGGTGATGAAATATTTCAATATGGGCGTGGGACACGTGTGGAATGGTACAAGACCCTGGGTAAAGCAGGGCAAGTTGACCAATCGGAGTCGGGCTCACCCCTGAAATTTACGCAGGGGTGCAGGGAGCCCACCCTCGGGTATAATCCAGCGCAGGGTACGGCTGTGATGGGGAACAGGCTGGACAGAGCAGAGGCTCTCCAGCTGCGTGTCATCGTTCATGTGATTAATCGCAATGTTTTTCATTACAGAGAGATGAAAGTAATTGCCCAGCTCTTCCACACGCCTGTACTTGTTCTCAAGACAGCAAGGGACCACCTGGACCTCTAGGACCTCCTGTAAGACACAATACTTGATTTGGGGGAGGGGGGGGAACTATGACTGGATAAAAACACTTTAGTTTTGAAGTAAAGAGCCAATCTTATTTGGCAGACCCCATTTGTAAAAATGAGGCTGATTCTTCGTCACAGCTGTCACATTATGTTTATGTAGCTTCTTCTGAATGTAGTTCATAAGGTCAATGGGATCCCGGGCTTTCAAATAGAGAAATAGGCTAAAGAAGCATGGAGGTCATGTCATATCTTTGTACACCATTGCCAAGGCCCAGCTGGAGTCGTGCTTCCAATCCTGGGCATCATAATTTGGGAAGGACATTGGGACCTTGGAGAGGGCGGAGAGGTGATTTACCAGAATTAGAAAAGAGTGAGGGACTTCAGTTAATGTGATTAGACTGGAGAGGCTTTGGTTGTTCTCATTGGAGGAGAGACAGTTAAAGGGGAGGTTCGACATCGGTGCTCATCACAACACCGGGAGTCGCTACGACCACGGCACACAACTGCAGGCACTTGTATCGAGTGAGATGAGACATGCAGGTATCCGGATGGAAACAAATGACTGGTGTCCCAGATCTCCACATAGGGCGTACTGAGAGAGAACAAATGAGTGAGGGGGATGGGAGTCTCCAAAGAGTCTGGGGCCGAGTGATCCACAGTGAGGAGGAATGATTCTACACTATGGGAGCTGGTTTACCAGGTTCACGGAGGTGTCATGGGTGTTCCCACTGATGCCCTTTTGCTGACCCTGCTCCTTCCAGGCCTGGCCTGATCTCAGCACACACACCGGGGTCCCATCCCATCATCAAAATCGCAGGAAGGTCTGCGTCAAGGATTGAACAGAAACAGCTGAGAGATGTCCCCTGATGGAGGTGTTTGAGATGATCAAAGTGCTTGACAGGTTAGAGGTAGAGAAGAACTCTATAATTCTATAGGCAAAGTTGGGTTAGCTCAGATGGGCTTTTATGGGTGGCATGGAGCAGTTTGGACCGAAGGCTCTGTCTCCATGTTGTAGATTCTACGATTCTATGAAGAAGTTACCGTTTGTGCGGAATTCAAAATAAGGGAGCATAAATGTGGGACAGTCAGTAAAAAATCCAGGGAATTCAGGAAAAACCTCTTTACCCAGAGAGTAGTGAGAATATGGAAGCCGCTCCCACAGGGAGTGGTTGAGGTGAACAGATTGGGCACATTTAAGAGAAGCTTACGTACAGGATAAGAAAGAGATTGAGGGATCTACCAACCTGGTTGGATGAAGTGATGTTTGGAGGAGGCTCATGTGGAACATAAACACCACTATGGAGCAGTTGGGCTGTATCTGCACTGTAAGTTCTCGGTAATATCCTTCTTTCTGATCATAATTACTGCCCTGTTATGGTCTTTCAAACATTCCATTGCAAGTAAATCTTTTATGAAGCTGGAAGCTACGGTTTGTTGGTGAACAGGGTTGAGTTTCATGTGTCCGACACAGTCCAGGAAGATAGACAGTTATGACATGAGTACATAGGAATGTCGAAAAGGCTACTCACCTATAGACCAATTGTCAGACAGTAATCCTATCCAAATACTTGAAATAACACCAGGGATAGTGTGAGCAAAACCTTAGCTATTTCTGCTTGACATCTGGATCTTTGAGTTGGATCTCAGTGTCTTCACATCACTGTTAATATCTTTTAAATATTCACTTTTATTATGTTTTGTTCTGCTGCATCACATCAAAATTCAAGGAATGTGTCCTCTTATGCAATCCAGCCAGGATATTTGGGATATTGAATTTACGAAGAATGTTTGACTAACAGCCTCTTGGTGAAGGAGGAGACCAGGGATGTCAATCTTTATTCAGTTTTACTTACCAAGTGAAACAAACATTTCAGTCTAACTCTCCGACCCGCTGCCAGTGTCAATAGGTGTCTCTTTATACTCTTTCTGAGAACTGGTGAACAGATTGCGCACCATTAATTATCTAAGGAGTGGTCTCTCCCTTTAATTATCACAGCAGCGGGTTTGCGTGTCATGTATTTGTGTCAGGTATGTAACATGTTTAGCTTCCAGTCTGCTTTTTAAAATAAATTTAGAGTACCCAATTATTTTTTGCCAATTAAGGGGCAATTTAACGTGGCCAATCCACCTACCCTGCACATCTTTGGTTTGTGGGGGTGAGACCCACGCAAACACAGGGAGAATGTGCAAACCCCACACAGACAGTGACCCGGAGCCGGGATCGAACCTGGGACCTCGGCGCTGTAGGAGCTTCCAGCCTGTTGACAGCCCTGCCTCAGTTGGGTGGCCCTCTCGCCTCTGATTCAGAACACCTGTGGATTCAAATCCAACTCTAGAGATTGGAACGCAAAATCCAGGCTGGTACTCCCGGTGGAATGCTGAGGGAGGGCTGCACTGTTAGTGATGCCAGTCCTCAGGTGGAATGTTAAAGCAAGGCCACGTCTGCCATCTCGGGTGGGTGTAAATAATTCCATGGCACTATTTTCAAGAAGAGCAGTGCCCTGGTCAATGCCCATCAGTGAAACGGATTATCTGGTTATTTGTCACATTGCTGTTTGTGGGAGCTTGCTGTGCACAAATTGGCGGCTCTGTTTCCTACATCAGTACCGTACCTACAATTCAAAAGTACTTCATTAGCTATGAAGCAATTTGAGATGTTCAGAGATTGTGAAAGGTGCTGTAGAAATGCACGTTCTTCTTAATCCATTAAAAAAGGGCAGATAGTTGGAGATCCATCATGTCCAGTGTACGTTATTGACCCATACATAGAACATAGAACAGTACAGCACAGAACAGGCCCTTCGGCCCTCGATGTTGTGCCGAACAATGATCACCCTACTCAAACCCACATATCCACCCTATACCCGTAACCCAACAACTCCCCCCCCTTAACCTTACTATTAGGACACTACGGGCAATTTAGTATGGCCAATCCACCTAACCCGCACATCTTTGGACTGTGGGAGGAAACCGGAGCACCCGGAGGAAACCCACGCACACACGGGGAGGACGTGCAGACTCCACACAGACAGTGACCCAAACCGGGAATCAAACCTGGGACCCTGGAGCTGTGAAGCATTTATGCTAACCACCATGCTACCGTGCTGCCCATGAATGCAAGAGTGGAAAACGAGCCTTTGGGTGTTGTTGCTCTTCAGGCCCCAACCATCTTTGTGAAGGTGTGAATATAGATCATTCAGCAAATCTTCTCATGTTTATTTGTCCATCCAATTGAACTCTGCCTCTGTGAGTCAGACGCTCAGCCCCATTCAGCACATCCCCATGGTGACAGGAACTAAGATTGACAATTCACTCAAGTGAAGTAGAGGACCCAAATAAACTCTCCTCCTATCACCCGGCAGTGTTACAAAGCCAAGTCACGACTGGGTTGTTGCTTCTACCCATTACACCTTATAGTTCCGGATCCTTCTATCTACGGAGTATCTTGAACTTGTGGCAAACAAACGATTTCAGATGTGGCGTCTTCCTGAAGCTCACTTTTGCTGATGGCTGAAGAGGCCAACCCCTGAGATGTAGGTTCTGCTGAGAGTGGCATTATGGGTTGTTGTTGTTTTGTTGTTGGCGTCTGTTGCCAAGCTGCTGTTACCGCTGGAGATCGGGGTGGTGCATGCTAGTAACATACTAGATATGCAGAGCAGGCCAATCTACATTGGATTACACTGCAGGTCATAAACCAGCAAACACAACACCGGGGCTCACTTCAAGAGGGATGGCATTAAAAAGCTCAGTTGGCTGGGCAGCTGGTTTGCGATGTATGACCAAGGCCAGCAGCGTGGGTTCAATTCCCGTCCCGGCTGAGGTTATTCATGAACCGGCCCCGCCTTCTCAACCCTGCCCCTCGCCTGAGGTGTGGTGACCCTCGGGTTAAACCACCTCCAGTCACCTCCCCCCCCAAGGGGAAAGCAGCCTATGGTCATCTGGGACTATGGCAACCTTAATTGGAAAAATAATTTTGATGTATTTGCAGCATTTTGTGTTGTTTTAGATTTTCGGTCTGTTTGGACAAATATATGGAATATATGTGCTGATATATCACTTGAATGTGTATTTTACAGGGTGGCCCTGGATTGAGAGGCCCAAGAGGAGTGAAAGGGGAACTAGGTCACAGGGTAAGAGATACATTTACAAATCAATTAGGTCACAGGGTAAGAGATCCATTTACAAATCTACTAGGTCAAAGGATAAGAGATCCATTTACAAATCTACTAGGTCAAAGGGTAAGACATCCATTTACAAATCTACTAGGTCAAAGGGTAAGAGATCCATTTACAAATCTATTAGGTCAAAGGGTAAGAGATCCATTTACAAATCTATTAGGTCAAAGGGTAAGAGATCCATTTACAAATCTATTAGGTCAAAGGGTAAGAGATCCATTTACAAATCTACTAGGTCAAAGGGTAAGAGATCCATTTACAAATCTACTAGGTCAAAGGGTAAGAGATCCATTTACAAATCTATTAGGTCAAAGGGTAAGAGATCCATTTACAAATCTATTAGGTCAAAGGGTAAGAGATCCATTTACAAATCTACTAGGTCAAAGGGTAAGAGATCCATTTACAAATCTACTAGGTCAAAGGTAAGAGATCCAATTACAAATATACAAGGTCAAAGGGTAAGAGATCCATTTACAAATCTATTAGGTCAAAGGGTAAGAGATCCATTTACAAATCTACTAGGTCAAAGGGTAAGATATCCATTTACAAATCTACTAGGTCAAAGGTAAGAGATCCAATTACAAATATACAAGGTCAAAGGGTAAGAGATACATTTACAAATCTACTAGGTCAAAGGTAAGAGATCCAATTACAAATATACAAGGTCAAAGGGTAAGAGATCCATTTACAAATCTACTAGGTCAAAGGGTAAGAGATCCATTTACAAATCTACTAGGTCAAAGGTAAGAGATCCAATTACAAATATACAAGGTCAAAGGGTAAGAGACCCATTTACAAATCTATTAGGTCAAAGGGTAAGAGATCCCTTCAAAGATTTGCCAAGTCAAAGGGTAAGTGATCATGTTTATAAATAAACTTGGTCAAAGGGTAAGAGATTACTTTATAAATCTACTATATTTAGAAGTAGATCCATGAAATCAATTGAGGAAATTATTTCTATTTGTCCTTTTTAAAAAGAGAGCCACATCATCAAAAGCACAGGGCGAGTCTATCGGGTAAATGTAACACTTATCACAGACTCACCCAACAGCTCAATACCAGAGTGCCCAAACTTTGCAATGCCCCTGGTTACCTGGTGATAAATTTTAAAAGCGACTGAATTCCGTATCCAAATTTCTGTTTGTGCTCTGCACCATGAGCTTGTTAGTGTAACGATATGCACGATAATGGTAGTTTAACATTGCTCACCTGTATCTGTTGAATATCTGTTTATTTTTTGTAACAGGGATCAGAAGGTTTGCGTGGTGACATTGGACCAACCGGCCTACAGGGCCAACCTGGCCCCCAAGGGCCAAGTGGACTTTCAATTCAGGGATTGCCGGTGGGTTTATGTCGTGTCTTTCTCCGTCAGGGAATAGGCTCCACCACGACACACGTATGAAATCAGCTTGATGTTCACTTAGGGTTTTTTAAAGTTTCCTTCCTTGTTCGAACTGATTGGGTGCGGAATTAGTCGTTGGGCAGTAAACTGGGGTGGGCTCACAGCCAGTTGATGTATTTTGGGATCAATCAACTAAAACAGAAATGAACTGAGGGATAAATTAAGAGGGGCGCTCCTAAAAGACAACTGGAGCACAGCCCGAAAACGCCAAAGGGGAACGGAAACTTAAAATCATTAAATCAAAATGTGAAAACTGGGGCAATGAAGCAATCCAACCCCCGTGGTGCCCACCGAGCACGGACGGCCTCTTAGCCGGTTGTGCCCGGGGTGAATCTGGCCGGTGGCAAAACCAGCTCATGCTGTGTTGGGCCTCATTGTTAATCAGGCTCTTGGTTTAACAAGCTTGCAGCGAATCAGGCTTGTAGTTTCAAATAATATAATAATCTTTATTATCACAAGTAGGCTTCCATTTCACTGAAGTTACTGTGGAAATCCCCCCAGTCGCCACACTCCGGCGTCTGTTTGGGTACACAGAGGGAGAATTCAGAATGTCCAATTCACCGAACAAGCACGTCTTTCGGGACTTGTGGGAGGAAACCGGAGCACCCGGAGGAAACCCACGCAGACACGGGGAGAACGTGCAGACTCCGCACAGACAGTGACCCAAGCTGGGAATCGGACCCGGGACCCTGGCGCTGTGAAGCAACAGTGCTAACTACTGTGCTACCGTGCTTGCGTTTTAAAATGTTGTAGCCAATCGGACTCATAGCCAATCAGGTTTGTAGCCAATTAGGCTCTCAGCTAATCAGACTCCAAGCCAATCAGGTTCCCAACACATCAGGGCCATATCGGATCATAGCTCTGCTTTATTCAATGTCTGATTCTTCTCTACATTGTGAAGTACGTGTGCACGTGCGATGATTCAACTGGACTGGGTGGTTTCACTACAATTAGTCCCTTCCATGTTTTGGCTTTTACTGTGTTGTGTAGCTCAGAGTGAAATTATAAACGATTCTACGATTTCACTGCAAATAACATGGGGAGGATATTTGCACCCATATTGTCCAATTAAGTTGGGAGTTTATGTCTGAAATGTGTCTTCATTCATTCTATCAGGGCAGCAGTGGTGAAAAGGGTGAAAAAGGAGAAATTGGACCCCTGGGTCACCAGGTATGCGTTTAATTTGATGATATAATCCTGTCACAATTTAGAAATGTTTTTAGGCCATTTGGTTTATATTATCTAATCGTACAGTTATGACTTCATGTTAAAACTTTCTTTCTGCATATTTGAAGCAGACTGGTTCAGAAGGTGTACATTTCTGCGGGAATTTGTTTGATAAGATGGAACAAATGTGTTTCCGTGTTTTCAGAGTTTCGTAGCCGCTGGCATCTTTCAATTGGCTGAGAAATATTGCCGGAGGCTGCTGGATTTGTTTCAACAAAAACTCTTTTAATTTGATTGTGGCAAATGCATAAAGGGGTAATTGACCTGCAAGCTGTTGAATTGGGTGTGATGAGTTTTTGTACTCGAACTTCTCGACTTTTCTGTAATTACTTATCCTTGAACGTAGTGTCTTGCGCTTTGTACAAGTGGCAGGGCTCTGGTACCTTGCTTTATGTGCATGTCCAAATATTGTGTGACTCTGGCAGCTAATGCAGCTAAACCTTATGCATGTCTACGTATAAAACAAGTGCAGCTTCAGCAAAGCAATATTCCGTAGTGAGCTGAGTCAGAAGGTTGTGGGTTCAAGTCCCACTCCAGAGAGTTGAGGACAAAGTCCAGACTGACCCTCACGATGCAGTACTGAGGGAGGGCTGCCTGTTGGACAGGCTGTTAAACCGAGGTGAAAACAAATGACTGCGGATGCTGGAATCTGAACCAAAAACAGAAAACGCTGGAAAATCTCAGCAGGTCTGGCAGCATCTGTGGAGAGGGAGGACGGAGCTCACGTTCCGAGTCTGGATGACTCTTTGAAACGTTAGTTCCCTTCTCAGTATTTTCTGTTTCTATTAACCCAAGGGTCCACCTGCCCTCTCAAGCTGATGAACTCGGCATTATTTTGAAGAACAGGAGGTTGTTCACCAGCGCACTGACCAATATTCACCCCTCGATGGAAAGATGATCGGGTCTTTTATTTTATTGCTGTTGGTGGCAGCTTGCTGTGCTCAAAGTTCACTGTCGTTTTCCCTACATTGCAGCAGTGGCTATTCTACAAAAAGTACTTACTTGACTAGAAGAAAATGGAAAAATGTGAAAGACGCTACATAAATTCAGGCCTTTCTGTGTTTTAAAAAATACGCTAAGCCTCTTTGAGATACAGATACCATCGCATCGGCATTGGAACCATTAGTAACAGTGAAAGGGCGACATGTTTACAAGTTGGTTTAAAAGTCTTTAAAAAATAAATTTAGAGTACCCAGTTCTTTTTTTTTCCAATTAAGGGGCACCTTAGCGTGGCCAATCCACCTACCCTGCACATCTTTGGGTTGTGGGGGTGAAACCGACGCAAACACAGGGAGAATGTGCAAACTCCACACGGACAGTGGCCCAGAGCCAGGATTGAACGAGGGTCCTCGGCGCCGTGAGGCAGCAGTGCTAACCACTGTGCCATCGTGCCGCCCAATTGAACCCGGGTCCTCGGCGCCGTGAGGCAGCAGTGCTAACCACTGTGCCATCGTGCCGCCCAATCGAACCCGTGTCCTCGGCGCCGTGAGGCAGCAGTGCTAACCACTGTGCCATTATGCCGCCCAATTGAACCTGGGTCCTCGGCACCGCGAGGCAGCAGTGCTAACCACTGTGCCGCCCTAAGTTGGTTTAAAAGTTAATGTTGTGATACATTTTCTCTGGGTGAGGCATGAAGAAAGGTTCAGACTGGTCAGTAACGTGACCCTTTGCAGAGTCTCCAAGCCAGTGCCAGCACCAAGCACTCCCAAACCAGTTGGAGCATGTTTCCTGTCCGCGTAACTAACCTTCTTCCCAGGAGAGAGCCAGAAACATTCCCAATGGAAGCTGGATTGAGACCTCCCGATCCCGTATCTCTGATGGAACCCCTGCAACCTGCAGGAGTGGGAGCTTTCCGGCCCAATGTAAACATCGGATTACGGATGCCAGGAAGTCGTGGATACCCAGTGTAAGGAAAGAGTTTGCTTTTATATAGGATCAGAGGGCATCCCAAAGTGCCCCATTGCCAACAAAGTATTTTTGAAGTGTGGTCACTGTTGTAATGTAGGAAACACCGCGGCCAATTTATGTCCATCACAATCCGACACACCACAAGATGATGACAACCTGATCATCTACTTAATTAATGAGGTTGGTTGCAGGTCAATATTGGCCAGGAGACCAGCGGGAACTCCCATGCTCTTCTTCAACATAGTGCTACACCCACCTGAGAGCGTAGACAGGTTTCACCCATGCCAGTGCAGCACTCACTCCGTAGTGAATCATAGAATGTTTACAGAGAGCCATTCCATCGATAATGCCTGCACCAGCTCTCTGCCTAATTCTTTCCCTTTTTTCACATGCCTAGGGAATACCAGGAGGACAAGGGAGAGCAGGACGTGATGGCATGACAGGTCCACGGGTAAGACTCAGGAAGCATTTGGAATTCTGTCAGGATAATTATGACCAACGCCTGTTGCAGAGCCAATGCTGGAGCCCACGCGAGATTTGAGCAGCACAATGGGATAGGTTCCTGATCCTGATTGCTGGTCAGTCACTATTGACATGTACCACCAGGACCCTTCACCCAAAACAATTTTGGAAATGCTGGAGGTGAAATCCAACAATCGAAACTGATACCTCGTTTCTAACACCCACAAGATAAATCTGAATTCTTTAAACCAGCTCCATTTCTTAACAACCTAAATGTTGATGCAAAGAAGCTGGTTAAAAAGAATCAATGAACCCCGGAATTAAATTAATCACAATAGATACAGTTGTTGACTTCACTTTATTGGCCAGTCTTGTGCATACTCATTGATGTTGGTTGGGCACATTGACTTTTCCCAGGGTAGGTTCCTGATAATTGTAGTATTCCACCTTCGAACGGAAAACCCAGAGAAATCAGGGGGAAAAGAGATATTAGCGAGATTGATGATACCTTAAAAACAATTTTATATGAAGATTGATGACAGTCACTTGATCAGCGAGCGCAGCGGTGATGGGTGAACAGGACGTGGAGTGAGTTAGAGGAGAAGGACAGCAGAGTTATGGAAGAACTTGGAGGGTAAAATGGTAACAGTCAGCCAGGAGTATGTGAGAAAAGTCAAGCCTGGAGGATCGAAGGTTCCAGCAGCAGATTTTGATTGTCTCATCCTCAAGAATATGTGAGATGATAGAGAGTGTGAGAGACTTGTTGCCTCACTAATGTCACTGTTGAATAGGCCTTGAGAGAGTTACGGTGTTAACAACTGAATCATAGTGCCTTTTAGGAATGTAGGGCTCATGATTGGTTGGTGCTCACAAGCTTGCCTTTCTCTACTTGGGAACGGACGGCTACATTTCCCGGGGGGATCAGGGCGTGCAGCCGGCCCAGCCCTCCCGATGGAGAGTCTGCTAAACGGGCTCACAGCGGGACCTCCATCCCTCCCTGGGGAGGTTGTCCACATTTTGGATTGGATTGGCTTGCAGTCCCAGCAGCTCCAGCCGCCCCGGCAGCTCCACCAATCCCAGTTGCTCCAGCAGTCCCAGCAGCTCCAGCCGCCCCGGCATCACTACCAATCCCAGTTGCTCCAGCAGCTCTGGCATCTCCAGCCGCCCCAGCAGCTCCACCAATCCCAGTTGCTCCAGCAGCTCCAGCAGTGCGAGAGGCTCAGTATTGGGCTCTGCTGGGACTGAAAACAGCCCAAAGAGGAAGGGCCCAATGGATCCCAAAGCAGAGCATGTCTGGGGTTTTGGGATTGGCCAGCTTACAGAGGGGAGTATATGGATGGAGGGCATGAGTTTTGGAGAGCAGGTGGGTAGGAAGGAAGAGGCTGTCGAATTTGGCACCCACCCTACACCTACGGAGTATCATGGGGTGAGCTAACTGGTGGGGGGGGGGGGAGAGGTGGTAAAATCCAGTCCAGCGAGTTGGGCAAGACTCAAATCTCCCACTTCCTGATATGAAGGAAACAGTTTGATCCATCAGAACAAAACCTCTCATCAATCATCAGTTATAATAGAGGGAGCAATGATTCTGCCACCATATATAACACTTAGTAAGTTTGTACCTTATACCTGAAGGCCCCACCTTCTCAACCCTGCCCCTCGCCTGAGGTGTGGTGACCCTCCGGTTAAATCACCGCCAGTCAGCTCTCCCCCCTCAAAGGGGAAAGAAAGCAGCCTGCGGTCATCTGGGACGATGGTGACTTGACCTTTTGGGTTATAATGCAGGATAGTATTTGGAGGTCAGCCAAAAGAATGGATTTTTAACAATTTGCACTTTCGACATGGAAATTCATGCACTGGGAATGTTGGGAATGATGAAACTCATTCCGATGACTGCACTATGCTCTGTCTACTAACAGTAATGACTTAATGAGCACCACCAGCCAGGGAGCTAAATTCTTGATTTAAATGAGTCCCATTCCAGGGACTTGAACTAACAATCCAGGTGGATCCTCCTCCCTGCAGTGCAGTGGGAATGCTGCGCTGGCAGAGGTGCCGGCTTTTGGATGAGCAGCTAAAACGGCCTGTGTCCAGGAACGTTTGTGTGTGTGTGATGTGTGTATGCAGAAATATATTTTCACCAACAATATTATAATATCTTCTGTCGGAATCACTGAATAACCCATGCAATCAACTTTTGATCCAGGGTCCTGTTGGTAAAGATGGTCCCATAGGTCTACCTGGGCCAGCTGGGCCTGTGGTGAGTACATTTGCATGTTGCCCTCCCCTGTAGCAAGATATTGGTGTTTAACAATGTCACTTTTTCAGGGGCGAAGAGGAACAGAGGGTCCAGTTGGACTAACTGGGTTTCCAGGTAGGAGGGTAAGTTTTATTTTTTGCCGAGCTAAATCCGGTAAATCCCAGGAATCCCATTCACCATTTTCATTCCCACATATCAGGCGCAGGTGCAGGGAAATGATTGACTACCGGCATTCGGTAACCAGGGCTGCTACTTTTTCACCTCACGAATCACTGGGAATTGAGTTTCCTTTTAAATTGTCAAATGCACAACCTTTGTGAAGTGGATCTAAGAAAGGCCTTAGATTATTTTATGCCGGAATGTTTTCTGGTTGTGAGTTCAGGGGGCGGAATTCTCCGGCCCCCTGCAGTGTCGGAGAATCGTCCGGGGCCAGCGTAAATCCCGCCCCCGCCGTGGCAGGAATTCTCCGCCACCCGGGAATTGGCGGGAGCGCCAATCGGTGTGCCCCCCCCCCCCCCCCCCCCGTGGCGATCGGCGTATATTCTCCGGCCCGCGATGGGCCGAAGTCCCGCCGCTGTCAGGCCTCTCCCGCCAGTGAGAATTGGAGCACCTCTGGTGCCGGCGGGAGCAGACGGCGGGAGCGGGCCCCCGGGGTCCTCGGGGGGGGGGGGGGGCGGGGCGATCGGACCTCGGGGGGTGCCCCCACGGTGGCCTGGCCCGCGATCGGGGCCCACCGATCGGCCTGTGGGCCAGTGCCGTGGGGGCACTCTTTTTCTTCTGCCGCCGCCACGGCGTTCACCATGGCGGAGGCGGAAGAGACGCCCCCTACCGCGCATGCGCCGGTAGTGACGTCAGCAGCCGCTGACGCTCCGGCGCATGCGTGAACCGGCGAAGGCCTTTCGGCCAGTCCCGACGCCGGGCGGCGGGCGTCAAAGGCCGTTGGCACCGGTTTTGGCGCCAGTCGGTGTGGTGCCAACCACTCCGGCGCGGGCCTAGCCCCTAAAGGTGCGTAGAATTCCGCACCTTTGGGGAGGCCCAACGCCGGAATGGTTGGCGCCACTCCGCTACGCCGGGACCCCCTGCCCTGCCGGGTAGGGGAGAATCCCGGCCCAGTTAATTGGATTACACAAACTTTCAACTACAGTCAGAAACACAATACAGGGCCGGGTCTGGAAGAAAAACTCGCCCAGATTAATTGCTCTCTGAAACTTAACCCTCTTAATCGTTCACTCCCTTTCATAATTATTCAAATTATCCTTAAATGCTTTATATTGTTTGGCAATCTATTTCCTATGTTCACCACTGTGCGATATCTTGTTAAATCTAACTCACCTGTCCATCTTCCCTCATTCTCATCCCATGATTAACGGGGCATTAGCTATTCTCCAACCCTCAGGGTTGGAGATCCGCAGAAGGGGAAGGCGGAAGGTGATAGTGTACTGGTAATGTCACTGGACTGGTAATTCGGAGGCCCAGGTTTATGCCGGTGGGGAGGGGGGGAGTGGGGGAGGGGGGAACACGTGTTCAATTCCCTCTTCGGCAGTTGGTGGAACTTCAGTTTAATTATTAAAACCTGGGATTGGAAGTGAGCTTCAGTAATGGGGACTCCAGCCCAGTCTGGCCTATATGTGACTCCAGACCCAGCCAACAAGGCCTGAATCCCGTGAAATACAAATCACGAGTTGTATTTTTGCATGAAGTTGATTCTGAGGGGGCTTTTGCAGGGTGGGGTGAATGTATTCACCTAATGCATGCATGATACTGTAACCTATGACCTATGACCTGGAAGTGGTGATACGAGCTGCTTCCAGGTACGGTACTGTAACCCCGGTATGGCTCCGCCTCTGGCTCCACCCTCACCGGGGCCATATATAGACCGGCCGCCTGTGGGCGGCATTCATCTGTACAGCCAACTCTGGCTAGGCAAGTTCATGACTAATAAAGCCTAATGTTCACTCGCTCTCTCTGCCTCTCAGTGAATTGAAGGGATATCACAGGGTAGGTGCAGAGAGGCTGTTTCCCATGACTGGAGAGTTCAGAACCAAGGGCCACAACCTCAGAATGAGGGTCCAGCCACTTAGCACTGAGATGAGAAAATATGTTTTCATTCAGAGGATTGAATCTTTGGAATTCTCTGCCCCAGGGAGCTTGGATGCTCAGTCCTTGAGTATATTGAAGACTGAGATGGATAGATATTTGGATTCTAAGGGATAGGGGGATAGGACAGGAAGGTGGAATTGCGACCAAAGATCAGCTGTTAATAAAGACTGACCTTATTGAATGGCGGAATAGGTTTGAGGGGCTGAATGGGCAACTCCTGCTCCTATTTCCTGCGTTAATAATGTTACCTTCCTGTAGCGAGGTCTTCCTGTCACAGCTCAGTGTGCACGCCCAGGGTAGTCAGTTAACGTATTCGGAAGCTTTTACAAAACGACAAGATATATGCTACAAATCACGGCACTGCATTTGCGGTAACCTTAATTTGGGATCAAAAGTCTTTGAACTTAACCCTTTCAGGGACTGGGCAATTTCCACAACAATATCATATTACTCCGATGAAGCAGAGATTCCTATGAATAGTACAGAACAACAAAATTTGCAACAATACTTTTTCGCTAATATACACTGTGTTAGAAATCAGAGGTGGCCCCTTGTGCCTGTTCCGTCACTCAGCGTGATCTGTCGGAACTCCACCTTCCTGCGCTATCCCATATCCCCGAGCTTGCTTTGTTCCCAAAAATCAACCTGTCTGAGAATTTGCAACTCTTTGGACTGGAGGATTCTAAAGATTCACAACCCTCTGAGCCCATCTCAGTCCTAAATGGCCAATCCCTTATCCTGATACCCCAGCCAGGGGAGACATTTTCTCAGCATCTACCTGTTGGCATCTTACAGCACGACCTTGTCAAGCCACTTAGAATTTTATGTTTCAATTAAATTTCCTTTTTCTTCTAAATTCCAAGAAATATATATCTAGTCTTCTCCCCTCATCCCAAGAATCAGCCTAGTGAATCCTGGCATGTAGCAGCTCCTGAGACACTTCACCATGTTGCACCTGTACTGCACCTTGTTGCCAGGCTGAGCTCTATGTCGCTCGGAAAGAGCCACTGCTGAGCGTGGTGTGTATGTGATACTGATATAAAAGCTCCAATTGCCGTGTTTGGGGTTGGGAAAACACAATGTGGGCGGGATTCTCCCATCAGGCGGCTAAGTGTTGACGCTGGTGTAAAAACCGGAGTGTTTCACTCCGGCTTCAACAGGCCTTTTGGTGCCCGTTTCTCTGGGCCACAGGGGGCCAGCACGGTGCTGGAGAGGCCCACGGCGCTCCAGCTGCTGACCGCGGGGGTGAACTGGGCGCCGCGGGGTCCGCGCAGGCGCAGTGGCACTGGCGCCAACGTGCGCATGTGCAGTGGCTCCCTTCTCCGCGCTGGCCCCGACGCAACATGTCGCAGGGCTACAGGGGCCGGCGCGGAAGAAAGGAGTCTCCCAGCACGAGACGCCGGCCCACCAATCAGGGGGCCCCGATCGCGAGCCTGGCCACAATGGAGCCCCCCCACCCCAACAGGCCGCCCTGGACCCTTCAACGCCGAGGTCCCGCCGGTTCATAGCATGTTAGAACGGCACCGGCAGGACTCGGGTTTTTTGTCACGGCCACTCGGCCCATGCGGGCCGGAGAATCGGCAGATGGGCCGCCTAAGAGCGTCCCCCGACCGGCGCCGTGCCAACCAATGCCGGCCCCTTTGTGGAGAATCGCGTCCCGGCGTTGGGGCAGCGTGTTGCAATTCTCCGACCCGGCGCGGGGTCGGAGATTCCCGCCCTGTGTCTTTTATTTATTATTTCTGGACGTGTGTAAACAGATATACATGAATGGAAAGCTCGAGGACATCAGAGCTCCAGAGCTGCATGTCTACATTCTGCTCCAGACCAAAGTGAAACTGAGGCAGGATGACATGACACACTTACCTTAGAGTGATGGCTTGCTGCTCTCCATTCAAGGCATATTGCAACACTACCTTGTCAAATCCCTTTGAATTACTTATGTTTTCATTATATTTCCTCTTATTCTTCTAAACTCAGCGAAATATAGGCCTAGTCTACTCAATCTCTCTTCTTATCCCAGGAACCAGCCTAGTGAATCTCTATTGTACTTCATCTTGGACACATATGACCATCCTTCACTAAACAAACCAAAATTGCACATACTGGGCAGGTACTGCCAATACTTTTCTCTCTTAACACTTTGGCCTTTACCATTCCAAATATCTTCAGAAAATTGGAATTAATAAGTCCCCCCTTCGGTATTCTGGGATGTACAAACATGTGAACTTGTCAACTTTCCTCTTTTCCTGGTAACTATTTAATGGATTCTTTTTCAAACATCTGTCACAGTGTTGACCCCTATCGCACCCTCTGTGGGGGATCTCGGTATCCCACTTTCACTTCTACTCTGTTTTATAAAAAACAATGGATTTATTGTTCATAAATGGACTTTAGCCTCTATTCACCAGTGTCAATGTAAAGGTAGCAGCCCTGTGTGTAACAGAACAATAAGAGGCCTCAATAACCCGATCGGCTGAAGACGTGCCTATTGGATGAAAATCAGACACTCTTTCACACTTTATTGAATCGTTGACCAAAAACGTGGTGGAACAAGTGAAGGAAATTATTTAGAAATTCTATTGAAAAGCTCAATGAAACCACTTTATTGTAACATTTCATGGACTAGGTGCCAAAGCTGTGAGGTGAACAAATAGCTAATATGTCTTAATGTGGCACATTAGAAATTAATATGTAACTCTGGGTATGATGACGACAATCACAGTCACTCATTGTAATAAAGAGTTTTTGGATGTTTAGTTTTCTTTTCCAACATTCGCTATCATTGAGCCTCCTCGCTGCTGCTGTGGCCAGTAACTGTATGAACTCACATTTCACCATCAGCTTCCTAACCGAATGTAGCGTTACCTAATTCAGTGACAGCTAAATACTGATAATCTCAGTGTCATACATACCTGGAGCCCGCCTCTCCCAGGCACGAACCATCACGGTTGCGATGTCTTGCGTGCCACCGTTCCCATTTTAGACCATATCGCCCAAAGCCGAAATGGTCCCCTCCCAGGGGAGTCTTTACATTTCCCCCCATGCAGCTTTCGTCTCAGACCCCCGACACGACAGGAGCATAACAGCGCTGTGCCTCCCGCCTCTTGGATTGGAGAAACTGCCCTCTGGAGAGTGCAGCCGTGAAATTGGTCTTGGGCATTTTATAGCCGGGTTGTAGTTGTAGGTTTCAGTGACAGAGTCCTGACAGAAGTCAGGCGACAGGTTAAATATGGAGCAGATGGAAATCCGTTTCCCAAAGCCAAAGGGGCCACGTCTGCCCCTGACAGTAATAGAGAAATGTTAGTCACAATCAGCAATAATGTAACAAATTCTGTATAAAATTATGAGGGGCATAGATAGAGTAGGCAAGAAGAAACCTTTCCCCTTGATGGAGGGATCAATGACCAGGGGGCAGAGATTTAAGGTAAGGGGACGGGAGGTTTAGAGGGGATGTGAGGGAAAACCTTTTCACCCAGAGGGTGGTGGGAGTCTGGAACTCGCTGCCTGAAAGGGAGGTGGAGGCGGAGACCCTCATAACATTTAAGAAATATTTAGACATGAGCTTGCGATGCCAGGGCAGACACGGCTATGGGCCAAGTGCTGGGAAATGGGATTAGAATGGTTCGGTGGTTGTTTCTGACCGGCGCAGATGCTTTGGGCCAAAGAGCCTTTTTGCTATAGACCTCGATGACTCTAAACGATTTAAAATTCTTGTTCAGCCTGGCACCCTGCTCAACCTGGCTAAATGTAAGTACGTAAGCGAGCTGATTTCATCCCCTTGCAATGTAATGTGTCTCTAATGACAAAACATGGAGGATCTCTGATAGACCTTGCCTGGTGATGGCAGCTGATCATCTCTGAATAATAGTGAAAATAATCAAAGCTGCTCATTGTGGGTGTTTTATGTTATTTATATTTTTTTAAATGTAAACGTTAGAGAATCCTAGATTGTTACAGCTGAGAAGGAGGCCATTCGGGCTATTGTGAATGTGCCAGCTCTTGGACTCACTCCCTCTGTGCTTTCACCGTAGTCTTGCAAATTTTTCCCCTTCAAATATATATCCAATTCTCTCTTGAACGGTTCTATTGAATCTGTTTCCATTACCCTTTCAAGCAGTGTAAGGCAGTGTCCTTAGAATTGATGTGTAGCACCAAAGCATTTCCTAGAGTAATAGAGGCATTGGGCACGGAAGGAGGTCATTAGGCCGATCGAGTCTGTGCTCGCTCTCTGTACAGCACGCCAATCAGCCCTACTCCACTGTTCTATCTAATACCCCCATAACCCTGCAAGTTTATCTCCCTCAAGTGCCCATCCAATTTCCTTTCAAAATCACTGAGCGTCTCCACAGGTAGGGAATACTTGAAAAATGCAGAATATTTTCTGTAACGTCACTAGGAAGATCACTGTAATTTAAACAACTTACAAAGCTTCAGGAGTTACATACAGTCATATACAGAAGGCTAATCTTAACGGAGTTGGACCCAGAATGATAACCTATCTTTCCCTCCAGGATGCTGACAGACGTTGACAGACCTGCTGTGTATTTGGAGACTTTTTTTGCTCTTATTCAGTTTCCTAGTAATTGTAGTTGTTGTCCTTCTTTATTTTAAAATGCTGGGGGTGTATAAAGGGACTGTTCCAATGTAAGCTGTTAGTAGAAGCTTTGGGTCACTCTTAACAGCCAGGTCAAGTTACAATTAATAATGCGGGTTAGCTTTAAGCTGCATGAACTGGCCATGACTGACGACAATCACACTTGAAGACTTCAGGCAACTTGGCCAAGTTGCCGCAGTCATAATCACCATCTGCATCCTTTCCGCCAATATCTTCTTCCAGGCTATCATTGAGGTCATCTGTGATATCAGTCAAGCAGCCATCCCAAGGTGTATCAAACAGAAGACTGATGCATGAGTCAACTTGGCCAGCATTTTCATTTGCTCTCCTCATAAATAGTTAACTCAGAACTCCAATACTTGCTTGAGGCAGGTCTTTTCCTGGTGAGAGTCCAACACTCTACATTTTTTTTTGAATCACGGCTGCAGAAAAATAGCAGGCAATATTGACATGGACTTTTGCCCGTCTTCCGACTTAATTGAAGTTTAATAAAACACAGATTCCAAATATTAAAAATTCCACCAAAGACAATTCTTATTTTTACTCAATTGGAAACAGAAGCTTTGACAAATTAATGCCTTTATTCAAAGACTTTTAAGTTAAGGATGTGAAGGGATTAGAAAGGGTGTAGAAATAATTTACAAGAATGGTTACGGGAATGAGGGACTTCAACTACGTGAACAGAATCCCAGAATTGGCAAGACGTGAAAGGAGGCCATTTGGCCCATCATGTCTACGCCAGCTCTACCAAATGGCATTGTGACTTTGGGCCACCCACCTGTCTTTTCCCTGTAACCCTGCACACTGTTTCTATTCAAATAATTAACTAACGCCGTCTTGAATGCCTCGATTGAACCTACCTCCACCACACTCCCAGGCAGTAGAGAAAAGCTTTTCTCACATTTGTATTTTTTTTGCAAATCGCTTTAACTCTGTGTCCTCCTGTTCTTGATCCTTTTACCAGCGGGATCTGTTTCTTCCGATCTACTCTGCCCAGACCCCCCCTCGTGGTTTTGAACATGAGATTGGAGAAGCTGGAGGTCCTTTCCTTGAGAGGAGGTTTGATGGAGGTTTTCAAAATGGTGAGGGTTCTGGACCGAGTTGACCGGGAGAAACTGCCCCCACTGGCAGAAGGGTCCAGAACCAGGGGACGGCAATTTAAAGCGATTGGCAGTAGAACAGGAGGCAAAACGAGGAAAAGCCTTTTTATTCAGCGAGCGACTAGGAACCTGCTGAGAGTGCGGTGGAGGCAGAATAAATTGTGATACTAGCCGAGGTGTACTTGTGGCGAACAGGAAGGCACACAATGGGCCAAATGGCCACCACTTGCGCTGTAACCATTCTATGATTGCTAATGTTTTGGGAAATGCAGCTATTTTAACCTACCAACAAAAAAAACAAATGATTTTATGGCTGGTGATTTTCGTCTGTTTCTTCCAGCTTTTCCAGAATGTTGATATTTTGATACATTAAGTCCTAAACTGTATCAGTTACTGACAAATCATTCCACAGCACTTGAATGAGATGCTCCATGTTTAGTAACCTGCTTTGCATGTGTTTGTTTGTTTGTTTATTTGATATGAGCATGTTCAATAGATCGTTTCTCATCGTAACTGTTTAATAGTTCACGTCTCTCTCTCTCTCTATGTAACGTATCTTGTTATTTGCTGATAGTTGACTCACTGCAGGTCAGTGATTTCTTGCTTTGCGATTGAAAACCATCTCTTCTGTGTTCACTTATAACCACCTTCCTATCCAAGCTGCCTGAATAAAGAATGGGCCGATCAACAGCTGGCAAATCTCTACTGTAAATATTAAATATTGATGTCTGCTCACTTGCTTGACAACTGTGTCTTTTAGTCACTATTCTGCCATCACAGTAAAGTGTATCGGAGCGTTAAAAGCACCGGGCAGTGTGAGCAGTAGTTATATTTGAGGAGGACACCCACAATATCCATCACTATCGCCCCTATCAGAAATATTTATCAGTCGACCCTTTTGGAATTGTTGACAATCGTCAGTTAAACTGCCAACTATTAAAGTATGTGTTGACTTTGAATAAGTGTATCCTTCACAACTCGTTTAATTATAGAATACACTTCACCGTCACCGACATATTGTTGCTGCGAGATAATATTTTTAGATTATCGAAATCCTAAATCCCACCTCTACAGCACCCTGTACAAAATGCAACCCTTTCCACGTATACATACCACCAGTCGTTGCACACTGGAAATTGTATGCATGATGTGCATTTCTGACCTAAAAACAAAGATTAATTTATACTTAAGAGCAGAACACTTCTGACATAAGTGTTGTTTTGTGCTTTGTAACGAACAACTTAAATTCTAAACAAACATAGTAGTTAAGTACCATGTGAAGTTGTTGATGCAGTTCACTATGAAAGCACTCATTCCCCATGCTATTATTTTTATTAGGTTAAACGCTCATTTCCTCCCCCCCCCCCCCCCCCCCCCCCCGGTCAGTCGGCCAGTTTGGACGCAGGGGCCTTTATATTCACTGTTCCTGTTTGAACTCAGTTATATATGTGGCTCGTGCATCTGTGCTGGGAATTTACTTTGTTATTGAATGGCTTCACAGGGAACTCCAGGAATCCCAGGTTCTCCCGGAGCGACAGGCAGCACAGGAACCCAGGGCAATATCGGAGCTACTGTAAGTCACACAATAACAGACTGCATTTGAAAACGAGACAGAGAATTGTTCAATTGCAAAAACCTGACAGCGATTTTGATTCTTATTCCACTGGCGACCATTTATTGTGGGAACATGTCCCTAATTTCAGGTCAGCCTTTGAATATTGAGTGTGGCAGAGCGTTTGCAATGCCCAGGCATCCTGGTGGTTTGGCCACCCCTAGTTCAGAGGTTGGAGTAGTTAATGAGTTGAATGGCTGAATCTTTGGAATAACCCCGGGCTTGTATCCGCTATGGCTCCGATGTAAGACACCTTCTTCTCGGCAAACGTTTCCTGGCCGCCGTTAATGTGACCTTGAATTGAGGAAACAACAGAAACTGGCCAATTGAAGTGACTGCTCTGGTTTTTTGCCTGTTGCAAAGTGATTTTCTCATCTGACCATCATCCACAGTCTTTGTCTGTTCGTTGGGACGACCTGTTGCCGTGGTGATTTTCCATTTCAGAGCAGACCACCGAAACTCTAAGATCAGCTTCCGGGTGTTTGTCTCCATTAATCGTCTAGCTTTCTACCTTCTGTCGAGGTTCTTAGTCTCTGGCCAGCTCCTGCTATCAATGGTGTATTGGGATGGAAAGCTTGGCCCGAGCAGTGTGTTGATGCAACAGTTCATTGGAGAAAAAGGGGGAAATATCCGGGGCTGAAAGCCTGGAAACTCACTGGGACATGATGGAGAAGCAGAGCACCCTGCACTGCAATACTGATGCTTGTCTGTTCTGCTGCTGAATACCGCCTTTCTCTGTGGCCCAGGAAGCGCTGCACAGAGACCGTGATCCTGGAGCTAATCACTGCCATGTGGGCAGAGTCAGGGGAGCTTCAGACCCCTCTAACTGGGTGGCTCCTGGTGCTGTCCCGCCTCCCGTTCGCTGCATAGTGCTCTGTCAAATGGAAAGAATCATGAGTGACACTGACCGTCTCATTCACAGCCTCGAGAAAACACGACGGCCACTCTGGAAACAATCTCATATTCGCACAGCTGGTTTCGATCCACAGATGGGCAGAATTGTTGGAACACATGCAGATAAACAAAACCAACACCTCATCACTGACCCAACAACAGAGGTTCCGGATTCCAGTCTCCCTCTAAGATGATGGTCACCAAACCCACACAGGCCATGGACAATGCTCCAGCCACCTGCTGGAGAAGTGGAAGATGAGGAACAAGCTGTAGTGGGATTGCGGCCATGATCATCGGACACGTCACATCAACCTGCCCCAATAAAACCTGCTTTCGGAGGCACCTCGTTCTCCACCCGGAATTTCAGGAGGCTGTTGAATGGATAGCCAAACTAGACATCCTCGTATAAACTTTGCCAGTGATATGAAAGTAGCAATACTGGGCAATAAACAGAACAAGGTCTGTTTCGAACATATGAATTAGGAGTAGGCCACTCGACCTGTTTAATATTAGGGGATTATGGCTGATCTAATTGTAACCTCAGCATCATATTCTCACTTACCCTAGTAACCTATCACCCCCCCCCCCACTTCCTTATCAAGAATCTATCCGCCTCTGCCTTTAAAATAATCAAAGATTCTGCTTCCTCTGCCTTTTCACGAAGAGAGTTCCAGAGGCTCACAATCCTCTGAGAGAACAAATTCTCCTCATCTCCATTTTAAATGGCTGACCCCTTATTTTTAAACCGTGACCCCCTAATTCTAGATTCTCTCATAAGAGGAAACATCCTCTCCACATCCACCCTGTCAATAACCCTCAGGATCTTGGATGTTTCAATCAAGTTGCCTCTTCCTCTTCTAAACTCCAGCGGGTACAGGCCTGACCTGTCCAACCTTTCCTCATAAGCCTACCCGCCCATTCCAGGTATTAGTCTGGGAAACCTGCTCTGAACTGCCTCCAATGTATTTATATCTCTCCTTAAATAAGGTGACCGATGCTGTACACAGTACTCCAGATGTGGGGCGGGATTCTTTGGCTTAAAGCTCAGTGCTCCCGCCAGCGGAGAATTGGGACAATGTCGCGCTGGCTCTCGGAGCGTCACCGAGGTGGGATTTCCAGACCTTTACTGGGCTCAATTACGGATAGCGGAGAGCACGCTAGCTCCCTGAATTTACCAATCCCGGATTACCATTCTGAATGGGCGTCCCAATCTCAGTGGCCAGGGGCAGCCCCCCCCCCCCCCCCCCCACTTCCCCACAATGTAAATATTGACCCGCCCCTGCCTCACAGAGAAGGGAACCACCCCCAACCCATCAAGAAGGGCATTCTCCCACCCACCAAGGGAATAATGGGTAACCCCCACGCTACGCATGCACGAGGGTGACCCAGCCCTCCTACAGGCCATTCCTTTACTCTACCCAGGCCTCCCCTTCAGGCCCTTCCTCCCCCTGACTCTGCCAATGGTGCACTGTCCCCTTTCACCAATGCATTGGCACCCTGACAGTGAGAGCCTGGCCTGGAGCGCTGGATCCCGAGGGGGGGAATCAAGGGAATCAGCCCATTGCTCATGTGCCCCTCTGACACTGCCAGGCTGCAGAGGGAAGGTCCTCTAAGGATCTTGTGGGTTAGGTGGGCTTTGGCTGTGGGTAAGGGGTTGACTCTGGGACCTTCCCCCAGGATGGGGGTCCTGTGTCTGGACTGCCCCTTCCAGCCCTGGGCGACCTGAAGCCCACTCTTGGCATGGTGATCCCAGGCAGCCCTCTGTTCCAAATCATCATTCTTGTCTGACCTATCCACACATTTTAAATTGCTGTTTTCTGAAGTGTCAGAGCATTCCTAGAAAGCCCATAACCCTTGAGGAAGTGTTTTACATGGTTAGAAAAGGGGAAGTGAATGCTCATAGCATTTCTGAAGTGGCCAGCAACTGCCAATCAGAACAAAGATGTTTGCAAACATTGTGGTTAGGATCAATGGAGGCTGATGCATTCAAGCATGAAGGGGAAGATAAACAAAAAAGATCCTACCTGCTGTGCTTATATCATTAAGCTGTCAATCAAAGGCTAGTTAAAGGTACTGCACTGTGAAATTGAATGAATGCAAAGCATTTCAAAGAATCTCAGGGGATTTCAAAGCTTTTCCAGTGTTGTGGGTTTTCTAGGACTGCTCAGACTCTTCAAAAATCAGCAGTTTTAAATGCATAGGGACCGAGGATACAGATGCGAGGAAAGGAAAAGTCTTCCTGGATTGAATCTTGATTCTCCACCCAATGGAGATTCCCAATCTTAGCTGCGGGGAGCAGAGAATCCCCCCCCCCCCCCCCCCCCCCCCCACAACCCGGGGTCTCACCAATGCACTATATCGCTGAAGCATAACCTCACTACTTTGGTAAAAGCAAAATACTGTGGATGCTGGAAACCTGAAATACAAACGGAAAACGCTGGATGATCTGGCAGCATCTGTGGAGAGAGAAACAGAAGTAACGATTCGAGACAATGGGACTCTTCCTCAGATCTTCGTTAACCCTGTTTCTGTCTCCGCAGATGCTGCCAGATCTGCTGGGGGTTTTTCCCGAGCAGTTTCTGTTTTTACTCCCTATTATTGTAATCAACTCCCTCGTAATAAATGAGAACATTCTATTAGCTTTCCTAATTGCTTGCTCCACCTGCAAACTAACCTTTTGTGATTCATCCACCAGGACACCCAGATCCCTCTACACCTCTGAACTCTGGAATTTCTCACCATTTACATTTTTGCCCATTCACTTCACCCATGCCCCTTTGTAGCCTCCTTACGTCCTCCTCACAACATATTTTCCTCCCTATCTTTGTGTTAACAGCAATTTTAGCCACCGTCCCTTCATCCAAATCATTTATCTAAATTGTGAAGTGCTGCGGGCCCCCAGCACTGATCCCTGTGGTGCACCACTCGTCACGCCGTGCCGGCTAGAAAAATATTCATTTCGGCCAACTCTCTGTTTGCTGTGAGTTAGCTAACTCGGAATTGTGCGCAGTGAAGCCACATCAAAAACTAAACGAATAAACAGTTCCCCAGTTAATTACGTTTAACAAAATACTTGACATTTCTGGCATTTCCCAGTTTCTCAATTGCCCCAGGCAACTCTTTGCAGATTTATTGTCACTCTGTTAATTGGACTCTTGTATCGGGCAGACCATTCAGATATGTCACCTATTCAACTCAAACACTGAAATGTCTTTTCCTCTTCACAAAGGCACTGACTTTACAAAGATGCAAGTGTCTTGTGAGGCAGATCAGCAAAGGGTTTCTCAGCAAGCAGAAACACGCTTGGAGGGGCTGCCTTTCTTTCAGTTGTCGGCCCTGACTGGGACAGGTTAGGAAAATCCCCAGACTGAGCCTTTGTGGGGAATTTTAAACAGTCCAGACCATTGTTTGAGTAGTGCAGAGATTTACTGATGGAAATCCGTTGGAATGGTCTCTCAGGAAACTCAGCAACTTATTGTCTGTCACTCATTCCCCATTATCCACGCTTCCTCTTCTCGCAATGACTTGCAATGAGTTTCTATTTGAAAGAATACCCGCTACATCGATGCATCAGGTAACACAAGACAACACAGACGTCAAGCCACCAGAAAATATGGGCTCAGTTTCGTCACTCCTAACTTTGTGGTGGAAGGGGCTTTTCTGAATCTTGTAATATTTGCTTCTAATTTTCCTCCTAATAATCAGGAGGGCTTGTGACACAGTGGGTAATATCCCTGCCTCTGAGCGAGACACTCTGGGTTTAGGTCCCACCCCAGGACTTGATGGTCAAGGACGGTGTATTCATGAAGGGGCCAAACAGGTTGAGTATCAACCTGCAAATCCTTCCAACACGCCAATGGTAGGTGGTAAGCGCGGGACAGGTTCCTGGTCAACCGTGTGATGGAAAGAAAGAGCCTCTACTCTCACTATCCAAAGCTCCAGACCACACCACGCGTGTAAATATTGATGTAACCGCAGCAACTCGCACCCCCCCGGGGAGTGGAGCACAACCCACCCACTAATGTTCCTGGACGAGCTCCTTTCAAACTGGTTAATTCTGATTGGTTGATCTGTCAATATTGCATCTCCACTTTGTCGGTGGCTTGCTACGGAACATTTGCGAACTTGGACAGAGATGCTGACGGATGTTTCGATTCACTCGGGTTTTAGATGACAACCTGCCCCGGCTAACCTGCAGCGGAGACAAACCAAAGAGACGCTGCCACTCTCCAAATATACAAGTGGGGATGCTCACACTACGTGGATGGGTCCAACTGACAATCCAGAACACTTACAGAATTTCAAACAGAAAGTACTTCAACAATTACAAAGTCTGCCAAAAGGAAGCGTAGACTGATTTAAATTATTTGCAGATATTCCACTGGCAGTTATATTCCCCATTTGGTGCATTTAAGAAGAAGTTAGATAAATACCAGGAAGGAGAGATGAATAGAAGGCCATGTTGATTGGGCGAGATGAAGAGAGTTGGGAAGAAGCTTGTATGAAGCATAAAATACTAGCATGGAGCAGTTGGGCCAAATGGCCTGTCTCGGCTCTCTGTATCATTCCACACCAACCAATATCACTGTTAATTTTTGTTACAGGGCATAACCGGTCAGAAGGGAGAGAGAGGCCCCAGGGTAAGTTCTTCAAGACTAATTTTAAGTAATATATTATTCTAATCGCGCAAATGTTAGCAGAACCACCTGTTTACTTCCATGGCACATTGCTTTGTAGAATGCAGTTTTCGACAAGCACTGTGTAAACATCGATTAACACCAAAGGCAGCAAAGTCAGGAGTTTGAAAACTGATGTGACAAAATGTTTTACAATGTTAGTACCATTTTATTGCTAAAAGTAGACATATTGTTGAAGCTTTCTGTCTTGCACCAATCAGAACAATCGCGACAATACCAGTATTGGGGAAAGAACAATTTTATGCTGGATAAGAATAGAGTGCTGATTGGTTGGCAAGTGGAATCTGATTGGTAGAGGTGTTGCTATGGTGAATGCACTAGTTCATGGTGCCTTGACAGTTAACTGCCAAATATTGTTTGAAATTTTAAACCGGCAGCTTGACCCTGGCTGGTCAAGGCATTGTCCTGAGGAATGAACCAGTTAATGGCTGTCACTTATTTTGTTTAGCTGAAACAGACACAATGTGTGCACATGTTCTATCTGTCTGCAAAGAACTGATTATCAACCCGAAAATCCTTTCAACACATGTCAATGAAGAGATTCCTGGTCAGCCATGTGATGGAGTATTGGAGCCTCTACCATCACTATCCATATCTCCAGGGTACAACATCCTGAAGCCTGTAGGGAAAGGTCCTGACCTGAGTTCCTGAAATGGAGGGTGGAGCTGGTAAAATCCAGACGGACGGTTATTCAGTCCTTTGCAAATTTCTCAATAGGTACAAAAAATCCAAACCAGAAATAAACTACCCACTCTCTCTGCACCTCCCCACCCCACACTCATTGCATCAGCTATCTTCCTCCATCCCCAACACTTCCCCTCTCCTACAAGAGCTTGGGTGGGGTGGAGTCCAGTGAAGTCAGGAGGGCTTGTATTTGGGCAACATTGGTGGGATTAAATGCTCGGGGACTTGGTGGGGGTGGAAGTAAGAGTATGATAAGACTATGGAAGGGAGGAAGGAGGAAATGTTTAGACCATGAGATTGGGGGTTGGCTGGGTGGAATATAGACCCTAGAATGACTAATTAATTGGGAACTGATGGAGATGTGGTGGGTACTCTTTGCCTTATGTCATGTTGCAGAATTAATTTTTTTTTGGACTAGATGGAAAGAATTGAGTAAATTCTGGTCTTGAGTGGTCGATTTCCTTGTATTTTCCAATGGGGGTCTTGACCACACTGAATAGCTTTAGGCATCTTTTGCCATTTGATGTCATAGATGGCAAAGCCCTGCTGATTGATGGTGGCACAGTGATTAGCACCGCTGCCTCACAGCGCCAGGGTCCCGGGTTTGATTCCGACCTCGGGTGACTGTCTGTGTGGAGTTGACACATTCTTCCCGTATCTGCGTGGGTTTCCTCCGGGTGCTCCAGTTTCCTCCCATAGTCCAAAGATGTGCAGGTTAGGTGGGTTGGCCGTGCTGAATTGCCCCTTGGTGTCCAAAGGTTCGGTGGGGTTACTGGGATAGGGTGGGAAAGTGGGCCTAGGTAGGGTGCTCTTTCGGATGGTCAGTGCAGACTAGATGGGCTGAATGGCCTCCTTCTGCACTGTAGGAATTCTATGCTTGTTACAGTCTATGTTACCACATCGATTGTGAGAACTCTAACACATCCAACCGCTTTAAACATTACAAGGAAGTGTTGGCAATTATTCTTCTGAAAAGACTTTGCAACTGGCGTTCACAGAATTCCTTTGTGACCATCCAGTACTGTCTCCTGGCCCCATGGAGATTAATAACGGGGCTTCTCTCCAGCAGCGGTTTGAAAAAAATTCTTCTTCTCAAAACATTTTCAAAAGAGTTTTCAAAAGAGCTACTGAATGAAGCAGCTGCTTTTTTATTGTGGTTGCTGTTTCCGGAGTTTCTCAAGGATACGGGCTCTGTAATAATCTGGTTGGGACGGGGTCGATGGTTTTCCCCGTGTGGCTTGAGGAGTACGAGTTCCTTCCCCAACTCCGCGGCTGATAACCGTGTTGTATAAAAGGGTTGGCACTGGCACCCTGGCAGTCCCACCTGGCTGCCAGTGCCTGGCACTGCCAGGGTTCCCAGGTGATACTGCCAGGCTGCCAGTGCCTGGCACTGCCAGGGTGCCCAGGTGACACTACCAGGGTGGCAGGGGCCACCGCCCAGGACATTTTGCCAATCATCATGTGCCCTGCCAGCATGTGGTGGGGAGTGGGAGGGCTTGAGTTCTCCCAACAGGTGAGTTGGGGCATTGGGAGTGTCCGGGGGTCACGTCAGGGAGGCCGAGAGACCTGAGCTCCTCAGGGCATTTCCCTGCCGGGGTCGAAAAGAGTGATGTTTGATAGCGGGGCTGTGCCCGGCGTTTTCCCGTATTGACCCAACCAGAATCTGCAGATCATGCATTAGACCCACGAGGCATCTCAGAACCCGAACTGGAACATAAACTAGTCATCCTCGATCCTCAGGGGCTGCCTACAAAGGAGGAGAGTCAGGGTTACAGAACCAAGGTGGATAGGTGGGGGTTATGATTCAGATAATCCAGAATCTAACTGAATGGCAGAACAGATTCAAGGGGCTGAATGGCCTTCCCCTGTTTTCCAGTGTCATTGTAAAAACTAAGATCAAAGACTGTTCCAATATATTTTTGCAGAGCGTGGATGGGAGGCCAGGCCAGGATTTGCCAGGTCCCAGCTGGATTGATTAGAGTCAGAGATTCTGCCTGTCCCGATACAGCAATTATCAGCAATTATCAGGAAATTCGGCGTCCACAGGGCCTCAGAGCGACTAGGTTTGATCAGAGCAGCAGAGGGAGCAGAATTGGGGCAGAGATCGGAATATTGAGCTGGGCCCTGGAGGAAACAAAAAGTGTAAAACGAAGTGTTAAAAGTTGCCTTTCTAAGTTGGGCCCTGAGGGGTTGGGGGGGGGCGGGGGGGGGGGGGGGGGGGGGGCACATCAGTTATCTACATTTCCCTGAGGGTTCGGGGGCAGGAATAGAGGGGAAAATTCACCTTCCACTTTGCTACCTCTGCCAGATAGTGTAGCACAATGTACACCCGGGAGGTGGTGTGACGCAGTGTACACCCGGGAGATGGTGTGACGCAGTAACACCCAGGAGATGGTGTGACGCAGTGTACACCCGGGAGATGGTGTGACGCAGTGTACGCCCGGGAGATGGTGTGACACAGTGTACACCCGGGAGATGGTGTGACGCAGTAACACCCAGGAGATGGTGTGACTCAGTGTACACCCGGGAGATGGTGTGACGCAGTGTACGCCCGGGAGATGGTGTGACGCAGTGTACACCCGGGAGATGGTGTGACGCAGTGTACACCCGGGAGATGGTGTGACACAGTGTACACCCGGGAGATGGTGTGATGCAGTGTACACCCGGGAGATGGTGTGACACAGTGTACACCCAGGAGATGGTGTGACGCAGTGTACACCCGGGAGATGGTGTGACGCAGTGTACACCCGGGAGATGGTGTGACGCAGTGTGCACCCGGGAGATGGTGTGATGCAGTGTACACCCGGAGATGGTGTGACGCAGTGTACACCCGGGAGATGGTGTGACGCAGTGTACACCCAGGCGATGGTGTGACGCAGTGTACACCCGGGAGATGGTGTGACTCAGTAACACCCGGGAGATGGTGTGACGCAGTGTACACCCGGGAGATGGTGTGACGCAGTGTACACCGGGGCGATGGTGTGATGCAGTGTGCACCCAGGAGATGGTGTGACGCAGTGTACACCCGGGAGATGGTGTGACGCAGTGTACACCCGGGAGATGGTGTGACGCAGTGTACACCCGGGAGATGGTGTGACGCAGTAACACCCAGGAGATGGTGTGACGCAGTGTACACCCGGGAGATGGTGTGACGCAGTGTACGCCCGGGAGATGGTGTGACACAGTGTACACCCGGGAGATGGTGTGACGCAGTAACACCCAGGAGATGGTGTGACTCAGTGTACACCCGGGAGATGGTGTGACGCAGTGTACGCCCGGGAGATGGTGTGACGCAGTGTACACCCGGGAGATGGTGTGACGCAGTGTACACCCGGGAGATGGTGTGACACAGTGTACACCCGGGAGATGGTGTGATGCAGTGTACACCCGGGAGATGGTGTGACACAGTGTACACCCAGGAGATGGTGTGACGCAGTGTACACCCGGGAGATGGTGTGACGCAGTGTACACCCGGGAGATGGTGTGACGCAGTGTGCACCCGGGAGATGGTGTGATGCAGTGTACACCCGGAGATGGTGTGACGCAGTGTACACCCGGGAGATGGTGTGACGCAGTGTACACCCAGGCGATGGTGTGACGCAGTGTACACCCGGGAGATGGTGTGACTCAGTAACACCCGGGAGATGGTGTGACGCAGTGTACACCCGGGAGATGGTGTGACGCAGTGTACACCGGGGCGATGGTGTGATGCAGTGTGCACCCAGGAGATGGTGTGACGCAGTGTACACCCGGGAGATGGTGTGACGCAGTGTACACCCGGGAGATGGTGTGACGCAGTGTACACCGGGGCGATGGTGTGATGCAGTGTACACCCGGGAGATGGTGTGACGCAGTGTACACCGGGGCGATGGTGTGATGCAGTGTACACCCGGGAGATGGTGTGACGCAGTGTACACCCGGGAGATGGAGTGACGCAGTGTACACCCGGGAGATGGTGTGACGCAGTGTACACCCGGGAGATGGTGTGACGCAGTGTACACCGGGGCGATGGTGTGATGCAGTGTACACCCGGGAGATGGTGTGACGCAGTGTACACCCGGGAGATGGAGTGACGCAGTGTACACCCGGGAGATGGTGTGACGCAGTGTACACCCGGGAGATGGTGTGACGCAGTGTACACCCGGGAGATGGAGTGACGCAGTGTACACCCAGGAGATGGGGTGACGCAGTGTACACCCGGGAGATGGTGTGACGCAGTATACACCCGGGAGATGGGGTGACGCAGTGTACACCCGGGAGATGGTGTGACGCAGTGTACACCCGGGAGATGGTGTGACGCAGTGTACACCCGGGAGATGGTGTGACGCAGTGTACACTCGGGAGATGGTGTGACGCAGTGTACACCCGGGAGATGGTGTGCCGCAGTGTACACCCGGGAGATGGTGTGACGCAGTGTACACAGGAGATGGTGTGACGCAGTGTACACCCGGGAGATGGTGTGACGCAGTGTACACCCGGGAGATGGTGTGACGCAGTGTACGCCCGGGAGATGGTGTGACGCAGTGTACACCCGGGAGATGGTGTGACGCAGTGTACACCCGGGAGATGGGGTGACGCAGTGTACACTCGGGAGATGGTGTGACGCAGTGTACACCCGGGAGATGGTGTGACGCAGTGTACACCCGGGGCGATGGTGTGACGCAGTGTACACCCGGGAGATGGTGTGACGCAGTAACACCCGGGAGATGGGGTGACGCAGTGTACACTCGGGAGATGGTGTGACGCAGTGTACACCCGGGAGATGGTGTGACGCAGTAACACCCGGGAGATGGTGTGACGCAGTGTACACCCAGGAGATGGTGTGACACAGTGTACACAGGAGATGGTGTGACGCAGTGTACACCCGGGAGATGGTGTGACGCAGTGTACACCCGGGAGATGGTGTGACACAGTGTACACAGGAGATGGTGTGACGCAGTGTACACCCGGGAGATGGTGTGATGGTGTACACCCGGGAGATGGTGTGACGCAGTGTACACCCGGGAGATGGTATGACGCAGTGTACACCCGGGAGATGGTGTGATGGTGTACACCCGGGAGATGGTGTGACGCAGTGTACACCCGGGAAATGGTGTGACGCAGTGTACACCCAGGAGATGGTGTGACACAGTGTACACCCGGGAGATGGTGTGACGCAGTGTACACCCGGGAGATGGTGTGATGCAGTGTACACCCGGAGATGGTGTGACGCAGTGTACACCCGGGAGATGGTGTGATGCAGTGTACACCCGGGAGATGGTGTGACGCAGTGTACACCCGGGAGATGGTGTGACGCAGTGTACACCCAGGAGATGGTGTGACGCAGTGTACACCCGGGAGATGGTGTGACGCAGTGTACACCCGGGAGATGGTGTGACGCAGTGTACACCCGGGCGATGGTGTGATGCAGTGTGCACCCGGAGATGGTGTGACGCAGTGTACACCCGGGAGATGGTGTGACGCAGTGTACACCTGGGAGATGGTGTGACGCAGTGTACACCCGGGCGATGGTGTGATGCAGTGTACACCCGGGAGATGGTGTGACGCAGTGTACACCCGGAGATGGTGTGACGCAGTGTGCACCCGGGAGATGGTGTGACGCAGTGTACACCCGGGAGATGGTGTGAAGCAGTGTACACCCGGGAGATGGTGTGACGCAGTGTGCACCCGGGAGATGGTGTGACGCAGTGTACACCCGGGAGATGGTGTGACGCAGTGTACACCCGGGAGATGGTGTGACGCAGTGTACACCCGGGAGATGGTGTGACGCAGTGTACACCCGGGAGATGGTGTGACGCAGTGTACACCCGGGCGATGGTGTGACTCAGTGTACACCCGGGAGATGGTGTGACGCAGTGTACACCCGGGAGATGGTGTGACGCAGTGTACACCCGGGAGATGGTGTGACGCAGTAACACCCGGGAGATGGTGTGACGCAGTGTACACCCGGGAGATGGTGTGACGCAGTGTACACCCGGGAGATGATGTGACGCAGTGTACACCCGGGAGATGGGGTGACACAGTGTACACCCGGGAGATGGTGTGACGCAGTGTACACCCGGGAGATGGGGTGACACAGTGTACACCCGGGCGATGCAGAAATTCATTCCAGAAAAATAAGAGCTGACTGTGATATCGGTGGAAGCTCCACTCAGCCACTGAGAGTAAGATTGTCTAAATTGCCAGGAATATAAGTACATTTAAAGTGATCCAGTTACACGTGCTTCCCAATTTTTAAAATGACAAATTGTGTGGATATGTGATTGCGTGTGTGTGTGTAGAATCTATACACGCCACACAGTCCAGAAGGAGGCCTTTCAGCCCATCGAGTCTACACCGACCCTCCGAAAGAGCACCCTACCTAGGCCCACACCCCCTCCCTCGTCCACCCTATCTCTGTAACTCCATAACCTAACCCGCATATCTTTGTACTGTGGGAGGAAACCCACACAGACACGGGGAGAACGTGCAAACTCCACATAGACAGTCACCTGAAGACAGAAATGAACCCGTGTCCCTTGTGCTGTGAGGCAGCAGTGCCAACCACTGTGCCACCGCATGGTATATGTGTGAGGTTGAGTGTGCGCGCGAGCGTGTGTGTATGAGTGTGTGTATGTGAGTGTGTGTGTGTGAGCATGTGTGTACGTGAGTGTGTGTGTGAGCATGTGTGTATGTGAGTGTATGCGCGCGAGCATGTGTGTATGTGAGTGTGTGTGTGAGCATGTGTGTATGTGAGTGTGTGTGTGAGCATGTGTGTATGTGAGTGTGTGTGTGAGCATGTGTGTATGTGAGTGTGTGTGTGAGCATGTGTGTATGTGAGTGTATGCGCGCGGGCATGTGTGTATGTGAGTGTGTGTGTGAGCATGTGTGTATGTGAGTGTGTGTGTGTGAGCATGTGTGTATGTGAGTGTGTGTGTGAGCATGTGTGTATGTGAGTGTATGCGCGCGGGCATGTGTGTATGTGAGTGTATGCGCGCGAGCATGTGTGTATGTGAGTGTGTGTGTGAGCATGTGTGTATGTGAGTGTATGCGCGCGAGCATGTGTGTATGTGAGTGTGTGTGTGAGCATGTGTGTATGTGAGTGTGTGTGTGAGCATGTGTGTATGTGAGTGTGAGTGTGAGTGTGCGATTGTGTGTGTTTGTGAGTGTGAGTGTGTTTCTTTTAGTTAAGTAAATAAACTAAATCAACAAACTTAAGTGAATAGGCAGCTCCTTAAAGGGACACTGCATCAAGATAAACCGAATCTCAAAGGAAACTTAAAACATCAAAACAAAATGTGATTAAAGTGGTTGATCAAACACGCCAGTCACTGCAGTGCCCACGGGGAATGGGAGGCTTTCGTGATGCTGCCAGACACCATGGGCCCCCTTTCCAGGGAAGCGAAGATAGCTGCAGGAAGAGTGGCAGCCGGTCGGGAACAGACAACCTCCTTAACCACCTATTGCCTGGACCTATTAATGGCCAGTGTGACCAGGCACAGACGTTCATGCAGAGGTCCTGCTCCCTCCCTGCCCCTACCCCCCCCCCCCCCCCCCCCCCCCCCCCACACACACACACACACACCAAGTGCCCAAAGATCAGGAGTTGGGGGCAGAAATGCAGCAAAAGAAAGTAACGGACATTTGAGGAAACTAAAACGCGGGTGCAGCCCAGGACAACCGACACATGCACCTTGGGAGTCTGTGAACCCACACAATCTGGGGTCGTATGGGACTGCTGTGCGCCACACCCTCCACACCTGGGCCGGGGTTCTCCCCTACCCGGCGGGGCGAGGGGTCCCGGCGTACCGGAGTGGCGAGAACCACTCCGGCGTTGGGTCTCCCCAAAGGTGCGGAATTCTCCGCCCGCGCTGGAGTGGCTCCCGTTCCGCCGACCGGCGTCAGGGCTGGCCGAAAGGCCTTGGTCGGCGTGAGTCCGCGCATGGGCCGGAGCATCAGCGGCCACTGGCGTCACCCCGGCGCATGCGCGGTGGAGGGGGTCTCTTCTACCTCTGCCATGGTGGAGGCCGTGGCGGTGGCGGAAGAAAAAGAGTGCCCGCATGGCACAGGCCCGCCTGCCGATCGGTGGGCCCCAATCGCGGGCCAGGCCACCGTGGGGGCATCCCGCGGGGTCAGATCGCCCCGCGCCCCCCCCAGGACCCCGGGGCCCGCTCGCGCCGCCTGCTCCCATCGGCACCAGAGGGAGGGAGAGGCCTGACAGCGGCTGGACTTCGGCCCATTGCGGGCCGGAGAATCCCCGCATGGGGGCCGCCGATCGGGGAGGCGCGAGTCCCGCTCCCCGCCGATTCCCGGGTGGCGGAGAATTGCGGCCACAGCGGGGGCGGGATTTACGAAGGCCCCGGGCGATTCCCCGACCCTGCGGGGGGTCAGAATTCCGCCCCAGGTCCCCGAGGGTTAAGTGGTGGACCCCCCCCCCCCGTACAGAAACCTCCGCTGACAGACCAGGGCTTGACCAACCTACGGGCGAGGGCAAGGAGGTGAAAGGTGAAAGGAAACCCTTCCGCACCACGATAAAGGGTACCGCGGGCATTTCCATGTGGTGACTCACATTGTGGGGCATCATGGGAGGGGTCAGGCGAAGGGGCCAATGTGAAATTCCGAGAATCCTCGAGACTTCATGTATCATCAGGACAACCATTTTAAAGCATTGGGATGCCCACTGACCCCCAACTCCCCAGTTCAAACAGGGTCAACGAGCCTATTCCTCCCCCACACAGCAGGTCCCTGAATCTGCTCACCCTGGCAGCCACAGGCCTCCCCTCCTCGCTCGCCAGCTGAGGTTCCAGCAGCGGCTCCCTGACAACAGCCGCTACTCCTGACGGGGGAGAACTGGAGCACCAGGTGATCGTACTCCAGACTTTGCTCAGGCCCAGGTAAAAGATGGGCGATGTCTGCAAGGGGTTACAAAGACCCGTCAGGTCTATTAACTGGAGCTGGATGTCATAATTCATGACCTGGCGGAAGGCGAAGCATCGAGGAGGAGTCTCAACGTAAAGGTATCGCTGCAGGGTCTGAAGACGGAAGGTCGCTGTTGTGTGTGTTTTAGAATGTGATTGGGAGGAGGAGGTGATGAATAAAGCTACAAAGAGTTGCATCATTGGGTTAGGAAAACTGTCCCGAGCAATTTCACTGACGCGGATACACGGCAGGAATCCCGTCTGAACGTGAAAACTCACTCAATATCTCCGACTGAAACTGTCCAACTGTGGTACAAGTTTCAATGTTATGGCATCTATATTAAACCAACAATATTTTGTATTTATATAGCGTCTTCAATGTAACAAACCATTCAAATATGTTTCACAGGAGTGATTATCAAATAAAACTTGTCACACATTAGGACACAGCTGATCAAAAGCTGAGTCAAAGATGTCAGTTTTAAGGAACTTCTTTTTTTAAAATTTAGAGTACCCAATTATTTTTTTCCAATTAAGGGGCAATTTAGCGTGGCCAATCCACCTACCCTGCACATCTTTGGGTTGTGGGGGTGAAACCCACGCAGACACGGGGAGAATGTACAAACTCCACACGGACAGTGACCCAGGGCCGGGATCGAACCCGGGTGTTTGTTTTAAAGAGCTTCTTAAAGGGAGGCATGGAGCTGGCGAAGGGGAATGGAATTCTAGAGGCTTCTAGCAGCTCAATATCGGCCACCGAGAGTGGACCAAAGCAAGTAGAAGATGCACAAGAGACCAAAATTAGGGAAGCATGGCGATCTTGGCGAGACTGGAGGAGGTTATAGGGAACAATGGTCCCTTTAAAGTGTGGAGCAACCCAAAATTTCCCGCAAAGAGGACGCACAAGTTGGCCTGTGAAGCAAGACAGGGAAATTTAAAGCACTCATACACTTCAAACAAATCATCCACGGATTACAAAAAGGTTGCATCAGCTTTTAACCATCAATGATCTTGTGGCATTATGAGAAATGTACAGAACTCTAAGGGTTAATGTTTTGTCCGCATCAACCACTAGAGGGAGATAGATACAGAACTACATAAAGCATCAATGCTAAGCCTTCTGGGAGAGTGTTGAAGAGAGGTGTGAGTGAGAGCAGATCATAGTTATTATAATAGTGTAGAGATTAGTGGTAGATGAGTGTAGATTGTACATTTATTGTTAATTGTTTATTATATGAAAGAAAGAGGTGGAATTCAATAAAGTAGTGTAAATAAATCTTTAGCTTTGTTCAATACAAAATCCAGTTGTGGTCGTTTTGGAGACTGCCAACCATCCGAGGATCTGAACCACAAAAAACACCACAGATCTGAAACTATAACATTTCAACATATTGTTAAAGGGTTTATTGGACAGCTAAGTCAGGCGCATGTTCTTTACTTGTCCTTTGTGTGGCTCCTGAAAACAAGTTCATAAAGAGGGTCAGCTGCTCTTGGCTTGGGCTAGTTTTGGGAATTGGAAAAAATACATTTTTATGGACGGGATAAACTTGTAACTCAAATACATTGTGTTCTAGGGACTTAATATCATTGCCTTTTTTACCATTCCTCTGGGGCCCCATTGCATTATATCGCACATAAAGGTTTTGCATTTTACATAGGAAAGGCACAGATATTGAACATGTGTGAAGGCTATTAAACAGGGCCACATCAGACTGGAGATAAATACGTGGAGATGACCACGTATAGGGAAATGCCCCTCAAGCAGACAATTTATTAAAACTTCCCAGTTTAGTAGACTGTAACAAGGTTCCCCAAAGCTCCAAGATCAACTTTCAGGGATTGAGTTTCCACTTTAGGCGCAGTCAGCGAGTCCGACACTAATTGCACCCATTTTGAAAACAGGTTTACAAATCGCTGCGTGCCAAATCTGTCCTGAATCAGGGCAATTCAGAAAAGTTTTAAAATGTAATTTTTAAAACAGCTTTGCTTTAAAAAGTATTCTGTGATACATTTTTAAGAGTGCTAATGTGGTAAAGTTGGATTAAGACAGTGGAAAATAGGTTTACTGCATGGAATAAAACTCTTGATCCATTACCTGTAACCCAATTTTAAATGCTCTGAAATAGCACGTCTTTCAAGAAGTCATAGTCTTAGGATACGAGGCAGCAAATTTAAAACGGAGTCGAGGAGGAACTACTTCTCCCAAAGGGTTGTGAACCTGTGGAATTCGCTACCCCAGAGTGCAAAGGCTGCTGGGACAGTGAGTACATTTAAGGAGGAGTTAGGCAGATTTTTAATTGGTAATGGGTTAAAGGGTTATGGGGAACGGGCAGGACGGTGGAGTTAAGGCCAGAATGGGATCTGCCATGATCAAATGGCGGAGCAGACTCGATGGGCCAAATGGCCTAATTCTGCTCCTATATCTGATGAACTTTTCTTGCTCTCGCTGGTCTTCCTTTTGGATATCTGCGTTGGCCCATTCATGTTTTTAGCAAGGATTGCAAAAGGGTGGGATCAGAGAAACCACTGCAGGCACCGCCAATGGTCACAGCATCAACATTGGAAGACCTGGGCCTTTGTGTTTAAAACCGGTGCAAATGGAACTCACAGAAACTCGTGCTCAACGCATCACGCCCTTAAAAATCTCCTGATGGTTTGTGCCGGTCAAAAATAAGCAACACAACTAAAACGTTTGAATTTCACCCCCGGGATTGTGCTTGAAGTTACTGCCGATCATTTAAACCATGTTTTTGTTGATGATATTTGTTTTCTCCAGGGCGATACCCAGCCACAAAGTGCGGTTCGTATGATTGCTCACCAGGTGTGCGAGCAGCTAATCCAGAGTGAGTGATTACCGTGAGGCATTCTTTAACCCTAATTCCAGCACTTCCAATCATACATGTGGTTCTAGAAGGTTTGGGAATTCTGAAATATCAATGCCAATATTGTTTTCCCATGAATGGATCAGACTGGGAAGTGTTTTCTTGTACTGGGCGGCAATGTAACCTCCGCGTGTCTGTCTGTGGCACCAATGCTAATATTTGGACATTCTGGTTTCTTTAGGCCACTTGTCAAGGTTCAACTCCATCCTGAACCACATTCCCAGCAACTCAGTCCAGGTACGGGCGGCTCCGGGACCTCCCGGGGAAGCTGGGCGGGACGGCCCTGCAGGCACGCCGGGAGAACAAGGATCACCAGGCCGACCGGGATTCCCCGGAAACCCAGGCAGCCCCGGCAGGCCAGGAGAAAGAGGTAATAATGCAAACGTTATCTCATTGATTCACGCAACACGGAAGGAGACCATTCAGCCCATTGAGTCCTCACTGCTATCTCTTTGAAAATTATCCAATTAGTTCGTTACCCATATCCCTGAAGATCTTTCCCCTATTTATCCAATTCACTTTTTGAAAATTACTATTCAATCTGCTTCCCCCACCCCCTCAGGCAGCACACTGCAGATCGCAACAAATTGCCGCATCATTTGTTTTATGCACGCGATGTGGGTGCTGTGGGCGAGGTTAGCATTTGTTGCCAATTCCTAATTGCCCCTTGAGAAGTTGGATGTGAGCAGCTGCAGTAGGTGTAGGTACACCCACAGTGCTGTTAGGGAGCTGCAGGATTTTGACCCAGTGAGAGTGAAGGAACGGGTGATGTATTTGCCAGCCAGGATGGTGAGTGGCTTGGAAGGGAAGTTGCAGATGTTCCCATCAACCTGCTGCCTTTGTCCTTCTCAATGTTGCAGTCACGATGCTGTCAAATTGGCAAGTTGCTGAATCCACAGAATCCCAACACTGCAGACAGAGGCCACTCAGCCCTCTGAAAGAACACCCTACCTCGGCCCACTCCCCCGCCATATCCTTGTATCCCCATCTGACCTGCACATCTTTGCGCATTAAGGGCAATATTTCAGGGCCATCCGACCTAAGCTGCACTTCCAGGGAGCACCCGGAGGAAACCCACGCTGACACGGGGAGAACGTGCACAGTCACCCAAGCCGGGAATCGAACCTGGGATCCTGGCTCTGTGAGGCAGCAGTGCTAACCACCGTGCCACTGTTCCACCCATGAGATTTGAACCCATGCTCCCCACAGCATTAGCCAGGGCCTCTAGATTACTCGTCCAGTGACCGTACCACTACACCACCATCTTTCCCCATTTCTCCTCATCTCCTCTGGTTTAGCACACTGGGCTAAATCGCTGGCTTTTAAAGCAGACCAAGGCAGGCCTGAAGCACGGTTCAATTCCCGTACCAGCCTCCCCGAACAGGCGCCGGAATGTGTCGACTAGGGGCTTTTCACAGTAACTTCATTGAAGCCTACTCGTGACAATAAGCGATTTTCATTTCATTTCATTTTCTCTTTTGTCAATTACCTTAAATCTGTGACCTCTGCCCTCCTGCCCACAGGAACAGCTTTTCATTTACTCTATCAAAACTCTTTTTAAATGTCTCAATCAAAACATCATTTAACCCCATCTGCTCTAACGATCCAAAGATGTGCAGGCATGGTGGATTGGCCGTGCTAAAACAAATTGCCCCTGAGTGTCCAAAGATGTGTCGGCTAGGTTCGGGGTGTTGTGTTATGCTTCTTCATGTAGCATAAGCTGCTTCCTTGATGTATGCTCTGACAAAGGAAGGTTCAGACTTGGAGATAGGTTAACACATTTATTGAACAGTTAACAATTCTCCTACTTGAGTTCGACTCTCCTGCTAATCTTACTATAGTAACTCACTCTAACTAACCAGTCTGCTCTAAGCCATGTGGTGGGTGTGATGCTTCCTGATCTGCCCCTGTCCTTCTTTCTAAGTGTCACCTGCGGAAAGAGAAAGAGCATGTGTGCCCTGTCCTTTTATCTGGGTGTCTTGACTGCCCATTGGTCGTGTCCTATTCTATGTGTTCATTGGCTGTCTGTCTGCATGTCATGATGTCTCTGGTGCTCCCTCTAGTGTTTACTTAGTTGTAATGTATTTACATTAACCCCTTGTGTATTTACAATGATGCATATCACCACAAAGGGGATAGGGTGGGGAGGAGTGGGCCTGAGTGGGGTGCTCTTTTGGAGGGTTAGTACTGACTCAATAGTCTGAATGGCCTCTATAGGGATTCTATTGATTCTAAAGAAAAAAAGGTTTTCCATTGTTTATGTAAAATTGTAGCAGGGTGTTCCAAACTAAATACTGCCAAATGTAATGATTTAAACACACGGACTGCATGAACGTAATAAAACAAGGTCTGTTTATTCCACTGACATCAAAGTGGTATCAATCCTCAAGGGAAAGTATAAATCCGAGAAATAAACTATTGACAGAGAATATTCACTGCCGATGGTCCGATACAAGGTATCGGTTACTCTATGGAATCACTCACCAGGCTTGCTCCAGCTTGTTCTCCTGCCCAGCTCCTCATTCCCTCTCCCGAGGCTTCCCAGACTCGGGGGGTGTGCCAATCGTTTGACGACGGTTTCCCATTCTCTTCCTCGTCCTTAGCCCCCTCAGGGCCTTTGAGGTCCTTCTAGGCTCCTGCCACACTGTCACCTCATCATGCGCTGATTCTTCCTTGTTACTTTTCTCCCTGCCTCATTCTGTCTCTGCCCCCCCCCCCCCCCCCCCCCCCCCCCAGCCGCCCAGCGTGTCGAGGACATTGCTCCCCGTTAGGGTGAGGCCCATCGAGGCGAACCAAGTTCCCCTTCCCTCTGTGCTGTCGCCCCACCATTGCCACCTGCTACACATAGAACCAAATGGTCCCCGGCATGGGGGAGACGCAAATATCAATGTTTCTTCTTCCCAGAGCTCATGTTGCACAAATCAGATTTTCAATCTGTTCCCATGGGTTTTTTTTCCTGGAACAGGCAGGCGGCCAGTCTTGTCCTCAGAGGCTGCATAGTTTGAGGGACGCCACGCCCCATCATAGCGTGCCTGACCAGGACGCCTCCTCCCCCACTCTTACCATCTGTCATTGATTGTTTGGAAAGAATTTTTTGCTGTTGACGCTCGACCTGTTTTGGGCCCGTTGCGAACACCAACTTTCCGTGGGCCATCGAGTCCTGGGGCGCGACTCGAACCCGGAGTTTGTGGCTCAGAGGCAGGGATATCAGACGCTGCGCCAAAGACCTCCTTAATACATATATTAGGAATGTAATAATATATCGGAAGTTCATAATCACATGCAAATAGGATGACGGCCGTACAATGTCTCGAGCCTGTTCCCCCATCCAGTTGCATCGAGACTGACCTGAATATTGGACTCCATCTACTGGCTCCATATCCCGTAAACCCCCCAGATAACAACAAACTATCCATCTCAGATTGAAATGGATTAGTGGGGTCGGTCTTCCCAGCTTTTTATCGGAGAGAGTTCCACTTTCTTCTCAGGCTGTGTTTGAAAAAGTTTCCCAACTTCGCTTCTGAATAGGCTGGAGTTTTCCTCTTTCCCCGGGCTGATCCCACGAGCAGAAAACATTTCTCTCTATCTGTCTGGATTTGTTTCAAATTCCTAAAAAAAACTTTCTGTGATCCCAGGAATACCGTCCCACTTAAATTACTTATGCTGATAATCAACCTTAATAACTTACGGGTCAGCATTAAAGAGATTGCAGTCGAAATGTTAACAAAAATGCTGTAATTGTTGAAGAGTTCTAAGTTTGGTGTTACTCTCGAAAGGTGAGCACCGTCTTGTGTTTCGTGTATGTGGTAATGTACTACGGCAACCATTCAGCACTGTATTACATTGTACTATGCTGATGCCCTTGTGGGCTCCGCCCCCTCGGGGGGAGGTATATAGAGCTGCTGCCCTGTAGGCGGCTCTCAGTGCAGAGCAGTCACAGGCCGGCACAGTTCCAGCTGATTAAAACCACTGTTCACTTCAACTCTCGTCTCGCGTGAATTGATGGTCACATCAGTGTACAATGCCCCGAGGTTGTTCAAGTTGTTGAACTTTTGTAGGTTACAGGTGATAAAGGAGAACGTGGGGTTCCAGGCTCGGCAAACAGGGATCGACGAGGACACACAGGAACAGCAGGTAAAGTGCTCGTTTACTGCTGCCCCTGTTAAAACTGTGCAGTTTCTACTATATTGCGTGTTTTGTGAGCCAGGAGGCTGTGGGTTCAAGTCCCACTCCAGGGCTGAAGCACAAAATCCAGGGCGGGCGCTCCAGTGAGGTACGGAGGGGATGCTGCACTGCCGATGTTGCCATTTCTCTGATGAGATTGACTGCCCCCCTGGCAGGGCCGGGGAGAGGGGGGGGGGGGGGGGGGGGGGGGTGTTGCGGGGGGGGGGAAGATCCCCTGGCCATATCTTGAGGATAGGGCAGGGAAATTCCTCTCAGTGTCCCTGGCCAATATTTATCCCTCAACCAACGTCACTGAAGGCCAGATTATCTGATGGTTTTCTCATTGCTGTTTGCGGGATCTTGCTGTGCACAGATCGGCTTGCCTCATTTTCCTACCTCACAACAGTCACTATACGTCAAAAATTCTTCATTGTTTGTAAAGCACACATCATGTACAATATCAATATGGCAAAATCCAGTATTTGAAGGAAAAAATTATTATAATCTCGGTTTAATTCTCTGAATAGTTTTGGAAAATTAATGAAGCAAAACCACGTAATGTAGATTTCTCTGACATTCGCTAGCTAAAGCATCGCAATGAACAGGTTCTGTACAGATCTCTGCTTCACTTGCAGAGACATTCCCATTAACCCCCAATATCCTAAGTTAATAAGAGGAACACCTCTGGGCAGCACAATAGCATAGTGGTTAGCCTAAATCAGGGATACTGGAGCTTCACAGCTCCAGGGTCCCAGTTTTAATTCTCACTTGGGTCACTGTCTGTGCGGAGTCTGCACGTTCTCCCCGTGTCTGCGTGGGTTTCCTCCGGGTGCTCCGGTTTCCTCCCACAGCCCAACGATGTGCAGGTTAGGTGGATTGGCCATGCTAAATTGCCCTTAGTGCCCAAAAGGGTTGAGTGGGGGTCACTGATTATGGGGACAGGGTAGATATGTGGGCTTGAGTAGGGTGCTCTTTGCAAGGGCCGGTGCAGACTCGAAGGGCAGAATGGCCTCCTTCTGCACTGTAAATTCTGTGACGCCAAACAGCATTCCCACTCTGAATCGAAATCTGAATCGATATCGATATCTATATCGGAATAGTTGGTCACTGATGCTCTGCAGGATTCAGGGGAGGTTGAGTGAGGGGAGGAGGAGAGCGTGGACATCTGTGATGCCCAATGAGAGCTAATCACCTGCCATTTATGTAGCGCCTTTGAAGTAATATCCTGTCTCAAGGCGCTTCACAGGGGGTGTTAACAAAGAAGATTTGAAATCGACCCACTGAACAGATATTAAGCTGGTGATCACAACATTTGTGAATGAGCTAGATTTTAAAGTGTGGAGAGAGAGAGGCAGAGGTTCCGGGAGGGAATTCCAGCATTTCGGGCCGAGACAGCTGGACATCCCACTGGGAGTGATGTAATAAAGGAAATCAGGGATACTCAAGCCAATTTCTATCTATCGCACATCAAGTTGTCTGCATTGGTTGAGAGGTTGAGAGGAGGCTGACAGAAAAAACAGGGGCACGAGAAATAATAATAATCTTTATTGTCACAAGTAGGTTACATTAACACTGCAATGAAGTTACTGTGAAAATCCCCTCGTCGCTACATTCTGGCGCCTGTTCGGGTACGCGGGAGGGAGAATTCAGAATGTCCAATTCACCTAACAGCAAGTCTTTCGGGACTTGGGGGAGGAAACCGGAGCACCCGGAGGGAAACCCACGCAGACACGGGGAGAACGGCAGGACTCCGCACAGACAGTGACCCAAGCCAGGAATCGAACCCGGGACCCTGGCACTGTGAAGCAGCAGTGCTGACCACTGTGCTACATATCTGCAGGCCGTGAACATTCTTCTAATCTTTATTCCGTCTCTCACATTCATTCATTTTCTTCATTCACCTGTTCCAGGTCCCCCAGGTGAAGGACGAACAGGTAGCCAAGGATCACCTGGCCTCCCAGGACGACAAGGTAGTGCAGGGCGTCCAGGGACTAATGGTCCAAGGGGACCGCCTGGCACACCCGGATACTGTGACCCATCTTCCTGTGCTGGCTACAATATCGGAGGTACGTTATTTACTGAACAATCTGGTCAACTTAGTGCTTATCTCGTTACTCTGGTGCTGTTTGTTTTGTGAAATTCACAAACCGTTAGGAACTGCTGTTCTGTATACCCGTGCGTGCACTCTTTGTCAATGTCAATTTATTTTTGGCCTCCTCTTCAGATGCAATCTGTTGCCTTCTTATCTGAGGTGCAATAGATTTGTTTGAAGTATTGCAATACAGTTGGAGCAATACTTGTGGGTCATAGTTAAAACAATTAAAGTATACTACTTGTATATATAACACCGGTCAAATTACTTGTAAAGCCCTAGGGTATTGCAACAGACTTTCACTGCCTTCACCCTGAATTGGTTCAATGGCCAAAAGTAAAATTGAGGTTTTTATTAAAATCTTACTACAGAAAGAGAAAGAGCAAAGAACTTTTATGGTTCTATGACAGTACTGTTACGTGCAACATGCTATTGCAGAAAATATCATAGATACATTTATGGGGAGCTGAGAAGTACAGGAGGGAGAAAGGAATAGGACATGCTGGCTTAGCACAGTGGGCTAAACAGCTGGCTTGTAATGCAGAACAAGGCCAGCAGCGCAGGTTCAATTCCTGTACCAGTCTCCCCGAACAGGTGCCGGAATGTGGCGACTAGGGGCTTTGCACAGTAACTTCCTTTGAAGCCTATTTGTGGCGATAAGCTATTATTATGTTAGTAAGACGAGATGAAGCAGAATGGAAGAAAGTTCCTGTGGAACATAAACACTGATAGTGGGAACTGAATGACCTGTTTTCTTGTGTGTTGCACACTTTATGTAATTCCACGTAACAATATCATGAGGAATGAAGATAGGAGTCTTACACCAGATTGGGCCAATGAGAATAGGAATTGGCAAATAGCGCAGCATGCGTTGGCATCTTGGCCCACTCGCTTTAAAAAATAATTAATGTTGAAGATCACAATTTTGGCTTCTGCTTGTTTGTAATTCTATTTTTACTGACTGTTGTGTGTGTTTCTGTTTGTCCTCGTCACCCCCTCCACTTCAACCCCATCGGTTCTGGCAATCCTATGAAGGTCCTGATGTTTACAATGATTATCAGCTATGAACTAGGTACCAGCTTATTTCTCTAGTTCTCTCCGCCACCTAGTACAGGTTCAGAGTTCTGGCCAGCTGTTTTGCTCCACCCTGTCTAACCCAGGCTAAACACCACAAAGCATCAACCACCATCAAACAACCACCACCAGCTTTCCCCCCTCTGCAACCTCAGCTTTTCCAGATGCAAATATTTTTTGTAACAAGGCAATCCATCCATCCCTCTAACCATGTTTAACGATTATGTATGAACTAATCAACTTAACAATGACCTGTTTATGAAACCAAATTCCATTCGCTCGTGTATTTTATTTTATTCATTCATCTGTTCTAATGATGAAACAAATATTAAAATGGAGCTTTGTTTATTTAAGAAGCACCAAACTTTCTGCCATTAATTGCTCGCTAGTCAATTTCCCTGGGAAAGAACATCCTGTGCACCTCTGGACTATATCGCGTAACGTTTTGTGGGAAATTCTGTAATCGTCCCGAAAGTCCAGTGACTACTCCAATTTGTGTCAATCCTTCCTAACAATTTGCACCAATAAAGAGCCATTTGTGGATTTTTAAAAAAAAGGAAAACAATTTGAGGATAAAAAGAATTGATCCATGTCTTGTCGTTTTGTTCCAATTGGATTCTCGCTGTTCTGTCTGTGTTCATCTATGGTGGTCTTGTCAAACTGTGATGTTCATTATTGGTCTGTGTTTTAAATTGACTTGTTAAACTGTACATTAAGTACCAAACAGCTTTTTGAATTTACAAATAATGTTCTAATATCCTAATCATATTTAATCTTCTGCCTCTCCCCCTGTGCTAACTATGGATACTGTTGATGGTGGTGGTGGGTTAAGGTGGATACAGTGATCCAACCGATCAAGACATTCCTGTAGTACAATTGCCTCCAAACTCCTACCAAACCTATGGCCCTTACGATGAGCAAGATCCGTACCTATATCATGGGTCCTACCCCTACCCAAACCCATACCCCCAGTCCTCCTATCCTGAGCCTCACCCCGCCCAGCCGGATGATCATTACGAAGAGGAGGAGTCGGAAGAAATGGAGGCTGTCGAAGTCCGATCGCCTGGAATCAGACGGTTCATGAGGAACATATCGAAACGGAACAGTGCCTCTTCAAACACAAGGGAGCCGAAGCAGTAAAAGACTTGCAAATGTAGCGTAAAAGCTAGTGTACTTTACGTTCTTTACTCCTATCAAATGGCCGATGGAAATGGTGGATTCTGTTTAGTAAATTATAAACTGGGACCTCTGCAATGATGGCTTTTTAATAATGGAACAGTTACCCTGATAGAGAAGTCGAGCATGAGTATTGGGTATGAAAGTTATGATGTAGACTAACTGAAACGTTTGGGCCATGAATTGACAATTATTTGTTTTTAATTCCCGCAATGTCAAAATATTTCAGCAGTAAAAATGTTGACTGATCATTTCAAGTGACTGATCTTATTGAAGATTAGTATGGTGCTACTACACCAGTTCTGTGTTATACTGAGCATAAACTGTTGTGTTTTCCTTTCTGTAACAATTCTGTTTGTATTAAATTAATACAAATTGGAATGATGCAGTCATTTATGTTGCACAAAAACAATTGAATTGGTCGTCAGGAATGTCACAAAGTCATTGAATTGTTATGCACTTAAACTGATTCAAAGCCACTGCATGTCGGCCACTTACCAAAACAAAAACCTCCAAAGCTAGGCAGGCGATGTACATTTATAAATGGGATTGTTTGCTTGTTACCAAGTGAAGCCATTTAAATGAAGACATGTTTTCATGTCATGCCCATTCCATCCAGTCAGCTCTTACTGGAATCTAGCCGGTAATTCATTTGGAGATGGTCGTTGTTCAAATCAGTCAATAAAAGCAAAGAAGTACCAATTTTAAAGAATGTCTGCCCATGTTTCTGCTTTTTAGTTGTACAAAGTAGTGAAATACACTTTCAACTTTCAGGTTTTCTGCTATTAGTTGACAATATAAATCGGAATACAATGAGCTAGACTAGAACAGGCTCTATCGCCTTTCGAATCACCAACTCTTGATGGACACATCCCTGGAGTTTACACCACACAACGTCCTGTCTCCAACCATTTCCCTCCTCCGATATTTAAATGACTTTCATAATAAAATTGTTCAGAGGAAAAAAAATACACTTTTTTAAAGGATCCTATGGCGTTTCTTCTGAGTTACAGCAATGTCCAGGAGGTTAATCCCATCCCAGGACAATCCTGGGGGGTATGGGAGAGGGAGGGGGGGGGGGGTTTTGATAATTTTGATACTCTAACATTTGGAATTCTTAACCATAGCTAGTTCCTCGTGTTATGTCACCTCTTCATTTCTTCTGTAAAACTGTATTTTGGTGTCCTGTCCGGATAGTCTTTTCCCTGTATAGTATCTACGCCGTTAGGCAACCCAGGAGATATTAGAGGTACTGCAGCGATGTGATCAGAGTAGAGGGGCAGCATTTTTACATACCCTCCATTCTAGAATAAAGGGGCGTGACTTACACACCTTTAAAAGCGTCAGCAAAGGTGATTGAGAAATTAGGTCACACGGTCCAATGACTTTCATTATCCATGGCCTTGCATGACAACCAAAATCATTGGCTCTTCCTTTCCCCCCCCCCACAAAATAAAACACTTGCCCCCCCCCCCCCCCGATCATGGACTGGAAGCTTGGCCTCTCAGACTACTACACTGAAACTTTACTTTCTGAGTTCCTTTGCCTCCGGCCTTGTCTGAGGAGTCACTAAGGCAATGGTAGCATTGATCATAAGGTTGGTAACTGAAATGTAGAAGATTCTGAGGGGACTGGGCAGGGTGGATGCTGGGAAAATGTCTCTTCCAAAACGAGGGGGGAGGGGAAACGCGGTTTAAAAATAAGAGGTGTCCTATTTAAGATGGGAGATGTTTTTCTCTGAGATAGTTAGTTTGGAATTCCCTACTCTGAGAGCAATGGGGACTGGGCCATTAAATATATTCAAGACTAAATGAGACAGATTTTTGATTGTCAAGGGAATCAAGAAGGGGGTTGGGTGGTGGGCAAGCATGAAAACAGAGTGAAGGCCACAAGCAGATCGACCATGATGTTATTGAATGGCAGAAGCAGACTAGAAGGGCTGAATTCCCTACTACGATTTCTTATGATTATCCGTTACGTGAGAAAGGAAATGGGACGTAGGGTTTAATGCCTCATCAAAATAACGTACTTTTTAGTGATGGGGTGAGGAATAAATGTTCGCCCAGGATGCTTATTAACCAAACCTATTGCCCAAAAGCTCTACAAGTGCCACGGAAAACCCGGCATAAACATTTCAAAACGTGTAAGTCACAAGTTTTGTTTTTCTGGCTTTTCTTTGCTAATTATGGTTCATATTCCTCTGTGAAGTACGAACGGATAGGTTACAGTGCAGACATGTCTGGTTAGATTTATTCATCGAAATAAAAGCCACTAGAATTGGATTTCAAACCAAATAACTTGCTGTGAACTTCAGCTCCAAAATGGACATGACTTGGGCCAGCAAAAATATTCTGAGTGTCATTCGCAAATGACTTACACATCTGGTAGAGTTCAACAGCCGTTATATAAAAAATGACATTAGATAAACCTACAATCTGGAAAGCGTTTTCAGGAATCGTACAGCGAGGACATTGATTGACAGCCTTATAAAGGCCAAATCTTTAAAATGAAATGGGAAATGTTTTCTGCCATTATAACCATCTCGAAGATGGAATGAAGGGAATTCAGGCAATCATTGCCACTCTGGTATCTGGTGAGGCAAACTGACTCTCAACCATCTCTCTATCACCTGCTCACCAACCCCGACAGTCAGGAATCTTAGCAAGAACAAGTCAAAATAACACGGCTTAACCCAAGATGTCAGGAGTGACAGCTTGGAAGCAGGCATTGATACATGGAGCGTAACACTGATCTATAATTCTAAACAGATGACTTTATTTTAATCTCAGTTTGCAAACCTTGCTACGCTGTGAACTGGAAATGTCTCACGGATTGATAACTTTTTTTTAATGACAATAGGTCTAATTTATTATTTTGCTCACATAAGGAGGCTGTGAGCAAATGCGACCATTGTGCGTGTGCGAACAAAGCCAGCATTGAACATGCTCGACTTTTTCAGGCAGAATTCTGCGCTGTTACGTTTTAAAGCCTAGTCATTCTTAATGTGCAACACCAAAGGTCAAGAGTCGAAGATCTGCCTCAACACAAGTGTTAAAAGTAGAAAAAGCTGATCTCATGAGTTTTCAGGCTAGACTTGGCAACGTTAGTGCGTCTTTCAGACCATTCATTACTGAGTGATGTGGATTGCAAAAGTCAAACATTAAGTCTGCTGATAAAAGTTCTCAAGCACAAAATATTCTGTAACATTGAAATTTGTGAATGAAACTTGGCCCATTACCAACAGTGTCAGTGAGGTGCCAAACCTACACATTGGTAAAGGTAATTGAGCTGATGTTAAAAGCACTGTAACGCATCTTCCACATCTCACCGCAGCTATTGAGGAGTTTTGTTAGATATTAAACGGTGTGGAATTTGGTGAAAATACTGGCACTAAAATAGCTTTTTGTGCAGCCCATTTAATTTGATTCAGATTTTTCCATTTATTCAGCAATGGAGGGCACAAGGTTATTTCCTGCTTAATAGCAGAAACTGAAACACAATTTGTAATTGTGCTAAAAGTTTGATTTTCTCAGTCTATTGGCTCCATCCAAATGTGACAGCGAGGTTATGAGCAGAATTGCGGGGGGGGGGGGGGGGGGGGGGGGGGGGGGGGGGGGGGGGGGGGGGGGGGGGGGGAGGTTCGCTGTGTTAAAGGTGCTATATAAACAAGTTCTCAAGGGGCAGGGTTCTCTGACCCCAGCCCCCCCTTCCCCCCCCCACCCCCCTCCGAGCCGGAGAATCGCTGGGGGCGGTGTGAATCCCGCCCCGACGCCAGCTGCCGGATTTTCCGGCGCTGGTTTTTCGGCGGGGGCAGGAATCGCGTCGCGCCGGTCGGGGGTTGTTGGCAGTGCCCCCCCCCCCCCCCCCCGGGTGATCCTCCGCTCTGCGATGGGCCGAGTGGCCGCCCGTTTTCGGCCAGTCCCGCCAGCGTAAATCAAACAAGGTCCTTACCGGCAGAACCTGGCTCTGTGGGCGGCCTGCGGAGTCCTCGTTTGGGGAGGGGGGGATCTGGGTCAGGTGGCCTGACCCGCGATTGGGGTCCACCGATCAGCGGGCGGGCCGGTGCCGTGGAGGCACTCTTTCCCTCCGCGCCGGCCGCTGTAACGGTCCGCCAAGGCCAGTGCGGAGAAGCAACCCCCTGTGCATGCACTGGGATCACACCAGCACACGCTGGTGCTCCCCGCGCAAGCGCCAACTCATGCCAGCCGGCGGAGGTCCTTCAACGCTAGTTGGCACGACGCCTAGTCCTTCGCCGCCGGTTGGTGCGGCGCCAACCCCACTGGCACCAGCCTAACCCCTGAAGGAGTATTTTAAGCTCGAAGTTGTGCAGGAAAGGTTAATAAGGGGCTGCTCCATCCACAAGGTCCCCCGCAGGGTCAGAGAATCGCCCAGGGATGGCATAAAGCCCGCCCCCACCGTGGCCGGAATTCTCCGCCACCTGGGAATCGGCAGGGACGGGAATCACACCGCGCCTGTCGGCGGGCCCCCCGCGGCGATTCTCCAGCCCGCGAGGGGCCTAAGTCCCGCCGCTGTCAGGCCACTCCTGCCGACGTGGTTTAAACCACCTCTGGTGCCGACGGGAGCAGGCGGCACAAGCGGGCCCCGGGGTCCTGGGGGGGGGGGGGAGTGCGGGGCGATCTGACCCCGGGGGGTGCCCCCACAGTGGCCTGGCCTGCGATCGGGGCCCACCGATCGGCGGGCGGGCTTGTGGCGTGCGGGCACTCTTTTTCTTCCGCCGCCGCCACGGCCTCCACCATGGCGGAGGTGGAAGAGACCCCCTCCAGCAGGCATGCGCCGGGGTGACGTCAGCGGTCGCAGACGCTCCAGCGCATGTGCGGACTCACACCGGCCGGCGAAGGCCTTTCGTTCAGCCGTGGCGCCAGTCGGCGGAGCGGGAGCCACTCCGGCGCGGACCTAGACCCTAAAGGTGCGGAGAATTCCACACCTTTGGGGAGGCCCGACGCCGGAGTGGTTCTCGCCACTCCGCTACGCCGGGACCCCCCGCCCCGCTGGGTAGGGGAGAATCCCGGCCCAGGTGTGTGAGTATTCTCAGGCCTATTTAAGAAAGGGATTTGAAACTCACTCTCAGTGAGACAGAGAAGATACATCGAAGAGTGAGTTTGGGAGCTGGGAATTTGAAGCTAGGTGGGAGGAGGTGCTGGTTATCCCTTAATGTGTTACACTCAAATTTCCAGTGAGGGGCCCTTACCCTGCTGCAGGTGACTACAAAGGGGAGAGCTAATTGGTGAGTGGCAGGTAAGTCATGTCGGGGATGGAGCTGAGCGGGAAAAATCCGGAGTGCAGTCCGAGGAGGTAAGTGGTATTTGTATCTGTGTCTCTGAGCGGGAGAAATCTGGAGTGCAGTCCGAGGAGGTAAGTGGTATCTGTGACTGTGTGTCTCTCTTGTGCCTCTAAATTGTGGGTGGGAAAAAACTGAAGTGATGTCACAATAAAGCTGTGACACAATTTGCTAACAGGGGAATCTGTGTTAAATTTGAAGAAAAAATAGAAAAAATAATTAAACTAACTACTTAACTAGGTAGAGGAGTAACTAAATCTGAGGGTAGAAATTAGTATTAAACATTTAATTTTACAGTAAACATCTATAGTCAATTGTAACTTGATCTAATAATGATTTAAGTATTTATTTTGAATTAATTAACTAGTGCTCAAATGTTACTCAGCGGGATGCAGTGCTCTAACTGTGATATGTGGGAGATCTGTGACGCTTCCAGCATGCCCGTTGACTACACCAGCAGGAAGTGCAACCAATGGCAGCTCGTCACAAACCGTGTGGATGCACTTAGGAGCATGCAGGTGGTGGAAAGTGTCATCAATAGGAGTTGTAGAGACGTGGTCGCACCCAAGGTGCAAGCAGACAGATGGGTGACCACTAGAAAGGGAAGGCAGTCAGTGCAGGAATCCCCTGTGGCTGTCCCCCTTCTCTTAACAAGAATACCATTTTGGCTGACTGTTGGGGTATCAGGGGAAAAAAACAGCAAACAGAACTGTGGCACCACATCTGGCTCTGTTGCTTAGCAGGGGAGGGCAAAGTACAGGAGAGCAACAGTTATAGAAATAGACATAGAATTTACAGTGCAGGAGGAGGCCCTTTGAATCTGCACCAACCCTTGGAAAGAACACCCCACATCTCCACCCTATCCCAGTAACCCTACCAAACATTTCTGGACACTATGGGGGAATTTATCACGGCCAATCCACCTAACCGGCACATCTTTGGACTGTGGGAGGAAACCAAAGCATCCGGAGGAAATCCACTCAGACATGGGGAGAACGTGCAGACTCCGCACAGACATTGACCCAAGCCGGGAATCGAACCCTGGGACCTGCAAGGTTCAGGATTGTGTGCGGAGGAATGCACTATACCAGAGTTTTCCAAACTTTTTTTAACGGCGACCCATTTTTAAAAATGGCTGACTCTCGGACCCATGCCACATTTACAATAGATTCTCCATAGTTACTTTGAAAAATGTCACATTGTTGGCTCTTCTATATTATTAAATGTAAAAAGTTATAATAGAATAGATTTTCAATTTTATTGATCAGTAGCACAGTGGTTAGCACTGTTGCTTCACAGCACTGCTTGGGTCACCATCTGCGCAGAGTCCGCACACCCCTCCCAGCGTCCATGTGGGTCCCCCTCTGGGTGCCCTTTCCCCCCCCCCCCACACAAATCCTGAAAGACATGCTTGTTGGGTGAATTGGACATTCCAAATTCTCCCACTGTGTACCCTAACAGGCGGCAGAGTGTGGCGACTAGGGGCTTTTCACAGTAACTTTGTGGCAGTGTTAAGGTAAGCCTACGTGTGACGCTAATAAAGGAAAGGATGTCCCGAAGTGTGGTACATTGGCAAGGCCATGCAGGTGCTGCAACAACGGATGAACGGACATCATGTGACAATCACCAGGCAGGAATGTTCCCTTCCAGTCGCAACACTTCAGCTGTCAAGGGCATTCAGCCTCTGATCTTCGGGTAAGCATTCTCCAAGGCGGCCTTCAGGATGCGCTACAACACCGAATTGCTGAGCAGAAACTTTTTTGCCAGGGCAGCAGGGTAGCATAGTGGTTAGCATAATTGCTTCACAGCTCCAGGGTCCCAGGTTCGATTCCCGGCTTGGGTCACTGTGCGTAGTCTGCACGTTCTCCCCGTGTGTGCTCCGGTTTCCTCCCACAATCCAAAGATGTTCAGGTTAGGTGGAGTGGCCACGCTAAATTGCCCTTAGTGTCCAAAATTGCCCTTAGTGTTGGGTGCGGTTACTGGGTTATGGGGATAGGGTGGAGATGTGGCTTGGGTAGGGTGCTCTTTCAAAGAGCCAGTGCAGACTCATTGGGCCGAATGGTCTCCTTCTGCACTGTAAATTCTATGAATCTATGAAAAACCTATAGCCAAGTTCCGCACACATGAGTACAGCCTCTACCGGGACCTTGGATTCATGTCTCACTACATTCACCCCTCACCACCTGGCCTGGGCTTGTGAAATCCTACCAACTGTCCTGGCTTGAGACAATTCACACCTCTTCAACCTGTGATTATGCCTCGCTCCAGTCACACGTTGGGACCTGTAAAGAATTAATTATCTGCAAAACCTTACTGAACTTATCATCTTGCATCATTGGCTTTGTCTATATATGCTGTGTTTGTGGAACCCACATCTTCACTCACCTGAGGAAGGAGCTGCGCTCCGAAAGCTAGTGATTCCAAACAAACCTGTTGGACTTTAACCTGGTGCTGTAAGACTTCTTGCTGTTCCCACCCCAGTCTAACGCCGGCATCTCCACATCATCGACACTAATAAAGATTATTATATTTGGAGATCTACATAAATAATTTGTAATAAACAGAAGCAATTTGCCACAAACCCACACCCATAGAATCCCAACAGTGCCGAAGGAGGCCATGCCACCCACTAGTGTCTGCACTGACCACCTGAAAGAGCAGCCTACCTTGGCCAATCCACCTAACCTGCACATTTTGGACTGTGGGAGGAAACCCGAGCACCCGGAGGAAACCCACGCAGACACGGGGAGACCGTGTAGACTCCGTACAGACAGCCACCCAAGATCAGACTTGAACCTGGGGTCCTGGTGCTGCATTAATCACTGTGCCACTCATCCTCCCCCCCCCCCCCCCCCCCCAGTTCACAATGGGACAAACATGAATCAGCTTCATAACAATGGACCAGTTGAAAGGTGGGGAGGTCCCCATAGGAATTGTCTTCTAAATCTTATATATGGGAGTCCTCTTGCTACGAGTTACTGCCTGGGGTACTTGTGGATACATATTCCAGTGAACAGTCATTTGGTTTTGGGTGGGACGTGCAGGCCTGGCAAAAAAGAGCATGGCACACTACTGGAAACTAACTGTGTGCAGAAGCAGTATCTTCATATAGGAGACTCTATAGTAAGGGGCACAGATAGGTTCTTCTGTGGATGTGAAAGAGACTCCAGGTTGGTAAGTTTCCTCCCTGGTGCCAGGGTCAAGGATGTCTCTGAACGAACACAGGACATCCTGAAGGGGGAGGGTGAACAGCCAGCGGTCTTAGTACATAGAGGTACTAACGACATAGGCAGGAAGAGTGATGAGGTCCTGCAGAAGGAGTTCAGGGAATTAGGCAGTAAGTATAAAAAGACAGGACCTCTAGGGTTGTAATCTCAGGATTACTCCCTGTGCCTCGTGCCAGTGAGGCTAGAAAGAGGAGGATAGTGCAGCTAAATATGTGGCTAAACTGGCGGTGGAGGAGGGAGGGTTTCAGATTTCTGGACCACTGAGATCTCTTTCGGGACAGGTGTGACCTTCACAAGAAGGTCGGGTTGCATCTAAACTGGGGGGGCACCAATAATCTTGGCTGGGAGATTTGTTAGAGTCACTCGGGAGGATTTAAACTAGTATGACAAGGGGAAATAGAGAACAAAAATAAGAGAACAACATCACCTATGTTGACTGGGACTCTCTTAGTGCTGGGGCTTGGATGGGCAGAGTTTGTAAGGTGTATCCAGAAAGCCTTCTTGATGCAATATATAGATAGTCCAACTAGGGGAGTGACAGTACTGGACCTAGTATTGGGGAATGAGCCTGGACAGGTGGTTGAGGTTTCAGTAAGGGAACATTTTGGGAGTAGTGACCAGAATTCTGTATGTTTTAGGGTACTTTTGGATAGGGATGAGGGGTTAAGGTGCTAAACTGGGGAAAGGCAAATTACGATAACATTAGATAGGAATTGAAGAATTTGGATTGGGTGCGGCTGTTGGATAGTAAATCAACATTGGAAATGTGGGAGTCCTTCAAGCGACAGTTGATTACGATTCAGGAAAGTCACTTTCCTGAGAGAATGAAGGATAAGTATGGGAAGTTTAGGGAGCTTTGGATAATGAGGGATATTGTGAACTTCGTCAAAAAGAAAAATGAGACTTTTGAATGGTCTAGAAGGGTGGGGACAGTCAAAACCCTTGAGGGGTAAAAAGAAAGTAGGAAGGTAATTAAGCGGGAAATTAGGAGGGGGTCATGAAAAGCCATTGGCAAGTAGGATTAAGGTAAATCCCAAAGCTTTTTATTCAAATGTAAAAAGCAAGAGGATAGCCAGGGAAAGGATTGGACCACTTAAGGACCGTGGGGGGAATCTGTGTTGAGCCAGAGGAAATGGGCGAGGTACTAAATGAACACTTTGCATCAGTGTTCACCAAAGGACTTTGTGGAAGATGATTCTTGGGTAGGTTGTGTGGGCAGTCTGGGCCATGTTGACATCGAAAAGGAGGAGGTATTGGGTCTTTAAAAAGTTATGAAGGTAGATAGGGCAGCACGGTAGCATTGTGGATAGCACAATGGCTTCACAGCTCCAGGGTCCCAGGTTTGATTCCGGCATGGGTCACTGTCTGTGCGGAGTCTGCACATCCTCCCCGTGTGTGCGTGGGTTTCCTACGGGTGCTCCGGTTTCCTCCCACACTCCAAAGATGTGCAGGTTAGGTGGATTGGCCATGATAAATTGCTCTTAGTGTCCAAAATTGCCCTTAGTGTTGGGTGGGGTTGCTGGGTTATTGGGATGGGGGGAGGTGTTGACCTTGGGTAGGGTGCTCTTTCCAAGAGCCGGTGCAGACTCGATGGGCCGAATGGCCTCCTTCTGCACTGTAAATTCTATGATATTCTATGATAAGTCTCCTGGGCCAGATGGGGTTTACCCCAGAATACTGAGGGAAGCAAGAGAGGAAATTGCTGAGGTCTTGACTGACATCTTTGTATCCTCATTGGCTACAGGTGAGATCCCAGAGGACTGGAGAATAGCTAATGTGGTACCGCTGTTTAAGAAAGGTAGCAGGGATAATCCTGGAAACTATAGGCTGGTGAACCTCACGTCAGTAGTAGGTAAATTGTTGGAGAGAATTCTCAGAGACAGGATTTATACCCATTTGGAAACAAATGGACTCATAAGCGATAGACAGCATGGCTTTGTGAAGGGGAAGCCGTGTCTCGAGTTTTTTGAGGTGACAAAAGATAATTAATGAGGGGAGGGCGGTGAATGTTGTTTACATGGACTTCAGTAAAGCCTTTGACAAGGTGCCTCATGGCAGTCACAAAAGGTGAAGTCACACGGGATCAGAGGTAAGGTGGAATCAGAATTGACTCAGTCACAGAAGGCAAAGGGTAGCAGTAGAAGGGTCTTTTTCTGAATGGAAGGTTGTGGCTCATGGTGTTCCACAGGGATCTGTGCTGGGGCCTCTTGTTGTTTGTAGTGTACATAAACAATTTGGAGGAAAATTTACCTGGTCTGATTAGTAAGTTTGCGGAATACACCAAGGTTGCTGGAGTGGCAGATAGTGTTGAGGATTGTCAGGAGATACAGCAAGACATAGATAGGATGGAGACTTGGGCAGAGAAATGGCAAATGGAGTTTAATCCAGACAAATGTGAGGTAATGCATTTTGGTAGGTCCAACATAGAGGGGAAATATACCGTAAATGGTAAAAATCTTAGCAATATAGAAAGTCAGAGATCTGGGCGTGCAGGTCCACAGATCTTTGAAAGTGGCAACATAAGTGGACAAGGTAGCCAAGAAAGCATACGGATTGCTTGCCTTCATTTGACGGGGCATTGAGTATAAAACTGGCGCCATGCTGCAGTTGTATAGAATCTTGGTAAGGCCGCACTTGAAATATTGCGTACGATTCTGGTCGCCACACTACCAGAGGATGTGGAGGGTTTGGAGAGAGTTCAGAGAAGGTTTACCAGGATGTTGCCTGCTCTGGACGGTGTTAGCTATGCGGAGAGACTAAATAGACGCAGACTCTTTTCATTAGAAAGACGGAGGTTGAGGGGTGATCTGATAGAGCTCTGGCAGATTATGAGGAGGTTGGATAGAGTGGAGGGGTCAGTCACTAGGGGACATAGATTTAAGGTCCGTGGGGCAAAGTTTAGGGGAGATGTGTGAGGCAGGTCCTTTTTAACGCAGAGGGTGGTGAGTGCCTGGAACGCATTGCCAGGGGAGGTTGTGGAAGTAAATACATTAACGGCATTCAAAAGATAGCTTGCCAAATGCATGGATAGGATGGGTATAGAGGGATACAGCACAAGGAAGTGCTGACGGCTTTGGCCAGGGTTGGTATCATGACCGGTACAGGCTTGGAGGGCCGAAGGGCCAGTTCCTGTGCTGTATTGTTCTTTCTTTGTTTATTTAATTCAGATTTTCCTCCGCGCAAAACATCAGCTGCTTCAGAATATGTTCTGGGTTATTGCCTTGGCTCATGCACACTGTGCGGAAGCGAGGACAGTTTGCGTAATTTTGCCTTCCCACGTTCCCGGAGGTGCCAGTACTCGAAATGCATGATTATCTACCAGCTACCAGAGTCAGGCAGGATGAAACCTTCCACACAGCAGAGTTGGCCTGAAGGATAATTAAGGCTCGGACAGGAATTTGAAACTTTCAGTTGGCAGGTTAACTCAGAACTGGAGCGATCAAATTCAAAATGTACCTTGTGTAATAATGGTACCCGAATTATCAAATCAATCTTAACTTGTTCAGAAAACAAACTCTGGTGATTACATTGTTGTTTGCGGATCTTGCTGTGTGCAAATTTGAGTGCTGCATTTCCTAAGGTACAACAGTAACTACACTTCAAAAGTACTTCACTGCTGTAATCCACAACCACTGGTTGTGAAAGGCGTCATATAGATGAAAATATTTCTTCTTTGAATTTCCTACAATGGAATGTTGTAAATAAAATAGTCAGTTCATTTCTTTTTAAGTTCAGTTTCATTAAAACACATTTTTCCGTGAGGCTAACAGAGTTCGCTGTCATCTCCAGGGGAGGGGTAGATTCGTGGGTCAACTGAAATATTATGTGGGCGGCACAGTAGCACAGTGGTTAGCACTGTTGCTTCACAGCTCCAGGGTCCCAGGTTCGAGTCCCACTGCCTGTGTGGAGTTTGCACGTTCTCCCCATGTCTGCGTGGGTTTCCTCCGGGTGCTCCTGTTTCCTCCCACAGTCCAAAGATGTACAGGTCAGGTGAATTAGCCAGGCTAAATTGCCCCTTAGTATCCCAAAGAGGTTGGGTGGGGTTGCTAGGTTATCAGGGTGGGGGAGAGGTGTGAGTTTAGGTGGGGTGCCCTTTCCAGGGGCTGGTGCAGACTCGATGGGCCGAATGGCCTCCTTATGCACTGTGAATTCTATGAAATTCTATACAGTTGCTCCACTGTCATTAGCTTCACGAAAAATGTATTTCCCTGTCTGCCTCATAATTGACCTGCATTAAATGGCATGAAGTTGATGGTAGATATGGCCTAAACTCACCAGAGAAAGTAAAGTCTTGTCCATTTCAGTCTAAGCACCCTTTTAAGGATGCGTGGACTAACAGCCAGTCAACCTTTTGTGGCTCTGTCCATTTTATTCCTTCAATTTTAAACATTGTTAGAATTTTTTCACATGTTAAAATCCCTTTCTTTTGTCCCCCTTTTTAGCATTCTCTCTCTCTCTAATATATCTTCCCTTTTCTTTTCTTTTCCTGTACCTGATTTGACATTGAGTTTTCCCTCTCTGATTTTACACAACAGTCTGCTGCTGTTTGTTTCATAATTCTTCAGTTCAATCGATTTAAAGAGATACACATAGTTGCTGGGGTCCGTTCGGGTCCTCGATGCCCCATTCCTCTCACTACAAAGTTATTAACTCCTTCTTTCGGCAGCTTGAATCTGGAAGAGTAGTCTAACTAATGGCAGACAGTTTTAGACGCCCAGCCACACAGCAAAATAATGGCCCATTGTATTTGCGGCTGCTAACATTGCAGATTTTTGGAATTATTGGAAAATTGTGTTATTGCGAACTCAGAAAATTCTGTCCTCAATAGTTTCTAAAAGACACAAATGATTCAAAACAGATGTCAGATACTCATTGTTTTACCCACTGTTCTTTGGAATAATTCTATATCTTAACTATTGCCATTTATCTTGGCTTAGCAGTCAACTCCAAACTAGTCAAGCCGGTGGTTAAAGAAGTAGAAACTTGTATTTTTATAACGCTTTTCACACCAGGACATTTCAAAGTGCTTCACAGCCAATGAACTACTTTTTGGAGTATAGTCACTCTTGCAGTAAACGTGGCAGCCAATTTGTTCACTGCAAGGTCCCACAAGCAGCAATCAGTTAATTTTTTTAATTTAGCGTGCCAAATTCATTTTTTTCTAGGGGCAATTTAGTGTGGCCATTCCACCTAGCCTGCACATCTTTGGGTTGTGGGGGCGAAACCCACGCAAACACGGGGAGAATGTGCAAACTCCACACAGACAGTGACCCAGGGCCGGGATCAAACCTGGGACTTCAGCGCCATGAGGCAGCAGTGCTAACCACTGTGCCGCCCAGCAATGAGTTAATAACTGATGATGTGATTCATGATGGTGTTTGAGAGATCTCTATTAGCCACAGTACCCAGGAGAACACCCCTGCTCCTCTTCAAAATACTTCCCTGGGATTTGTTGATCCAAGGGGGAAGACTTTGGTCGGGATCCTCCCTTCTGGGGACTAAGTCCCCACGCCGGCGGGAAAACCGGCGGTAGCGACTCCGGCGTCAATGTCCCCCCAAGGTAAGGAATTCTCAGCTTTCTAGGGGGCTAGGTTGATGCCGGTGGGGTTGGTGCCACTCCAGCCAGCGGCAAAGGGACGGCGCGAGCACGCGCATGTGCGGAACGGCCGGCATGATTCCGCGCATGCGCAGATTGGCCGGCGTATTCTCGCGCATGTGCGGGTGGTTCTCTTCACCGCGCCGGACCCCGGGCAATATGGCCGGACTGCCCAAAAATGGACGGCCGCTCGGGGCCTGGAGAATCGCCGGGGGGGGGGGGGGGGGGGGGGGTCAGAAGGCGCCGGAGAGTACGGCAGCTGGCGTCGCGGCGGAATCCGTGCCTACCACGGAATTCTTGAAACAGCCGGGGGTGAGGGGGGGGGGGGGGGGGGGGGGCGAGAATCCCACCCCTTGCCTTGGTTTAATGTCTCACCCTACAAAAAGGCACCTCCGACAATACTGCACTCCTTCAGTACGCACTGGATACCAGTCTAGATTATTGAGCTTGTGTCGCTGGAGTGGGACAGGGACCCACAACCTTCTGCATCTGCGACCAGAGTGCTACCCACTGCTGACACAGTAAAGAGATGATGTTGAATGCCTCCAGAAAGCACAGCTGTGATTTTCACCATCACTGCTGGAGTACGGCTGTGCTTGCCAGCTTGAAGGGAAACTGCAGCCCTGGTTGTCAGATTAGAGTGTCTTCATCTGTTATCTTTGGTCCTAACGGGCGCAGTCTAGTGAACTGAGCGAGAATGCCTGACTCGTGCCAGAATTTATCAAAGAGTTGTGATTCCTAGTCCTCTCTTGCTAGGCAGTGACCAGGGTATTATAGTTAGGCCAGGACCTCAGTGCGGATGCCAGCAACTGCTGCTGCTGAAAACCAACATTTTGCATGAATCCAAAATTTAAAACTGCATATGACTGGTGATACTTTCACACTCCGGCTTTCTCCCTGCACGTCTCTCGCAGACAGCAATTAGTCTACTTCCCTGCAGTTGGCAGGCAGAAATTCAACCGCAGAATTAATCACCAATTGCTGAACCAGGATTACAGGAATCATTGGAAGTCTCTGATTTGCCTGCTTATGTGACAGCACAATCTCGCTTTTGCCAGCTTCAAATGTTTTGTTCTTTCAATAAACGGTTTCCTTTGACTGCATTCAGTTACAATGTTGGTGCTGCAATGTTCTTTCGGGAAAGAAATCTGCCCCTTTTACCTGGTTTGACCTACCTATGATGCCAGCAAGGTGACTGCCCTTTGAAATAGTCTAGCAAGCTTTCTTTAGGGCAATTAGGGATGGGCAACAAATGCTGACCTTTTTTCAAATTAATTTGCGGGATGTGGGTTGGTGTCTGGTTAGGCCAGCATTTACTGCCCTCCCCATTTGCCCTTCAGAATTGATGGTGAGGCTGCCTTTTTCGAATCGCTGCACAACTGAGGTTGTAAGGTATACCCACAGTGCTGTTAGGGAGGAAGTTCCAGGATTTTGCCCCAGCGACAGTGAAGGAACAGCTGACTATATTTCCAAGGCGGGATGGTGAGTGACTTGGAGGGGAACCTCCAGGTGCTGTGGTTCGCTGGTGTCTGCTGCTCTTGTCCTTCTAGATGGTAGTGTGGTTGTGGGTTTGGAAAGTGCTATCTCAGGAACCTTGGTGAGTTACTGCAGTTCATCCTGTAGATAGCACATTTGGCTCCCACTGTTCAGCAGTGGTGAAGGGATCGAATGTTTGTGGAAGGGGTGGCAATCAAGTGAAATGCTTTGTCTTGGGTGGTGTTGAGCTTCTTGAGTGTTGTTGGAGCTGCACTCATCCAGGCAAGTGGAGAGTATTCCATTACGCTCCTGACCTGTGTCTTGTAGATGGTGGACAGGCTTTGGGGAGTCAGGAGGTGAGTTACTCAGTGTAGGATTCCCAGCCTTTGACCTGCCCTGGTAGCCACAGTATTAACATAGTTGGTCCAGCTCAGTTTCTGATCAATGGTAACCCCCAGGATGTTGATTGTTGGAGATTCAGCGATGGCAATGCCATTGTCATGAGGCGATGGTTAGATCCTCTTGTAGGAGATGGCCATTGTCTGGCACTTGTGTGACGTGAATGTTGCTTGCCACTTGTCAGCCCAAACCTGAATATTGTCGGGTCTCACTGCATTTGGACATGGACTGCTTCATTATCTGAGGAGTTGCAAATGGTGCTGAACATTGTGCAGTCATCTACGAACAAACCCACTTCTGACCTTTTCATGGAAGGGAGGTCATTGATGAGCATCTGAAGATGGTTGGGCCTCGGACACTACCCTGAGGAACTCCTGCAGTGATATCTTGGAGCTGAAATGATTGACCTCCAACCACCACAACCATCTTCCTTTGTGCCAGGGCTCCTTGATGCCGTACTTGGTCAAATGCTGCCTTGATGTCAAGGGCAGTCATTCACCTCAACTATGGAATTCAGCTGTTTTGTCCATGTCTGAACCAAGACTGTAATGAGGTCAGGAGCTGAGTGACCCTGGCGGAACCCAAACTGAGCGTCAGTGAGCAGGTTATTGCTGAGTTAGTTGCCACTTGAAAGCTCTGATGACTCCTTCCATCACTTTGCTGATTATGAAGAGTAAATTGATAGGACAGTAATTGGCTGGGTTGAATTTGTCCTGTTTCTTGTGTACAGGACACTTCTGGGCAATTTTCCACATTGCTGGGTAGATGCCAGTGTTGCAGTTGTACGGGAACAACTTGGCGAGGGCTGTGGCCAGTTCTGGAGCACAGGTCTTCAGTACTATTGCCAGAGTATTGTCAGAGCCCCTAGCCGTTACAATATCCAGTGCCTTCAGCAGTTACTTGATATCACATGGAGTGAATTGTATTGGCTGAAGACTGACATCTCTGACGCTGAGGACCACTGGAGGAGACCGAGATGGATCATCCACTCGGCACTTCGGGCTGAAGATTGTTTCAAATGCCTCAGCCTTGTCTTTCGCACAGATGTGCTGGGCTCCTCCATCATTGAAGATGGGTACATTTGTGGCGGCTTCTCCTCTAGTGAGTTGTTTAAATTGTCCCCTACCATTCACGGCTAGTTGTGGCAGGACTACAGAGCTTAGATCGTTGCATTCGTTGTGAAATCACTTGGCTCTGTCTATCACTTGCTGTCTGGCACACAAGTAGTCTTGTGTCGTAGCTTCACCGGGTTGGACACCTCACTTTTTCGGTATGCCAGATGTTGCTCCTGCACTCTTCCTTGAACCAGGGTTGATCCCCTGGCTTGGTGGTAATGGTAGAGTGGGGGATATGTCGGGCCATGAGGTTGCAGATTGTGGTCGAAAACAATTCTGCTGCTGCTGGTGGCCACAGCGCCTCATGGATGCTCAGTCTTGAGATGTAGATCTGTTTCGAAATCTATCCTATTTAGCATGGTGGGTAGTGCCACACACACGATGGAGGGTATCCTCAATGTGGAGATGGGATTTATCTCCACAAAGACTGTGTGATGGTCACTCCTACCGATACTGTCTTGGACAGATGCATCTGCAGCAGGCAAATTGGTGAGGGTGGGGTCAAGTATGTTTTTCCCTCTTGTTGGTCCCTTCACCACCTGCTGCCTCCCAGTCTAACGGGTATGTCCTTTAGGTCCCGGCCAGGCTCGGTATGTAAGGGGTACTACCGAGCCACTCTTGGTCATTGACATTGAAGACCCTCACCCAGAGTATATTTTGCCCCATTGTCACCCTCGGTGCTTCCTCCCAAGTAGTGTTCAACACTGGAGGAGTACGGATTCATCAGCTGATGGTGGACCTCAGCAGGAGGCTTCTTGCCCATGTTTGACCTGAAGCCATGAGACTGGGTCCAGAGTCAATGTCGAGGACTCCCAGGGCAACTCCCTCCCGCCTGTATACCACTGCGCCTCCTATCAGAGATGTCCACATCCCAAGAATGAATAAAATAAAACTCTACGTAATGCTGCCCATGAAAGAGTTCACCATCAGCCTGTCTTGTTTCTGCATCCCCATTTACATGCCTTTCTCATCTACCCTCAATCCCTCCCGTCAAATAAAAAAATGTCTGCTGACAACGGTCTTGAAACAGATATTTGTTGAATGCTTGTGGGAAATCAAGATTAACATCAGAGGTAGGGCTGAAAAATGCAGCAGCTTTTAATTTCTACCAATCAGCACTGTGAAAAAATAAATAACTCTGTGGATTCTCTTTGTCCTGGTTTGGAAATGTATTCACTTCATTCTGTAGTCATCGGGTCTGGAAAGAAGCAAAAAATACATAATCCGAAAGTGGAATTTACTCCAAAACTAAAAGGCCATCTGTTTCACATTAATGCTGTCATGACATTAAATGCTTTTCAAAAAATTCAATGTGACACTAATTACGGCATAATATCCATAATATTAAGTTCTGTTTATTTATGTAAAATTTAAAATGCATAGCTTTATCTAGTACGCACTCATTTTTAAGTGCTCTGACACCCTTAGTTACCTTGCTCGAGGTCATGCTCAGTTCCCTCTGTGAATGGAAACCGAGCCACTTTACAAAGCCAGAACTCTGTCATGGGCCCTAGTCTTTTCATTTTGTACATGGTCAGTTTAGCGTACAAGAAGCTTCAGCCACATTGTTTATTATACTTACGGCTTTGATCCAAATATTAATTTTGGAATTCAAATAACTTTTAAATATGCTCAGCGTACGATTCTTGCAGGCTCACTGTGATCAGGCAAAAAGGGGTAGAAAAACCAGTTCATTCGCACACTTTATGGCGGGATGCCCCTCTTGCAGGAGTAAGGGATAGAACCTGCACCATACAAGGCCAGAATCACGGGGACCAGGAACTCCTGCCATTCAGGATCTCCAGAAGCATCAGCTGAGGGATATGGGGGCGTAGTGGCTGTGATACCGGGACTAGCAATCCTGATGCCTGCGTCATGTTCCCGAGGAGCTTACTTTTGAATTCCGAAGGTGTCATGCATCTTTTAGTAGGCGTTGTTTTGAAACGGAAGGCGTCAGCGACCGATATTCGACTTCAGTGCACGTGCAACAAAAGCTCGCCCGAATGCCTCATTCTGGAGGCTGAAATGCCACAACCTTTCACCTGGTATATAATGACTGTACATCAGTGATTAGTGGGGTGAACTCTGTCATTGCTTGGAATGTATTGCTCAACAATGATTACCAGATTAATACACTCGACAAGATGGACAAAGAGATGGCCCTTTTCTTTTCTTGCATATTGTGTCATCTAGCAGTTAAATTGTAATATTGAGCTAATGGTTTATACATTTCATAGATCATAGAATTTACAGTGCAGAAGGAGGCCATTCAGCCCATCGAGTCTGCGCCAGTCCTTGAAAAGAGCACCCTACATAACCCCACACCTCCACTCTATCCTTGCAACCCAGTAACCCCACCTGACCTTTGGACACCAAGGGCAATTAGCACAGCCAATCCGCCCAACCTGCACATCTTTGGCCTGTGGGAGGAAACCGGAGCACCCGGAGGAAACCCACGCACACACGGGGAGAAAGTGCAAACTCCGCGCAGACAGTCACATTGAAAATAAAGAAAGTAAGAGTATATAGCTTGCTGTGCAATAAATAATCAGTAACCGATTATCTATGTGCACACGAAGCATCTTCTGGTTTACAGTAACCTGGTTCCACATCAACATGTCCAGCAGCATTTACCATGTCAATTGATGAACGATTCTTTTTGCTAGAAGTACAATCTATATACAATCAAAATCTTGCATAACCTTGTCAGTGTGGGGAAAGTATGTGAATATGGCTAACGCATTCTGCCTACACACAATTGAGCAACACAGTTTGGAATCTCAATGCCGATACGATGCCAGGTACGTAGGCTGTTGGTCCGTGCGACTGGCTGTATGAAGCAAACACATGTTCCTTGGTTACTTGTAATAGGCAGAGTACAGACTGTGCTCAACTAGCCCGTGCTTGCAAAACCCAAAACAAACTGCCTGCTGTTAGAAGTGATCAGGCAGCACTTGCTGAACAACCTGGACTGTGCTAACAACCGATTTAACGTAATCTGTTGAGTTTGACCCACTTGCTTGCTTACGCTCGCTAGAAGTGACATACATTCACACACAGGGACCCGTTCCTACAAACAAAAAGAATACGTCCAAGCCTCTATCCTATTTTGAATACACAAGAGTTTGAGGAGCCTATAGTTCCCCATTGCTTTCTCCATGGCAACTCCTTGGTCAATTAAAGTTGACTGCCAATCAAGCAGCACCCGTTTCTCCTGTAGTATAAATTGGTGCGATCATTTGAATTTGGCATTCTTGCATTTGTCCCAACAAGCGTGCAAGACAAAAAGCTTTGAGCACGAGTTTCTCTTTTCAGCTATCTGGTTAACAGTAGTGCAACACTTACAACACAGTCAGCTTTTCTTCCGGTCATTGTTAGCCATGAGTCACCACATTTCAAAAGTGGAACCCACTTTCAACAGAAGCATCTCGTTCCAAAATGTACTGTACATCATTGTAAAAAGAAATCACAGCCCATTCATTTACAAAACTATCATGTTTTCTTTGCCCTTGGAATGTATGGCCCCATTTATAAAACCCTAGGTACAGTTGACCGTTTTCTGACTTTATCCATTGTCACAACCCCCTGGCCAGTGCGGGGTCAATTTTAACCCCACCTGACCCCGAGTCACAACACAAATGAATTTAGATGTAATTTTAAAATAGATGAGGATAGCCCAATAAACTGCAGTCACCTGGTTTCTATAATTAACGCAAATATCCTTTTATCATTTAACAGTAATATAATTTAACTGACAAAAATGTAACTGAACATCTAATACCCCTGACTCAACTCTTTCCCCACCCCCCCTCCCCACCTTTCCAACTCGCCCCACCATATACACACAGGCAGACAACATAGAGGGAAAGGGTGGTGGAGAGGGAAGGAAAAAATGATCTCTGATGCACTAGGATGGTTTTCACTTAAAGTCTTTCAGGAGTTCAAGCTTTCGATTCGATGCTTCTTACTTCTCAGCTTGAGGGTTGGTCTACTTTACCTGTCGGTCAAGGCAATTTCAGCTGTATGGTAAAGATATGCCAGGCCCTCACTGGTTTTAGAACAATAACGCGGTCCTTTACATCAGCAGAGAGAGAGAGAGAGAGAGTTCTTCGTTCAAAGTCGAGTCACTTTTGACCAGCTCTCTCAGGAGCATCCCTGCAGGAACCAATCACTGACTGTTGTCAGCCAGGAACACTGTCCCTGGCCAACCCACAGGTTTGCCAAGCCAGCCAATCAAACTAACTTCCTACAAAATTAGTTCTTAAGAATCACCTGGCTCCAATGGATCAGGTCTTCTCCTCTCCGCAATACAAGTTCCTGGAACACACAGTCCTGACTAGCAGGCTGCCTCAGCTTGTGTCCCACTGTTTAAGATGCATTCCAAATATGAATCCATGGACCAAAAATAAATAAAATAAAACCAAAGAAATGGGAACAAAGGGAGATCAAAAGAATGGACCCTGACATTTCCCCTCACAAACTAAGTTGCATCTTCCAGCTTTTTTGGCCATTCCAGCAATCCACCATCGGGCTCGAAATGGTAACTCTCTCTTCACAGACGCTGGCAAGCCGGGTTCAACGTTTCCAGAACTTTGTTTTATTTCAGATACCCAGCGTCCGCAATATTCGGCTTTTAAATTGTAGATTGGGTTCCCTGTACTCAAGTTCAAATTGGCTATAAAACTGAAGGGAACCACACGGTACGCACCAAAATCCCGACAGCTTGGTGTCAACACGACCTGCTCAAAAACAATTATCATGGCCAATTCCACCCAACCCGCACATCTCTGGACTGTGGGAGGAAACCGGAGCACCCGGAGGAAACCCACGCAGACACGGGGAGAACGTGCTGACTCCGCACAGACCAGTGACCCAGCCGGTAATCGATCCCGGGACCCTGGAGTTGTGAACGCACAGTGCTGACCACTGTGCTACCATGCCATACCGTATCCTGGAACTCCATCGCTAACAGCACTATTGGTGTACCACACTACATGGACAGATAGCGGTTGAAGAAGCTGGGGCAGCACGGGTAGCATTGTGGATAGCACAATCGCTTCACAGCTCCAGGGTCCCAGGTTCGAATCCCGGCTTGGGTCACTGTCTGTGCGGAGGCTGCATGTTCTCCCCGTGTGTGCGTGGGTTTCCTCCGGGTGCTCCGGTTTCCTCCCACAGTCCAAAGATGTGCAGGTTAGGTGAATTGGCCAGGCTAAATTGTCCTCGGGGTCCAAATTGCCCTTAGTGTTAGGTGGGGTTACTGGGTTATGGGGATAGGGTGGAGGTATGGGCTTGGGTAAGGTGCTCATTCCAAGAGCCGGTGCAGACTCAATGGGCCGCATGGCCTCCTTCTGCACTGTAATTCTATGAAAATCACCGTCCCAAAGGCAATATGGATGGGCAATAAATGCTGGCCTAGCTAGCCCCGTCCTCAACCTTTGAGAGAATTTAAACAATGCAAGAGGGTGATGTTGCCCAGATGTGTTGCGCACCTCATTTTTATAAAACACTGCACTTCACCAGCAGCAGATGTCTATCGTCCTTAAATCACCTTGAATAGATGGTTACTGAATCAACATATCGTTTGCAGCAGTTCCCCATTATTCCAAATATCTTTAACTTTTTGCTCTTCTCTAAGACATCACATTCTTAGACTCTGAGATAATCCCATCAACAATATCTCCAGAATATGGCTTACTTACATCATTCTCAACATTCTGAACTTGGCCCGTGTTAAAAGCCAGTGCTTGGAAACAAAAGTGAAACTCAAGTCTGGATCTTAACTTTCCTCCGAATGACAGTGCTCAGCTTTCACATGAACTGTTAAACTATGTGATGTAATCAGTTAGACAGCGTTGAGCGGATTCAACCAAGGCCATTGCTGATGAAACAGTGAAACTCTCTGATATACCGAGGGAAGGTGATTTATATATTAGGAACACCAAAGTCATTGCATCAGACCCCACCACAAACTCCCTTGCCACTGACCCAATCCCCTTCCTCGGCAAATGCCTGATGCTGAACCAGACTGTTTGCAACCTGCTTTTGTGCTTGATCCGGAGATGAGCTTTCAACCATATATATGTACCACCACAAAGGACTGCCTGCTTCCACCTCTGTAAAACTGCATGACTTCACCCAGCCTCAGCTCATTCATCAGCTGCTGAAACACTCATTCATGAAGGCAGCACATTGGTTAGCACTGCTGCCTCACAGCACCAGGGACCCGGGTTCAATTCCCGACCTCGGGTGACGTCTGTGTGGAGGCTGCACGTACACCCCGTGATTGCGTGGGTTTCCTCCGGGTGCTCCGGTTTCCTCCCACTGTCCAAAGATGTGGTCAGGTGGATTGGTCATGGTAAATTGCCCCTTAAGTGTCCAAAGGTAGGTGGTTAGGGGATAGGGCAGGGTAGTGGACCTACCCTTTCAGAGGGTCGGTGCAGACCTCGATAGGCTGAATAGCCTCCTTCTGCACTGTGAGGGTTCTAGGACTCTATGTGCCTTTGTTACCGTTAGTCCCAATACTCCTGGCTGCCCCATCTATTACCCTCCATGAACTTGAAGTCACACAAATGCTACTGCCCCGTGTCCTAACTCCGCAGCGATCACCCTGATGCTCGCCGACCTATATTGCCTCCCAGTTGATCAGGACCTTGATTTTAAAATTCTCATACTTTGTTTTCAAATTCCTGCACTGATTGACCCTTCCCCATCTCTGTGACCAGCTCAGGCACAACAACCCAGATCTCCTCCAAATCTGTCCTCTTGTGCATGCCCTCAGCTGCCTGGACCCTAAGGCTGTAATTTCCTCCATAACCTCTATTCCTCCTCTCCTCCTAATGGGTTGAATGGCCTCACTCAGTGCTGTATGATTCGATGAAACGTTCCCTCTGCGTGAAGATGCTTACTTTTCGATAAGGCACACATTGCTAGATACATTCAGAACTTGGCATAAATCACTGTTATTTGCTACTGTTCTCCCAACCTATCCTACCACCTTTAGTGACAAATGCACATATACACCCCAGGTCCCTGTAAGGATCCTGGCAGAGAACCCACCTATTTGCAATTTGTAAAACTGTGAGGAAATGTTACTGCTCCAGAGGAGTGATAACCCTGACACAATAGGTATCCTTTATGTTAAAACAAACTTTAATTTAATCAGATAATTAACCAAATTAACAACAGCGAATTATCTTTATAGTAACCAGTTACAACAGTTCTAATTAAAAGGAGAAGAAACTTTAACTTACATCCTAAACCTGCCTCTGTATTCTAATTAAGCAAACCAATATTGACCGAATACCACTCATGAATAAAGTTAACACCCAGGCCTTTACTTGCTTATCTCTGTACAGAAACTTTAGAGAGAGAACTGTTCAGACCAAAACTGAAACACCTCTGTTCAAATGTGAGTTCTTGGACCAACTGCGTTCTCAGACAGACCTGGCTCCTCCCATTAACTGCATCACCTATACCCAAAGCAAAAGGTATTATTTGTTTCTTCTTACAAGATGTTCCTTGACTTGTTTAGTCAGGACCAAAGACAATACTCCTCAAAAATTATCTACACCCCAGGGGGTCCGTCAAGCATAAACAATATTCCTTTAGCATCTACTATCTGCAAACAAGTAAATGGTTCTCAAGATTTATTAGCAGAACGCTTAACCTGTAATCAATGATTACTGCACATTTACGGCGCCTTAATCACAGCTCTAACAGTCATACTCTCTGTATGCATCTTAACCCAGGTTTTAATAACATTACCACAAAAATATATATGACAGTTTCTTACATTCATCACACCCTCTTCTCCCACACCCGTTTAGACCCTTCATTATATATTGTCTCTCCATGTTCTTCCTACAAAAATGAATTACTTGCTCGGATTACCCCTCAAGTGAACCTGCTTTCCCCCCCTCTTTCTCCAAGGAACACTGAGGTCATTAGCACCACAATGTCTGAAATCAGGTAAAATCCACAGACTTCCTGAAGTGAGGCAATGGGCAGATGTCGGTACTGAAGAAAGCCAAGGCCCTGAGGGATTACACCCAAGAGACAGTCATTGATGAAGCGAGATAGCTTGCACAGGCATCTATCGAGATGGGAGGTGTGCCTGAGAATTAGAAAGGAAAACGCAACACCGACCTCTTAAAGAAATAACACAGAGAACTGGCATCACTCAGCCTGATTATCACAGGAAGGACAGGGCATGAAGGAATAAATGAAGAATCAACTGGAGAAGTACAGAACTGTAAGAGGCAGCCCGCGTGGAATTCCTGCTTGTAAAATCTCTTTGGAGCTCTTTTGAGGATTGAACAAATCATGTAGACAGGCGAAGCACAGCAGATTATTTATTTAGATTTCAGCTAAGCTTATGATGAAATGTGGAATCAGAAATCTGTCTACATATTGGCAAGACGCTGCACAGGTGGATTGCACCTGAAACAGCCTGAAAATGAGCTGAAACAAAGAATGGTTAACATAAAACTTGATATGCACGGAATGAGATACTATTAGGTGCCCCAGGGGGCAATGCTGGAACTACCACTCTTTATTGTGAGCACAATGACTTGGAAGTCAGGACAGGCAATACCAATCTGGAGGGAATGGAAACCAACAAGGTCTAGCTCAGATATAGAAGGAATGGGATAGATCCAAGTCTGGGCTGATATGAAGTGGATGAGGGCAAAACCCTGGGATTAGGAAAAGATCATAGGAACAGTAGTAATATCAGTTAAATAGTGTTATTCTGTAGGAGATTACTAATAGTCATTAGCACAGTGTGTGTTCACGGCAATCACTGAAAGTCAAATCTTGGGTAGAGCCAGAGGGATAGAGTACAAATTTCAGGAAGTGATTTGGGTGTTTATACAGAATCTGCTAGGGTATGTGTACCATGCTGGTCACCACCTCTTAAGAAAGACACTGACAGCTGGCATTCAGCCGAGTTACGAGGAGAGGCCTCGGCAATAGGAATATTTACGCTGGAGAAAAGAATGAGCACTATGGAAGTGCTCAAGATCCTAAAAATTACAGACAATATGTTAAGCACAGTAATAGAATTGTAAGCAGGGGGCACAAACTAAGAGATAAGAGTGATAACATGGATTAAATTTAACAACTTTACTATACGAGGTGCTGAATGTATGGAATGGACTGCCAAGGGAGGCAGGTATGACTATAAGAAAATTTGGATAAGTGCCCAGAAAAGAAAAGCTGATAGAGAAGTCTGACAGATATCATGGAATTTGATATTTAAGTAATGGAACTAGCCAGATGGACCACAATGGTCTTTCCATTGCCGATGTTCCTGCCTAGATTCAGTCTCATTATAATATTTGCAGACCTCCCTCATATCCCCCAAGCCTACATTTCTCCAAAGTAAAGAATCCTTACTCCACAGGCTATTCTTGTAACTAAGATTCCACATTTAGACCATTGATTCTTTTTCCCCCCGACTGTTCCAACATTTTGCATTTATATAGCAGCTGCAATGTAATAAAATGTGGCGAGGATTTCACGGGTGATACTGAACTAATTTAACACTGAGCCATGTAAGGACATACTAGGACAGGTGATCAGACGTTTAGGACAAAGAGGCAGGTTTTAAGGAGCATCTTCAAGGAGAGGGGAGAGCTTGAGAGATGAAGGGGTGGAATGCTCCGTCGGCCGACGCCAAAATCAGAAAGGCGATTGGGCGGAGAATCGACTGCGAGGCCAAAATAGTGGCCGGAGCTGGGTGCCCGCCAGAATACCGAGCTTCGGTGCCTCGATAGCAGCGCCAATGTGTTCTACTCCGCACGTATACTAAACGTCATTGGCGTATCATTGGCCTGGCCCGGTTCCCGCGATGCTGTCTCTGCCAGGAGACTGTTTAGCACAGTGGGCTAAATAGTTGACTTGCAATGCAGAACAATGCCAGCAGCACGGTTCAATTCCCGTACCGGCCTCCCCGAACAGGCGCCGGAATGTGGCGACTAGGGGCTTTTCACAGTCACTTCATTGAAACCTACTTGTGACAATAAGTGATTAATATTAGGAGGAATTACCGACAAGTTTCACTTGCGTTTTCAAACATCAGGAAACGGGTGCCTTGGGTGCTGAGGGAGAGACAGCGAGTATGGAAAGAGTCTGACATCGCCACTGTGTGCTGACAGTTGTGCAACATTTGCATTGAAATAGCTGCTGCAATGTAATAAAATGTGACGAGGTATTTCACATGAGTAATACTGAACTAAATGACCCCCGGGTCACCTCCCCCGAGGTACCCTCTGGCTCCAGCCGACCCATCAGCGGGATTTCGCGCTCCAGCGCAACCAGTGCCATCTTGTTGGCTCGGAAGGGTGCGTGTGTGGGGAGTGGAACGCTAATATGAGGCTGCAGCTTGTCAGCCTCTCGAGTGCCAATCACGACCCTGGCGAATCCGACACCGTTTTTCATTAGGATCCGTCGCGTTCCAGGTGGTGCCGTGTTAGCCCATTAACGGTTCCGGAATTGCTTCGGCAGCAGCGCCAATTTCGCTGTCGTAGAAGTCCCAGCATCAGCACTTAGTCTCTGAAACGGAGAATCCTGCCCAAATCCTGTTCCTGTTCAGAACTTGGGGCCTGAGAGGTGAAGACTGCGATTGATTTTTTCAGGGCAAATTAATTGTACAAACATTGGACCACTACCCTGAAATTCACACGTTACGTGATTTTAAATTATCTCTTGCTAAAAGGGGACTTGTGCTGATAATTAGTAGATTTAACTTTGTGTTTTATGAGTAATTAATGCACAAATTCAGCTAGATCTTGAAAATAACAGTGGAGATAAATGCAGAGGCCATATCATGGCTACATAAATGGGCCAGCGCCTTCTGGGAATGTGGAGTTGATAAGTATCTCGTCACCTTCAGAATCTACCGGCCAATTTGCACATTAAGTTTAGATTCATTGCCACGTGTACAGAGAAAAGTATTTTGTATACGATCGAAGCAGATCGCTCCATACATGAAAATATAGAACATATGATAAAGACATGAGGATACATAACAAAAATACATAGACAGCGGGTGAAGTATATGGTATATAGTGTTACAATTGTAGAGAAGATGTGTAGGAAGGTCAGTTCAGTCCATAAGATCAGCTCAGACCCTACGAGGGTCATTCAGGAGTAACAGCGGTAACAAAGGTATTTTTGAATCTATTGGTGCACGTTCTCAAACTTTTTTATCTTTGCCCGATGGAAGAGGTTGGAAGAGAGAATAACCCGGGCAGGAGGGGTCTTTGATTATGCTGCCCACTTTCCCAAGGCAGCGGGAGGTGTAGACAGAGTCAATGGATGGGAGGCGAGCCCTCGAGATAAACCCAATATTTTCTTGCGGTCCTGGGCCGAGCAGTTGCCATACCAGGCTGTGATGCAGCCAGATAGGATGTTTTCTATGGTACATCTATAGAAATTGACAAAGAGTTGTTTGCACTGTGGACATGCCGAGTTTCCTTCGTTTCCTGAGGAAGTATAGGCTGTTGTGCTTTCTTGGTCATAGCGTCGGCGTGGGTGGACCAGGACAGATGTTGGTAATGTGCACATCTGGGAATTTGAAGCTATCAACCATCTCCACCTTGGCACCATTAAGAGAGGCGTGGACGACACTTCACTTCCTGAAGTCAATGACCAGCTCCTTAGTTCTGCTGACAATGAGGGAGAGATTGTTGTTGTTACACCATGCCACTAGGTTGTCTATCTCCCTCCTGTACTCTGACTCATCGTTGTTCGAGATCCGACCCGAATACGGTCTTGTCAGCAGCAAATCTGTAGGTAGAGTTGGAGCCGCATATTGCCACGCAGTTGTGCGTATATAGAGTATAGTGGGGAGTTAAGTACGTAGCCTTGTGTTAATAACAGAGCATATTATTAACACACCATTATTTTTCCATAAGATGTTGCCCATTGTTTTAAGTGAAAAGGGCATCTATAGTACTGGATTAATAATAAACAACAGCCCGGGAATAGAACACGCGCTGCTGGCATTGTTCTGCATTGCAAGCCAGCTATTTAGCCCACTGTGCTAAACAGTCTCCTGGCAGAGATAGAGCATGGCGGGAACCGGGTCAGGCTAATGATGTGCCAATTGGCGTTTAGTATACGTGCGGAGTAGAACGCACTGACGCTGCTATTGTGTCTTATTTGCGTACCATCCAGGGTATGTGCAGTTCCCAACCCCACTGATCAAGTAAGAAATAAATTGCTTGCATTGCACTAAAAAGGGTAATTATAACACCCAGACAACTTCATGAAATTCTTTTTCACTAACATCTGTAAACCCAAGTGGCTGGATTCTCTGCACCCCGACGCCGAAATCGCGTCTGGCTCCGGGGTGGAGAATCCAATTTCGCGCATGGAATCAGGACCGGTGCTGATTCCCCGATTCTCCAGACCCCGGAAAGCGGCCGTTCGATGTACCTGCGGCCATTGCTGGAGGCCTGTTCTGCCATTCTCCACCCCCGAATGGCCGAAGTCCCGACGACGTGGATCTAATGTGGTTCTGCCGTTCAGGATACTCGCTAGATTCACGACGGGTCCCCGCTAGCCCCCTGCAGGGCCATGAATATGTGGCCTTTTCATGACAGTATTTCTGGCGTGAAAGGCCACAGTTTTTACGACGGCGTGGGGACATAGTCCCTGAAACGGAGAATGCAGCCCAAGATTTCTGATTCAGAATTTACAGTCGAATAACATCAAAGCCAAATTAAGGTTAAAAAGTTCTCAAACAACCATTTAAAAAAAAACTCAGCAGTCATTAGGACTCCACTTTCACACGGACGCAAACCAGCTGTCAGTGATCAATGATGTGAAAAGTGGTAACATACGAGTGTGTCTGACTGCCATTTGACAGGAAAGCATCACACACTGCTTTTAGTTCACAGCAGCTGAGGTATAACTCTCTAGTCCCCTGTGAAATATTTTAAAAGAGCCCACAGAATTCTTTGGATTTCCTGAAACATTTCAAACTTTGTATGGAATCTTTGAGAGAATGTATACTCTTGCCACACACTTAACTATTGGACCAGAGCAAGTGAACCCTGTGCAAAGTTCTGTTGTTGCTGTGACTTAGTGACAACCCACTGAGGTCTGGATATAGTAACTCCGTTCTGCCCATCTTGCAGCTACTGGCCTCAGCTCACATTTGGATATTTCTCAAGAATCACCTATTCACCCCAATGCTCTCTAGGTCGCCCATCTATACTATGACGTTGCTTGTTATACGGGCAGCACAGTAGCATGGTGGTTGGCACAGTTGTTTCACAGCTCCAGGGTCCCAGGTTCAATTCCCCGCTGGGTCACTGTCTGTGCGGAGTCTGCACGTTCTCCCAGTGTCTGTGTGGGTTTTCTCCGGGTGCTCCGGTTTCCTCCCACAGTCCAAAGACTATACTAAATTGGCCATACTAAATTGCCCTTAGTGTCCAAAAAGTTTAGGTGGGGTTACTGGGTTACGGGGATAGGGTGGAGGCGGGGGGGCTTAAGTAGGGCGCTCGCTCCAAGGGCCGGTGCAAACTCGATGGGCTGAATGGTCTCCTTCAGCGCTGTAAATTCTATGAAATAAAGTTGGACTTTGTAAATCTGGAGAGAACCAACCCCTTTGAGGAAGTTCAATCTGATGAAGTGCCTTTTTTGGCCCTGAAATCCGACAATATTTAAAAGTTTATGTGGGGAAGACTAAAGAAATCAGAATTTCAGTCTGAACAACAACAGATGTTTTTCAACAACTGCTAAGTCAGATCCTCACTGAAAGTTCTAGTAAGTTTGTACTGTTAAAGTAATAGTACAAACCAGTTTCTTCTTGAACTGATAACAGGGATTAGATCTTATTATACAACAAGTTTACTTGGCATAAATTGACTCGTACACGGAGGAGTGCATGGGGTAAATTGTACTTTCCAGAACTGAAGTACAGCACTAATATCTGGAAAGAAGACACTCTTTCCATTTAATTGCTCCAACTTGGATAGCACTGCGCATGTCTGAAGGTACCGTAAGGCTGCCTGATTGAAAATAGCTATTATTTTCTGCTTAGGAGTAGCCTGTCAACACATTCTAAAACTTTCACATGGCTGTAAGACATGCGCTTCAAATCATGGCACTGCATTTGTGATTATTTAAGTTGGGACCAAAGGTTTTTGAACTTAACCCTTTAGATGGTATTCCAAAATGGAATTCAATCCCGTTAAGTGTGAGGTGATGCACTTGTGCAGGACAAACAAGGGAAGGGAATATATGATAAACGTGAGACCCTGGGAAGCACCGAGAATCATTGGTGCGCATGTACACTGGTCCCTTAAGGTAGCAGGGCACGTGGATACATTGGTTAAGAAGGCATATTATTAGTTGATGCATAGAGTCTAAGAGCCGAGAGGTTATGCTGGAACAGTATAAAAATGCTGGTTAGGCCACAGCTAGAGTATTGTGTGCAGTTCTGGAATCCGCATTATAGGAGGGATGTGATAGCCACTGGAAAGAGCGCAGCGGAGATTTACCAGGATGTTGCCGGGGCTGGAGAGTTTTAGCTACGAAGAGAGACCGAATAGACTGGGATTGTTTTCCTTGGAGCAGAGGAGACTAAGGGGACACATGACTGAAATGTATAAAATGAGAGGCACAGATAGAGTAGACAGGAAGAAACATTTCCCCTTGGTGGAGGTATCAGTGACCAGGGGGGGCAGAGATTTAAGGTAAGGGGCAGGAGGTTTAGAGGGGATGTGACGAAAAAGAAATTCACCCAGAGGGTAGTGGGAGTCTGGAATTCACGACCTGAATTGGTGGCGGAGACAGAGACCCTCAGAACATTTAGATGTGAATTTGTGATGCTAAGGCATACAAGGCTATGGCCAAGTGCTGGAAAATGGGATTAGAATGGGTTGTTTTTGACCGGTGCAGGTGCAATTGGCCTTTTCTGTGCTGTAGACCTCTATGAGCAGTACAATTTTTGTGGCAATATCAGATTACTTTAGAGAGGAACTGAGGAGCATAAAGTGGTTAGACAGGAGCTGAGGAGCATAAAGTGGAACAGTTGTTCTTGGGGAAATGCACAACAGTAATGTGGGGGTTGTTTAAAGAGCACTTGCTGCAAGTGCTGGATAGTTTTGTCCCACTGAGACGAGGAAGGAATGTTAAAGTGAAGGAGCCTTAGATGACAAGAGAAGTGGAGCTTCTAGTCAAGAGGAAGAAGAACGCTTAGATTAGGTTGAGGAAGCAAGGATATGGCACAGCTCTAGAGGGTTATAAGGTAGCTAGGGAGGAACTAAAAAATGGACTGAGGTGAGCTAGAAGGGGGCATGGAAAAGCCGTAGCGGGAAGGATTAGGGAAAACCCCAAGGCGTTCTACACTTATGTGAGAAATAAGAGGATGATCAGAGTGAGAGTAGGGCCGATCAGGGATAGTGGAGGGGACTTGTGCCTAGAGTCGGAGGAGATAGGGGAGACCCGAAATGAATACTTTTCTTCAGTATTCACTAGAGAGAGGGACCTTGTTGCCCATGAGAACAGTGTGAACCAGGTTAATAGACTCGAACAGGTTGATATTAAGAAGGAGGATGTGCTGGAAATTTTGAAAAGCATCAGGATAGATAAGTCCCCTGGGCCTGACGGGATATACCCAAGGTTACTACGGGAAGCGAGGGAGGAGAATGCTGCGTCGTTGACGATGATCTTTGTGTCCTCACTCTTCACTGGAGTGGTACCAGATGATTGGAGGAAGGCGTATGTTTTTTCTCCTGTTCAAGAAAGGGATACAGGGAAATTTGGCTGTCTGGATACAGAATTGGCTGGCCGAAAGAAGACAGCGAGTGGTAGTGGATGGAACGTATTCCGCCTGGAGGTCGGTGACCAGTGGTGTCCCGCAGGGATCTGTTCTGGGACCTCTGCTCTTTGTGGTTTTTATAAATGACTTGGATGAGGAAGTGGAAGGGTGGGTTAATAACTTTACCAATGACACGAAGGGTTGCGGAGTTGTACTGTCGACGGCTGTTACAGTTACAGCAAGACATTGACAGGATGCAGAGCTAGGCTGAGAAGTGATAGATGGAGTTCAATCTGGATAAATGTGAAGTGATTCATTTTGGAAGCTCGAATTTGAATGCTGAATACAGGGTTAAAGGCAGGATTCTTGGAAGTGTGGAGGGACAGAGGGATCTTGGGGTCCATGTACACAGATCCCACAACGCTGCCACCCAGGTTGATGGGGTTGTTAAGAAGGCATATGGCTTGTTGGCTTTCATTGACAGGGAGATTGAGATTAAGAGCCACGAGGTTTTGCTGTAGTTTTGTAAAACCCTAGTTAGACCACACTTGGAAAATTGTGTCCAGTTCTGGTCGCCTCATTATAGGAAGGATGTGGATGCTTTGAAGAGGGTACAGAGGAGATTTACCAGGATGCTGCCTGGACTGGAGGGCATGTCTTATGAAGAAAGATTGAGGGAGCTAGAGCTTTTCTCACTGGACTGAAGAAGGAAGAGAGGTGACTTGATAGAGGTGTACAAGGTGATGGGAGGCATGGATAGAGTGGATAGCCAGAGACTTTTCCCCAGGGCGGAAATGGCTGCCACGAGGGGACATGATTTTAAGGTGATTGGAGGAAGGTATAGGGGAGATGTCAGAGGTAGGTTCTTTACACAGAGAGTGGTGGGTGTGTGGAATTCACTGCCAGCAGAGGTGGTGGAGTCAGAATCATTCGGGACATTTAAGCGACGCTTGGTCAGGCACATGGACAGCAGTAAATTGAAGGGGTGTAGGTTAGGTTGATCTTAGATTAGGATAAATGGTCGGCACAACATCGTGGGCCGAAGGGCCTGTACTGTTCTATTTTCTATGTTCTACTGTGAGAAAGTAGCGAATTCTATTAATACACAACAATATGAAATTAAAATGACACTTTTCCTCCTATATCATATAAAATAGTTAGATATCCAGGATTCCAAATCCATTTGAAAAAGTGTCCTTGAAGAGTTTGGATGACATCTTTTTGTCGATGGGAGCTTTCCCAGCTTGAAAGCTTTGGAGGATAAATTTAAATTGCCACCAGGGAATGGTTTTAGGTATTTGCAGGTGTGAGACTTCCTGAGAAAACAGGTGCCGGCCTTTCCGCTGCTGCCGCCACGGGAGATACAGGATAGAGTAGTCTCCAGTACCTGGGTGGGGAAGGGAAAGTATCGGATATTTACCAGGAGCTTTTGGAGGCGGAGGAAACTCCGGTGGAGGAGCTTAAGGGCAAGTGGGAGGAAGAGGTAGGTGGAGAGATAGAGGCGGGTCTATGGGGAGACGCCCTAAGGAGGGTTAATACCTCCTCATCGTGCGCCAGGCTTAGCCTGATGTAATTAAGGTAGTCCACCGTAGTCCACCGGGCACACATGACAGGGGTTAGGATGAGCAAGTTTTGCAGGGTAGAGGATAGGTGTGCGAGGTGTGCGGGAAGCCCAGAAAATCATGTCCACATGTTTTGGGTATGCCCGAAGCTTAGAGGGTTTGGCAGGGTTTCGCTAAGGCAATGCCCACGGTGCTAAAAACACAGGTGGAGCCGAGTCCGGAGGTAGCGATCTTTGGAGTGTCGGAAGACCCGGGAGTTCAGGGAACGAAAGTGGCCGACGTCTTGGCCTTTGCCTCCCTGGTAGCCCGGAGACGGATATTGTTAATGTAGAGGGACTCGAAGCTCCCGAGTGTAGAGACCTGGGTTAGTGACATGGCTGGGTTTCTCAGTCTCGAGAAAATAAAGTTTGCTTTAAGAGGGTCAATGTTAGGGTTCTCCCGGAGGTGGCAGCCTTTCGGGGGGTGGGGGGGGGGGGGGGATTATTGTTGTTTGGTTGAGGTGTGTGAAGATTGGGCAGGGGGGTGGGGTGGGGGGGGGAGAATGTTCATTTTGCCATGTGGATGATATTGTTTTTGTTAATGTTATAAACATTTTCAATACCTCAATAAAAATATTATTAAAAGAAAAAGAGTTTGGAAGCCATTGGGTTAGATTAGAAGTTATGATTCAAACCTTGATTTGGACAAACAGTTATTGGGCTCTTTGGTTATGGTGGTGGTGGAGACGTAGAACAGATTCAACGAGAAAGCTGATTCTATGTCTAAGGATATGTCACCAAATAACAACATTCAAACTAAGGAATGGAAACTTTGCAAAATTCACCACCTGGAAACAGTGGATTAATTTGTCCCTGGATGATTTTTAAATGTGTACGATACATGCCAAATTGGTTCATCCAGGACTCTCCACACATCTCTCTTGAAATGAAAATCGCTTGTCACGAGTAGGCTTCAATGAAGTTACTGTGGAAAGCCCCTAGTCGCCACATTCTGGCGCCTGTCCGGGGAGGCTGGTACGGGAATCGAACCGTGCTGCTGGCCTGCCTTGGTCTGCTTTAAAAGCCAGCGATTTAGCCTGGTGAGCTAACCCCTTTCATTTCTGATTTACCCACTTGCCAATACAGCTGTTGGCACAAGTCAAACCTTTCCATTTCTTGAGCTATCCAGGAAGAAAAATCGACAGAATGCTATCCCACTGCACCAAAGCATTTTGGGGAGCGTGGAATAGAAGCGACAGCATCTACTGCTAACTTGATGGGTTTGGAGAAAAAAACCCCCCAAAGAAACAAGAATTAATAACAATAATCTTTATTAGTGTCACAAGTAGGTTTACATTAACACTGCAATGAGGTTACTGGGGGATAACCAGAGGAATCGGAGTAACATTGGGTAATGTATGTTCAGCGTTCAGTATCTTACAACGGATGGGCTTGATTTTCACTCCACTCAGTGCCTGGTTGGAGTGCTAAGAAAAAGCTGTGGGATCTCCCGAACACCACAGATTGAAAACCAACCATGGAATAAAAAAATACACGAGTTACCGTCTGTAGCTAGTGCTGCATAATTTAGGCACGTGCTACTTTTGACGAGATTTTAAAGTCAAAATTATTGATGGCACATGTGCAAAGTACTACCTTGTGGATGTCAGGGGAGCATGGTGGCACAGTGGTTGGCACTGCTGTCTCTCAGCGCCACGGATCTAGGTTCGATTCCAGCCTCGGGTGACTGTCTGTGCGGAGTCTGCACGTTCTTCACAGTGTCTTTGTGGGTTTTCTCCGGGTGATACAGTTCCCTCCCACAGTCCAAAGATGCGCAGGTTAGGTGGATTGGTCACGATAAATTGCACCTTAGTGTCCAAAAGGTTAGGTGGATATAGGGCGGGGATGTGGGCCTAGGTAGGGTGCTCTTTGAGAGGGTCGGTGCAGAATTGATGGGCCGAATGCTCCCCTTCTGCACTGTGGGGATTCGATGATTGTAACTGTTTCTTTTTGTTATACACTTGAAGAATTCCCCCAAGCTAAATTCCTAAAAATTGTGTGCAGCTTTTCCACTGTCCTATTTGAAAAGTGATGAAGGAACAATTACAGATGTTCAAAGCTGGATGTTGCGTGACCTGGAGGCGATGGATTCCTATGACATTGCTGCTCCTCTAGCTTTTCAATGGCAGAGGTTTGGGACTAAAAATGCTGTTAACCGTCGCACATTGTTACAGCATGTTCTAAAGATGGCTCATAGTGCAACCAGGTAACGTTGGCAATAGAGGGGATGGATATTGAGTTCAGTGGCAGAGACAGTGAGCAAGCAACGACTCTGTGCTGGGTTTTGAGTGTTGTCACATCTGCTCCCGCCCAGGCGGGTACTGAATGATACGCTGCAGGATACCCAGCCTCTGCCCTACTTTTATTCCAATGCAGCCCGGTAGATTTAATTCCCCAAGACGTTGGCGATGGGCAGATTTGGCGATGCTAGTGCCGTAAAAGGCAGGTGACTAGATCATCTCTCATTGGATATAGTCACTGTCTGGCTCTTGAGATGGCAAGAATGTTATCTGTCACTTGTGAGTCAATCCTGAATGCGGCACTGCATCTTCTGTAGTTTGGTATTGGCTGCTCCATTGTGACAGGAGTTTGATAGAGTAACTGAAGGGTGCAGAATCATCAGCAAACACGGTTAGGATAATGGAAAGGGCACCGGCGAAGCAGCAGAAGGTAACTGGGCTGAAGATGAAAAATTAACTCAACATCTAAAGATTTAATTTAACAAAGTTGTGCCAGACATGACATGCATCACTATTCTCATTAAGTCCACGCCTGCACATTCCTGTAAATGCCAACTCCATTTGCTTGGCAACGCTGTAACTCAGCAACACATATGGACAGTAATTGGCTGGCAATGGATTGTCTAATGAAGTGGTGTCATTTCCACTAATGTTTTGTGACCAAGATCCCAAATCTTAGAAGATTTGCACGTTTGCCGATGTCAATTAACTTGAGAAGAATATAGTCAGTCAATAAGACACTACTGTACTGGGAATTCTTATAATCTCATAGAATGGTAACTGTGGTGACTCGAGACAGACACTGGAGACTTCCAGTAGGAAACAAAAGGGGTTTATTGATGAAAGGCAAAGGCAGTTGGATAACAGGCACTGAACACTATACCACAGGTCTTTACATTTCAGTTTCCGGGTCCTGCTCCCAGGGCCCCGCGCCAACTCCCCATTGGCAGTGTTTCACGCGCTCCCACGCGATTGGCCACGAGCCAGTCACATGGTCTGTGGAGCAAGGCATCTACCGTGTCCACCGAGGTAGCGGTTCCATCTCCTGAACTGAAAGTCACTTCAAGTGGGCATCTACCAGCACCAAAAACATCTTGCCCAGGAACGGGCCCGCATAATCGATGTGGTCTCTGGTTCATGAGTAACCTGGCTATTTCCAAGGGCGAAGAAAGGCAGAAGGTGGCAAAGATTGCTGCGTTTGACAAGGGTGGCACTGCTGTACTCGTTCTTCAATGGCTTTGTCTAGGCCTGGCCACGACCAACATCTTCATCTTTTTTTGGACTGGGTGGGCGCTGTGTAACTCTTGAAGGAGCAGTCAGCTGGCCTGAGGCTGTGATCACCTAAGAATCACATATTCTTCACTTGTCAACTCATCTTGAAGAGTGAAGTAGGGCTTCAGTAGTTTGGACTTCTTGTGTAACGTCAGCCAGACAGCATTGCCCCAGGCTGGTGCAAAAAGCATAGTTGAAAGCCACCAACAGCAGGGTCCAATGCCGCACCCTAGCCGAGGTGTAGGTGGAATGGACTGATCTTCCTTTAACAGGTCCAGTAATGGCTTGTGGTCGGTCATTATGTCAAACTGTCAACTGTACACATACTGGTAGAATTTCTTCACACTGAATGTAACCGCTTCTCAATCTGGGCATAGTTTTGTTCTGCTTCAGGAAGGATCCTTGAGGCAAAGGCACCACCTACCCTTTTGTGGGATAAAACTGTAAGGGGACGTGTCACATGTCAGCATGATTGGTTTCCCCGGATCAAATGCACCAAGAGATTTGACAACTGTAATACTTGCTTCACAACTCGGAAGGCTTTCTCTTGAGGTCCCCTCCATTGCCACCACTGATTCCTCCATTACAGTTGGTGTAATGGTGCCAATGTTGTGACTAGATTAAAAATAAACCTTCCATAGTAACTGACCATACTGAGGAAGGTCTAAGCTTACTGATGTTTTTGGGATCTGGGTCGTCTCGCATTGGCCTTTGCTTCCAATGGGTGCAACCCTGTCACATCAACGTGAAAGCCTCGGTATGATTTATCATCCCACAAATCCTGATCAACCGATGGACAGGATAATCGGCGCCGCCCAATCTGAAAACCGAACGGCCTTGATTATCCTCAGCTTTTCCAAACACTTTAGTTCTGCTTCAACCCTCTGATGCAATACCTATAGCACTGGCCTGGTTCTGAAAACTTGGGTGTCGAATCCGGATTGACATCATTGCCAGACTTATATAGCCTTGGCGGATAGAGGGACTCAAGTTGTAATGGTCTTTAACCGATTTCACTATCTGGTCAAAGGTCTTAGAATTGGGTGCCTCCGGGGATGTGAGGTTCTTAATCAAATGCTAGGTCTGGGGCCCACAAACTGTCAAAAGTATCACCTTCTGCTTGTCCTCACCTGTGATCTAGTTTGTGGTAAAGAAGAACTGGAGCCGTTCGATGTACTGACTCTAATCCTCAGCCCCTTGGTCAAATGGGCCTCACTGCCCAATGACAGGCATTTCCATTCACCGTTTAAATGATTGCTACTCTTGCTGGAGCTTCTCTTCCTCAGCTGTCTCCTCCCCCCCCCCCCCCCCCCCCCCCCGATTCACAATGAGCGTCAGCTGTGATCAGAAACTTTGACCTCGTCGCCAATGTGGTGACTCGAGACAGACACTGGCGGCTTCCAGTAGTTAACAAAGGGGTTTAATGATGAAAGGCAAAGGCAGTTAGATAATAGTCACAGGAAACCATACAGGCACATTCCCCAAGGGCCAACCAACAAGGGCCTTTACTTGAAGGGAGATGGGGAGCAATGGACCTTCCCATTTATATGTCGATCTTTCTTTGAAAGGTGGCTCCATATGGGATTTCAAAGAAAGATTGATTTCCATTCCATGGGCATTTGATGGCCACAGGAATTCCCACAATGCCTCAACAGCCAATGAAGTACCGCTGAGGTGAAGTCATTGTTGTAGTGCAGGATGGGCACAAGGCACCAGTTGTGTCCTCCATGCCACAGGAACCTCACTATTGCCAATTAGGGAGAATGATGAGAGATAGAGCAAGTTTGATGGATGAATCTTAGTGCTAATTAAAAACTCCTTTGCATAACTATCGTAGATTTCTTAATAGGGGTGGCAAGCTCTCCAAAGAGAACGAAGCCTCTGTCCGTAGGTAAGCTCACAGACTGAGGTAAAGGGGGAAGGGTGGGCAACATTCTGCAGCAAACGTGCAGAGTAAGAAAAGTCTTTATCAGTGAAAACAGAATGCGCAATTCATAAATTATTTTTCAATTTTTGAAAAGGCACAGGATCTCTGACTGATAGTTATATTTCTCACAGCAAGAACATATAATTTAGTGCTCTTGTCACATGTCAGAATTACTTCTTTCCCCTTGAATTTACATCAGCTATTTTGCCTCAGTAACATTAGTAGCTGTGCACGGTCTCAGTTTGTGTCCTTTCCTGAAACATCACCAGATTTTATAGACTACAAATGAGAAGAGAGTGTCAATCACTTGTCATGTCTGTCATTGGTTTCAAAAGACATGATAAAATTTTACAAGAAACAATTAAACAGGTAATACCTACCAAAAAACATTCTCCAAAATGAAACTAAGCAAAATTGCAGTTTCTACAAGACAACAAAAAAAGACCAGAATTTTCGGTCAGTTTGCCCACCTGGGGATGGTCTGTGCTCAGGACTGACATTGATAGCAACAATAAACTATCTTAAATTGATGTAGGAGAGGCGTGTAGGAAATAGAAAGGGAAGTTAACAAGTTCTAAAAGTTGAAAAGGTGCAATAGAATAAACATCCCTCTGATCTTTGCAACTTGCATAAATTATCTTGTGGTGCCCAGGATAAAACTGAATGGAAATGGGAGGGGGGTGGGGGGGGGGGGTGCAAAATTAATAATAGTTTTTATTAAATATCCAATCCAGGAATAACCAAATATATTTATAGTGTAAAGGACCAATCATTAACCTGCGACTAATTCTAAGAAAGGTTAATAAGTGAAACGCTGTATTTTTCATCCCACTGCAACATTCCAATACTTTTCTATAGTATTCATAAATACAGAAACATTATACTGTACAAAGCAATAAAAGCTAGACACCGCAATATAAATACAGTATCACAGCCCAAATCACTTGGCTGGATCTTAAATGCCCCCCAGAGCTTTGTGCTGTACACACCTGTTAATTTTCAATAAAATCTTCCCTATGGCTTCATAACACCATTTATCAACACATCTGACAATGTATCACACAACTGTACTTCACTCTGGCACAGGCAGATGCAATCCATCTGTTTAGTGAAAAAGTCTGGAGACCGAAAGCAGTGCCAGTAAACCTTCAATCAGAGTAGGACCTCATCTCTTCCCGGAGCCCATCGTGTTCATTTGACAAATGAATTTCCAAACGGCTAACATCCTTTACAAGTTAGAAAAAGCTATACATTCATGTCTTGGCTCATTTTTGTTTCCAAAATCTCACTGCTGCCAATACGTCTCCACCTTCCGCGAAGTGTAGACAGACAGCATGATTCTATTGCAGCCCAGTTCCTAATTATACTCCAGTTGACCAAACCGATGCATCCTTCCAGAATAGTCCGGGTTGCTTTCTCTCTGTCTCTCTCTGCGAGTTGGAGAATTGAACTAACCCAAGTTGGTTACCAAGTTTTGAACTGACAAAATGTACTGCTGAGTAAGGGTAGAGGGGACAGCAAAATCTGAATGAAACCCAAAGCTGTACAATGGTAGTTACCAGCTCAGCTTGACTTGTGTCATCCTGAAATGCTACGGTCCGTTTGTCTGGTATTGTATGTAATGTAGCAACATTCTAAATTCCTTCACTGACTTGGCGATTCTGTGCATTCAAACCCAGAATGTAAGTGCAGCCCAGTCCCCTGGCAAACTCAAGTTTGTCACTGAGCTCTGTAAAGTTGGCTCCTGGCGGCAGGAAACCCAGGTCTGAACCCAATACTTCCATCTACCTTTTGAGGCCTCTTACAGGTTGTGCACTCCTCTTTCCTTGGACTGGTAACACCAACTTTCATCCCTCACTTCAGGGTTATTTACCATCCTGATTCCAACCCATTACTATCCCGACCACCCCTTTTTAAAACTACTTAACACCAACACAGCAGCCATAAAGCTGATGAAGGAGCTACCCTCTGAAAGCTAGTGATTCCAAATAAACCTGTTGGACTTTAACCTGCTGTTGTCAGACTTCTTACTGTGCCCACCCCAGTCCAACGCCGCCGGCATCGCCACATCATAGCAGCCATAAAGGTTGAGGGCTATGAAAGAGATCATAAATGTTATGGAAAAGGTAAATCCCTTGAACTTTATCTCAAGATAAATTGGGAGAGAACAACTGAGCAGAGGTTCATAGAGTCCAGTGCAGAAGGAGACCATTCGGCCCATCAAGTTTGAACTAATAATAGGAATCATTTCAGGGACGATTCTAGATCTAATTTGATGCAGTAATGGGGAGGGGAGATCTTCAGGGTCGTTTAACACCAATATAATCATATATAGCAGGCATTGTCAAACTCAGGGGCGTGACCCGCGGGTGGGTTGAGGGCGGGTGTCGGGAGGGTCGCGGAGCTGTCCGTCACGGCGCTCCTGATCGCGCAAATCCGCACGCAACAGCCGCAGCAGCCGGCTTTTAATAATGCCGGCTGAGAGCAGCCTTCAAAATGTCCAGGAACAGATAAAAGAAATCCGGCCGCACTGCGCATGCAGCTGCATTTTTAAAATATGGTCGCAGCCTTTTTTTTTCCAAGTTGGGGGGGGGGCAAAGGAATCCAAAACCATTTCCTCCATTTGTGTCAGCAACAAACAAGGGAAGAGAAAATGGTGGGATACGCGGGTCAGCCGGCGTGGGCCGCAAAGGTCGGCCGGCGTGGGCCGCAAAGGTCGGCCGGCGTGGGCCGCAAAGGTCGGCCGGCGTGGGCCGCAAAGGTCGGCCGGCGTGGGCCGCAAAGGTCGGCCGGCGTGGGCCGCAAAGGTCGGCCGGCGTGGGCCGCAAAGGTCAGCCGGTTGGTAAAAATGGGTCCCCAGAAAGAAAGTTTGAAAAACACTGATATATAGCACCTTTAAGGTAGAGAAACATCCTGAGATATTATCAGAAATATGGACACCAAGACAAAGGAGTAGGTACTGGAGGGGTGATGAAAAACTCGGTTGAAATGGTGGGTATTAAGGAGAAGAGATTTAAGATTCCTAGGTTTGGGGAGTGTTTTAAAATTGGTATCACAAATGAAATTCAGAAGAATGCCAGGTACTTTATAAAGATATTGGGTAATGCAATTCAGTTCCTAATTATGACTGTGCTCCAATCTATCTTGCTCCTCTACGCCAATAAACACAAGCTGATCAAGGATGATAGCTCTACATAAAAATCATACAGTTTCTCAAGTGACACAATGTTGTTTTTAGAGAGAGCTATGCTAATCTTTGGAAACTTTAAAACAAGTGCCTAACCAAGGCTATTTTAAAATAATGCTGTAAGTGATGCACGTTATTGAACTATTAACCAGGTTTCAAAATGCCAGCTCAGAAGGTAAAACAGGTAGACTCCCACTTTGGGTAGAGGTAGTTCTAATTGCAATCTTGTTTATTTAAATTCTACTCCACACGCCGAGTCTTGTGGCTGGCTGCAGTGTCCGATGTTGGAAAAGGCTCTCTCCTGAGAGACGACAGGCAGATCAGCATGGATTAACTGCCTCTCACCTACAGTGAAAGTCATGGCTTATACCCAACAACGAAGGTCTCTGTGAAAGTGCCTGTGGAGATTTCTGTGGCCCCAGATTGAAACAGGGCCTCGCAACAGCAGCAAATCATCGGATGAAGGTTTCGTGTGCGATTGCACGCTCTTCTAAAATTTATTGCTGCCTGTCTCCGAGTTTGAAAACTGCCACAATAATCAAACGCCACATAATTTTTAACGATGAATGCCAACTTTCTTGCATGCACTGAATAACTCTTGAATAACAGCCAAAGGGCACTGGTGCAAGAACTGCTCTCCTTGGTGGCAATTTCAATAAGTATGCAGAAGATTTGTAAACAACTGCACTCCGTTGGAACACGTACCTACGCACTTCAGATTCAGTCACCCCAATAAACTAGACTATCTGAATTTCTATTTGGCATATCTTCCTCCAGTCTTCCTTACATTCGGGAGTGATGCCAGAGGAGCGATACACTCTTGTTCAAAAAAGGAAAGATAAGCCGAGATAAGCCACGAACAACAGGCCACTTCGATGGTGTGAAATTTTGGGAAACAATAATCTGGGACAAAATTAATAGTCAAATGCGAGTTAATTAAGGAAAGCCAGCATAGATTTCTTAAGGAAAGTCATGTTTAACTAACTTGCCAGAATTTGTTTTCAATAGAGGTAACAGACAGACTTGATGAGGGCAATGCTGTTGATGTGATGCACATGGACTTGCAAAAGGCATGTGCCACACAACAGATTTGTGAGCTCATAGAACAAGATGGACGATAGCAACATGGAACCAAAATTGGCTCAGTGGAAGGATACAGAGAATAGTGGTTAATGGATGTTTCTCAGGCAAGGGAAGTTTTGTAGTGGAGTTCCCAGGGACTCAGTGTTGGGAGCCTTGCTTTTCCGGATATATATTAATGACCAAGACCTATTCAAAATCATGAGGAGTCTGGACAGAGTAAATAGGGAGACATTGTTGGTGAAAGGGTCAGGAATGAGGGGGCAAAAAATAGAAAGCAATTGACAAAAGAAGCAAAAATGAAAGGAGAAGAAACCTTTTCATGTACCAAGTGGCTGAAGTCTAGAATGCACAGCCGCGGAGGGAGCGCAATCGAGGCATTAGAAAGAGAATTAGACAGTTATCTGAAAGGGAATAATGTGCTGGGTTACAGGGAGACAGTGGATAATGGCATTAAAGTGGGCTGCTCACTTGGGGAGTTGGTGCAGAATGGCCTCCTTCTACACAGTTGTGATCTAAAATGCACATAATTTGGAAAAACATAGCATTGAAGTCAAATGCCATTCTTGGAAAGTATCTAATTCTGGAATTCTCTGTAAAAATATCACCAAATCCAAAAATAAAATGATGCTCCAACCAGGGCAAAAAGCAGCCTCAGAACAAACCTGCGTGCACTACCCAATCAATAAACTTACTAGCCTGGGGTCAGTGAATGACACTCAAATAACAGCATTTTAATAATGTGTAATTTTGTAACACAAGCTACTCAAGTCGCTCCATAGTAAAAGATTTTGACTGTACGTGTGGAGGTTTTCCCGGAAATGTGGCCCATTTCCCACCCACTGCTCTCTTTTCTAACTGCCACATCATTTAGATCCTCCTCTACAACAACATGAACATGATCTCATCTTGGAGCACGTGCCCACTAGAATTGCTCTCTATTGGACAGAGGTTTGAAGTGTTGGAAATTGTGACTGGTTTTCATACAGTCAACAAGAAGAAACTATTGCAACTGGCAGGAAGGTCAGTAACCCGAGGAGAAATCGTGGAAGGTATCTACTGAACAGATTCTCAGGAGTCTGCTGTTGACTTAAATAAAAAGATAAAACATTTATTAAACAAGAAACACCAGCTATATTACACTAGACAACAAAAAAGGGTGAAAAGATTTCAACACAGGAGCCAAGAAAGAAATATTCAAGCTATTCTTTAATCCCAGCAATGTACTTCCAGACCAACACTCCAGTGAAGAGGTGCCACTGTTTCAGCACTGGGGGTAGAGCTGATTCAGTTGCAAAGAGGGCTCTTTTACTAGAAGACTTCTGAACATTCATTAGAAATCCTTCCACCATTGGCATCTCCCATGAGATCCAAATAACTCACTTTAAATTAACAATTACTTTAACTTTAGAGCAATACACACGAGTGCGTTCCATTTCTTCAGCTGTCTGGCATCAATTTCAGCTAGGGAAAGTCTTAGATCTTTCCGTCTTCACTCTATGGTATACCCATACCAACTGAAACTAAAAGTGCTTTCCTTGTTTCTGTGTGGGTCTTTGTTCTTGATCCCCTGTTGTGAGACAACAACATATCCTTTTCTACTTCCTGTGTTTGTTTTAAGCTCCCTAAACTACTAGCCCCTTGGTAACCCATCCCTTCTCTTCAGGAGTCATAAAACATCATTAAAAATGCACACATACAGGGCCCAGAGATATTCTAAAATGATACAAAACACAGGTTCTCCCATTCTTAGCACACAAATAAAACAATATAAATTAAACTTAAAACTCTATATTGTTCCTCACACCCATAAATACAAGTATGCCTTACTTAAAGCTATATTTAGATCCTAACTACATTTAGGAGGGAACTGGATAGATACTTGAAAATAAACCTTTGCAGGGCAGCAGGGGAGTAGGATTAACTGGTAGCTCCTTCAAAGAGGCGGTGCAGATGTAGTGGCCCTTCTGTGCTGCATTTTTCTTTCTTCTGTTTGATTCCACGCACAACAGATGTGCATGCTCAGTGAAGACAAAGGCGAAAGTCACTAAATTATTAGAGGTGCGCACCAGAGAGGAAAAATACCAGTTCACAATCCAATTATTGTGCACGATAAATATCTTGAAATCATTAAGGACCAGCTACTTGATGAATCAGAAGGACTGGAACTAATGAAACTGTTGGAACAAATGGCAGAAATCCTGAACAGAATTAAGGGGAAATTTTGCAGAGCACTGGTCAGAATGGTGAAAGATTCATTGGGCGCAGATGTTCTGCAGGATTCAAGACATGATGATCCAGTGCCTACATATATTTCAAAAGGAGAACAAATTGGACCCAGGTGACACCAGCATCATCAGCCCTACTTCAACACCAAGTAAATAACTGGAGTTATATTAAGGAGTGGGTTGGAGCAATATCGGCGCAGTCATCATTTTATGAACAGCATTAACTTAGAAGGGAAAATTTGTCTTTGCTGTGTCTTCTCAACCTCTTTGGAGGAATAAAATATACGGTAGAAATTCTTATGATAAACTATTCAACTTTGAAAAACTTTGACAGCCAAGGTCTGGGGACAGCCTGGGGCTGGATAAGTAATGGAATTAGAAATAGGAAACACAGAATCCCCACGAGAGCTGTAATGTCAGATAGGGCAGAGGTGCTGAGTGGAATACAGTAATTGGATCTTTGTTGGTGATTTAAAAAATGATCGGAGTCATAACAGCAGCACGGTAGCCTTGTGGATAGCACCAGCTCCAGGGTCCCAGGTTCGATCCCGGCTTGGGTCACTGTCTGTGCGGAGTCTGCACATCCTCCCCGTGTGTGCGTGGGTTTCCTCCGGGTGCTCCGGTTTCCTCCCACAGTCCAAAGATGTGCAGGTTAGGTGGATTGGCCGTGCTAAATTGCCCTTAGTGTCCAAAATTGCCCTTAGTGTTGGGTGGGGTTACTGGGATAGGGTGGAGGTGTTGACCTTGGGTAGGGTGCTCTTTCCGGGAGCCGGTGCAGACTCGATGGGCTGAATGGCCTCCTTCTGCACTGTAAATTCTATGATAACAGATTATAAAGCTGTAAATTTGCAGGAATCAGGTCAGATCACGCAACTAAATTTCTCAGAAATATTTAAATCTATTAATCCATCAGACAAGTAACTTTAATTGGTGGCAAATGCAAAGTGTTGATTTTTACCTCCATCTCGGCTCACTTCACCACATCACCACTGATTTCACTGACTCTTTGTCCTTTTCATATTAACTACCCCCTCAATTTCTCTCACCCCTCTCTGCTTTTCACCTCTTCAATGTTTCCAATTATTAACTTTCGCCATTTTCATCATATTTCCATCCTGTTCAGGATCCACTGCTTTTGCCCTCCTAAAGTTAAACATGTTTTAAAACACCCAAACTACAAGAGATAACGAAAGACTAACAACGCTATCATACAAGGAAGGCTGAGGGTTCCAAGGACCCCTAGCTGTTCCGATGACGTCTTGATAGCTTTGACAATGGGAGATCAAAGCTCATTTCATTAGCATGGATCACCCTCGGTTGTGTACCAACAATGGCTGTCACATGACTGAAACCCCCTTGTGAAAAGCTACGACATTAAGGTTGCCTGCGGGTTACTGTAACAGAAGAAAAACCAGTCTGAGGAATGGACCAGTAATACCATTTCTCTCCCTGCTGATCTCAAGTACAAGTCCCCATCCCTGTTACATTTTGGAATCCATCACAGAGATAGAGAATTCCAAGGGAAAGGAACCTTGGATGCCAAAGCATCCAGTTTTGAAAAAGACAGGTTACAGTTTAAGTGACTGTCTCCAAATATTACAACTTATGTCAGCCACAACCCCACTGGAATTTAAAGGTTCCCATTAAAAACCAGCCTCAACCACAACCAATAGCAAAGGACTCAAAAACAGTGAACTGACTATTGTGTCTTTTATCATTATATCTTAATTTGGCCAAAAGTTAACTTCCTCTACTATATAACAAACTTGCATGTGCGTGTTTTGTAATAGTTGGGACATGTGTTTACCATCGAAAATCTTTTTAAAATCTTTTTACTTGGGTGGGTTTTTGGTTCAATAAACACTAACCCCTTTTGTGTGTAAGCTCAAGAAAGCCTATTTGGCAGATCTCTTTGTGATCAGCACAAAATTGGTTAAGTAAAGACATTGAACTGACACCTACATCCTTGTAAACTTCAAAAAACCTTGTTGCGATGAATGAAGGAGTCGGAAAGGGCGAGTCTCAATTTCTGTCCTCACCTGGTCGCAACACAGGGAGAAGGAGAAGAGGAAGGCCGAAGACCAACTGAAAAGATGTGGTGGCGTGAGACGTAAATGCAGCAGCATTGGAAGAAGAATAGCTGATTGGCAGGAGCTGGCGGAAAAAGGTGATCAACCAGCAATATGGCGGCCCCAATTAAAATGGGAGAAGCGGAAAAAAGAGAAAAATAAAGTTATGAAGAGAGTGGGAGGTATAGAATGAGAAATTGAGATACCGAAGACGACAAAGTGTACAATTGCCAACTCATCCGTGTACTCTTGGAAAGGTTTAAGACATGTGTTCGCCTTCAGGTGGGTATGGTTCTTGCAGCAATACTCAATGCGGCATTTGTCCGTTCTGTATAAATTAGTGCATTTTATGGAAGAGTAAAGTAGTGTCCTCACTTTCTTTCTAAAAAGAAAAACAAATACTTGGAGCAAAATAGGAGGTTTGACAGAGGTTTCTTGCAGGAAAGTGATCTGGAAAAAGAGATTGGCACTCACTGAATAAAGGTTCCTGAGACAAAATTACAAGTGTGATGGGGCAGTTCAGACTTTTTACTGAAGCATAAAACGGTACAATATAAAACTTAATGTTGAATGGTTCATTGTGTTGGCACTGAAAAGTTTCCAACATACTTCTCTCCAATTGTGATTGTTTAACCGTACGGCCTGCATTTTGTTTTAAAGAACATTTAAATCTCATTTCTCACCACAACTGTGCGATTCTGGAGTTTACAAACAATATTTTGACCATTGTCCCTCAAGAACCTACTTGAATTATATTTGTGGCAACTTCAATTTCAGGAATTAGTCCCAAAATCTGACATGTGGGAGCATTTACATTTCCAGCAAAATATTTCCAGAATTCTCCTGAGCCCACCCCCTTAAAATGCGAACGCAAAACACTTTGAGGACACATTTATGTATTGGCATTCTGATTGGCACACAGCCACACCTTACTTGCAATAAATCAAAAATTTGTGCAGAACCAGTAGCGAGTTTGTTTGGTTAGGATGAGGTTTACTTTACTAACTAACATTTTCATTATGGAGTACAAGAACAGATTTATTGTGCAGCAAGTTGCGCTACTTAAAAAGCTACAGATCAAGTTCGCCTCAAATACTTTTGTATTACTTTAAACCTTATGGCTCTTAGAATTAAGCTGTACTAAAACCCAGACTCACTGGCAATAAATCTTCCAACACATTACTAATGGTGCCTATGGGAAGCCTACAGTCTGATCAATCAGAGGGCTAAGAAGTATTATAGTATTTAATTAACTCTGCCTTTGTTAAACCATTTTACATCATTCACCATCTCAACAAAGGGAACAAATGGAGGGGAAGTAAAGTTATATTATTTAGTGCAGGCTTCCTCCCTCACTCCTTGAGTAAAGTTCGCCCTCTGCATTCCACACCAAATCCTCCATCAATAAAGATGGAATCATTTTCAGGGATACTGCCCTGACACATTTGCACACTTCAAATCGTGTCATTTTCCCCATGCCCAGTTAACTCAAATTAATTCTTAGCAAGTTCTCAGGGGATTTTTTTTGTCTGCAAGAGCAATAAATGGGGATCTTCTTGAGAGAGCGCTGAAACATTCTATTGAGCAAGATGGTGATATGAAATGTATTATACTATAAAATGTTACAAGAATGTGGGATGCCTTGTTAGAGAAGCAGTAGAGCACTTAAGCACAGTTCAGACTGAGCTGTGCATGATTCATGTGTGGGAATCAGTTTCCACAAGGTGAAGAAGGCCCAGCTGCTCTCCATTAGAGGCTACTTGGAGATTGGAGCGAACATGGTACACCCACTGCTACCTCAGTCTGAAGTGATCAAAGTGTAATATCCACCACTGACAATAGGCTCCAGGATCCGAGTACAGATACAAGTACACGCTTCAGCTCCTGTTAGCTGTTGTATTTGCAGTGTTTTTGCACCTTTTCACAGCTAAACCTCATCTCAAGCAGCATAGGATAAAAACAGAAAGATACTGAGGGCTCCATGATGTATCCCCTTCCCACTATCTATTATCAATGCCTCTTTCAAAGGATGCCAATTAAGCTTTACAGGGGGAATATGATACACATCCTATATATTAAATCAGCTTGACTTCGACAGATTGGCTGGCTCTCAAACCATTTATGGCAACGGTTGCAAGACAGAACATCAAATTATGGTGTAAGAATGCAATTGTTAATACAGGTAGTGCTGCAGGGAGAGGAGAATAACCAAAATGAGACCAATTTCTCAACTCTGGAAAATGTCGCAAATCTCTCACAGGTTCGGAGCGAGGCTGCGGTGCAGTCAGACTCTCCACCAAGGACTGGTCCAGGTCTCTTCCTAGGAAAAGGCCAATCTGTGTCACAAAATAGCCAAGAGCTCTAGGTTCACACTCAGATGTCTCTCTGATCTGCAGGTACAAGCTGATCTTGCTGAACTGGATATTAAGGTGCCTATGTGCCAGGACAAGTAGCGTTTAGACACGGGAAACTGGACTCTCTCACCTTTCAGGGCCTCAGAACCAAACTTTGCATTGCTTTGATTTGCTGAATTTGAGAATAGAAGAAAAGGCACTGGAGACAAAAGCAATAGATACCTTCACACTAGAAAGGGTTCAGAGTTGTCTTAACAAATTTTAACATGAACACAGGCCAGGCCTCAGTTTAATGTCTCCGCTGAAAGCACTCACAAAAATATGACCCCGAGGTGAAAACGGAGGCCACTGAATTAAGGCTGCGACTTGGTAGAGGTACAAGTGAGGCAGAGGAATTTAGGTTTAACAACACAGACTGTGTGACTGAGATGGTTGAAGGCACAGGAATACAAAGGAAGCCAGTGTTGGAAGAGCGGAAAGGAACCCAGAGCTGAAGGAGGTTGAGATCGGTAGGAGTGCCATCAGGATACACGTCAAGGAGAACGAGTGGACACTGGGTGACTTTGATCAGGGCAGTGCCAATGCTATGGGGGGGTGAACATGGGAGACACCCGACTGAAGACAGAACGATGAGCACTGAGCTGAATGGTAAGGACATCCCCCAAGGGCTTCAAAGAGGCTGATGAGATTGGAGACAGAGTGAGATTGATTGGCAGTTTTTCGACAACAGCTGGATTGAAGGGGAGAGGGGACCTTAGAAAAGGAAGTCTTAGTAAAGAGAACCGTTGACTGTCAGCAACCATTCGGGCGAGTAGATGTTATTGGGAGCTACAGCAGCTGTTTATTGTTTAGGAAAGATATCAAAAGGGTTGCACTTCTTTCAAACATGTGTCTCAAAGCTGAATATTTGGTGAAAATTGAAGCTAAAGAGCGGTTTTTGTCCAGGTGAAACACTCACAGGCTTTCGGTACATCTCAAAGAGGGTGGGAATAGCTCTTTGCTGACAGATGATGAATACTCTAATCAAACATCTGGACGGTAATGTGCAACCTCTAATCTCACAAAACCTGTGTTTACCTTTTGCTTTTACAGTGTCAGACAATACACGTGTTTTGAGTTCTTGAGAAAATAATTGTGGGTTTTAAACAAGGTAGAGCCAAACAGTTCTCACTGAGATTTCATTGTATTAAACTTGAACAGTCAGCTTTGTGCTCTGCTACCGAACACCTGGTTCCTTTTAAATACGCTGGGAGTTCAGTAGCAAGACAGATTAAAATGACAACAGAATTAGCCATTTTCATAAATTCAGAACGTTGACAGCAATCCACCTCAGGATTTAGCGATAGCTGCACAGCCAAGCACAGGACTCAGTGATTACACCGAGGAGAAAAAACTGTTGTATTCTGTAGCTTTCTACATTTGAAGTAGAGACAGTCATTTTGGTTCATTGTTGGAGCAATTTCAACCTAATTAACTGCCTGCACTTTGCCCATTACCCTGTACGTTCTACTGCTTAACAATCTACAGAATCTCTTCTCATTCTTTTGAGTAACTTCTTCTGAAAAATGAAGAGAAAACTAGACATAATCCTGCTGCTGCTCACAGAATCTAACCGCTGCCCAAATACTCTCTTACTTCCAAGACCGATTACCGAAACAGCTGACATGGCTGCTCAGGAACCTAAACAGGTCAAGGTTCACATCACAATTCCCTTGCGGGAATTGCACTCTTTCAACTGAGCCTGGCTGAACGAAAATCTGAGTGAAAAGTGCGTAAAGCAAATTACAAGTTAACTACATTTCAGGAAGGCCCTCATTAATTCAAAGAGATCCTCACATCCCCCACACAGCTGTAGTGTTCAATTGTCTCTAAAACGCTGGGTTTTTACCTCCAGGGCCTTATCTGGGCAGTGGTCACTCTTCGGGTGAAGACAAATTTCCAGAAATGCCCTAAATATACCCTTTACTGGCTTGTGTCTGGTTCCTGTAGTTCTATTTCCAGTGGCAACCATCCCTTTGCACCTTGGTGTTCAACTCTGTTTTTTTTTAAAAATAATTTTTATTGAAATTTTTCGATACAAACATTTACCCCTACTACATTTTAAATTATAACACAACCAATCCCCCCTGGAAAATCCTCCCCACGCCCTCCCCCGCGCGCACCCCCCCACCCTCCCCCCCCCCCCCCCCCCCCCCCCCCCCCCCCCCCCCCCCGCGCTACCAGTCTAGCAACCAAACCGTTTTTCCCTTTCTGCCGATGGCCTCGGGCAGTCATTGCCCGCGACCCCCCGCTGACGTGCTCCCTTCGTTGCTATCCCCCCCCCCCCCCCCCTCTCCCCCCCCCCCCCCTCCCTTCTCCCCGGGTTGCTGCTGTTTCGGCCTCCAGTTCCTATCTCTGATCCAGAAAGTCAAGGAAGGGCTGCCACCGCCGGAAGAACCTCTGTACCGACCCTCTCAGGGCGAATTTGATTCTTTCCAATTGGATGAAGCTTGCCATGTCGTTTAACCAGGTGTTAACACTTGGTGGCCTTGTGTCCCTCCACTGAATCAAGATCCTTCTCCGAGCTACCAAGGACGCAAAGGCCAATATTCCGGCCTCCCCTGCCTCCTGTACTCCTGGCTCCACCCCGACCCCAAAAATCGCTAGCCCCCACCCTGGTTTGACCCTGGTTCCCACCACTCTCGATACCGTCCCCGCCACCCCCTCCCAGAACTCTTCCAGTGCCGGGCACATCCAGAACATATGTACATGGTTCGCAGGGCTTCCCGAACACCTAACACACCTGTCCTCACCCCCGAAGAACCGACTCATCCTAGTCCCCGTCATATGGGCTCTGTGCAGCACCTTAAATTGGATGAGGCCCAACCTTGCGCACGACGACGACGAATTGACCCTCTCTAAGGCATCCGCCCATGTCCCATCTTCTATCTGCTCTCCCAGCTCCGCTTCCCACTTGTCTTTCAGCTCCTCTATCGATACCTCCTCCACCTCCTGCATTATTTTGTAGATGTCCGAGACCTTCCCTTCTCCGACCCAGACCCCTGACAGCACCCTATCACTCACCCCTCTATCGGGAAGCAAGGGAAATCCTTCCACCTGTCGTCTGGCAAATGCCTTCACCTGCAGGTATCTAAACGTGTTCCCCGGGGGGAGCTCAAATTTCTCCTCCAGCTCTCCCAGGCTCGCAAACCTCCCCTCTATGAACATGTCCCTCAGTTGCCTGATGCCCGCCCTGTGCCAGCTCTGGAATCCCCCGCCAGTGTTCCCCGGGACAAATCTGTGGTTCCCTCTCAGTGGCGCCGCCATCAGACCCCCCACTTCCCCCCTGTGTCGCCTCCACTGCCCCCAGATTTTCAGGGTGGCCGCCACTACCGGACTCGTGGTATACCTTGTGGGGGGGAGCGGCCATGGTGCCGTTACTAGCGCCCCCAGGCTTGTATTGCCGCAGGACGCCCTCTCCATACGTTTCCAAGCTGCCCCCTCCCCCTCCATCACCCACTTGCGCACCATCGATGCGTTCGCCGCCCAGTAGTATCCGGAAAGATTGGGTAGCGCTAATCCTCCCCTGTCCCTACTCCGTTCCAAGAAAATCCTTCTCACTCTAGGGGTGCCATGTGCCCACACATAGCCCATAATGCTGCTAGATACCTTCTTGAAGAAGGCCCTGGGGAGAAAGATGGGCAAGCACTGAAACAGAAACAAGAACCTCGGGAGGACCGTCATTTTGACTGACTGCACCCTCCCTGCTAGCGACAGCGGTACCATGTCCCACCTCTTGAACTCCTCCTCCATCTGCTCCACCAGCCTTGAAAAGTTCAGCTTGTGGAGGGTCCCCCAGTTCCTTGCCACCTGCACCCCCAAGTACCTGAAGCTCTTTACTGCTCTCTTAAAGGGGAGCCGCCCAATTCCCTCCCCCTGATCTCCCGGGTGTATCACAAAGACCTCACTTTTACCCACATTTAATTTATATCCCGAAAAGTCCCCAAACTCCGCTAGTATTTCCATTACCTCCGGCATTCCCCCTTCCGGGTCCGCCACATATAACAACAAATCATCCGCATAGAGTGATACCCGATGTTCCTCCCCTCCCCTTGTCAGTCCTCTCCACCCCCCTGAACCCCTCAGTGCCATCGCCAACGGTTCGATCGCTAATGCAAATAGTAAGGGGGATAGGGGGCATCCCTGCCTGGTACCTCGATGGAGCCCAAAATACTCTGACCTCCTCCCGTTTGTAACCACACTCGCCATCGGGGCCGAATACAGCAGCTTCACCCACTTGATAAATCCCTCCCCAAACCCAAACCGTTCCAGCGTCTCCCACAGGTATTCCCACTCCACCCTATCGAATGCCTTCTCCGCATCCAGTGCTACCACTATCTCAGCCTCCCCCTCCACTGCTGGCATCATAATCACATTCAACAGTCTCCGGACATTTGTGTTAAGTTGTCGTCCCTTTACGAACCCCGTCTGGTCCTCATGGATTACCCCTGGCACACAATCCTCTATTCTGGTTGCCAGGACCTTTGCCAACAGTTTGGCATCTACATTCAAGAGGGAGATAGGCCTGTAGGACCCGCACTGTACAGGGTCTTTGTCCCGCTTCAGGATCAAGGAGATCAGGGCCTGCGACATTGTCGGGGGCAGAACCCCCCCCTCTCGCGCCTCATTGAAGGCTCGCACCAGCACTGGACCCACCAAGTCCACATACTTCTTATAAAATTCCACCGGGAACCCATCCGGCCCCGGCGCCTTCCCCGCCTGCATCTGGCCTATCCCTTTAACTAGCTCCTGCAGCTCTATCGGCGCCCCCAGCCCCTCCACCCGTTCCTCCTGGACCTTTGGGAACCTCAATCTATCGAGGAAGTTCTCCATTCCCCCCCTCCTCCTGGGCGGCTCAGACCGGTACAATTCCCTGTAGAAATCCCTGAAGACCCCGTTCACCTCTTGCCCCTTCTGCACTACGTTCCCTCCCTTCTCTCTCACTCCCCCAATCTCTCTGGCTGCATCTCGCTTGCGCAGCTGGTGTGCTAGCATCCTGCTCGCCTTTTCCCCGTACTCATAGACCGCGCCCTGTGCCCTTCTCCATTGCGTCTCCGCCTTCCTAGTGGTCAGTAGGTCAAACTGGGCCTGTAAACTGCGCCGCTCCCTCAACAGCCCCTCCTCTGGTGTCTCCGCATATCTCCTGTCCACTTCTATAAGTTCCCCCACCAGTCTCTCCCTCTCCTGCCTCTCCTTCCTTTCTCTGTGTGCCCTTATGGAGATCAGCTCTCCTCTGATCACTGCTTTCAGGGCCTCCCAGACTACCCCCACCTTCACCTCGCCCGTGTCGTTCGTGCCCAGATATCTCTCAATGCCCTTCCGGACCCTTCCGCACACCTCATCATCCGCCAGCAGCCCCACATCCAGGCGCCACAACGGGCGCTGGTCCCGTGCTTCCCCCAGTTCTACCTCTACCCAGTGTGGTGCATGGTCCGAAATCGCAATGGCCGAGTACTCCGTGTCCTGCACTCTCGAAATCAGCCCCCTGCTCAGTACAAAAAAGTCTATTCTGGAGTACACCCTGTGGACGTGGGAGAAAAAAGAATACTCCCTCGCCCTTGGCCTGCCAAATCTCCAAGGGTCTACCCCCCCCATCTGCTCCATGAACCCCCTTAGCACCTCTGCCGGCCTCCTATTCGTCCTGGAACTCGATCTGTCCAGCCCAGGGTCGAGCACTGTATTGAAGTCCCCCCCCCATGATCAGGCCCCCTGCCTCCAGACCCGGAATGAGGCCCAACAGGCGCCTCATAAAACCCGCGTCATCCCAATTCGGGGCATACACATTCACCAGCACCACATTCTCTCCCTGCAGCCTACCCTTCACCATCACGTACCTACCCTCCTTATCTGCTACCACCTGCGCCGCCACGAACGACACCCTCTTTCCCACCAAAATCGCCACCCCCCGGTTCTTTGCGTCCAAGCCTGAGTGGAACACCTGTCCCACCCACCCCCTTCTCAGGCGTACCTGGTCTACTACTCTCAAGTGAGTCTCCTGCAACATTGCCACATCCGCCTGCAGTCCCTTTAGGTGTGAAAAAACCCTTGCTCTCTTGACCGGCCCATTCAGCCCCCTCACGTTCCAAGTAATCAACCGGGTCACGGAGCGACCTGTCCCTTTCCCCTGTCTATTAGCCATGTCCTGTCCCCTGTTCGCCCCGGTGTTCAACTCTGTTAAGCATCGATTTGTGTGGTTCAGGGCTCCACTCTGACTTGGCAGTCTCTGCAATGGGCTGAGAAGGAGCACGGTTTGCTAGCCTCTGCTTTCTCTAGACCCTTTTCTAAGGCAGCTGAGCTTTTCGTTTCTGCTCACCTCTTTCAATTCTCTTCCAAACAGCCAGCCTCCAGAGGTCACGTCTGTCAATGACTGTCTCCTAGTTGTCAGTACCAATGTCCACCATCTTCATATCTCACTTGCAGAGGTATGTACGTCAAGGAGAATGTGAGCCAGTGCCAATTAACTGTCCGGAAGGTCATTGGGTACCTGACCATTATCCATTTGATGAACATGGTCGAGCCAGTGTATACTTCATTGGCCTAGCAATAAGTCATACTCTGGTAAATGTTTTCTACAGACCTCACAATTTTGTACTTCTACAGGATCACCTTCTGGCTCCCTTCTTTCTAGGTCACAAAACACAAGTCTTCCTACCCGTCAGCCAATTCCTTGTTCATTTTGAGGGTTTCCCTCATGTTATTAATAGTTTTTCATGTGAAACTTTATCATAAGCTTTTTGGAAATTGATAGCTGACTGCTGTTTAATGGGTTCTTCGTGTAGAGATGATCCTCATGTTTACTTCCAATTACAGATGCCATTATTCTGTCACTTGGCCTTTTCAAAACACTCCACCGCCCTGAATCTGACAACTTGACCATATTACAGTTCTCTACTGGTTGTAACAGCTTTTGCCTGATGTTTCTTGTGTACCTGTCTACCTCAGAATTGCAGCCTCCAATGGCTGTCGAGTTCTGATCTCCATTTTATGTCTCCATCTAATGATCTGTCTTCTGAGATCCTGTTTCCTCCCTCCCTTCCTATCCTATCTGCCTTGTTTAAATGGGTTTCTATTGTAGCCTCAATGTCCCTCTCAAGTCTCGTTGCAATTTAAGTGCACAGTTAAGTTACATCTATCACGTCTCAACTGTATGAACCCTTTGTCAATCTATGGAGTTACTGGTGAATCGTCATACACTTCTGATCATGTACTGACGGTCAGAATTGAGCTCGTAGCATGGGCAGGATAATGGTCAACTCACTGATCGATCTGTACGAGCACCGATTCAGGGCTCAAAACTCCCCCACACATCAAATAATCGGTTTGGAGGTTCAGGGGAGACCGTCATCTGCTATTTGATCAATCAATCACAACCAGCATCTGTTAAAGGGGACTCGTCACATCCCTGAAAAAATACATGAGCAATGATTGATTCAGCCTTGAAATGCAATTTGAAAAGATGTTCCCAAAAAACCCCAATTCTGCTGTATAGAGCTGCCACGATAGTTCAATCTCCAGTGTAAGGAGCAATGATGTCAGTCCCTAATGCAAAAACAACTACAACTTATAGAAGCTGATAAGTGGCCAAGGTTCCAAAGTAGCACGGACAAAATGATTCAGAATATACTGAGATATATGGACAGTGACGGGGCCCAGGGAAGGAGGGGAGGTGAGAAAGTGAGAAATGCAGTGACAGACAGAGAGAGATGGGCGGCGAGAAAGAATGAAGTCAGAGGGAGAGAGAAATGGGGAGAAGAGTGAAGATAGAGAGGGGCAAAATGAAAGAGGGCATGAAGAGAGGGCGAGGAGCTAAATGAGAAAGAAAAAGAGAGAGGGTGATGGGCTCGGGGGGGGGGAAGAGTGTGGAGGGGGCGCGGGTGCAGGGAGGGAGGAGCAAGGATGCAGAAAGAGGTGAGAGAAAGAAGAAAAGAGAAAAAGCGAAAGGAGAGACAGAGAGGGAAAGCATTCCGAAAGTTAGTTAATTTTTCTTCTGTCTCCCCTAGTAAAAATATTTTAAAAAGTAAATCTTTGGGCAATGCTTTTCCAGCTACTAATAAATGCTTTGGTAAAAGATACTAACTTTATGTTCCGCACCACATGCAAATGGGTCTCCAGAGAGAGAACGGTATATTTTGTACATCTTCATTGTCTGGACCTATAATTCATGCTCCATTCACTTCCAGATGTTTCCTCTGCTCTGCTCAGTGTGAAAAGGGCTCCAGTGCAGCCACTAGAGCCAAATTCACACAATTTCCAAAACTATATTAGAACACCAGTGAACTCAGAAAAAAGATGGGAACGAAAGGTTTTAATCAAGAACGCAGCTGTCTAATGTAATTCATCACCAGTTGCAAGGCTGATTAGGAGTGAAGCAGTAAATCATCAAGTCTTTATGATAGCAGTAAAGTAGATATTTAAACAAAGCACTATCCACACTGCCGTACTGAAGTTAGTGTCCCTGTGTTTGGAAAATACACAGCTCATCACTCAGTGTAGAGTTTTATTGTTCTGAACCTAACCCAATATAAAGTTTTAAGTGAAAGAAAATTGCATAACGGCAGCTCACTGTGCTGCTTTGTACATCGGTAAATTAGGCCCACCAGCTGATGGCCACACTCCACTTACGGTGTCCATAGTCTTGGGAAGGTGTTCATTTCCTCCTGAGTGTACTCATTCAACCTTCTGGGTACTTGTCGTGGTTGTGGAAGTTCTTCCACCAGGTTCTGAAGAATTTCATCTGGGATAATCTTTTGAAATAAAAAAGCAAGGGGTAAAAATAAATGAGGCCACTTTCAGGGTGTATCGATCATTTTCCAGCAGGTTTTTGATAATTGGAGTACTGGTTTCAAATTAAGAAAACTATACAACACTGCACTGCAGGGATATTAAATTAAACGCTAATTTCTGAAGGCACATTAAGTGACTTTCTCATTTCTGCTGGCAGGCAGGATTGCACCCAACTTACTGTAGCAAATAGGAGTAAATCAAACGGCACAACATTATGTCACTAACAGTGATGAATGTAGGCAATCACATAAAACCAGAACTCTCACCGTGGGGACCGATATTTGAACTGCAGTAGACATTTTTTATGGTTGTGACTTTAATCGTTCCTTCTCACAGCCTTCTTCATGAAATAAGATGGGCCAATTTTAGCAAGACAGGAGATTTGCATGTCATTGTAAAAAGCAGCTCTACACCTATAAACCTTGTGTTACTTAGTGGCCCACAGTGTTTCTCAACCAATACCTAAAACTCATTATCAGGATATGGGTGTCGCTGATAAGGCCGGCATTTACTGCCCAACCCTAGCTGCCATTCAGACAACTGAGTGGTTTGCTAGTCCACTTCAGAGAGCAGTAAAGAATCAACCACATTGCCGTACATTGTCTGGAGACACGTGTAGGCCAGATCAGGCGAGGGTTGGCAGATTTCCTTCCTCAAAAGGACATTAATGAACCAGCTGGGTTTTTATAACAATACAATAATTTTATGGTCACCTTTACTGATTCCCCGCTTTTTACGCCATATTTATTTAATTAACTGAAAACAAGTTCCACAGCTACCATGGAATCTGAACTCAAATCTACAGATCATTAGTTCAATTATCTGAATTATTAGCCCAGTATCTTAACCACTATGCTACTGTGAAAAATTTAATGAAAGTCACCATAGTCCCGAATGACCAAATGCTGCTTTCCCCTATGAGGGAGGGGAAGAACTGACTGGTGGTGATTTAACCGGAGGGGGAAGGTTGAGAATAACCTCAGCCGGTACAGGAATCGAACCCGTGCTGCTGGCATCGCTCTACTGCCCAGACAACTGAGCTAACCAACTCTCTGCTTCACTATTACAGTTATAGCCACCATTTTACCCTTTCTCTTGACCAGTTACCCTCACATTTAATGGATTCTCATAATATGAGCATAATATGCCCAAAGATGGACTGGCCATGCTAAACTTTCCCCTTAGTGTTCAAAAATGTGTACCTTAGGTTCAGGGTTAAAGAGATAGGGTGGGGGAGTGGGCCTGGGTGGAGTGCTCTTTTGGAGCGTCAGTGCAGACTCGATGGGCCAAGTGGCATCCTTCTGCACTACAGGGAATCTATGAACATCACATTGCAGAATTCAGGCAAACACTAGATCCAGTACAGCAACAAATACGAGGGAATAAGAAGTGACTTATAGATTACCAGCACAACTAATTAGTTATCAGGGAAGATTTCCATTGAATAATAATAACCTTTATTAGTGTCACAAGTAGGCTTACATTAACACTGCAATTAAGTTACTGTGAAAATCCCCTAGTCACCACACTCCGGCGCCTGCTCGGGTACATGGAGGGTGAATTCAGAATGTCCTATTCAGCTAGCAAGCACGTCTTTTGGGACTTGTGGGAGGAAACCGGAGCACCCGGAGGAAACCCACGCAGACACGGGGAGGACGTGCAGACTCCTGCACAGACAGTGAACCAAGCCGGGAATCGAACCCGGGTTCCTGGCGCTGTGAAGCAACAGTGCTAACCACTGTACCACCTTGCCACCCTTCTACTTGTAAGGCAGAATTGAAGGTTTAAGAAGTAGATCTTTGTTTCTGCTGATTATTCATTTGCATTTTATTTTATCATGCCGGTTGGTAAAGGACACGTAGGTTTTTATAATTCTGGCGAGATTACCAGTAGTTCACGTGGTGAGATTCATCCATCATGGCCTTATTCCAGATGTGTGTGGACAGGTAGCAAAATGCCATCACAGATATCAAGCAAAAATGTTCATGCAAGGAACACTAACATGTTAAATGGTGGGAAAATTCGATGACTGAAGATAATTTAAAAAAGGGCCTTAAACATAATTTAAGAAAGGGCCTGAAAGGCAGTAGGGATTTACAATGGCTTTTGGAAGGAAAAGTCAGCTCTGTCCATAAGATGAATTGAACACATGGAGTCTTGGCGAGAATCTTGTTCTTCTTGGCATCTTATTGAAAAATGGGATTTTCTGCTTCGCACAATGTAGATCCAGATGGTCAGGTTTCTGTAACCCTTATGAACTTTAATAGAAAAATATTTATGAAGATGAATCGAAATATCAAACCTCTCCATTAAATCATTTTATTTAGGTTGCTCCAGAACCCCAGATGCAATTGACTATTTGCAAAACTCAAATCTTTGGAAGAGGTTGTTTCACCAATGAAAGATTTTGACAGGTCAATACTTCAGGTAATTTTAAGTTGAGGGGAGCAGGCACAGAGCTAAGCCACCAAAATGGACGAACAGAAAAATATAACTTTCTGGCTGTAAATCAGATAAAGGGAGAAGCATTTCAGAAAAGGTACTATTTGCCACATTGCCATTGTTAATCAGGTAAGCCCCGACTATCTCTCCAGGTCCAGCAGTTTATCTTTTGAAATTCTGTAGACGTTCCTCCCTTCTCCTCCTTCCTGCCTCTTCCTCCCCTCAACCATCATGGGCTGGATTTTCCCTGCTGGCTTCCGGACGCCACTGTCTGACTCAAATGAGGGTCAGAACCCTGCACAGTCTGGAAAACTGTAACTCACCTGTGATTTCCCCAAGAGCTGACAATTAGTGGCCGGAGGGTGGACATGCCGCTCAATTACGGGCAGTGGGCGGACCAACAAATCTGGAGGGCGAATCAGAGGCCTTCCAGCTTGGAAACAGCAGAAAGATGCCACGGCAAGCAAGTGAGGGAGAGTTCACTTCAAAACGAAGGCAATTTAATTCCAAAAATTAAGTAGAAAATGGTCTTTGTAACTGGGCCACCAGTGTGTGTGCGTGTGTGTGTGTGTGTGTGTGTGTGTATGTATGTGTGTATGTATGTATGTGTGTGTGTGTGTGTGTGCGTGTGTGTGGGGGGGGGGGGGGGGGGGGCGGTTAACTCTCTATGTTGTTTTATTTCTCCCTGTAAAAACTAACTTTTGGAGTTGTCACACTTTCATTTCCTTCACTGGCATGGGTCAACATCCTGGAACTCCCACCCTAACAGCACAGTGGGTGCACTTGCACCACATGGGCCCCACCGGTTTGCAAAGGCAGCTCACCTCCACCTTCTCGAGGACAATTAGGGACGGGCATCAAACGCTGGCCTGGCCAGCGAAGCCCAGATCCTGTAAAAATGAAGTTAAAATTTTTTTTTAAATTGCTATTTATTATTCATTAAACCTCAACCAATTAACTCATTAAAATTATTGACCCACTCGTGCAATGCCCTAAATTTATTAAGTGCTTAGGTAATTTCTATCCTTCAGGGAAGAAAAAAAATAATACAGGGTACATCCTGTTATGTTGCCGATGTTTGGATGGGTAGCTGCATAGTGAGGTGCCATGAATTCTCGTTGATTTAGCGTTCTCCTTGGATTCTTATTTTTGACAGTCTCTCCTTTTAAACACCTCCCCTAAAAGGCTCAGATAAATTTCCACTGTCAACATATTCATGTGGCCATTTTTCATGTTTCAACCACCTACTAACTAGGCAGTTAGCGTTGACAAGCTGAAAGCAACTGAGCCGAACCCTGCTTGGGCCTGATCACAGCAATGCCTTGATTTAAATGAATTCTGTCAGAAGAAAAAAACGTATCAACATTATTTTTTTTAAAAAGGGAAATTTTCTTTAAAATCTGAAATGGAAAAACTTTTCAGGACACATTTTCATTGAAAGCTTCTTTATATTTTTCTGGGACCGATATTGAAAGCTAACAGTGGGCAAGTTTTACATAATTATGCATTGCGCATTGATTTAAAGGCCATCATTCTTGAAGAGCATCACAGTTATAAACTGTTCTGCTTTCCAAATGTCGTCATTGTTCAGCTCTGCAAGCAACAAGATTTATTGCCAAGGATCGGAATGGTTTATGCATAATATGTGTATATTGGGAACATGGTTTTGATCAAGTTGTCGGTCCCATTATTCTCAGTCAGGGTCCCTTGAAACCTTCAGTGGATTTGTAGCAATTTTAGCTACTGCTGACAGAATGGGTAATGCATCAATAAGGACAAACTTGCAAGTCCATTGGGCAGAGGTTAACCACAGCGACAGGGATCTCCCCTGCCGGGTGGAGAACTCACGGGTGCCCCTCGTTGCCTCTTGTTAGAGAACACCTGATGGAATTAAATGCCCTTAACTGGCCAGGGTCAGGCTTTCCCCAAGGCCAGGGACTCCTGGGGGCACCACACGCAATCTACCAATCATCAACATAACCCCATTCATTTTAATCAAAACAGAACTGTCCACAAATACTCTCGAAGACGTAATTTGCTGAATTCTCTACCCCACAGAGCAGTGGAGGCCGGGCCAATTCCTTTTAATACAAGACCAAGTTGGACAGATACTAAAATGAGGTGGCGTGAATCTCGTGACATCGCCACCGAGGAATGGGGAAGATCGGGAAAACATGATCTCTCCGGTGGGAATAGGGTTTCACGCTTCTTGCGCGATTCTCCCCCCCGGTCGTCTTCAATCCCACGGGCGGTGAGTGCAGGCTCAAGTTCCCGCCTGGTGTTTATGCTGAGAGTACGGTGCAATGTATGAATATGGCATGGGGCTTTTGGTTAAGTTAACAGGAAAAACCTTTTCTTTAGTTCAGTGTGTTAATTGCCGACTAAATAATGTTTAGCCAATGTTGATTTCAGCCTGTGGTAAGTAAAAGTCTTAAAATGTGAAATCTTGTGCTGGTCACCGGGGAGTTCATAACCAACTTTAAAAGTTATCCATCTCTACAGGGTACGTAACAATAGCCACAATTGGGGTGGCACGTTGGCACAGTGGTTAGCTCTGCTGCTTCATGGCGCTGAGGACCCAGGTTCCTTCCCGGCCCCAGGTCACTGCCCGTGTGGAGTTTGCACATTCTCCCAGTGTCTGTGTGGGTCTCACCCCCCCACAACGCAAAGATGTGCAGGGTAGGTGGAATGGCCACACTAAATTGCCCCTTAATTGGAAAAAAATAATTGGGTACTTTAAATTTATACAAAAAAATCCACATTGAACACAATCGCCTTTTGAAAAAAGACTGTTTGCAACTCCAAAGCAACAGGTTGCAAATATCTGTCCCCCTTGCAGTAATTCAGACTAATTCAAAATATATTCAATGCACAAAATTTTAATAGGCAGCAAAATATATCCCATCAAACAATATAAGAGTGGAAATTTGAGTCCTTTAACTGTTCACTGAAATAAAAATCAAATGTACTTTTAAAAAAACTAGGTCCATTCAATTCTTTTCCAGTGAAGGACATTTCTACATGTTTCCAATTACGGAATATTTTCATAAGCAGCATTAGGTAAAATATGCTCTATACACTGGAATGTAATAAAGGAAATGAAGATTGATTGTTTCTAAGTTTGTTTTTGACTTTCTTATTACTTCCTTCAAACAAAAGCAAGTGCTCGCCTCCACGTGTCCCTCAGACACCGGGGCAACAAACCAATAAAGCTCAAAAGCTGCTGAAACTCACTGGCAGGGAGGGTGGTGGGCCTTTGCTGGGCTCTAACTGTCTTTCAATGGAACAGAGCAGAATATCAAGTCCTCGCTCTGTGGCCTGTCCCTGCCACACTGGGGCAGGCCGCTTTTTACCCTCCATTGATGGTGCGTCGTGGGACTGTCTGCTGTTGACTGTGAAATGAATTGATTTGGTTTACATCCTGCAGTGCAAGCCTGCAGAATAGCAGCAGCACCAGAACAACACTTTTAATGAAAACCGCAGCTCCTCAAATTTATTCTCCTCCTTTTTCACATTTTCTCCCAAATTTACACCCAACAATAAACAATAATCAGTAACGAATGTAATGTCAATCCCCATATCTATAACAACAATCCCATCCTCCTACCAAACCCCCAAACATTAGCCCGCATGTTCACATAAACAAATGACAAAAAGGAATCAGGAATCACCCATAGTCACACGGTTCGCCCCTCCCCCCAACTCTCCCAGTCCCAACCCTCCTAATGTTCGCTGTGATCCAATTCTCGAAAGTGCATAATGAAAATCACTTATTGTCACGAGTAGGCTTCAATTAAGTTACTGTGAAAAGCCCCTAGTCGCCACATTCCGGTGCCTGTTCGGGGAGGCTGGTACGGGAATTGAACTGCGCTGCTGGCCTGCCTTGGTCTGCTTTAAAAACCAGCGACTTAGCCCAGTGTGCTAAACCAGCCTCTGAAAGTGCATAATGAATAACACCCATGAATTGTAGAACCCGTCCATCCTTCCCCTCAGTTCAAATTTGACCTTTTCAAGCGTTAAGAATTCCAGCAGGTCCCCCCGCCACGCCAGGGCACTGGGTGGAGAGGTTGATCTCCACACTAACAGGATCCACCTTCGGGCGATCAACAAGACAAAGGCTACAACTTCTGCCTCCGCACCCGTTTCCAACCCCGGCTGGTCCGACACCCCGAATATGGGCTCCCGAGAGCCCGGGTCCAGTTTCACGTGCACCACTTCAGAGATTACCCTAAACACCTCCTTCCAGTAATCCTCCAGCATTGGACAGGACTAAAACATATGAACGTGGTTTGCGGGGCCTCCCCTGCAACGTTCACTCACATCTTCTACCCCCTCAAAGAGCCGGCTCATCCTCGCGCTTGTAAGGTGCGCTCTGTATACCACCTTCAGCTGTTTCAGCCCAAACCTCGCACACGAGATGGAGACGTTCACTCTCCGGAGCACCTCACACCAGAACCCCTCCTCCATACCCTCTCCCAACTCTTCCTCCCACTTTGCCTTGATCCCTTCTGGTGGCGCCTTCTCCTCCTCCAAAATAGCCCCGTAAACCGCCGATACTACCCCCTTTTCCAGTTCCCCTGTCGTCAGCACCTCCTCCAGCAATGTGGAAGCCGGCTCTACTGGGAAGCTCTGTATTTCCTTTCTGGCAAAGTCTTGAACCTGCATGTAGCTAAGACTGATGTGATGTTAAAGCATTTCTGACAAACAATCATGCGTATTTTTAAATTGTGCGAGTAACACCCCCCCTCCCCAAATGTCAGACTAAGATGGATACATGCCATCAGTTACACACACTGCCGGCAAACTCCCTGCTCTCCGAGACGTGTTACTCCTTTTAGTTTAGATCAGCTGGGCCTTCAAAGGCAGGGTTGCAATATAAATGGCCTAAATGGGGGCTAAAGACCCACTAGGGCAGCTGGATTTTCTTTTAATGAAGAGGCTCGTAAAGCTTTGGGATGCGGCAATTAGCTCAGAGCAGCCAGCTCAGCAGAACTGGCAGCTCAACTCGAAGGGGAGCAGAGACTAACTGCCGACCCAGGCGAGATTGTGTCACTAGAAACATTCTCAGCCGAATCTGGTTGTTTAATAGAGAAAATGAAATTGATGTCTGTAACACATACCTCATCTGGGAAGAGGTGCAGCCTTTGCATCATGGTTCTTCGAGGCAGGTTCCTCGGCAGCATGCCGTAGATGGCCAGTTTCACAATCTGTAACAAAAAATACTCAACTGAAAAAAACGCCAACCAGGGTAAATTTGCTCAGGTGAACAGAATGCTTTCCCAAACTTCGATGCATTTGGATTTGACCATGTTAGGGGACGGACACATTCCGCAAGACAGGCTTGCGCTCAGATCATGTGGTCAAAAGTTCCAGGTTTTTTCAGTCAGATTATATTAACAGATTTTATATGAAAAGGTAGCAGTGAATCAATTCTCTGAAGCTAGATACGAGCAAGGGTACAAAGCTCCTGTAATGAGCACAAAAATCTAACCGAGGCTATGGTTGCACTATCCTTTGGCAAAATGTTTCACTCTGTTCCCCACCTTGCTCGGGTCAGCCTGTAATAAGGAGTTCACACACTCTTCCCACACCTTGTAACAGGTTTTAAAAGCTTCACAGGATTTTCTTTCTGTAAACTTACTGCACTACATTGTACTTACTTTAAAAATAAAACCTCGGTAATCTTTCTGGTGTTCTGAACTTGTATGAATTCCTCATTATAATATAATAATCTTCATTGTCACACGTAGGCTTACATTAACACTGCAATGAAGTTACCGTGAAAAGCCCCTAGTCGCCACATTCCGGCGCCTGTTCGGGTACACAGAGGGAGAACTCTGAATGTCCAAATTACCTAACAGCACGTCTTTTGGAACTTGTGGGAGGAAACTGGAGCACCCGGAGGAAACCCACGCAGATATCAGATGCTAATGTGAGCAAGATGGGGGAAAAGAGTGCAGCATTTTACCAAAGGCCGGTGCAACTATAGTCTTGTTAAACTGTTACTCTTTAAAAGAGCTTGCATCCTTGCTCGACTCACCAATAAATCACTCCAATCTCATCAAAGCAAGCAGCTCAAAACAAATCTCATCAGAGAGGAAAAAATATACTGTCCCTATCTGAAATAAAGTTACGATACACAGGACAAACTGTTGGCTAAATATTTGTGAGAATATATTGACGGATATTTGACATAATTTCTTGCCCACAGCATTCCTACCTCAGGTTAAGATTTAGGTGAATTCTGCGATGGTTCAAATGTTTTAACTTTGAAGTTCCTGCCCTTTTGTGAGGAGACTACATATTATTACGTCCGTCACTAAACGATGCTGTCAATGGCTATTAAAAAGCCCCACAGATTCTCGGGCTGAAGACCAATAAATGGCTATTAAAGATTGAATGTGAGTTTTATAAGCAAAGACAAAATGAAAACAAAGGAATGCTTAAAAGGTTATTTTTTAGTTTGTACAGGTTAATGTTAATGGCACCGAGATAGGGGAGGGGAAGGATTTTATGGTCTACAAGGAGCTGATGGGTTGGGATGGGGCCCCGGTGGGGGATATAAAGGGGAAGTGGAAGGAGGTGCGGGTGGGGAGGTGGAGGCTGAGACGTGGGCTGAGGCCCTGCGGAGGGTGAATGCGTCTTCGTTATGTGCAAGGCTAAGTCTCATTCAGTTTAAAGTACTTCACAGGGCACAGATGACGCTGGCGCGGATGAGTAGGTTTTTTGAGGGGGTAGAGGATAGGTGTGGGCAGGAATCCCGCGAATCACGTACACATGTTTTGGGCATGTCCGAAGCTAAAGGGGTTCTGGCAGGGGTTTGCGGACATAATGTCCGAGGTTTTGGGGGGTATAAGTGGTACTGAGTCCAGAGGTAGCGATGTTTGAGGTGCCGAAAGATCAGGCACTCCAGGGGGCGAGAGGGGCCAAAGTCTTGGCCTTTGCCTCCCCGATAGCCCGGAGAAGCATCTTACTGGGATGGAGGGACTTGGAGCTACTGGATACAGGGGGTTGTGGGTGAGCGACCTGGCAGAATTCCGGAGGCTGGAGAAGGTCATGTTTGTCCTGAGGGGGTCGGTTGATGGGTTCGCTCGGAGGTGGAAGCCATTTGTTGATTTATTTAAGGAGGATAGAGGGGTCAGCAAAAGGGGACGAGGAATGCAGGATGGGAGGACGGGGCAAATGTAGCGAGCAGGAGGGGTGGGGGAGTGAGTGTTGGTTATTTATAATGTCGTAGAACTTTGCTTCTGCTTCAGTTTGTTTTTTTATGAAAATGCCCGAATAAAATATTTACAAAAACGTTAATGCCACCCTCCGACATGGCATCATGTTCCCATTGTAGCTTTTATTGCCTGACAATCAAATGAGATCAATATCTTTCGAAATTTATTGTTTAGGTTAATATTTTCTTTCCGTTAAGACTGTATAATAATACAAATTTCGACCCTGTAAATTAGAAAATCTGATTTTACTTTTTAAACTTTACATCAGGGATTTTATTGTAATGGGCTCTCTAATTTCGGTTACAACATACTTCTCCTATTGGATGGTTGTTGCACAAAATTCTGCTCTCTGGCAATCCTGATTACGAGGTTTTTATTCACATCTGAAGATAATGACAATCCAGAAGATATGCTTTGTCACGCTAATTACTCCCCGAAGACCCTCGGCCGTTCCATCAAAACCCTGAGACTATGACAGCATTGACCGCAGTCACTTTTTACTGCGTACAAACTGAAATATTTAACCTTATTCAAAATACCGATACTCCACTTCGTCTCTCACCATTGGGCCACTTTGTGCAGTTCATATAAAAAAACACCAGATGACTCAGTTCCCCTACGCTTCAAGGGGAAGGAGCTTTTCCCCAACAGTTTCATCAAAATTGTAAAGGATCTTACTGTGTGGAGGGAGAATCAATATAATAAACATGCATGAGGAGTGTGGCAATCTACAGAAATATTAAACAGCATTACTGTTCACCAGTTCAACAAGGAATAGGTAAAGCCCTGGCCCTGACAAACGGCTCTTGCTTAAAATATGGAACATTTTAGAAATGGACAATGAAGCAGACTTCCCACAACTGACATTGGATTTGTGATGTCTACGATTTGTGAGGTCTACGATTTGTGAGGGCAGCACGGTAGCTGGGTTACGGTTGTTGGGTTACGGGTATAGGGAGGATACGTGGGTTTGAGTAGGGTGATCATGGCTCGGCACAACATCGAGGGCCGAAGGGCCTGTTCTGTGCTGTACTGTTCTGTTCTATGTTCTATGTACTTGTGAGACCGAGGGTTGCTGGTGACATTTTTTGTACTATGCACCCTGCCTTGTCAAAACCTTCCCACAAACTTCCAGAAAAACCTACATGAAAGAGACCAGTCCCCAGAAGCAAATTACTCGCGTCTTACTGAAATTCAAATGTGGAGGACAGAACCTCCAGAGAAGTAAAACTTGTATTATTGTCAAAGTGGCTAACAGCAGATGATCGTTCTGTTTTTAGTTTTGTATCAGTTAAACAAAACCTCCCCATTTCAATAAGTGCAGCACTGTATTGAGGGTGTGCTAAACTGTTGGAGGGGCCATCATTTAGATGAATGTTATTAACAAGGCTTCTCTCCAAGATAAACATAAAAGATCCCACAGCACAATTTGAAATAGGAACACAGCAGGTTCCCTAGTCGACGTTTATCCCTCAAACAACATCACTAAAATGAAACAGATTATTTGGTTATCTAATTGGTGTTTTTGTAGGACTTCGGTGTGGGCAAGTTGGCTGCCAGGATTCTTACATCATAACAGTGATCACATATCAAAAGTACTTTATTGCTGTATTGTGCTTTGGGATATCTTTAGATTGTGAATGATCCTATCGAAAGCATGTCTTTCTTTTTTTCTATCATGGGTCTGAGCATTGCTGTTGAGGCATTTGTTTGTTTCCCATGCCCATCCCCAATTGCCTTTGGGAAAATCGTGGTGAGCCCCCTTCTCGAACAACTGTAATCGATCTGGAGCAGGTACATCCACACTGCTGCCACGATAGCCCAGGATTTTGGTCCAACAGCTGTGAGGGGACGGCGATTCTTTCCAAGTCTGGATGCTGTGTGGCTTGGATGGGAATTGGTGGCGTCCCCATGACGTCTGCTGCCCTTGTCCTTCAAGGTAGTCGAGGTTGCGGGTCTGGAAAGTGCTGCCAAAGGAGGCTTGGCAAGTAGCTGCGGTGCGTCTTGTATACGATACACACTGCTGCCAACCGGGATGGGCTTGACTGTTGGAGCAGCACACATCCAGGCAGGTGAAAAATATTCCATCACATTCCTGACTTGTTCCTTGTCGATGGTGAACAGATTTTGGGGAGTCAGGTGAGTTACTTGCTGCAGATTCGTCGCAACCTTGATTTGCTTCTGTAGCCATCGTGCCAGCCTCCCCGGACAGGCGCCGGAATGTGGCGACTAGGGGCTTTTCACAGTAACTTCATTGAAGCCTACTCGTGACAATAAGCGATTTTCATTTTTCATTTCATTTTTTCATCTATAGTTCAGTCCAGTTCAATCTCTGGTTAATGGTAACCCCCAGGATAGTGGGCAGGGCAATTCAGCGACCAGGATGCAGTTGAAAGTTAAGGAAATATGATTAGATTCCCTCTTGTTGGCGGTAAGCATAGCCTGGCACTCGTGTGGCACAAATGTTACTTGCCACTTATCAGCCCTGGCCTGAATGCTGTCCATGTCTCGCAGCATGCGAACAGGGACAGCTTCAGTACTTCTTTTGCACACAGGACAATGTGAGTCATGCAGCATTAGCAGCCAAATGGTCTCCTGTTGTGGCTAGATCACCACTTTCGGAGTTTTGCGATGTTTTTGTGTCAAAGTGAAGAACAGGGTGCTGGCAGGATGAATGACCCGTAGGGAATCTTTTCATTCTGATCTAGTGACAGACATGGGGAAACAGCGCAGCCAAGTGCCCAGTTCTAAATTACAAGTACAAGCAGAGGGCTTTAACGTAAACTGCACAGATGTGGGATGGTTTTCAGGTAACAGGATGCAAATACGTGGATGTTATATAAATAATAGACACACCATTATCTCACTGCTATGTTCACACTGAAAGGTTTTCACTGCATATCAAAAATGATATGACAAATTCTATACATTCTATCGCCAATGGCTTGACACAGGCATTTTCAAAATGGGGGCCGCAACCAGTGGGTGGGTCACGGACGGGTGTCGGGAGTGTCGCGGAGCCATCCATCGCGGCGTTCCCGATTGCGTGAATTCAGGCGCTACGGCCGCAGCACCCGGCTTTAAAAATGACGGCAGTGCTATGCATGCCTGCCTGCTCAGTGTGCAAGCCCGGAGCCCAGAGAGAAACACCGCCTCCTCCTGACGTCAGTGCGCTGACCCAGAAGAAGATTTTTTTTAAATTCAATTCAGTCTTCCTGCATCTGCCTGGAATATGCTCAATAGCTGAGCCTGCAGAACTCTCTTTGATAGTGAATTTTAGGGATTAAAAATATTCACAGTGCTTTGAGTTAAGTAATTCCTCCTCATCTATGTCTAAAATCGTCACGTTGTAATTTGCTGACGATATCCCCAGGCTGTAAACTACCCATCTGAGGGAAAACTCCCATTCTGCATCTGCTCTGTAGAGTCCTGAGAGAATAATGCCCGTTTCAATGAGGTCATTTCTCATTCTTCACTACTCTGGACTATAGAATATAAACCCAGGCTCACTTCTCGCATTAAAGGGAAGGAACAATGGCGAGTCCCGAAGGTCAGCTGGCGTGGGTCCCGAATATCGGCCAGTTGGTAAAAATGGGTCCCAGCCAAAATAGTTTGAAAAGCACTGGTTTAACACATTGCCTTAGGTGTATTTTTCAGTTCGCTGCTAAATTTGAGGAAAGCGCAAGTGCAATTCATCATTTTCATTTGTTTGGAAGCAGGTGTTTCATAAGCTTCTTTCATTGTTCTACATCAGATTAAAAGGACAGGTTTTAAACATCAACACTTGGAATTCCTTTCCCTTATATTTTTTTACTCCAGTATTCATTCCCCTGTTGCTGTCCCCTCAAAGGCGGTGACTCAGGCCAGGTTATATATGTGCTCCCTGGATTCTAAACGGTTAAGGGGGGCTTTCATTGACGTTTTCAGGATACTAAGGGAAACAGACAGGGTAGATAGAGAGAAACGGTTTCTTCTAGTCAGGTAGCCTGGGGCAAAGATGCATTGCATGTTCAGACCCTTCAGGAGGGAAATTAAAAAACATTTCTACACACAGAGGCTGGTAGGAGTTTACAATTCTCTTCCAAAAACTGCAATTGATGTCAGATCAACTGTTAATTTTAAATCTGGGATGTTTTTTTGTTAAGCAAAGTTTAAGGGGTCTGGGACAAAGACGTATGGAGTTAAGTCACAGATCAGCCATGGTCTCAAAGACTGGCAAAACAGACTCGAGGGGTAAATGGCCTCCTTTTGTTTTCATGTTCCAACAAACAAAAGCAACTCTGAAGTACATCACACCCATAAGACGTAGGAGCAGAAGTAGGCCATTTGGCCCATTGGGTCTTCTCTGCCATTCAATGAAACCATGGCTGATCTGATATAACCTTCAACTCCATTTTCCTACTTACTCCCATAGCCATGGATTTTTTTACGGATTAAAAATGTCTATACCAGCCCTGGAACATACTTAATGACCCAGCCTCTACAGCTCTCTGCGGTAAAGAACTCCACAGATTAATTCCCCTCAGAGAAGATGTCCCTCCTCATCTCTGTCTTAAATGGATGACCCATTACTCTGAGATTATGTCCTCTGGCCCTAGACTCTCTCACAAGAGGAAGCATCCTCTCAGCATCTACCCTGTCAAACCCCCTGAAAATCCTATATGTTTCAATAAGATCATTGCTCATTCTTCTAAACTCCAACGGGTGCAGTCCCAATTTACATAACCTCTCCTCAAAAGAACATCCCTCCATACATGGGATCAACCTAGTGAACCTTCTATGGACTGCCTCTTAATGTCAGTACAGTTTTCCTTAGATCAGTGTTTTTCAATATTGTTTTTCCCGGGAAACATTTTTGTCAACCAGTCGACCTTCGGGACCCACGCTGGACAATCTTCGCGACCCACGCCACGTTCACTTACCTTTAATGCGAAAAGAGAGCCTGCTTGGTCCTCACGATCTCACTCCAATCAGGTTCACAGGAGTGGGAAATGTGCAGATCAGGTGCGGAGTTCAGCCAGTTCATTTGTGCTGTCTTCATCTTTGAGAGAATGGAAAATCCATCCTCGCATATGTGGAGGGGCAATAGCAACAAAATGCTTGTTTTACTCAGCACAGGATACTCCTGGGAGATGCTGATCCAGGATGCTGACAGCCTCATGAATTTTTTGCGTGTTTTTAATTTGCTGTCACAGATCAAGTACAGCAGCTTAATCTTTTCATTTGGGGTCAGCTGTTAATATCTGACTCTGGGGTCTCAATCTCAAAATTAATTTTTCATCCACCACTTCTCTTCCAAAATTTGAAACTTTCTCATTCACCAGTACTTCCCTGCATATAACACACATGGACTTTGCATCCTTATTTGCATTGGCAGAATTGACAAAACCATACCTCAAGAAATCATCTTTATAGTGGTTTGTTCCCGAGTTAAGTTTCTTCTTTGTAGGTTGTTAACCAGAGGCCCTGGAGCTCTGTACAGAGCTGACACTCGCACTGCTCTGTCCTGCCCTGGACTCTCCTGTGCAGCTCTCTCTAGTAGATTCAGATGTGAGATCTTGGCCAGTAGGTACGCTGCCTATTTGTGTCTCTTCTTTGTGACTAAACGATTCATCTTCACAGTACTCTTGCCTTACTTAATAGCAACTCGAAAATGGAAGAAGCTCTCCTCCGTGATTTGGCGCCAAAAGTATGCACATTGAGGACGCTTGACGTCAAGTGTACGTGCAGGGCATTTGACGAGCACATTGCTGCTGTTCATGGTCAGAAGACTGCGCAAACTCATTTTGTTTTTATTTAAAAGCCGGTGGCTGCCGCCATTCTCAAATTAAATGCCCGCAGTGGCCGTTGGGTACTTCTCCTGCGATTGGGACTAACAGGGGAACGTCGCAACCGATTGCTCCGTCACCTTCCCAACACCCGGCCGCAACCCACCCACTTTGAAAATCCTGCCTTAGTTAAAACAATCAATACTGCTCACAGTATTCCAGTGTAGTCTAACTAGTGCCTTGAATTGTTTTAGCAAGACTTCCCAATTTTTCTACTCCGTTTCCTTTGAAATGAAGGCCAACATTCCTTTGGCTTCCCTATTACCTGCTGAACTTACGTGCCAGCCTTTTGTGATTTATGCACAAGGACTCTCAAATCCCTCTGTGCTGCAGCTTTCTGCAATCTCTCTCCATTTAAATAATATCCAACTTCTTTATTCTTTGCATCAATGTCCACAACTTCAAATTTTCTTACTTTGTATTCCATTTGCCAAGTTTTGTCCACTCACTTAACCTGTCTATATCCCTTTGAGGACTCTTTGTGTCATTCTCACCACTTACCTTCCCACCTATCTTTGTGTCATCCGCAAACTTGGCAATAGTGTATTCACTTCCCTTGGGCAAGTCAAGGGGCTGGTTTAGCTCACCAGGCTAAATCGCTGGCTTTTAAAGCAGACCAAGCAGGCCAGCAGCACGGTTCGATTCCCGTACCAGCCTCCCCGGACAGGCGCTGGAATGTGGCGACTAGGGGCTTTTCACAGTAACTTCATTGAAGCCTACTCGTGACAATAAGCGATTTTCATTCATTTCATTTTCATTTCATTCATTAGTATATATTGCCCCAAATGGCATTCTCGGAATGTGAGCCTGCACACTGAGTGTCGACAGGCAATTTGACCTTGATGGACACCACATCCTGGGCCAATCCTTTACTAAACTGGTATCGACGCATTTACAGTTCCAGCAGGGGGAATTACTGAACGGTAATCAGGAATGCTGGTCAAATTTATTTCTTTTCACTGGCCCAGCGAGTCAGTGCTGGCTTCCATGAACTGAAACCAGGCGTGATGACCACGCCAGGGGGTTCAGAGGCCAGTGGAGCCCCTGGGTGGTCAGGGACAGGTCAGGCCACGCAAGCAGCTGCAGAGGTGTCAGGGGCAGATCCTGGATTGCCAGGGGGCCCTGCCAAGGGGCAATGCCCGAGTAGGACCATGCCCATGAAGGGTGGGATGAAGGGTGGGGGGGCTCTCAGAGACCCCATTGAGTGATCTGCTCACTTGGGAGAGGGTGGGGGTGCAATGCACCGATGCCGATGAGGATGGATGGGAGAGGGACCGGGTCACCCTGATGTCTGGGTGTGTGTGTCTGAGGGGGGGGGGGGGGGGGGGGGGGGGGGAGTTTGAAGGTTGCCTCTCCGGGGTTGAAGGTTGCGTTGATGCCCATGTCTGCGGGGGATCATGATGCCCTTGGATGACGGGTGTGGGAAACCTCAGCTTGTTGAGATCTGGGCACCGGTTCTCTGAGCAGCCGGTCTTGCCGGTGTCTTTAGTTCCCCACTGCAGAAACATTCTCAGTGTGGGATGATTCAGTGGGAATCTCCCCAAGCTCCAAAAGAAATGACTGAAGTGTGGGTGAATAGTGAGCGTGCCCAGCCATCCGGCGGGATTTACCGGCCACGTCCCACTGGAATCGGGGCAGGATGCGGCCAGCAGATCCCAGGAGCCCCCCCCCCCCCCCCTACCCTGGATTCCTGACGGCTGTTTGATCCACCATGGGTGGGACCCAGTCTTGCACGGTTAAGTGAGTTTAAAAACCCATTTAGCCACGCTGATGGCGGATCGAACGACCACCCGGCATCGATTGGCCTTGCCAAGGAGACTCCAGCCGGGCACCGTTTAGCACGGGTCCCGACAAACGGGGACCAGGCGGAACGGCACTTAGGGTGGTCGGCCTCTGGGCAGGGTGGCACTGCCTTTAGAGGGGCATGAAGTGGGTACATAAAGAGAGGGCCTGAAGGGGTGTATGGAGGGTGGGGCCATGAAGGGTGGGGATTTAAAGGTGGGGTTGCTCTCAGTGTCCCCATTGCATGGTCTGCTCACTTGGGAGAGGGTGGGGGGGGGTGGGTGCCATGCACCGATACCGACGAGGATGGATGGGGGTGGGACCGGGTCACCCTCATGTCTTGGTGTGTGCGTGTGTGTGTGAGTGGGGGGGGGGGGTTTGAAGGTTGCCTCTCTGGGGTTGAAGGTTGCGTTGTTGCCCATGTCTGCGGGGGTTCATGATTGGGGGGAGGTCGTTCCCCGTTGGTGCCCAAAATAACAACAGAGTGCCGTTCGATAGCGACCCTGCTAATCCCGCTCAGAACGGACTCTAATTTTTTTTTTTTGTCTCATTAGGGTTCAGGATTGCTGTAGTCCTCAAAACATTTTTTCTCTCAAATTATGCTCGAAACAACATTTACATTTTTTTGCCAAAATAAAAGCAAAATACTGCCGATGCTGGAAATCTCAAATAAAAACATAAAATGCCGGAAAACCTCAACAGGTCCGGCAGTATCTGTGGAGAGAGAAACAGAGTTCATGTTTCGAGTCCACTATGACTCTTCCCCAGAGCGCTGGTGATACTGCCTCATAATTTATAATAGCTCATTTATACACCAATTAGGAACTTTACACTTCAATTTAAAGTTTAAACCTAGGATAAAATGTATCATAGAATCTACAAACATACGTATGAACAATGAAGCAAAAGTAGGGCCATTCGGCCCCTCAAGCCTGCTCCACCACTTAATAAGATCATAGCAGCCCTGAAGGAAACATCCATATACTCACTGCAATGGGGTCCTTTTGGTGCAGTTGGGCAGCTGTCACTTGTTTAAATCCACCAGGATAACTGCAATTAAAATTGCAATTTAAAATTTCTAATGTACACTATTCTAGCATCTTAGTAATTAGCACAAGTCGTAATTACTTGCCATGATTTTAGAAATTCTCAAAATGTTTCAGTTTTCTTGTATTTAACATTCTGTAATATTAATTAAGACCGTTCACTTCGAAGAGAGGACACCACCAAGATGTAAAACAAAGTAGGAGCCAAATGAAGTCAGGCAATTGGTACCACCCTCGAGTTTCAAAATCCTCGAGTTGTAGGTGGAAGTAAACACCAAGGAGGTTTCTTTGGCAACAGCAGAGAGATTGGGGTGGCACAGTGGTTAGCACTGTTGCCTCACAGCATCAGGGACCTGGGTTCAATTCTGACCTCGGGTGACTGTCTGCGTGGAGTTGGCACATTCTCCCCGTGTCTGCGTGGGTTTCCTCCGGGTGCTCCGGCTTCCTCCCACAGTCAAAAAACGTGCAGGTTAGGTGGATTGGCCAGGGTAAATTTCCCAAAGATGTGTAGGTTAGGTGGGGCTATGGGGGTTAGGGCGGGCGAGTGGGCCGAAGTAGGATGCTCTTTCAGGAAGTCAGTGCAGACTCGATGGGCCGAACGGCCTCCTTCTGCATAGTAGTGCTTCTATTCTATGGATTTGTGTGGTGGAAGCAGATTTAACTGCAGCTTTCGAAAGGGAGTTGGATAATTATCTGAACAAATTCTGAAAATGAAAACATTTGCAAGGGCCTTGGGGCAAGGGAAGGGGAGTGGGACTAACTGAGTTGCTCCTGCTGCGAGCTGGCACAAGCAGGATGGGCCAAATAGCCTCTCACTGTGCTGTAACCATTCTATGATTCTACATTAAGTAAATATGTTAAAAATTACTACCATTATCTATTTCTACCAATTTCCTACTCACCCGCTGTGGGAAGAGTACACCTTCTGTTCCCACTTATTGCCAGAGAATGCAATATGCCTTGTGTTCACCACTACAACATGGTCTCCGCAGTCACCTGGAAGCAAGTTCAGTTGGTTATTCAGTTGGAAACGGCCACTCTGTTAGTCTATTTCTTCTACAGGCCAAAACAAAACCGAGACAGGAGCATTTTGCAAAGGTTGAGATTAAGACACATTGCTGGCGTCAAAACAAAACAGCTTGGCTCTATGTAGCAGATATTTGCCCAAAGATTCCTCTGCAGAAAGTCAGCAGATGTTCTATGAAAAAAAAAGGAGACATATTTAATTTGGCCTCTGAGAAAATAAAAAATTTCAATCCGAGACTGCTGAAAACCACAACTTGGAGAGGTGACTTTCACAGGAAAAAAAAGTTGTGCTCACATTACAAAAGATTTCCTGAGGCCAAATGATCACAATAATTTTTCCTGCTACTGGTTCATTCAGGTTAAATATTCTGATGCCAGGTAAACGGAAGAGCTTTCTTTGTCTCAGTTTTAACTGTAATTAAGTGCCTGCATTATGAACACTGACAACTACCAGCTTAAATATTTGCTCCCTCCACCACCGATCCACAGTGGTGGCAATGTGCACTCCAGGAACTCGCCAAGGCTCCGTCAAGAGCACTTTTCAAACCCAAGGGCCGTGATTCTCCGACCCGGCAGCGGGTCGGAAAATACCCGGGGGGGGGGGGGGGGGGGGGGGGGGGAGAAGAGGGGCGGACGAGAGACCCGCACCCCGCCGCCGGCTTCCCCATTCTCCGGCGCCAATTCTCGGGTGCCCACGGGGTTCCCGCCGCACCGTTCGGGGGCCGCTGACAGCGGGCCCCCCGGCAATTCTCTGGACCCCGATGGGCCGATGGACTTGGCCGAGTCTCCCGCCAGTATGGGTTACTCAGGTCCCACACAGCGGAACCTGGAAGGTGAGTCTGCGGGGGCCGTCCTGGAAGGAGGGCGGGGAGATCTGACCCCGGGGGAGGGGGGGGGGGGGGCACGGTGGCCTGGCCCGCAATCGGGGCCTACCGATCGCCGGGTGGGCTGGTTCCGTGGGGGCCTGTGTTACTCCACGCCGGGCCCTTGTAGGGTTCTGCCATATTGCCCGGGGGCCGGTACGGAGAAGGGAATCCCCGTGCATGCGTGGAAATACGCCGGCCATAGCGCGCATGCGCTGAAATACAACGGCCGTTCCGCACATGCGCGAACTCGCGCGGGCCGTTCCGCTTCGGTTGGAGCTGCGGGGACCACTCCGGCGCCAACCTAGCCCCCTAGGAAGGGGGGCATTCCCCATTATCGGTGACCATTGATGCCGGAGTGGTTGGCGCCGCTTTTCACGCCGGTGTGGGGACATAGCCCCATAATTGGAGAATCCTGCCCCCGATCTCTACCTTCCAGAAGGATAAGAGCAGCAGATAAATGGGATGGAACATCACCCTCTGGAAGTTCCCCTCCAAGTCACCCACCATCCTGACTTGGAAATATATCGGCCGTTCCTGCACCATCGCGGAGTCAAAAACCTGGAACTCCCTCCCTAACAGCACTGTGGGTGTACCTACACCACATGGACTGTAGCAGTTCAAGAAGTTACCACCTTCTCGAGGGGCAATTAGGGATGGGAGATAAATGCTGGACTAGCCAGCGACTCCCACATCCCTGTGAAAGAATACATTTTTAAAAAATCCGGTTAAGTAGACAATTCATCAATTAGCTGGGTTACCACTACATCCGAAATGGTGTACAATACAATAAAATCAGTAATCTCGGATTAGAATTGACAGGGATAATTTAACCTGGGAGTATATACTGTTCCTGCATCTGTGCAGTCAGTAAACCAACAGGTTACCCACAGTAATGGCATCATTGCTTTGATATGAATCTTCCAGTATCAACTTTTAAAATCATTTTTCAGATACATATTCAGTTACTATTTCACAACAGGATAATGAAACACTTCTTTGATAAGACAGCTGCTATTAGTTGCACTCTTGCCGAATATGATTAGCCATTTCAGCTGGCATAACTCGACAAATTCAGAGGTAAATCCATCGAAAACACTGGAGTCGGTTAGGATTGGGTTGACTTTAGAATGGCAGTGTGTTCTATCCATGTAAAAAATAAAATTTGACACGTTTACAGACACCTGCTCAGCAGGTTTAGTCTTTCTGCGCCCAGCTCAAAACTTATGGGAGGATTTATCAAATCAGTCGGAAATCCATTCTCACACAGATGCTTGGAAAAGTCGTGTCCAGCAATTTGCAATGGTTTAATGTCGATCAAAAGCTGCAAGCCTCAATCACGGGGGCGCAGTACAGGCGTGAATGACTAATAGCTATTTGCCTTTCGCTGAAATAACCTACGAGGACAGCAACTGACACTAAGGAAAGATTTCCTCTCAAAAAAGAATGTTGTTAAAAGGTGCTTTTGGAAATTGTTCAAGAAACGCTCTGAACACCATTCAAAGAAAAGAACACAGATGTTGTGAAAAGACCACTGCGAGCTGAATTGCTGTAAAATAAACTCAAATCTGAGCTTTCTTTGGCTTTGGAAACGTGCATGAATTTTAAAAGCATAAAATGCTGAGCATTGTGGGCTGGGTGCCAGTGGTCACAGAGCGGTTCATCGTCCCGGCTACTTCTGCACAATTATCCGCCACATGCTCAATATCAGGAAACTCGGTACCCAGCATATCATTCAACGAAGGAGACTAACAACACAGATGGAGGCCTACTGTACCCATGCTGGTTCTTTATAGGAGCAATCATGCTCAGTCCTGCACCCCTGCATTTTTTACCAGAGGCCTGTAAGTTCCTTAAGCCCTCTCCAACTCCCTTTAAATATTATTTATGGAATCAACTTCCACTACCTTCTCAGGCCCCATAACTCTTTGAGTGAAACTGTTACTCTTCATCTCCCAGTGATTTTGAAATATATACTTGCTGCTTTTGTCCCTCACCAGAGGGAAATTTTTATTATTCAAGACCCACCATCTTGAAAATCTCTATTACACCTGCTGGAGTTGCACCTGGCGGAGCAAGCTTGAAGGGCCGAATGGCCCAATCCTGCCCCTATGTTTCTCTGTTCCAAGGGGAACAATCCTAACCTTTCCTGGGCAACGGAAGGCATGGCCACCAATAGTGGAGCAATTAAGATCAGGGGTGCGCAAGAAGCCAGAGTTAGACAAACAGAGACATTGCGAAGGGTTGTTGGAGGGCTTACAGAGATAGGGAGGGGGAAAAGGCCACGGAGAAAGTTGAAAACAAGGATGAAAATCAAGATGCTGCTTGACTTGAAGGCAATATAGGTCAGCGAGCACAGGGGTGGATAAGTGAATGGCATTTGGTTTGAGTTAGTACTCGAGAACACTAGAGTAATGTATGTATTTAAATATATATGTCTTGTTACTTTATTACAATCATTCCCACTCCCTTTGCCTTTTATTCCTGGACATCTTTTGTGTTTAACCTCCCTCATCCTCTAACCCATCCCAGACCTTCCCTTTCTTTCCACCTGACCTACCCCCCTCCCATCTCTTTGTCAACAGCATGAAACCCATCACATTTCTACCTCTCTTCAGTTCTGAAGAAATCATATTGGACTCGAAACATTAACTCTGTTTCTCTCTCCACAGATGCTGCCGAACCTGCTGGGTTTTTCCAGCACTTGCTGTTTTTATTTCCGATGTCCAGCATCCGCAGTATTTTGCTTTCATTCATCCAGAGCCCTGCTGTCCAGGTTTAAGGAGGTTAGCATGTGGAAGGTTAACCGGGAGTGCATGGGTATAGTCAGGCCTGGAGGCAAGAAAAGGCACAAATGAGGGTTTCAGCCACAGATGAGCTGAGGCAGAGGTGGAACTGGTGGTGTTACACAAATGTAAATAGGCGACCTTCGAGGTGGCATGGATATATGGCCAGAAGCTCATTGTGGGGCCAAACAAGGATGTGAACAGTGTGATTTGGCTTCAGGAGAGGGATCGAGTCGGTGGGTAGGGAATAGAGTTTTCCTCAGGGATTGCAGACAATGGCTACATTTTTCCCAATATACCCACAACATTGCACTAGACCGCGGTTTAGCTTAACTGTCAAGCGCATTAATAGAACAGTGGAAGAATAAGTGAGCGGCAATAATGAAAAGGTTTGACTCGCAGAATGAGCAGAAAAGAACAAAGTGCCATAACTGCAGTATGTGTGTCAGCCCCTGGTTGATCTATTCATTCACATGAAAATTTAGCCTGACAGCTTCCTGAAATTTTGGTGACCAAACTCATTGGAAAAAGCTGCCAGTTAAACATGTTTGAACTGAACAAATCACACAAGATGGCTTGTATTTGAATATAAACTCAAGCGATTTTTAATGTCTTTATTTTACTAGAAATCGGAGATGGGAGATGTACCGTTTCCCGTTTCAGTCACATAGCAGCAATTCATAGAAACATAGAATCCGTACAGTGCAGAAGGAGGCCATTTGGCCCATCGAGTCTGCACCGACCCTCAGAGAAGAGCACCCTACCTAGGCCCTCATCTGCACCTACCCCCGTAACCCCATCTAACCGTTTGGACACTAAAGGACAATTTAGCATGGCCAATCCACCTCCTGCACATCTTTGGACTGTGGGAGGAAACCGGAGCACCCGGAGGAAACCCACGCAGACACGGGGAGAACGTGCAGACTCCGCACAGACAGTGACCCAGCGGGGAATCAAACCTGGGACCCTGGTGCTGTGAAGCCACAGCGCTATCCACTTGTGCTACCGTGCTGCCCTGAAACTGTTCGATAACTTCTTATATGCAATGGCAAAATTAAAGAAGCTAATATTAAACTAAATCTGATGACGTTTTTATATCTGAGCGAGCCATATTGACAACATGGCAACTAAAGCAGGGCATAGACTTGCCATTGTGTTGAATGGCTACCACCTGTCCCTTCATAGCCTCTCCACCACCTACTACTGAAGACAGGAGCCGAATGGATCAATCACCTCGAGGGAAGAAACTGCAACAGAAGTGCTGGAGAAACTCAATGTCATGGAGGATAAAGCAGTGCGCCTTACTAATGGCCTTGCCACTGAATTCAATATTTAACCCATCCACCATCCATGTACTGCAACTGCAGTTTGCACTATCTATATCGGATGGCATCATCTCCGTCCCCTGTGACCTGTTCTGCAGGAATGACAAGAGCAGCAATGGTGTGGAAGCAACGTGACAGCCAGGTTAACCTCCAAGCCACACAGATTCTGGCGTAGACAAATATTGTCAATTTCCCTCATCTTTGTTAATATTCTGAAATGCTCTAGCTAACAACACTGTGGCAGTTACCCCCCCCCCCCCCCCCCCCCCAGGTGAACTTCACCTTCTCCAAGTACAGAAACTCCATCAAGTCTCCCAGCCACACTGAGGCACAGGGTGTTGAGGCTGACCTCACCCCAACAGGACCTGCCTGCGAGCAATCAGCAAGGCAAAGGCTCAAACATCTGCCCCCGCTCCCGTCTGCAGCTCCAGCAATTCCGACACCCCGTGCAAGATGGCCGACATGGCGCTGAAAAACAACCTCCAGCTTCGGGCAGGGTCAGAACAAATGTACATGATTGGCTTGGCCTGGCCCCTCCCACACCGCTCACAAGTGTCCTCCACCCCCTCAACAAGCTCATCCTCGACTCAGTGTACCACCTTCAGCTGTATCAAACCCATGAGGTTGAGGCATTCACCCTCCCCAGCACCTCACACCACAACCCGTCCTCCAGCGCCATACCCAGCTCCTCCTCCCACTTGGCCTTAACCCCCTGCAACAACACCAAATCCTCCTCCAAAATCCTCCCATAGATCGCCAAGATGACCCCCCCCCTCTCCAGCCCCACATCACCTCCTCCAACAATGAGGAGGGTGGTGCCACCAGAAAAGGCAGGAAAATCTTTGCAAAATCCCGCACCTGGGTATACCTGAAGTCCTCCGCCCGCGGAATCCCAAACTTCTCCGTCAACTCCTGCAACCTCGCGAACCGACTTCTAGAAATAACCCCCCCCCCCATGCCTCCTCCCAACCCCAAAGCCTAGCATGCAGCCTCGCCGGCTCGAACACATGGATCGTCAGCAGCTTCACCCCGCTTCCTAACAGAAAGTGCCGCCGCAACTGTCCCCATATCTTTAGCATGGCCACCACCAACAGAGTAACTAAAGATGAGCAATAAAAGTGCCAGTGTCGTCCACATCCCAAAAAGCAATCAACAGGCGAAAGAATGATGCCTACGGGACTAGCATTTCAATCACGCAATATGTAACTGAATACGACAGTGTCAAGCTTGACACAATATAATTTATCCATACATATTAGCTTACTCAGCAGTGAGAGGGGGCAGCCTTAGAACCTCTAACAAAAAGTACCTCTCAAAAAGTTGCTTTAATAAGCAATACACAGACCTTTCAACTGGAGAAACAGTTTATTATGGTTCAACTTCAGATGAACATGCAATATCCCAGGCAGAACCAAATTTGGTAAGGATTCAGGAGCTGCTTTCAGCCCCAAAGGCATTGTATATATTTACATACACATGCTTGGAGGTGGAATGTCGGCATTCTTGTACATCAGCAAAAATAAATTTTAATCAACAGTAAGCCTAGATTCATATCACAACTTGAAATAACGATGTTATTATGGATTGAAGTATAAAATGGAGGTTGTTTCGGCTCCGGGTGCCAAGACAGATTATGGGCCAAGGCATATTCACGGGTTTAAAGAGAAATTAAGCTGCCAATCTCAGCTTGTTCTGGGGTCGGAATCGGGAAACAAATGAGCAGCGGGAACACTGGAAATGGAATGTTTCGATGGTGGGAGGATCAGTGTAGGTGCATGCCTACATTTTAAGAAATGTTATTGAAAGTATAGAGCAGCCAAATTCACACTGGGGCAGTAGAAATTAACACCACAGACAAGGAGGCCATTCGGGATTGTGTCCATGCCAGCTCTTTAATTAAACAACCCAAAACCAATACCATTGTGCTCTTCTCTTCCCCATAGCCCTATATCACCATCGGTTTCAAATATTTATCCAATTTTCCCTGAATAGATTGTAAAAATCATGGCAATTTATCAACATTTTTGACTCTTGGACGACCTGTTTATTTTCTAAAATTTCCTGAAAGTAAATCGGGAATACATAACAATACACCACAAAGAGGCAAGTATGTGTAGATTAAGATCAAAGATATTTTTGTTCACATAAAATTGTATTTGTCAAAATGTTTAAAACTTGCAATATCCTGAGCGATGAACGGAGCAGCTCCAATTAAGGACTACATTAAAAAATCCCATGGCTGAATTCAATAGTAATGAATCAAAACAGGCACAAGTTATTTCTTCATTCCAACTGTGCCAACACTGAGATGTATTGTATATTATTGTACAGTAATCAGTCTGCTCCAAGGTGCTATAATACCAGACATGTACTACTGTAATTCTTCTGCACTATAAAGCTGTCCAACATTCCTGTGAGAAAGAGGTCAAGACAAATAATCAATGGTAAATGGTGCATAACAAGACTTCAAGTTCAGGAGTACGAGGACCTTTTGTTTTTAAGGAAAGTTCCAGCCTGGGATAGTTGAAATTTCTGTTTCTGACTGCAAACCACAGAGAAGTCAGTTGGCACTGCAGTCTTTCGTATGGATTTCAGGAAAGATAAAAGTTAGCCAGGTGAATCGGCTGTACGCTGCCTGAATTGAATAGTTGTTTGAAAATTAGGGGGTCCAAAGGATTTCACACCAGTCTGTATCCTCACAAACAGTGAATCCTGAAGCCCATTCCTGCCAGCTGTCACTAGCACCTTGTCCCCCCCTCACTGAACTGATTTCAAGGTCTTACCCTCACATTCAAATCCCTTTAGTGCCTCATCCAACTCCATCTGGAAGATCTCCAAACAGGCCCTACCATGCACTTTCTCCTCTTCAAATCTAAGTTGGAGGGCTCTCTTTGCTGTCTCACCGGCCATTTGGATCAAACTGTTACAATCCACCTTCCCAAAACCCTTCCTACATCTTGAAGACAACAATCAGGCCACCCTTATTCTTCTTGGCTTTCTCATCGCAACAGCATTCGCAACCTCCACCAATTGATTTTGCATCCTTCCTGCAATAGGGTGCCTGGAAATATGTCCCAATTGCAAGCCAGGAATTTGAACCCATTTGTTGCTTTTGTATTCTGTCTCCAAATCTAAAACTCTGCTACTTGGGGGCCACCTTTAAGGAACTGCATACCAATGCACTCAAGGTCTCTCGGCTCCAAGTAAAATATCACCATTTAAAGTGCATTCTCTTTCATTGCCTTCAATTTGGATTTCTGTAAATTGAACTGCCTCTGCCAGCTATCTGCCCACCACGTACCCGAGGAGAGCTTAAGAAACACAAAGCCTTTTCTTTGTGAAGAGTGCTTTGAGCTGCACAATGCGGTGGTGAAATACGGGTAGCCTCGTGGTGGAAGCGATTTGAAATGAATAAAAAGTGCCAGATGTGGAGTGCATTGGGTCAAGGTTTGGTGGCAAAGTTTTCAGCTGATGAGTGAAGAGAGAAATAGAGGCTATACTTCATATATGGGGTGAGGCTTCAGGTACGTCATAGAAACAGAGAACCTAATGATGAAAGACACTGAATACTCCTGCGTCACAGAATGGCTCATTGACAACTGGGGGGGGGGGGGGGGGGGGGGAGGGGGGGTCGTCAGCGATGATACCTCTTAAAACTGAATAGTTAGCATGCCACAAGAATAGTTTTACATAAGTTATTTTATTAAGGATTGAGATGAATTATAAGATTGAGATGAATTATAGGACTGAGAAATCATTATTAACAATTAGACATGTATTTTTAGGACACAGCAGTAATAAGTAATCAAATGGGATTTAGGATAGCTAACTTGACCAAAAAGACATTACTTCTGACATCTTGTCTTTGTGAAACAATTCAGGGTGCTGGTTCTGTTGTTCTGTTTCTCACAGACAGTCAGCACGAGCTGTTGGGATTGTACACAACTGTCAGGATGAGGATCAATCATGCGCTGCTTGCCATTCTATTGGGTGAAGTTTAAACACTGCTTGCAATTCTACTGGATAAGTAACAGCTTCAGGGATTGGATTGTCCAACTGGGGTGGGCAATTGATTTTTGAATGTTGTACAAGTACTGTGCTCTGGTCTTTGTTCGGCAAAACAGGTCTTGGCAGATATTCAGTCTGTTCTCCATGTACACGTAACAAGCTTGATTAAATAAGTAATCTTGTCCAGGTTGTCGTGTTTGTTCCTCTCTAAACGGAGTTGAGCCACAGGAAATAACCCCAAGTGGAAGCTGACTCAATACACAGGTCTTGAAACCGCTCCTACATCATTTGGCGCTGCAAGCAGGGTTTAAACTTATTCAATAGAATGGCAAGCAGCGCATGATTGATCCTCATCCTGACGGTTGTGTACAATCCCAGCAGCCCGTGCTGACTGTTTGTGAGAAACAGAACAACAGAACCAGCACCCTGAATTGTTTCTCAAAGACAAGATGTCAGAAGTAATGTCCTTTTGGTCAAGTTAGCTATCCTAAATCCCACTTGATTACTTATTACTGTTATGTCCTAAAAATAAATGTCTAATTGTTAATAATGATTACTCAGTCCTATAATTCATCTCAATCCTTAATAAAATAACTTATGTGAAACTACTCTAGTGGCATGCTAACGATTCAGTTTTAAGCGGTATCTTCGCTGAACCCCCCCCCATCAAAAACCAATTAAATTGAACAGCAGATCGATATGATCCGGTTTTGCCACAAGTAGCCCATAATGGCAAGGAGGGAAATCCACTGAGATCTAATAAAATAGCCCAAGAAATCTTAAAGTTGGAGAATCCTTTTTCTAATTTCGGGATCATTAAAAAACACAGGCAGCCAATCAAGATTAGCTGGACATGGCTATAGTCAAAATATTGAGAAAGGAAAACAAATCAGAATGATACGCCCAAAGTACAGAAATTTCAACTGGGTGCACACCGAATTTAAAGTACTTTTTCTAAAATGTTTTTGCCCATAAAACATAAGCCATCTCTTGACAATTCCTCCGCCATAAATAAACTCAGTCCTTTGCAACGTTGCTCACTTTGGCTTCTAATTTAGTCTTTTTTTCTTTAGAACTTCATGCACCTTCAAACCCAATTATTCCAGTGACCTCTCCACTGGCCTTCCACCCTCATAAAATTTCAAAATGTTCACAGCCAGGATTTCTTATTCTCTGCTTTACAAATTTTAAAGTCCTGAGCTGGATTCTTCAAAAAGGCTGAGGGCTAGGTTATTTCAATAATGATGATGTCCTGATTGTTACAGGTCCACTGAAAGAAAACCCTACGTTGACTCAGAGTTGCATTTTTTGGGAGATGTAAATAAGAATTAAGTTGTCATACAGGATTACCTTCAGGAATTACTCTAGTACGTAACGTCATCACGGCTTGACCTCCACGTGCATTTCCAGTGAAATTATGTCCATTTGTAGATTTTGCCATAAATAATAGTTGTGTCTATAGTGGAAAAACATGCAGACACAAACGTCTCTACTTTCTTCTCCTCCAGCACAGCATTCCTGGTTCAGTGTGTCTACTCCCAAACATTTATGAATGATACTCCCTTGCTAAACTTCTAATATACTAGAGGAAACGTCTTAGGATAGGGTACACCAGGAGAACCAAAATGCAATAGTTAAATACCCAAAGTTAACACTTTTTATTCCATGCCTCAGGTTGCCACAAAACCCCAGGTTATGTAACTAAATACTCCAATTAGCTGTTAAAATTTATCTTTTGACTTGTCACAGATTTGTTTTTGGGTACAGTGCGATAAGAAGAATTTATTCAGCAAGCATTTTGGTGCTTCTGCTCAGGGCAAAGATCAACATCTTCCTCAGCAACTTTTCAGTGTCTTCACGAGCATTTAACACGAGGGAAAATTGTTAAATACATAGAATATTCGCTTCACTCAATATCTGATTGGACTAAGACAAGGCAAACACAAAGCAATCTTTGCTTTTGAAGATTATCAAACCTTAAACATTCAATGTCTCCATGTCTGAAATAGCACTTACTGATCCTAATTTTTTTTCCTCCAATTCACAGCAAGTTTTTTTCCAACCTACTGGTTCTACCTTGGCAGGTGCTGACGGATGAAAGTCTCCTGGCTATGAGCAACACACAATTCATGTCATTTACCCTCATCAGTTATGGCGAGGTGCACAACATCAATCATGGGCATGCTGGAGGCTTGACAGCCAAGTGTCAATGAGAAGAAAGCATCAACTGAAATGTTACAGCCGAGGACTTCAAACAAATGCAAAAATGGCTTGGCATTACAAAAACTCAAGCTTCTCCCAAAATCATTATCCTTTGCCTTGTGTTTGTCTGTAAAATTGGCCCACTGAGCAAATTAGATGGTTTCTAAAAGAAAAGGGATTACGGTACAAAACTCCACTTTTTCCACCTCCGGCATATCCATTCATTCTCCCCGGTGCCCAAAAATCCACCAACCTCAGCCTTGAACACACTCAACTCAACGACTGAGTTTCCACAGAACTCTGGGGAGAGATTTCCAAAGATTCCCAACCCTCTGAGTGAAGAACGTTATCCTCAACTCAGTCATCAATGGGCGATCACCCTTTATCTTAAGACAGTGTCCCCCAGTTCTGGAATCAGCAGCCAGGGGAAATAGTGTTTCAGCATCCACCCGGTCAAGCCCCCCCCCCCCCCCCCCGCCGTACATTCCATGCAGCAAACCTTTTCCCGACGGGCTGCCCCAATCCCAGGCACCACAAATGCTGCTCGAAAATTTGGTGGATAGGGAGGAGAGGAGAAAACGACAACGACTGATAGAAGAGATCTTTGAGGTGGATGAACCCGGGTCTCCTGGCAAAGAGGAGGGCGTTGCAGGGGAGGTTTGACCTATTGTCCACGGGGAAAGCAGTGCGTCAGTTGAGAAAGGCGAGGGGGTTTTTTTATGAGTACGGGGAGAAGGCAGGTCAGCTCCGTAGGGAGGTCGTGGCGAGGGAGATAGTTCGGGTGTGGGACAAGACGGAGAGTTGGTAGTGGCTCCGGAACAGATAATAAGGTGTTTGAGGAGTTCTAGAAGTACTTGTATAAGTCGGAGCCACGGGAGGAGGAGCGGGAGATGAGGGGGTTTTTGTGTGGGCTACAGTGCCTGAGGTTGGGGAGACGGAGATGGCAGGGTCAGAGGAGCCAGTGGGAGTGGAGGAGGTGAGGGTGGCGATTGGGAAGATGCAGGCAGGGAAGGCGGTGGGGCCCAACGGATTCCGGTTGAATTTTACAAAAAAATTTAAGAATAGGCTGGCGCTGTTGATGGTGGGAATGTTTGAGGACGTGATGGACAGGGGTCTCTTGCCACAGACGATGGCCTTTATCTTGTTGTTGCTCAAGAAGGACATGGATCCAGTGGCGTGTGGGTCGTAAAGGCCCATAACTCTGCTGAATGGAGATGCCAAGATATTGGCAAAGATGTTGACATCAAGGTTGGAGGGGTGCCTTCCAGAGGTGATTGGGGAGGACCAAACGGGGTTCATCAAGGGAAGACAGTTGTCCTCGAATGACAGGAGGCTGTTGAATGTGGTGCTTTCTCTGGCGGAGGGGAGACTCATGGTATTTTGCATTACACCGGGGTATAAGGCAGGGGTGCCCCATGATCTCTCCTGTTTGCATTGGCTAGAGAGCCCTTGGCCATTGTGCTGAGGAGCTCGGCGTTGTGGAAGGGGATAGTGAGGGGGGGGGGTGGGGGAAAATAGGGTGTCCTTGTATGCAGGTGACTTGTTTCTGTATATTTTGGAGCCGAGCACTTCGGTGGGAAACATAATGGGATTGTTTCAGAGATTTGGGACGTTTTCAGCGGACAAATTGAATTTAGGGAAGAATAAGTACTTTGTGGGCGCCCCTCCGGGAGGGTGGAGGTGGGGGAGCTTCCATTTCGTTTGGCAGCGTCTCATTTTAGGAATTTGGGGGTGCAGATGTCCCGGGATTGGGCAGGGCTTTGGAAGTTTAATTTCACTAGCTTAGTGGGGAGGGTGAAGGCTGATTTGCTGAGGTGGGACAATCTCCCTCTGTCGTTGACAGGCCGGGTGGAGGCAGTAAAGATGAATGTTTTGCCGTGATTCTTGTTCTTGTTTCAATGCCTGCCGGGTCTTATTGCCCAAGGTGTTTTTTTTTTTTTAAAGAGGGGTGGACAGGGTGATCTCCCAGGGGGGTGGACAGGCTGATCTCCCAGGGGGGTGGACAGGGTGATCTCCCAGGGGGGTGGACAGGGTGATCTCCCAGGGGGGTGGACAGGCTGATCTCCCAGGGGGGTGGACAGGCTGATCTCCCAGGGGGGTGGACAGGCTGATCTCCCAGGGGGGTGGACAGGCTGATCTCCCAGGGGGGTGGACAGGGTGATCTCCCAGGGGGGTGGACAGGCTGATCTCCCAGGGGGGTGGACAGGGTGATCTCCCAGGGGGGTGGACAGGCTGATCTCCCAGGGGGGTGGACAGGGTAATCTCCCAGGGGGGTGGACAGGCTAATCTCCCAGGGGGGTGGACAGGGTAATCTCCCAGGGGGGTGGACAGGCTGATCTCCCAGGGGGGTGGACAGGGTGATCTCCCAGGGGGGTGGACAGGGTGATCTCCCAGGGGGGTGGACAGGCTGATCTCCCAGGGGGGTGGACAGGGTAATCTCCCAGGGGGGTGGACAGGGTAATCTCCCAGGGGGGTGGACAGGCTGATCTCCCAGGGGGGTGGACAGGGTAATCTCCCAGGGGGGTGGACAGGGTAATCTCCCAGGGGGGTGGACAGGCTGATCTCCCAGGGGGGTGGACAGGCTGATCTCCCAGGGGGGTGGACAGGCTGATCTCCCAGGGGGGTGGACAAGCTGATCTCCCAGGGGGGTGGACAGGCTGATCTCCCAGGGGGGTGGACAGGCTGATCTCCCAGGGGGGTGGACGGGCTGATCTCCCAGGGGGGTGGACAGGGTGATCTCCCAGGGGGGTGGACAGGCTGATCTCCCAGGGGGGTGGACAGGCTGATCTCCCAGGGGGGTGGACAGGCTGATCTCCCAGGGGGGTGGACAGGCTGATCTCCCAGGGGGGTGGACAGGCTGATCTCCCAGGGGGGTGGACGGGCTGATCTCCCAGGGGGGTGGACAGGCTGATCTCCCAGGGGTGTGGACAGGCTGATCTCCCAGGGAGGTGGACAGGCTGATCTCCCAGGGAGGTGGACAGGCTGATCTCCCAGGGGGGTGGATGGGCTGATCTCCCAGGGGGGTGGACAGGCTGATCTCCCAGGGGGGTGGACGGGCTGATCTCCCAGGGGGGTGGACAGGCTGATCTCCCTGTTTGTTTAGGCAGGGAAGGTGGCTAGGGTTAGGAAGGAGATTGCAGAGGGGGTGGAGGCGGAGGGGTTCTGCCCACCAAGTTTGATGCATTATTACTGGGCGGTGAATGCAGAGAAGATTCGGGTTTGGAGCAGGGAGAGGCTATTCGGGTGAGGATGGTGGCGGGCTCTTGCAAGGGGCCAGGGCTGCGGGCGCTGGCAGCAGTCGCACTCCTAATGGCCCCAGGGAAGTATTAGATGAGTATGGTGGTGGTGGCCACGTTGACGATCTGGAGGCAGTTTAGGCAGCATTTTAGGTCGCGAGCTGGGTCGGGGGGGGCTGCCGATTAGGAAGAATCATGGGTTTGAGTTGGGCAGGATGGACGCAAGGTTCAGGGGATGGGAAGAGGGGGGAATTAAGGAGATGAAGGATCTGTTTCTGGGAGGGCGATTTGTGAGTTTGGAGGAGTTGGACGAGAGGTTTGGGCTGGCAGGGCTGGCGAAAGTTTCAGTATATGCAGACGTGAGACTTTGCGAGGAAGGTCTTGCCGACCTTCCCGATAGCGCCCGTCTCCTCTTTGCTGGAGGTACTGTCAGTGAGGGTGGGTGGGTGGGTTTGGAGAGGGGAGTCATCTCAGCGATTTAAGGGAGGATTTAGGAGGAGGACATGGTGCCCATGGAGGGGGTTAAGGTGGAGTGGGAGTAAGAGTTGAGGGTGGCACTAGAGGAGGGTCTGTGGTGCGAGATGCTGTGGAGGGCAAATATCTCAAGGTAGTGTACAGGGCGCACCTCACAAGGTGAGGGGCTGGTTTAGCTCACTGGGCTAAATCGCTGGCTTTTAAAGCAGACCAAGCAGGCCAGCAGCACGGTTCGATTCCCGTACCAGCCTCCCCGGACAGGCGCCGGAATGTGGCGACTAGGGGCTTTTTACAGTAACTTAATTGAAGCCTACTCGTGACAATAAGCGATTTTCATTCATTTTTCATTTCATTTCAAAATAAAGGATGAACCGGCTGTTCGAAGAGGTGGAGGATGTCTGTGAGCGATGTGCGTGGGGCCCTGCGAACCATGTACATATGTTTTGGTCCTGCCCGAATTGGAAAGGTTTTGGAGGACAGTGTTCAGCACCATTTCGGGGGTTTTACATGTGGACGTGGAGCCCAGTCCCCTGGGAGGTATATTCAGGGTGTCGGTCCGGCCGGAGCTGCAGGTGGGTGCGGGGACAGATGTTTTAGCCTTCACCTCACTAATTGCTCGTAGGTGGGTCTTGTTGGGGGTGGAGGTGAGCTTCTCCATGCTGTGCCTCGGCGTGGCAGGGGGACCTGCTGGAGTTTCTCCCTCAGTAATGAAAACCCGTATCTCAATTCACCTTGCCCTCTTTACCTTGATTTAATTGTTCTTTCTAAACTGTACCCACTACATAAACTCTCTTTTCCAAACGGTTTTTAAAAATTCCTTTCTTCAGAGTTTACAAAACCAATGCGCAGAGTGGACAGGACAAGTCCATCTCCTTGCTTGGTGCAAAAACCAATTCAAATTCAAACTGATTACAATTCATGGTCCCCACAAGAGAGACATACCGGATTCCAAGCTGACAAGACCAGGCATTATACCGGATCCCGAGCTCGATTTTGGCCAAAAGGCTGAGAAGCAATAAACTCGCCTTTTCATATTCACAAGGTCCCATCAGCCTTGCCGTCTCAATTACATCCCCGCTCACATGGTCTTGATTACAGACAAGGCCATCTCCAACCACTTCCTTCTATACGTCGCCACAAACAACTTACAACCCAACTTCTTTCTGCATCAGCCCACAAAACAAACTTTACCCCAACTCACTTTCAAATTGCCAACTGCTTACGTTTGGCCCTGATACATTCTGACAACAGCCACTTCAAACTAAGCAGCTTTGCTGATTAGGTTAATTGAATGTAATTTCCTTTCAACAACTAAAAATATCAGCAGATTAAGGACTCTGTTTTATCAGTGCGTTTCTATAACCATCGTGATTGTAGACCACACAGTGTATGAATGAATGATGACTCTCGGCTGCCAAGACTAAGCTCTGGAATTTGCTTCTTAAATTTCTCTACCTCTTTCGCTCCTCCTCTAAATCAGTGTTCTTCAAACTTTTATTCCGGGGACCCACTTTTGCCAACCCAGCCGACCTGCGCGACCCAACCCAGCCGACCTGCGCGACCCAACCCGGCCGACCTTCGGGACCCAACCCGGCCGACCTTCGGGACCCAACCCGGCCGACCTTCGGGACCCAACCCGGCCGACCTTCGGGACCCAACCCGGCCGACCTTCGGGACCCAACCCGGCCGACCTTCGGGACCCAACCCGGCCGACCTTCGGGACCCAACCCGGCCGACCTTCGGGACCCAACCCGGCCGACCTTCGGGACCCAACCCGGCCGACCTTCGGGACCCAACCCGGCCGACCTTCGGGACCCAACCCGGCCGACCTTCGGGACCCAACCCGGCCGACCTTCGGGACCCAACCCGGCCGACCTTCGGGACCCAACCCGGCCGACCTTCGGGACCCAACCCGGCCGACCTTCGGGACCCAACCCGGCCGACCTTCGGGACCCAACCCGGCCGACCTTCGGGACCCAACCCGGCCGACCTGCAGGACCCAACCCGGCCGACCTGCGCGACCCAACCCGGCCGACCTGCGCGACCCAACCCGGCCGACCTGCGTGACCCACTCTGGCCGACCTGCGCGACCCAACCCGGCCGACCTGCGCGACCCACTCTGGCCGACCTGTGCGACCCAACCCGGCCGACCTTCGGGACCCAACCCGGCCGACCTGCGCGACCCACTCTGGCCGACCTGCGCGACCCAACATTTCCTCTTACCTTCTTTGCTGCTGACAAAAATCGAGGAAATGGTTTTAGGTCCCTTTGGCCCTCGTACACGTTCCTCCAATGGAACCTGTTGGATGAAGGTGAAGCCTCCCTGTGTCAGAAAGTATGGAGTCTCCATCTGTCCAAAGTTCTGCATTTTTTTCCCGGTAAAATTTTATCAAATAACACCCCCCCCAAACTTGTAAAAAATAAAATAAAATTAATAAAATAAATGAAAAAAATAAAAATTAAATGAATAAAATTAATGAATAAAATTAATAAAAACCCCCCTGAACTTGTAAAACGAAAAGCTGCGATCCTTTAAAAAAAGAATGGCCGCACTGCGCATGCATGCCTGATCATCGGCGCGCATGTGAATAGTTTTGCGCATGCGAGCCGATGATCTGGCACGCCTGCGCAGTGCGGCCGCATTTTTTTAAACATGTTCCTGGCCATTTTGAAGGCCGCTTGTAGCCGGCGTTTTTAACAACCGGCTGCTGCAGCTGTTGCGCGCAGATTTGCACGATTGGGAGCGCCGCGACGAGCGGCTCCGCGACCCACCCGTGTGTCGCACCCCCGAGTTTGACAATGCCTGCTCTAAGTCACTCTTTCAAAGAAGATTTGGTCTGTTGTACTAATTCTTCCGTGTGTGGCTCAATGGGCACGATTCTCTGGCCACGCTGCGCTTGAGCAAGAGCACAATGCGGCCGGAGAATCCCGGGAGAGCCCTCCCATGGGTCTCCCGGCCTCCGTGCCTCGCGGGATTCACCCAAGTCCTGCCAGGTGTCGGATTCGGACCTCCGCCAAAAAGGGGCGGGAATAAATGGCGCTTGCGGAAGCCAGTAGGTTGTAAACCTGTATATGGCCTACCGACACAGGATCTACCTGCCTCCCTCGATTCACTTGCCTCCCCAGGGAGAGTACAGTCGGGCGCCGATCAGTGCTGGTCCATAAGAACGTGGATCAGGCAGAGCGGCACCCGGGGATCTCCCGGGCCACTGGAGGCCCCTGGGTAGTCAGGGTCAATGCAGGTTGGCCCCTGGCCCTCCCGCTGGAACATGAACACTTTGACACTGCCACCCTGGTACTGCAATCCCGGCATTGCCAAGGTGCCCGGGTGGCAATCCCAAGTTGCCAGGAGCACTGCCTCGGTGCCAGTGCAAGGGTGCACGAGTTCCATGGTTGCACTGCTAAGGGTCAGGAGCCGAAGGGGGCCTTTCCCTTGAAAGGAGGGTGGAGGTGGGGTTTGAAGGGTAGGCCTCTGGGAAGTTGGGGTGGGGATGGGCGACAGGTGGGGTCCTGGAAGGGGAGTTGCTGCAAGAGGGCTTCAGGGGGAAGAAGGCTGAAGAGGGGGGTCCCCAGGTAGTGGGGTGTCTTCACTTGGGGGTGCGGGGTAGTGTCCATGTGTGTGGGAGGTGACATTACGAGTCACAGGCTAACATAGAGATCGGGGCACCCTCTCAAAATAGTGGCCCAATCTCAGAGTTCAGCTCCCCAGTGCTAAAAAAAATTCAAAGTGTGGGCTAAACCGGTGAGAAACTCCCCAGGGCCCAAAAAAGTGACTATGTCATTGAATAGCGGGCAGGAAACACCCTGAAAAAACCACCACAAATTAACTTAGAAATTGTTTGGGAGAATCGCGCCCAGTGTCAAATTCTTGTTGGATTCCACAGCTGTGAGGGGCCATGGAACATTTTACTCTATTAAAGCTAGGTGAACGCAAGTTGTTGTTACATGTTAGCTTCTCATTTGAATGCACTCTTTCTTTGGAGAGCCTACTTAAGTCAGTAAGCCTGGCCCATGAAGGAACCCCGCAGCTTAGACACAAATACCCCCTATTTTACATCTTCCATAGAAACAGTGAATCTGCCACAAAGTGAGCAGGTGAATAACCTGTTCCCACGGGCACCCATTTATAATTCTGAAACGTATTGTAGCCTATTCAAGATATTCTGTTAATAATAATTCATCTTTATTGGAGAACCCAATGTCAGTTAATGCGAAAGATCAGTGCCGTTTGTGGGGAAACAATGCAGCCACGGCAGGATTGTGCATTAAAATTAACTTTTTAAAGACACAAATTCATAACTGCGTTCTTTGATAAAAAGCTAACTTGATGTGTGAAAAGCTTTGTGAATAACGATGAGAGAAAGATCAAAGCATGCTACTTAGCACAGAGCACATGTTTAGAATCTGTTTAATTACTTTGAGCTGTTGCTGTTTATACAGTGCCGGATGATAAACATGAAAAACACTTTCCTTGTGTTCCAGCGAGGTTGCTGCAAGATCTTTGCGCTTTTCTGAGAATTGACAATAAACTGAGAACATCAGCATACATTTCCATTTACCAAAACCTGTTCACAATACTGGAGCACGCGTTTGTAACAACATGACTAATACCTGTCAATGTGTTGTTGCAATTAAGATATGGCTGCAATAAATTAAAAACAGTCCCAATTATCATATTTAGCTGATAGCACAGGACTCGGTTGGTAAATTACTCTTGTGTTTGAATCAGAAAATTGTGGGTTTAAGTCCCACTCCAGAGGCTTGAGCACATAATCTTGGCTCGCACCACAGTGCAGGACTGAGAGAGTGCTGCACTGTCAGAAATGCCACCTTTTGGATGAGAAATTAAAACTGAGGTCTGTCTGGCTTCTCAGATGAACGTGGAAAACCCCAAAGCACTACCAAAAAGGAATTCTCCCAGTAAATATCTGTTCCTCAGCCAATAAATATTTTGAATGGATTCTGATCAGTGAGTTTGCTGCTGTTTGTGTTATTGCCTCTTTCTGAGAGGTTCTTCCTAGTTGCTCATCTCAATACTTGCAAAATGTTATCCCCCCCGCCAAAAATCTAGATAAAAGGGGCAAGGCCCATGTTTTCAAAATATGAGGAGGGGGTGAGAAAAGTCGACACTCCGTGACCAAGTGATACCAAGCAAGAGGCTTAAGTCTGCAGATAAGCGGAGGGAAATCAGGAGCTGCACCATTTGAGATCCTGAAAATGAAACGGGTAAGGCACAATGAGTCTTAAGTGAAAATAGAGAACAATTCCGATGCATGGGTTTGAGGTTCTGTAAATACGGGTTGCTGATACGTGGAAACATTTGTTTGAACATGCCCACACTGTGAGAGCAATGCGATTGAGAGAAGATTTTCTCTGGATGGTTAAGTTTTCACAATAAATAGCTTCAGCAATATGTTAAAAAAAATATTCTAATGGAAGCCAGAGGGGCTTGCACTAATACTCCCTCCTGGTCATGTCAAGAGGATGTCTCTACAAATCACTGCTTATCAGGTGACAGCTGCAGTGCAGTATTTCATAGGGAGAGATGTTTGAAAAATAATGCAGCCATCAAAAACCCCTTCTGGAAACACAGAATCTTTGTTCAAATTGAAACAAAATTCGACTCGGAAAAGTTTTACCACATCAATCATATTGAACGGCATGGTCGAGAGTCTTTAATAAATGGAACCTCATAGACCTTCAGTCTCTGTAATTGCGACCATGTGCTGACAAATCTAGGTTCGCTCGATTAGACTCAAACATGCATGAAACCTACACATGGGGCTTGAGAGCTAATCAGGTTACTGACACCAAAAAGGTGTTCTCCCAACACAGGGGTGCAATCCAGGGCTTGTTATTTCACAAAACAAAATATTAGGACAGCTCATATTGAGGGCTGAAGAGAATCGTATCCGTTTACTACCATCTGAAGTCTCTAGAAGTGCATTTGCACTATCTACTGACAGCACATCAGCATTGCTCAAACATTCCTTTATTTAATTAAAGGAAATACATAACTTGGGGCAACCTGAGACTTGATACCTGCTACATATTTGACCTGTTGAGGTCATGCATCAGTTCTAAAGTCTGAATAAGTTTCTGTACATTACTAAAACAGTTAACCATTTATTATCAGTGAACTGCTACCTTTTGTTTTCAAACTGGTTTTGGTTGCCATATAAATTACTTTGTGCATAAAGCAGTATTCAGCTTCCTATACGTACTTGTTCTCACGCGTCTATGTCTTATGGGGGAGAAAAACAACAATGGAAGCTTCAAATTACAGCCTATTGAACAAATTGACATTTTCCCAGAGCAATGAGGAATAAAAGAGTCACTAAAAGTATAAAAACACAAGAAAGAGGTTTATTATTTATCAGCTTTAGCAAAAAATCTCAGCCTTTCATGGGCTATCGTCTGAATCATAGCATTTAGCAAAATACATACACTCCCTACAATGCAGAAAAGGCCATCTGACCCACTCTGAAGGGGCACCCTACCTAGACCCACTCCCCTGCCCTATTCCTGTAGCCCCACACATTGATTGTGGCCAATCCACCTAACCTGCACATCTGTGGGAGGAAACGGCAGCACCTGGAGGAAACCCACGCAGAAATGGGGAGAATGTGCAGACTCCACACAGTCACCCAAGGGCAGAATTGAACCCCGGTCCCTGACGCTGTGAGGCACAATTCTTAAAACACCAGCACTGAGATCACCGTAGGAGCATCCCCCAAACCCAGTGAACTTGAAATGACCATGTGACTATCTGCAGGTCAAGTGAGACGCGCTTTGGCACAGCGTGGCCAAAGATGAGCCAAACGTTACAATAACCAATTAAGAACAAACTTGCATTTTTTTTTTTTACATCCTTTACCACAACCTCAAGAAATTACAAAGTGTTTGACAAAAAAACAAATCAAGAATTTAGATGCTTGGACTTCCGGTGATGGCGGGAGGGCTCCAGATAGGGAACGGCATTTTCAGGGCCTTAAGCCCGGTCTCAGGGTCCATGGAGGCGTCAAAGGCAGGGAGAAGGCACGGAGGAGGCACAGCAGCAGAAGATGTCCAGGATCAGCAAGAAACCGGCCGGTAAAAGAACAGCTGAGGGCCAGTCGGGGAGTGGAGAGGTCACCACAGGGTCACCAGGGAAAAAGGAGGCTGAAGCACCAGGGGAGGCCGCATTGCTGAAGGCTGAAGAAATAACTACGGTGATGGCTGCAGAATTCGAAAGGCAGTTTACAAAACACCTGGAGGCGATGAGGGAGGAGATGAGGGAGGTTTTGAGTGTGCTGGTGGAGGAGGCGATTTCCCCGGTGACGACGGCGGTGGCGAGCGCAATGGCGGAGGTGCGGACGCAAGGAGAGGTGCTAAAGGTAGTGGAGGAGACGGTGGCGCAGCACGGTGATCAACTTACCTCGATGGGGAAGGAGATGCGGAAGGTGATGAAGGTGAACTAGGATCTGCGAGGAAAATTGGAAGACCTGGAAAACAGGTCCAGGCGACAGAATTTGAGAATTGTGGGACTGCCCGAAGGAGTTGAAGGGCCGAGGCCGACGGAGTATTTTGCCGCGATGCTGGCGAAACTATTGGGGCAGGGGGAGGATCCCTCCCGATATGAACTGGATCGGGCTCATCGGTCGGGGAGGCCTGTACCAAAGGCGGGTGAGCCACCAAGAGTAGTGACTTTATGCTTCTGTAGGCACTGTGTGAAGGAGAAGGTCCTGTGCTGGGCCAAGCAGAAACGGGTGGTGCAGTGGGCTGGAGCTGGTATACGTGTATACCAGGACTTTACGGTGGAGCTGGCGAGGAGGCGGGCTGCTTTCAACCGGGTGAAGAGGGCACTGTACATTAGCACGGTGCAGTGCGGCATTGTATATCCAGCGAAGCTGAGGGTGACCTACAAGCTCAAGGACTTTTATTTTGGAACGGCGGAAGCAGCGGAGGAGTTTGCGACGGCAGAAGGACTGTGGCAGAACTGAGAAATTGAGAAATGGTCATGTGCCGATGTAACCTCAAGACTGTATTTTCTTCTTTTTTCGTCTCTTCTTTTTTTGTTTCACTGTGTCCGGGTGTATGGGCTAAAGAAGCCAATGGTGCATATATTTGGACAAGAGAAGTGATGGGATTTGCACTCGAAGCGAGGGCTCTTTGGGGTGTAGGTGGATATGCGGGGTGTGCGTGCTAAAAGGGGATTTCTGGGCTTTCCTTGGGCCGGGCAAGAGGGAAAGGGACCCGGGCGGGGGCCTCCGCGCTGGCCGGTTTAAACCGGCCAGTGAACGGGAGTGAGGTGGGGGGAGGGGCTGCGGCCATCGGAGCCTGGCAGAACAGGGTCCGAGTGGTCTAGCCGGAGTGGAAAGTTGGGGGGAAAGGAACCGAGGTTGGGGGGAAGGAGTTTTACAAGAGGCAGTGGGCGGGAGTTGGAGGGGGGGGGGGGGGGGGGGGGGGGGGGGGGGGTTACAACTCTTGGGTATCACATATGGTACTCTTTAGGAGGTTGGACGGCGTTGAGTGTTTTGGGGAGGGGGGGGGGAGAGAGAGAGAGAGAGAGAGAGAGAGTGGATTCTAGGGTGACCAGGGGCGGGGGGGGAGTGGACTCTAGGGTGACCATGGGCGGTCCCGGACTCCTTTCTTTTTTTCTCCTTTGTTTTTTTTGTTTCCACCGTGGGTTTGTTTTATTGGATGCATATATTGACAGGTGGGCCGTTGTTTGGGGTGGTGGGAGGATGGGATTGCTGTTATTGTTAAGGGGATTGACTTTGTATTTGTTACCGTTTACTGTTTGGGGGGGGTGGGGGTGGGAATTTTGGAGGAAAATGTGAAAATGGAGAATAAAAACTTTTTAAAAAATTAACTGAAAGTGTGGAAAAAAAAGAAAAGAATTTAGATGCTTCTGATTTCTGAGTCTGGAATTTGGATAAATATTAGATACAACAACCCAGATTTTGCCACCACGAGTGAACAAATGGCATCTGCCATTCACTACCACGTGCTTGCCTACAGAGTTGCTGTGGGATTTTCCACAGGAACTTGCTGTGATTAGACAACAAGTTTGGTGTAGCACCTGCTCCAGAGGATCTGGCACCAATGTGAACAGGGTAAGCAACTGCATCTCTCTGACAAAAAGCAACGAGAGGGAAATGGAGATGGGATAAAGAGACAGAGAGAGAAAAGATGAGATGGAAACGAAAAGTAAAGAAAAAAGTTTGGAAAAATCTCCAACAACAATTAAAACCTGAAGGAATCAGACTTTACACACATGCAGTAGTTAGTTTTCAGGGCCAAGGAGGGTGTTCAGTGGTAATTAATACTCAACGTACCACTAAAACATTTAACTGAATGGATGAGCCCTAAGTGGGGTAATTAGTTCCATGTATTTCAATGCTGAGTCTTTTGATGAGATACAGATGTAGTGAAGCTCTTGGAGATGTCAGGCAACTTAGACAACAACTTCCTGATTTCTGAATTTAACTGCACATGTAGATGCAGAAAATTGCTGTCCAACTGACACTTTAGTAACGGTGAGAACTGTGAGACTTAGAGACTTAACATTAAATCTACAGCAGAATCTGGCCTTGGGTCTTCTGTTGAATGCATTTTTACGCACACCCCGCATATCCACCTACACCCCAAAGAGCCCTCGCTTCGAGTGCAAATCCCATCACTTCCCTTGTCCAAATATATACACCATTGGCTCCTTTAGCCCATATACCCAGACGCAGTTGAACAAAATGCAGGACCAGTGTATGTTTTGCATCAAGTTTATGACACCAGTGCTGAAGTTTGGAGACTGTCTGTACCATGCACATTTTCAATCTTCCTTTGAGCTTATCTATTCAGGTTTTAATTGAAACATTGAAACCAGCTGGAACTCCACCTCGGAAACCTTTCAAAAAAATTAACACACTATCTCTGACCAGCTATCTCTTGGTGAGGTTAAATTAAAAGTTTTGTTATTCAGCTTAAAACAGGCTTGGATTTCTGCATCACCTTTCATAACCTCAGGATGTCCCACAGTGCTCTACAGCCAATTAGGTACTTTTTTATAATGTAGGAAATTTGGTAGGCAGTTTATGCAAAGCAATAGCATAGAACATAGAACAGTACAGCACAGAACAGGCCCTTCGGCCCTCAATGTTGTGCCGAGCCATGATCACCCTACTCAAACCCACGTATCCACCCTATACCCATAACCCAACAACCCCCCCCCCCCCTTAACCTTACATTTTAGGACACTACGGGCAATTTGATAACGAACAAGATAATCTGTTCAAGTGACGTTGATTGAGGGATAAATATTGGCCAAGACACCAGGGAGAAATTCTCTGCTCTTCTTTGAAATAGCGCCAGGAGATCTTTAACATCCACCCATGAGGGCTGAACGGTCCTTGGTTTTAATGTTTCATCCGAAATTAGCGCCACGGTGGTAGGCACAGCACTGCCTCACAGCAGCCGGGACTCGGGTTCAATTCAGGCCTTGGGTGACTGTGTCTGTGGAGTTTGCACATTCTCCCTGTGTCTGGGTGGGCTTCCTCCGGGTGCTCCGGTTTCCTCCCAGTCTAAAGATGTGCAGGTTAGGTGGATTGGCCATGACCAATGCACGGGGTTACAGGGATAGGGCAGGGGAGTGGGCCTAGGTACGTGCTCTTTTAGAGGGCCGGTGCAGATTTGATGGGTTGAATGGACTCCTTCTGCACTGTAGAGATTCTACAGGTTCTATATTACTCCTTCCTTATGCGCTTTACCTTTCCCCTGATTGGCCTTTGTATTGCAGCCGTAAATCCATGAAAAAGACAATCACAGGTCAAACCCCCGAATGGCTGTCACCCCAGATCTCAGCACAAACAAAATCTCCTACCCACCACTCTGCCTTTAAGTAAATCAATACATCAAAAGGAAACTTCAATATGATGATAATAAACACTATCGTTGAAACAATGGCAACTGGACTTGAATAATGTATGAATAAATAACTATATATTGAAGTAATGGGGCTCATGAGTTCGGCCAGTGATGGGCAACCTGGGCTAGTGAATGTGCCGCATGAGTGGCCCATCTTCATCTGAGTGGGCCACAAAATCAGGCTTGTTCACCAACTATAAAATACATTTAATACACACAGAGTATTTCACAGTAAATTTTACATTGAATCATTTATATATTAATAAAACTATCAACGTCAAATGGTAAATACAAAAGAAACATTTACACCTCGGGTGCAGAGGGAGTGTATGGCTCTCACTGTCAATGTGGTGAGCAATCAGCACTCACCTCACTTCACTCGCCCTGCTTTACGTGTCACCAGTAGGAAAGAAACTACGCAGATGGAAATCAGCGGAATATGGCAACCCTGTGTGTGTGGGCAGCGGTCAACAAAACGTCTCCTCGGCCGCACTCAGAACCCCGATGGGCCACGTGTTACCCACCACTGGATGAGGCCATCCCACAGTGCTCACTGGTTTATTTACCATGACTTACAAATGAATTAACTTTCTGTACAATTCGGGCAAGTATTAGATTATGTCAAAAAATAAGTTTAAAATGAGGGCAGCACGGTGCACAGTGGTTAGCACTGCCGTCTCATGATGCCGATGACCCGGGTTCGATCCCGGCCCCGGGTCTGTGCGGAGTCTGCACGCTCTCCCAGTGTCTGCGTGGGTTTACTCCGGCTGCTCCGGTTTCCTCCCACAAGTCCCGAAAGACGTGCAGATTAGGTGAATTGGACATTCTGAATTCTCCCTCTGTGTACCCAAACAGGAGTGTGGCGAATAGGGGGTTTTCACAGTAACTTCATTGCAGTCTTAATGTAAGCCTACTTGTGACAATAAGGATTATTATTAATTACCACTTAATTGGAAAAAAATTGTCCACTTTAAATTCATAGAAAATAGAGGATGGTATTGGGATAGTGGTGGGGGGAGGGGGAGAAGTGGCGGTGAATTTTGAGCAATAAATTATGGAATATAACATTAAAGAGTACTTCCTTGGAATGGCAAACAGCATTGGATTACCACTCTGTGCCCAATTTTAAAAAATGTTTTATTAAAATGTCTTCATTATAAACCAAATAATAGAAAACAATTGAAGCTCCAATGCCAAAGAACAAGACAAACCACCAAAAGCACAGATTAGCTTAACCCCACAAAACTAAACGAAACCCCGTAACAACTGATGGTGACTAGCTCTTTAAAGCCAGCAGCTTATTAATAAAATCCGTATTGTCCCAGTTTGGAGCACAGATATGAACCAGAGCCGCCGAGGTGCCTGCCAAAGACCCACAGACACTAACATGTCCATTGCCATTGGGGTCGGCAGGATCGTAGCGGCAGAAAACCGAACCCTTTTATTGATCAATATAGCTGCACCCCAGGGCCCTACCATCAAAGCCCGAACGGAAAACTCGTCCCACCCACACCTTCTGCAACCTTATCTGGTCTCTGCAGAAACACGTCAGCATTTAAACTCTTACGGTGAGCAAATCCCCTCAACCTTTTCACTGGGCCATTCAACCCCCTGACATTCCAGGTGACCAACCGAATTGGCCCCCCACCCCCCCGATCCGGAGACGTCACCTGATGAAGGAGCAGCGCTCCGAAAGCTTGTGATTTCAAATAAACCTGTTGGACTTTAACCTGGTGTTTTGAGACTTATTATTATTTTTATAATAATAATAATAATAATAGAACAGATTCTGGAGCGCCAACCCCCCTTTCTGTCTTTGCCTCTGCAAAGAGCCCTCTTTACCCTCGGCAGCCTCCCCACCCATATGAACTCCGAGATCAATGCCTCCACCTCCGGAAGAAGACCTTAGGGAGAAAGATCAGGGGAGTCTGAAAGACAAACAGGAACCTTAGCAGCACGTTCATCTTCACAACCTGCACCGTCCCCGTCAGGGTCAAGTGCAAAGTGTCTCGCCTTTTAACATCCCCCCAGTAACACTGTCAAATTCCACCTGTGCATTGTGGCCCACTCACGCTTCACCGGGATCCCCAAATACCTAAATCTCTCTCTAGCTACCTTAAATGGAAACACCTCCAGATGGTCTCCCGCCCCGCCAGGCTCACCGTAAACACCTCGCTCTTCCCAACATTCAACTTCTTCCTGGAGAAGGCCCCAATCTCTCTAACAGTCGCATGATCCTGCCTATACTCTCCAGTGGGTCCGATACAAACAACAACAGGTTGTCTGCGTACAACGACACTCGGTGCTCCCCCCCACCCCCCCTCACAATCCTTCGCCACTCAACAGACCCCCGAAGGGCCATCGCCAAAGGTTCAATCGCCAATGCGAATAACAGCGGTGACAGCGGACACCCATGCCTCATTCCTGTGTAATCCAAAACTTTGGTGAACTCATCTCGTTCATGCGCACGCTTGACACCAGGCACACATACAACTGGGCAGGTTTAGCACAGGGCTAACGAGCTGGCATTGAAAGCAGATCAAGGCAGGCCAGCAGCACTGTTCAATTCCCGTACCAGCCTCCCTGAACAAATGCCAAAATGTGGTGACTAGGGGCTGTTCACAGTAACTTCATTTGAAGCCTACTTGTGACAATAAGCAATTTCTTTCTTCTTCTTCAACAGACCCCCCCCCCCATGCCACAAGTTTCAGCCCAAACTCAAACCTTCCCAGAATCTCAAACAAGTACCTCCACTCCCCCGATCAAAGACCTTCTCCGTAACCATAGAAACAATAACCTCGAGCACCCGGCCCTCTGAAGGAGTCATAACTACATTTAACAACCTCCAGACATTACTAAAGAGCTGCCTGCCCTTCACAAATTTATTAAAAAGAGGGGATGGTATTGGGATAGTGGTTTGATCCTCAGAAACCACCCCTGGCACACATCTCTCCATCCTCCCCACCAACACCTTTGCCAATACTTTGACGTCTGTATTCAATGAGATGGGCCTGTACAACCCCACACTCCAGTGGATCCTTCCCCTTCTTCAGAATCAACGCCTGTGTGAATGTCTCTGGCAACTCTCCCCTCTCCATCCACCACCTCACTAAACATCCCCAACAAGTGGGGTGGCAAATCTGTTGCGGACACCTTATAAAACTCCGCCGGAAAGCCGTCCAGCCCCGGGGCCTTGCCCGACTGCATTCCCCAGATACTGTCTATCGCCTCCCTCAACCCCGGTGGCTGATTCCATGTGCCTTTACTGTTTTGTTGGTCCTCTCCAACATCAAACAGATGGGAGCCAAGGCCTCTTCCATCGATTTGCGGAGGTCCTCCGAGACAAACCGCCAGGATTTGCCAAATTCTGTCAGCAAAGTGCTCATAAGCTTCTTGGCCATTTGTAGAGTGGCCGGAGACTCGAGGCTGCCTCCGCCATTTTTTCCACCAACGAGCATCGAGAGGCCTCCGACTGGGTCGATGAACTTCTACTTTCAGCCATTCTTTCCTCTGGGTTTTCTGGGCATTTCACCTTGTCCCATTAAATATGCGGATTTTTAAACGAAAATACCCTCTGAAACTCAGTGAAATGGTCTAAAAGGTACAGTACTCTAGCGGGAGCCACCTCGTGCACGTCTTCCACCCGAGGTCCAGCCCAATTCTTTTGTATTCCTTCAGAGAATGCGGGCCTTACTGGTTGGGCCAGGATGTATTGCCCATCCCTAATTGCCCTTCAACTGAGTGGCTTGCTAGGCCATTTCAGAGGGCATTTGAGAGTCAACCACGTTGCTGTGGGTCTGGAGTCGCATGTAGGCCAGACCAGGTAAGGATGACAGATTTTCTTCCCTAAAAGACATTAGTGAACCAGATGGGTTTTTATGACAATCGACAATGGTTTCATGGTCATCGTTAGACTTTTAAATCCAGATTTTTACTGAATTCAGATTTCACTATCTGCTGTGGTGGAATTTCAACCTGGGTCCCCAGAGTATTACTTTGGGTCTCTGGACTGCTAGCCTACTACGCCACGGTCTCCCCTAAATTACCTACGTGAAATTTCTACCATGCCAGTCTCACCCTACCTTCCAACTCAGGCCAGGTAGGATGCAAGCTGCATATCTTTGGACTGTGGGAGGAAACCGGAACACCCGGAGGAAACCCGCACAGACACAGTGAGAACGTGCAAACTCTATACAGTCACCCAAGGCTGGAATCAAACTCGGGTCCCTGGCGTTGTGAGGCAATAGTGCTAACCACTGTGCTGCTTGAAGTTAGATGAGGATTTTTCTGATCAACTATCTGTGTAACACAGCCAAAACCACGTGAAGTTTGTGATTTAAATCGCATTTTCAGATGGTCCCCAGTGCAGGGAAATTTCCCAAAAGGAGGTTCGCTCGTCCGGACAATTCTCATGCAAATCCTTAACTGCTGAACTTCCCAGAGGGATTTCCAAAGCGCACCTTTGGAGCAACCCTTAAATCTGAGGCTGGGATGCTCGGAGGTTCCAGTGTTACCACGTACAACCAAGCTACTGTGAACCTTACCAACTTGGTGTGGGCAACACAAGCAAAACTCGAACAGTGGACTCAACGGTAACGGAAATCCCAAACTGGTGATCTCATTGATCTCAAATTGCACAATCGAGGAGGAAATCAGAATCCACGTGGTGATTCTTGAAAGATCCCAGGAGCTGCTCTGCAATATATGTGCAGTGAGCCGACACAGAAATTCTAGAATGGTCCTAATTATAAGTGTATCCCAAGAAATTAATCTGAAATATGAAGTCTCGGGATTAGTAAATCTCTTGCATGCAGCAGGAAGGTTTTTTTTTCACATCTACCTGGACCAGGAGAAGAATAACAATGACCTGCACTCAAGTAACATCTTTAACATAGTACGGCATGCTCAGGAACTCCACAGGACTGCAATCAGATTAAAGTTGACACCGAACCAAACAAGATGGCATTAGGAGCAATGACTAAAGGCTTGATTGAGGAAATAAATTTTAAGGGTCATTTTAAAGAAGGGGAAAAGGGTAGATTGATGGAGAGGTTTAGGGTCTTGGCAGCTGAAGGCATGGCTGCCAGTGGTGGAATGATTAAAATATGGGAAACACAAGAGGTCAGAATTGCATACTTGTGCAGCTGGAGGAGGTTACAGAGATAGGTAAGGAGGAGGGCCATGGAGGGATTTGAAAACTTATGAGATAACGGTATAATCTTAAGACATGCATGACTGCAACAAGTTCAAAACTGTAACCATGCTACCATCTAGTGGCAACATTTAAACATCACACACAGTTCAATTTCACTGCCCTGTGATACATTTTGCGTAACAAGCACAGTCTTAATTCTAAAACATGGCTCTTTATCGAGATCTCAGCTGAAGAGGGTTTTTTGGTTAAATAATTTCAGGTTTGAATTTGACCTCTTTTGTTATCATGTGTTGTGGAGCAGAGGCAGAGCAATGACTGAATCGGCGGTGCTAGATTTCTCCATGAGGTTATTTGGGAGTTATCAAAGCGCTGCCTTTCAGTAGAAGGATTCAACTAATCTATATCATGTTTGTGGGACGAGCTGGAAAAATGCTTTCAGTGCAGCTCATTGAGTTCAACAATGAACCCAAACGTCAGCCCTCATCTGGAAGTACTGTCTAGCTCAAATAAGATTCTCATAGTATTGAGGGAACATATTGGTTGGAGTCTTGTCTGTTACTCAAATAAATTAGCAGGTGTTGCTGTTTTGCTCTCAGTCGCCTGCATCATTGGCAGTGCAGAATTCCAATTAACTGCAGTAGCTGCCGAAGCTCAGGTTGCTAGTCAAAGATTCCGTTCAGAAAGATTGCAAAGATTTTGGGTACTTACTCAGTGCATGGTAGATGGGTTTATGTTTCCCTTGTAGCCTGACTGAGCACATTGCAGCTATTTTTCCAGGAGGCTGCATCTTGGCATCGATCAAATACCACATTCTTGAAAAGGAGGCCCATTGCTGCAAGAGAGGACAGAAAAGCTTTCTAGCGGATAATACATTATTCACATAAATACTTGAGCCTAATCACAAGAATATCTAGTGTAGCTAAATTGCCCTGTGTCCAAAAAGTTTAGGTGGGGTTACGGGGACAGGATGGAGGTGTGGGCTGAGTGGGGTGCCCTTTCCAAGGGTTGGTGCAGACGCGATTGGCTGAATGGCCTCCTTCTGCACTGTAAATTCTAAATTCTACAGCACGGATGTGAATGCAACTGAAGGATTTATTTCCAATTCGGGCCATCATACTTTTGGAAGGATGTCAAGGCCCTGAAGAGGGTGTAGAGGAGATTTACTAGACTGGTATCAGGGATGCGGGACTTCAGTTGAGAGACCTGAAGAAGCTGGGTTTCCTCCCCTTAGAGCAGAAGGCTTATGGAGATGGAGTTTTTCAACATTAGGAAGAGCATTAATACAGCAAATAAGGAGACTGTTGCACTGCCTGGCAAGGGGGGGGGGTGTCAGTAACCAGAACTAAGGAAACCGACAAGCAAACCAGAATTGTTTCCACGCAAAAATCATTGCGATCTGGAACTCGCTGCCTGAGAAAGATGTCCATTAACAAACAGTAAGAAGTCTTCCAACACCAGTTTAAAGTCCAAAAGGTTTGTTTTGAATCACTAGCTTTCAGAGCACTGCTCCTTGCTCAGAATCACGTGAGGAAGGAGCAGTGCTCCAAAAGCTAGTGATTCGAAACAACCTGTTGGACTTTAACCTGGTGTTGTAAGACTTCTTACTGTGCTCACCCCAGTCCAACACCGGCATCTCCGCAGCATGGCTCATTTATATAGCACTTCCCCAGGATGTCTCGAAGCGCTTTCCAATCAATGAAGTACTTTTTGAATGGTAATCATTGTTGTAAAGTAAGAAACGCAGCAGCGAATTTGAACACAGCAAGGTCCCACACACAGCAATAAAATAGTGAAGAGAAAACCTCTTTTTCTGAGGTTGGTCGGGTGATAAATATTGGGCCGGACACAGGGAAGAACTCTCCTGCTCTTCTTCGAAACAGTGGCCCCAGGACTTTTTACATCTATCCAAAAGAGACTGCACCACTGCACTCGAGGGTTAGGTTAGATTTTTGTGCTCAAGTGTCTGGAGTGGGACGTGAACTTACAACCTTCTGACTCAGAGGCTAGCTTGTACAGACTGAGCTATAACTAACACACATTTGATATCAGATACAATAGTAACTTTCAAAATAGAAAGGGATGACAAGGAAAAAAAAAAAATCAGGGCAATGGAGAAAGAGCTCTTTCAAAGGGCTGGCACAGACATGATAGGCCGAATGGCCTACCCTACCATATCATTATACATTTAAATAAATGTCACCGATTTCATATCCGGACTGCGAACTTACTAAACTACTCAAGGATTCTATCAGCACTGGAATGAAACATGGGCATCGGCCGTCACCATGACTTGAATATTTCCCACTGGGACTATCACCAAACTGTCTGCAAAATGAATTCTCCAATGCTGTTTAGCAAATAAATATTAACTTCCATTTGTGAAACAAAAAAATATGGATGACATAATGGAACTTTGGAGAGCAACACAGAATACAGTTTATACCGATACTTGATTCTCCCAAGACCGTCTGATGAAGTCACACATTAGAATCATAGAATTCCTAGTGCAGAAGGAGGCCATTTGGCGCATCGAGTCTGCACTGACCCTTCGAAAGGCCACATTGCTATAGGCCCAGTCCGCCTCCCTATTCCTACAACTCCACCCTAAGGGACAATTTAATATACCCAATCCACCTAACCTGCACATCTTTGGACTGTGGGTAGAAACCGGATCACCCGGAGGAAACCCACGCAGACACGGGGAAAATGTACAAACTCCACACAGTCAGTCAACCGAGGTCAGAATCGAACTCTGGTCCTTGGCACTGTGAGGCAGCAGTGCTAACCACTGCCACTGTGAATTAAAGCTTCATAGGTTTTCATAATTCAATTGCTTTATTAACCCAATGCTCCTTTCAGTATGTGTATCCGCATCAAATGGTTTTCTCTTGTGCAATTCAATCTGAACCTTTTTCAACTACCGAACCTGTTAACTGAGAAGGTTTCAACGGCTTGAAAGTTAGTTACACAGTGGAACCAATAGCTATCATTTCAGGCAGTGTTTGTTTAAGTTCTTTCTGTCAGAAAGCCTGCGCATACTTTTGAAGTGTTCGATCACAGTTCAGTGAGCACACACTGGCATCAGAATGAATCCACTGGATAACTAGATCAATCACACTCAAAGCATCACTGCTCCTTTTGTGAACATGCTTCTCAATCTAGCAGGTTACTGTTAACTTCAGATTCTTTACACCTTTGCAACACACCCGATCAATTAGTTACGTGCAGATTAATTCTGCTAAGGCACTAGATATACTTCCTTGCCCCGCCAAAGTGCAGTATCTAAAAGGTTGGGAGGGGTTATTGGGTTACGGGGATAGGGTGGAAGTGAGAGCTTGAGTGGGTCGGCGCAGACTTGATGGGCCGAATGGCCTCCTTCTGCACTGTATGTTCTATGTTAACAAGAGTAACCTAGTCCATTTAAAAATTTCAAATAATAATTAACTGCAGCGCTTCCTTGATCAGGCTTCCCTTTATGTATTGGATTTGGTACGGATTTATGTACGATTTAGTAAACTAGATCCAGGATGATATCTCTGGTGTTGGAAGACTGGAAACCAGATAGTCAAGGCAGCTTGGCTGATTACAGGATCCAGAAAGGCAGAGATTCCACTCGGAGTGGGCAGGGGCTGGTTTAGCATAGTGGGCTAAACAGCTGACTTGCAAGGCAGTGCGGGTTCAATTCCCGTACCGGCCTTCCTAAACAGGTGCCAGAATGTGGCGACTAGGGGCTTTTCACAGTAACTTCATTGAAGCCTACTTGTAACAACAAGTAATTATTATTAACGACATAACCCTGAAAGTTAGCCATGCACAGGTAGTTACATTCCAACTGTACAAGAGCACACTGAAATTAAGCTTTCCTCTCAACTTAAGGTAATGAGCTCAGCCACTAGAGGCAGAGTGGCAAAACGCATTGAGCAAATGGGATCTCTGCTCCCTGGCTGATAAAAAAAATGGGTTAAAGAGATATGGGGAACAGGTGGGGAAGTGGACTGCAGACCAGGAGGAGATCAGTCAAAATCTGATTGAATGGCGGAGCAGAATCGAGGGGCTGAATTGCCTCCCTCTGCTCCCAATTCCTATGTCCAATGGCTGGTGCAACAACTGGATTGAACACTGATAAAGCCGCTAACATCCTCTTGTTGATGACCGATGTCCCCTGCAGCATTTAGCAGGTGTTCATGGCGCTGGTCACCGTCCCAAATTCCATCCGCTTGATCCCAAAAATCCAGGCTGACACTCCTCGTGCGGTGCACAGCCAGTGGTGCTGTCTGCGGAATGAGACTTTAAACTGAGGCAGGGTGACAACTCTCTGGGGATCAACCCATGGCACACTTTGGTGGGCAGGGTGGGTAGACTGGGGTTGCTGGTGAGCCTGGGGGTGGGGAAGGTACTGGCAAACCGGTCTGATCAGGCAGCCCGGGGACACATGGGAACCACACGAACACAAAACACAGTAACCTCATTGCAGTGTTAATGTAAGCCTACTTGTGGCACTAATAACGATTATTACAATAAAACCTCGTATGATTCAAATACACAAAACAACTGTGCCCCAGCCCCAGGATAAGAGGCTGAATTGCAGGGTCACCCTGGAGCTGCCCTCTCAGGTGAATGATTCCCCGGCACTATTTGGAAGGACAGGGGGTGTTCTGGTCAACATTTATCCCTCAAAGCAGCAGATTGACGCCCAGCTGACCCGCTCACTGCCCTCCCTGGGATCCTGCTGTGCAGCCACTGCGCCTCAGAGAGGCTTCAACCGGCTGTGGGGCCCCGAGGCTGCGGAAACACCCCCAGCTCCGCGCCCCGGCCCCCGGACAGTCTCCCCCCGGACAGTCTCCCCCCGGACAGTCTCCCCCCGGACAGTCTCCCCCGGACAGTCTCCCCGGCTCCCCGACCCTCACACCGTCACCGTCTCCCTCTCCCACCTGCGCCGCTTTGCTGAAACTGGACATCTTGTTGCCGGTGCGGCGCCGGAATCCGTCCGGAGGGAAACCCCCCGGCTCCCCTCACCCGGATTTCACCGTCCCGGGGTAGCAGAGACCCGGGGGGGGGGGGGGGGGGTGCTGTTGATGCCTGCCTGCCCGCCCCCCCCCCCCCCCGGCGGTGCGGGGGTGACGCTGGGAGGATGTTTTTATTTGAAGTTGGGAGCGGGGTTGTTGTTGTCGGGGTTCAGGTTCCAGCCGGACGGCCGAGCCGGTGACGCACTTCCCGGAAGTGGGAGTTCGGCGCGGATTTTGTCCCAGAGCCGGAGCGGCAGAGAGAGGGGCAAATACAGAGAGCCCCCTAGCAACGGGCAGGAACCCTTAGCAACGGGCAGGAGCCCCTAGCAACCGGCAGGAGCCCCTAGCAACCGGGAGAGCCCCTAGTAAGCGCCAGTGATCCCTACCAACCACCAGTCGCCCCTTAACAACCACCAGAGCCTTAACAACTGCCAGCATCCCCCTAGCAACTGCCAGCATCCCCCTAGCAACTGCCAGCATCCCCCTAGCAACTGCCAGCATCCCCCTAGCAACTGCCAGCATCCCCTAGCAACTGCCAGCATCCCCCTAGCAACTGCCAGCATCCCCCTAGCAACTGCCAGCATCCCCCTAGCAACTGCCAGCATCCCCCTAGCAACTGCCAGCATCCCCCTAGCAACTGCCAGCATCCCCCTAGCAACTGGCAGCATCCCCCTAGCAACTTGCAGCATCCCCCTAGCAACTTGCAGCATCCCCTTAGCAACGGCCAGTATTCCTCTCGCAACTGCCAGCATCCCCCTAGCAACCTCCAGGATCCCCCTAGCAACTGCCAGTATCCTCTAGCAATTGCCAGCATCCTCCTAGCAACAGCCAGCATCCCCCTAGCAAATACCAGCATCCCCTTAGCAACTGCCAGTACTCCTCTAGCAACTTCCAGCATCCCCCTAGCAACCTCCAGCATCCCCCTAGCAACTGCCAGTATCCCCTAGCAATTGCCACCATCCCCTTAGCAACTGCCAGTATTCCCCTAGCAACTGCCAGCATCCCCTTAGTAACTACCAGCAACCCCTTAGCAACTACCAGCATCCCCTTAGCAACTGCCAGCATCCCCCTAGCAACTGCCAGCAACCCCCTAGCAACTGGCAGCAATCCGCTAGCAACTGCCAGCTTAGGTGCCCTCAGCGACCAGCATTCAGCCCTGCGAAACCACCCGATTGCTCTGTCAATCAACCCTAGCAACCACCAGTTCTGGGGTCTCTGGCAACTGTCAGTCACCCTTATCAATCATAGAGCCCCTAGCAACTGGACTCCTGTGTGGCTCCAGGTTCTTGGAGGCAGGAGTGAGCCTGGAGGAGGGGTCACCTGAGATACTCAGGGAAAATTAGAAGATGCACATAAGCTGACTAATTTCAATTCAGGCAACTTGCAATTAGTTTGCCCATTCATTTTATGACAGTCCGATCTTATTTAGTCTTGCAATGGACCGATATGTGCTATTAGTTGTTTGGAATTATGGAGGTGACCAGCATCAAGATGAAGGATTAGCTGGTAAGTGCTGTATTAATGAATTGTTCAATTATATGCATTATTTTGAACCCGCATATGGTAGAATAAACTCAACCTGAAGAACAGGGAGAGGGGATAGTATAATGTGATATTTTAAAATGCACCCAAGTCTATTACATTAACAGGAAAGTTTGAAATAGAACTAGAAAATGTCAGAAATTCGCAGTTGGTCAAACAGTGGACAGAAAAAAACAGAAGGGCTGAATTTTTATGGCTGTTGTGTCAATTTACTGCCATGGTTCCACATTCAGGCAACTTTCGTGGAGGTGGGGGTGCAGAGAGTGTGGGCTGGGGGGCAGGGAGGGAGTGAGTGTTGGGGGGCAGGGAGGGAGTGAGTGTTGGGGGCAGGGAGGGAGTGAGTGTTGGGGGCGGGGAGGGGGTGAGTGTTGGGGGCGGGGAGGGGGTGAGTGTTTGGGGGGTGGGGAGGGGGTGAGTGTTTGGGGGGTGGGGAGGGGGGGTGAGTGTTTGGGGGAGGGGGAGGGGTAAGTTGGGGCGTGGGAAGGGGTGGGTGCGTTGGGCGGTCGGGGAGGGGGTGCGTGCGTTGGTGGGTCGGGGAGGGGGTGAGTGTGTTGGGGAACGGGGAAGGGGTGAGTGCGTTGGGGGCGGGGAGGGGGTCAATGTGTTGGGGGGAGGGGGGGAGTTTGTTGGGGGGGTGAGGGTGTGTGTTGGGGGCTGGGAAGAGGTGTGTGTTGGGTTGTGGGTCGGGGGTGTGTGTTGGGGGGTCGGGTAGGGGGTGACTGTATTAGGGGCGGGGAGGGGTAAGTGTGTTAGGGGCGGGAGGGGATGACTGGGTTAGGGGCGGGGAGGGGATGACTGCTGGGGGCGGGGAGAGGTGAGTGTGTTGGAGGCGTGAGGGGATGACGACTGGGAGGGGGTGAGTGTGTTGCGTGGAGAGTGGGAGGTGTAGTTGAAGGCGCGGAAGGGGAGAGTATGGGGTCAGTGGAGGTGGAGCGGGTGTGCCCAATTAAAGGATATTAAGGCCACTAAACACGGACTGATTGGATTGATCCAGTTGGCATGCAAGACCCCACCCCCCGTGGTGGAGGTGGCCCCTCGAGGAGGAGGGGGGGGGGGGGGGGGGGGGGCTGTGCTCTATCCCTCCATCCCACCCTCCCGCGATTGCAGCCGTGGCCAGTGGAAGGGTTGTCCCTCCACAATGACAGCTGGCAGCTGTGGTCCCTTTGGTTTAAAAAAAAGTGTAAAAAATTGCCCTTCAAACGGCACCTTCAATCTTGAGGCATCTCCCCTTTCTTTACCTACTTTGGCAGCCCCCATCCCTGACAGTGGGACTGCCGATCTCTTGGTGCTGGAGGAACTCCTATTGGCCGCCTCCTCGGGGATCACCACATTTCACTCAGAGTTGTGAATCTTTGGAATTCTCTATCCCCGAGGGTTGTGAATGCGCCACCGTTGAATGCATTTGAAGCTGGATAGACAGCGGTCTCTCCAGGATTAACTGATACGGGGAGAAGGCAGAAAATGGAGGTGAATCCTGTGGTCAGCCATGATCGTATTGAATTGCAGAGTGGGATCAACACGGCAATATGGTCTTCTGCTATTATTTCTTGTGCTTTTCAGTTCTTGTATCCTTATACAAGACTTTGTGTTGACTTCATTTAGAAAACCGCATCCACTTCAGGCCTCCTGTCATGTCAGGAGAATTCAAAAGCCTGGAAAATGTTCACTAGCCATTTGTTTAATACTTAATTTATAAACCCATGGGTCCAGCAATAGGAGCGATGATTTGAATGACATTAGTTGTGTTAAATGTGAGAATGTACTTCGATCTTGGTTGATGTCGGGAGCTTTTTCTGTTTCACAGAGCTTTCTGATCATGCAGTGACTACAAATAAACAAATGTTCTAAAAGGGAGCCAAACAGTTCCTTGAGCAGCTTGCTGATCCACAGCAGTTAGGTGGGCCTTAGATGTGCCTCACTGATATCTTCTGTGTCCTTTGACGATTGGAAATACATTTTCCAGAATTCGTTCTTTCATGAATTGTGCTTGGATTTTTCAATCCGTATTTTTGCCTCCAGGAGATTAAATGCAGTGTGGGGGTCGGGTAGCCCAGTGACAACCTGGGTAAATAGGACGACTCTGGAGCCACACCTTTTGCAGGATGTCTGTGTGTCTGTTATTCACTAACTTCATTCTTGCATTGCAGAGCTGACGGCTATTAATAGTGTTTATGAACTGCTGAGAAAGAACTGCAGCATCTCAACAAATTCAAGATTAACCTCACTTCCAGGTAATAATTTAGATTTTTAATTCATAAACTTGTGCACATTCAGCCACATTAAAGCTGCAATTTTCAACTCTTTTAGTTATAATCCCATACCAGCCTCCCCGAACAGGCGCCGGAATGTGGCGACTAGGGGCTTTTCACAGTAACTTCATTGAAGCCTACTCGTGACAATAAGCGATTTTCATTTCATTTTTCATTTTAAGGTGCTTTCTTCTAGATTTCTTCCAATTTCAGCCTCTGCCTTCATCTAAAATTTGCTCCTATCTTGTGACAAACAGCTACCCATTATGACTTCCATCAGTAGAATTTGGATACAAGCACTGGTCCACTTTGTCCCATCAAGTACTGTGTTATCCAAAATGATATATGATGTGTTCTCCCTGTGAAGTGGGGAGCTGGTGTACTGCGTGGATCCAAAATCTCCCAGCTAGAATTTACATTTCATTTTGCCTGTCTGGTTTTGTTTTCCGAAAAACTACCTCACCTGCTAGTTTAGCAGGTTTACTTTGGGCAGTTGAGCCTTGCAGATTGTAGACGTATGATCTCCAGCCTACGCTGAGTAACCTGGTCTCAGCTGGTACGGTTTTTAAAAATCCGCATCTTTGTTTTCAAATCCCTCCTGGCCTCACCCCCCACTATGTATCTAACCTCCTCCAGTTCTACAACCCTCTGAGATCTCTGCGTCCTTCCAATTCCGATCTCACGCGCATCCCTGATTTACATCACCCCATCGTTGGCAGATGTGTCTTCAGCTGTCTGGGCCCTAAGCTCTGGAACTCCCTCCCTAAACCTCTTCCCCTCTTAATCGTTCTCTCCTCCTTTTAAGATGCTCCTTAAAATCTAACTAAGATCATGCCATGTGTAGCTCAGTGTCAAGTTTTGTTTGATATCCCTCCTCTGAAGCCCCTTGGGTCTTTTCACATTCTGGACAGTGTATGAATAAGAAAAAGGTTAGGGTGTTGAAGGTTGTTTTTGTAACTGGGAGTCTGTGACCAGTGGTGTACCACAGGATTGGTGCTGGGTTCCTTGCTGTTTGTAGCGTTAATCAATGATTTGGACGTGAATGTGGGGTTATGATCAGTAAATTCGCAGATGACACCCAGTGGTAAATAGCGAGGAGGAAAGCGGGCGAGCACCGTTCAGTGCTGGTTTCTACAGCGGGAACCAGATGGAACGGCACTCATGGGGATCCCCGAGGGATTGGAGGCCCCCAGGTTCAAGCCCTTTGGGCAGGGTGGCACCCTGGCACTGCCACTTGGTTGCCAGCCTGGCACTGACATGGTACCCACGTGGCACTACCAGTTGGCAGGGGCACTGCCAGGGGGCCAGGTTGGCACTGCCAATATACAAACTGGCATTTTTTTGTGCAGTGGCGTTTGGGTTGGTGGTACCCTGCCTGGATGTTGAGAGGGTGCATTGGGGCTTGGTGGAAGGGTCGGGGATTGCTTTGCGGGCTCCAGCGAACGAAACGGGGCTGAGTGCGGCCCGGACCGCATGTTCCCACTATGAATAGGATGGGAATAGAGGGATACGGACCCAGGAAGTGTAGAAGATTTTAGTTTAGACGGACAGCATGGTCGGCACAGGCTTGGAGGGCCGAAGGGCCTGTTCCTGTGCTGCATGTTTCTTTGTTCTTTGAAAGCCTTAGATTACGGGGCGATATAGACGGGCTGGTCAAATGGGCAAAACGGTGACAAATGGAATTTGACCCTCAAATGTGTGAGATGATGCATTTCCGAGGACTAACAAGGCAAGGGGATATACAATGAACAGTAGGATGCTAGGAAATACAGAGGACCAGAGGGATATTTGAGAGCACATCCAAAGATCCCTGAAGGCTGCAGAGCAGGTCTATAAAGTGGTTAAGAAGGCATATGGGATACTTGCCTTTATTAGCTGAGGCACAGAACATTAGAGCAGAGAGGTTATGATGGAGCTGTGTAAAACACTCATTAGGTCACAACTCTGGTCGCCACACTATAGGAAGGATGTGATTTCACTGGAAAGGTTGCAGAGGAGATTCGCCAGGATGTTGCCTGGGCTGGAGCGTTTCAGCCATGGCTCGAACACCTCATCAGCGACCTCTGCTGGAGATGTAGAGAAAAGTAATCTGGCTGCTTCGAATTGCTCCCATACACCATACATTGTGTTTGGTTGTTTTGGTTAATAGATTTTCTAGTTTATGTTCCTTTCCCATTTGCAATATCCTATTGATTTTATGTTTGTTTTTTTCCTATTACTTTTCTCGGCTTGAAAGCTCGTCATTTTTGCCTTTGTTTTTCCTAGTCTTGCCGTTGACATGACATTAGTTTGAAAGGTGCAGCTTCATCGTTCTAATTTTCATTTTCTTCTTGCTGTGGATTAGTATTTAACGGCGCGGTTGAAACCTGGTTCTAGTTAATGTCTGCCTAATCTATTGCAGCCTGTTCAGTATCTGGTGCCCCGGCAACTCAGAAATGGTTCTTCGCAATCCAAGCAATCCGTGGCTTTTGGCAGGTGAGGAGAGCAAGAAGTTTAAAATCTGTAAGTGTATGACAGCCCAAAGTTAAGATCGCAAAACTATCAGTAAAACAAAAAGACTAAAGATTCAGCACTGTAAATGTTGAGAATGTGATGGCCCTTATTTTCCTAAAATTAACAAAATGGAAAGGCTAACTTTTTAAATAAAAGCGGATGCTGGAATCTGAAACAAATGAGAAAATGCTGGAAAATCTCAGCAGGTCTGGCAGCATCTGTAGGGAGAGAAAAGAGCTAACGTTTCGAGTCCGATGACTCTTTATCCAAACTTTGACAAAGGGTCATCTGGACTCAAAACGTTAGCTCTTTTCTCTCCCTACAGATGCCTTTGATGGAGGTTTTTGTGAGGGCCAGGAAGAATCCAGCACCAGTTGAAGGATAGAAAGAAATAACATTTATTTACAATAACATATATATACACAACAGCAGCAGCAACTCCCTTGCTGCTCACTCCTCTCTCTCTGCTGGTTCCAAACTGGCCAGCTTTATTTATGCAGGGAATCTCCTCATGATTTTTTCCACCCCCTCATTGGGGAAACTCATACTCCCATAGGATTGTGGGATTGCCATTAGTCCCCAGCCAATGGTAAGCAGGCAGGTTATAACAGAGGTAAAACTGAAGAGCAAAAAATATGAAGATAAGTGGAACTGTCCAAAATTAGAAAACAGTAGAATAGTGATTATGTTACTGGGCTCATGTTATGTTACTGGACACAGCAGCCAGGGAGTTTAAATTAGTTCGGTAAATCTGGGTTCAAAAGCCAGAATCAGTAATAACGACCGATAGAACACCAGACTATCGTAAAAAAAAACCTCTGGTTCACTGCTGTCCTTTAGGGAAGCAAACCTACTGCCCATACTTGGTCTGGCCTATAGACCCACAACAATATGGTTGCCTCTTAACTGCTCTCTCGAGTAGCTGGGGCAGCCGCTCGGCTGAATTCAGAAAGGAAGCACACCACCAGTTTGCTTGGGGCAATAAAGGCAGCCTCTGCCAGTGATGTCAACATCCCTTGAGCTAATAAAAAAACAGAATCTACAGCAGGCTGAGCAGGAGCTTTAAAAGTTAATATTTTGGATATAGACCCCTGCATGGGAACTGTGGAAAAACATCATGCAAGTTTTCTTTTTAACAAACACTCAAAAGCCACAAAGTCAATATCGTATTCTTCTCATTGTACTGTCATTGTTTTCTTTCTAGTTCTGTAGTGCAGAGTGGGAAGAAATTAATTCCAGTGCACAGGATAGTGACTCTGAGGAACCTGTACCCGCATTAATACAAGAATGTCTGAATAATATTAATGGTTGCGAGGAAGAGGACAGTGATGTTAATGAGCCAATCCCCCTGTCTGAGTAAGTATTGAATAGTATTGTAGTGTTGACAATAATATGTTCTGAATATTGTGTATGTTTGCGCAAGTAGTTGAACATAGAAAAGGGTCCAGAATCAGAAAAGACTGTAGCTAATTGTGATTCAACCTTCTCATCGCATCAAATCTCCCATAAAAATACCCAACTATGGATTGAAGTTACACTCGATTGGTGTTTGCCTGGGTTTAACATCTTGTATTAAAGCTGGCACCTCTGACAGTGCTGCACTCCCTCAGTACCTGCTAATGTAAGCCTCCATTATGCGCTCAAATCGTGGAATGAGTGCAGGATGGGATGTGGGAAGTTGGGTTTTGGACAAGTTGGAGTTTACCAGGGTTGAACAATGGATACAGGAAAGGATTGGAGCAGTGAAGTCTGGAGGTGCCAAAAACATGGATTCAGCACTATAAATGTTGAGAAAGTGATGGCCCTTATTTTCCAAAAATGGCTGCGAGTTTATGTTTTAGAAGTGAAACAGGTGGCAGATATTGCGGAGACAGAGCTAAGTGATATTGGTAATGAATAAAACAGAAATAAATGGTGAAAATTACAGACAAAGGGAAAAAGTGTGAACAAAACACTAATTATCCTGCCGTTATAGAGGTTCTGACCCTTTGTGTTGGACTATTCTAGGTAATTAATTATGGGTAATTAATGAATTTAATGAATGCCTCTGAGGACACCAATTTAGCCATCTACTGTGGGGCTGCTGGTCAGATTGCTGAGGAGTCGGTGTGGTCTTGACAACTCAGCAACTTTGATGTTTATTCATTTTGAGCTAGTCCACAAATCGCTTTACTTTGTGAATCCAGTTTCACAACTTGCCGTGGTGAAATAGAAACTCCGGATCTCTGAATTACTGATCCTATACCATAACCACTAGATTCCTGCACCCTCACCCTCTCCAATATATTTTTGCACTTATTAAATTGAGCTGATCAAAGGCATTTTGAAGCGCTGCGTCACAAAGTAATGATATTTTTGGGGTAACTGCATTATTATTGAGGCAATGATGTAAACATCTGAAAATGTAAAAAAACAATCTATGAATTTCTTTTGCAGGTTATTTGAAGAGGTTGCAGAGGGCCTACATCAACTGGCAGATAAATTACCTCCTCCTGGTAATTGTCAACATCATTTCTATAGGAGAACTTGTGGTGTAATGGAGTTGTTTTCCTATCCAAATCAATCCTAATAAAAGCACGCATACAGTTGTCAAGTTGTCAGTAACTTACAATGTGCTACTTTTTCCAAAAACAATTCTTTAAACCAACTGGAATTCTTCAAAGCAGTTGATGCTGTGACACAATATACACTGCTCTTCAGTCAAGTTATTTTTCTACCATATATAATTAATACTATGTAATGTACGTTTGTGTACTTTGAATTGATCGGAAATTATGCTCAAGATGTTCTTCTTGGGGAGTGGATGTGGAGATCTAACACCCAATGGTGAAACCATTTTGAGTTCAAATTTGCAAGTATTATTCTGGTGAGAGGGAGCAGAATCCATCAGTCGGTTGTTTCATTAGACAGGCATGGCTCTTTATAGAAGTACTGTCCTTCCTTATCGATAGAGAGCAATTTCAGCAGAGTGAAGGCAAGTGGCATGTTGGAAGACTAACATGCTGCACCAAAGGGCAGTTTGTTTCTGATCTAAGCCACATAGGTTACCATTGCACAGAGTCATGCAGCACAGATGAAGGCCATTCTGCCCAAGGTGCTTCTGCCAGCTCTTTGAAAGAACTGTTTAATTGGTCCCACTTCCCTGCTCTTTCGCCCAAACCCTGTGGAGGTTTCCTTTTCGGGTGTCTATCTAATTCCGTTTTGAAAGTCGCTATTGAAACCGCACATTTAACATCACTGCATAAACAACATCCATACTCATCCCACCTGATACTTAAATTTCATAGAATTTACAGTGCAGAAGGAGGCCATTCGGCCCATCGAGTCTGCACCGGCTCCTGGAAAGAGCACCCTACCCAAGGTTAACACCTCCACCCTATCCCCATAACCCAGTAACCCCACCCAACACTAAGGGCAATTTAGCATGGCCAAACCACCTATCCCGCACATCTTTGGACTGTGGGAGGAAACCGGAGCACCCGGAGGAAACCCACGCACACACGGGGAGGATGTGCAGACTCCGCACAGACAGTGACCCAAGCCGGAAACGAACCTGGGACCCTGGAGCTGTGAAGCCATTGTGCTATCCACAATGCTACCGTGCTGCCCCGTGTTCTCTGGCCACTGACCCTGCTGCCACTAGAAACAGCTGCTTCTTATTTACCCTATGCAAACCCTTCATGATTTTGAACACCTCTATTAAATCTCCTCTTAACTATCCCTGCTCTAAAGAAAACAATCCCAGCTTCTCCATTAACTGAAGACCCTCTTCCCCTGGTGACCAGTCAATCTCATCTATACTCTCTCCAAAACCTTGCCGTCCTCCATAAAATCTGGTGCCCAGAATTGGACGCAATACTCCGGCTGGGGTGTAATTTGTGATTTATAACGGTTTATAACAATTTATTTTCTCTCTGAGATTACGCTTGGTTTTACCTTTTGAGAGCTAGTTTACATTGAGTTAACTAATGTTAGCTTTAATTTAAAAAAAATTACTTAACTAATTAAGCCAGATAACTTAATTGCTCAAGAGTTATTTTAACTTGTGTTCCAATAACTGGTTCTCAGAAAGTGTTTGTGGAAGGTAATGAGAGTGTGCAATGATATCTAAGTAAATAGTTTTGAGCTGTTGGTCTTTTAACTTAAAAGTTAGACATGCATTTTGCAGTATTTTTCTGTTGACAGGCAAGGGGTTATTGGATGTAATCTTGCTGGTCTCTGGCAGTGGGATTCCTAGGCTGAAAGACTGGCTTCCTGTTGTGGGCGCATTTAAGCACCTGAGAGAGTGGCATTCAGCAGAAATTGCCATCGCGGTAAAGGATAGCATGTGGTAAGTATCTCAAAACCTGTGGAAGTTCACGGTGTTTATATGGAACTGGTACAGAATGTAACAAGTGCATAAACTATATTTTCTGTTTAGGTCATTTTGCTTGCGTTTACAACTATTTTCGGGTTTACTAGGTTAGAATTTAAAGTTTGTCAAACTTTTATATTTTTAACATAACACCACTTGGCATTTTATGATTACAAAAGACATTCCTTTCTTCATATCAAATATCTAACTGTAAATGTTTTTGTAATTAACCCAATGGCTCGTACCTCAGTATTTAATTATGTTCTGGATCGAGAACTATAAGAACATTGGGTGGCATGCGAAGCCTATTACTATAAATCTACAAATATTTAGAAAAATCTGTAAATAGCTTGAGAGGCTTTTAATTACTAATATGAAAAATGGTGAACTGTTATTACTTAAACCTTAGTGGGCAGCACGGTAGCACAAGTGGATAGCACTGTGGCTTCACAGTGCCAGGGTCCCGGGTTCGATATCCTGCTGGGTCACTGTGCGGAGTCTGCACGTTCTCCGCGTGTCTGCGTGGGTTTCCTCCGGGTGCTCCAGTTTCCTCCCACAGTCCAAAGACGTGCAGGTTAGGTTGGATTGGCCATGATAAATTGCCCTTAGTGACCAAAAAGGTTAGGAGGGGTAATTGGATTACAGGTTGGGAGTGAGGACTTAAGTGGGTCGGTGCCGACTCGATGGGCCGAATGGCCTCCTTCTGCACTGTATGTTCTATGTTTAAACCCAAATTGCGGCTTCTCTCCAACTTCCTGTTTTTCAAACGTTGGGTGGAATTTTGTGTCCCCTCCCCTATCCCACTCCAGGAGGATGTAAAATAATGTGACACGGCAGGGCTGCTTTGCCTGTTGTATCCACCACCACTGGATTTCACCAGAGATTGATGGCAAAGAGTTGCCTTTCCACCCTTGAATCAATTGAGGCCCTTAAGGGGCCTTCTTGCGACAAGAGCTTCCTCCTCCTGCTGGTATTTTAGCAATAGTCCGATGGCCATCTAAATCGGCTGGGGGCTTCCTGGCCACGCAGAGGCAGGCTTGCCCCTGACTTTTAAGCCAGTAATGGAGTCACCACCTCTGTGTAAAATTCCACCCTTTTGAAAGGTTTTGATAGTATTGACATACAGTGTGTTTCTATTTGAGGGGAAGAGCAAAACGCAAAACTAAAGGAAATCAATACGGTGCAACTTTATAAAACATTGCTTAGCCCACAGCTGGAGTACAGTGTGCAGTTCTGGTCGCTGCACCATCGGAAGGACGTGATTGCATTGGAGGGGGTGGAGAGGGCATTCACCAGGGTTTTTCCTGGGATGGAAGGTTTCCGCTGCAAGTAGTGACTGGATAGGCTGGGATTGCTTTCCCTGGAGCAAAGGAGGCTGAGGGGGGATCTGATAGAGGTGTGCATAATTATGAGAGGCATAAATGGGGTAGAATATAGGAATCTTTTCGCCATGGCGCAGGTGTCCAAGACCAGAGGTTTAAGGTGAGGAGTAAGAGGTTTCAAGGGGACTTGAGGACATATTTGTTCACCTAGAGGGTGGCGGAAATATGGAATGTGCTGCCCGAGAGGGTGGAGGAGGCAGGTACACTCGCAACATTTGAAACATCTGGACAAACACTAAATCACCAAGGAATAGGAGGCAATAGATCAAGTGCTTATAAATGGGATTAATATAGATTGGTATCTGATGGTCGGCATAGACATGGTGGGCCGAAGGGTCTTTTTCTGTGCTGTATGGCTCTGAGACTTTAATATAGGATAGTCACCAAAATGCCATTAGGGAATTTAGAAGAATAATCCTTCCCAAAGAATGGTGAGAATGTGGAACTCACGACCACAGGGAGATGTTGGAGTGAATATCACAGATAAGGGGAACTTAGATAAGCACAGGTGGGAGAAAGGAATAGAAGGTCTTGCTGATCGAGTTAGATGAGGAAGGATAGGAAGAGGCTTGAGTGTCACATAAGTGTCCTACTTCTGTACATTCAGTGTAACTAATAATACAACTTAGATTGCAGCTAACAAGTAGTTACTTCAAACTACGATTTATTATTCCCAACATCTAACATAATTTGTCTAATTGTAGTTGGCAGAAAATTGCAGAGTACGTGGGAGCAACTATTGTAGACCCAGAAAATGTTGAGAAAATTATTGATCCATTGGTGATCTGGAGAGGGACGATTCACATGCAAGAGCGAAAGGTACAAATTTTGTTTTTCTATTCTTCCACTGTAGAAAATAACCAGTGACTGTTTTATATTTCTGTGGCATGGTAAATTTGCAATCGATAGTTTGGATTTCGGAAAACACAGTGGGAAAGAATTTTTATTGTTGTCCACCTTTTCACTTGGATGAGCTTTATTTTTAAAAAAATCTTTAGGCATTTACAAATTAGTCCCACTAACAGGAAGGTGTTCCGACTGATAAGTGTACAGCGGCCGGGTCCATCTCCCGCTGGACAACTTGGCAATGGAGCAGTATGTGCAAATCGTTGATTTTCATGCTGATAAATATGAACAAATAAATTTATAATGAGAATGCGGTCAGAATGTCCAACTTTTAAATGGAAGCTATTATGTTTGTCCTGATTCCATTATCTTCCATTCTCTGATGCCATCTCACTCGAAGACCGTGCTTCACGTGTCTCCCGGGAATTCGGATCATTTCTGTTTCGGTATTAATAGAACCGAGGAGCGGGAGGAGGCCATTCGGCCCCTCGAGACTGCTCAATACAATCGTGTCTGATCCTCGATCTCAATTCCATATTTCCGCTTTCTTGCCATAATCCTGCTTTCACCCCATACCTCTTGATACCATTAAAATCTAAAAGATTTATACCTTTCTTGAATACATTCAGTGACTTGGCCTCCACAGCCTTCTGTGGTAGAGAATTCCACAGGTTAGCTACCCTTTGAGTAAAGGAATATTTGCTCACCTCAGGCCTAAATGGTCTACCCGGTATGCTGAGACTGTGTCCTATGGTTCTAGATTCCCCAACTAGGGAACCTTTCCTCCCTGCATCTAGTCTGTCCAGCCTTGTTAGAATGTTATACGCTTCAATCAGACCTCCTCTCAACCTTCTAAATGCTAATACAAGCCCAGTCCAACCAATCTCTCTTCATAGGACGGTCACGCCAACCCCTGTATCCGCCTAGTGAACCTCCGCTGCACTCCTTCTATGGCAGGTATATCCTTCCTTAGGTAATGAGACCAAAACTGCACACACTACTCCAGATGTGGTCTCACCAAAGGCCCTCTATAACTGCAGTAGGACATCTCTACTTGTAAACTCAAATCCTCTTGCAATGAAGGCCAACATACACTTTGCCTTCCTAATTGCTTGCTGCATCTGCCTCCACTTTAATTGACTGATGCACAAGGACATCATATTCATTAGTACATCCACACTTCCCAAAATATCAGCATTTAAATAATACTCTTCCTTTTGGTTTTTCACACGAAAGTGTATAACTTCAGATTTAGCCACATTGTACTGCATGTGCCGTGTGTTTGTCCACTCACCCAACTTGTCATCCTGCTCACAATTCCACCCAGTTTTGTGTTGTCAGCAAACTTGTAAATGTTACATTTGGTTCCCTCACCCAGGTTATTTATTTATATATACATATTAATGCGGTACCCCACTAATTACTGCCTGCCACTCGGTAAAAGACCCATTTTTTCCTACTCTCGTTCCTGTCTTGTCAACCAATTCTTGATCTATGCCAATACAGGGGCTGGTTTAGCACACTGGGCTAAATCGCTGGCTTTGATAGCTTTGACAGCAGACCAAGGCAGGCCAGCAGCAGGGTTCAATTCCCGTATCAGCCTCCCCGAACAGGCGCCGGAATGTGGCGACTAGGAGCTTTTCACAGTAACTTCATTGAAGCCTACTTGTGACAATAAGCGATTTTAATTTCATTTCATTACATTATCCCTCTCCCATGCGCTTTAATTTTCCCCACTAACCTCTTATGAGGGATCTTATCAAAAGCCTTCTGAAAGTCCAAATACGCCACGTCCACTGGTTCTCTCTTATTTACTCTACTAGTTACATCCTCAAAAAATCCCAGGAGATTAGTGAAGCATGATTTGCCTTTCATTAACCAATGGGCTGCCTTTGCCCAATCCAGTTTGTGCTTTCCTGATGTCTTTTTGAATAGACTCTAGCATCTTGCACACGACTGATGTCTGACTCACTGGTCTGAAATTCTCCTTCTTTAAATAGTACGGTTATGTTTGCTGCACTTGAATCTATAGGAACTGCTCCAAAGTATATAGAATTTTGGAAGGTGACTAACAATGCATCCAGTCTTTCCTGGGTCTCTTCCTTTAATACCCTGGGATGCAGATTCTCAGGCCCTGGTGATATGTCAGCCTTTAACCCCATTAATATCCCCCGTGCTATTTCTTACTAATACTGACTTTCTTCAATTCCACCCTCTCACTGGACCCTTGGCTTCCTAACATTTAGAGTCATAGACTTTTACAGCACAGAAAGAGGCCCTTCGGCCCATCATGTCTGCGTCGGCCATCAAGCACCTGTCTATTCTAATCCCATTTTCCAGAACTTGGTCCGTAGCTTTGTATCCTACGGCGTTTTAAGTGCACGTCCAAATACTTAAATGTTGTGAGGGTTCCCGAATCGACCACCCCTTTAGGCAAAGAGTTCCAGATTCCCACCCGCTCTGGGTGAAAAAGGTTTTCTTTGAAATCTCCTGCCCATTACCTTAAATCTATGCCTCCTGGTGATTGACCCCTCTGCTTTGAGGTGTACAAAATTATGAAGGACAATCAGATCCTTCTCAGCCTTCTCTGCTCTAAGGAGGCCAACCCTGGCCTAACCAGCCTCTCTTCATAGCCGAAACGCTCCAGCCCAGGCAACAACCTGGTGAATCTCCCTGCACCCTCTCCAGTGCAATCGCATCCTTCCTATCGTGTGGCGATGAGAACTGCACACAGTACTCTAGCTGTGGCCTAACCAGCACTTTATACAGCTCCATCATAACCTCCCTATTCTATGCCTCAACTAGTAAAGACAAGTATCCCGCATGCCTTTTTAACCACCTTATCTACCTGCCCTGCTCCCTTCAGGGATCGCTGGAAATGCTCCCCAAGGTCCCTCTGGCCCTCTGTAATTCCGAGCACCCTACTATTCATTGAATATTCCCCTGCCTTGTTAGTCCTCCCAAAATACATCACCTCAAATTTTTCAGGGTTAAATTCCATTTGCCACTGCTCTGCCCATCTGACCAGCCGTCTATATCGTTCTGTAATCTAAGACTTTACTCCTCGCCATTTACCACACTATAATTTTTTGCGTCACCTGTGAGCTTACTGATTATACCCCCCCACATTCCCATTTAGATCATTACTGTACGCTATAAACACCACGGGACCTGACACTGATCCCTTTAGTACACCATTAGTCACAGGCTCCCTTTGACCAACACGCTCTGCCTTCCGCCACAAAGCCAATTTTGGATCCAATTTGCCAAACTGCCCTGAATCCCATGGGCTCTTATCTTCTTGATCAGTCTCCCATGCGAGACCTTGTCAAAAGCCTTGCTGAAGTCCATGTAGACTACATCAACTGTACTCCCCTCATCTACACACATTGTCACCCCCTCAAAAAATTCAATCACATGATCTCTCCCTGACAAAGCCATGCTGATGTTCCTTGATTAATCCTTGCCTCTCCCAAGTAGAGAATAATTCTGTCCCTCAGAACTTTTTCAAATAATTTCCCTACCATTGATGTCAGACTCACTGACCTGTAATTACCTGTTTTGTCCCTACTTCCCTTCTTGAATAATGGTGCCACAATAGCTGTCCTCCAGTCCTCTGGCACCTCTCCTGTGGCCAGAGAGGATTAATTAATATCAGAGCCTCTGCAATCTCCTCTCTTGCCTCACTCAGCAGCCCAGGATGCATCTCACCTGGGCCTGCTTGTAAGCCCACTAATACTGCGAACACCACCTCAATGCTAATCTGTTCAATTATGTCACAGTCCCCCTGCTTTTTATATCTACAGCATCCTTCTCCATAGTGAACACATGCAAAACCTCACATAGGAACAGGAGTAGGCCATTCAGCCCCTCGAGCCTGTCCCACAGTTTAATGAGATGGCTGATTTGTCGCCCAACTCCATATGCCTGCCTTTGGCCCATAACCCTTAATATCTTTGCTTAACAAAAACTAGATTGGATTTAAATGTAACAACTGTTCTAGCTTCAGCTGCTGTGTGTGGGAGAGAATTCCAAACCTCTACCACCCTTTTGAGTGAAGAAGTTCTTTCTAACATCTCTCCTGAATGGTATAGCCTTAATTTTTAGACTCTTACACACCCCCCCCCCCCCCCCCCCCCAAGTCTTAGAATCTCCAACCAGTGGAAGTAGTTTATCTTTATCTACCCAGTCTTTCCATGTTACTATCTTAAATACTTCAATCAAATCAGCCCTTAACCTTCTAAATTCTAGTGAAATAAAGCCTAATTTGTTTAATCTCTCCTCATAACTTAATCCTTGTAGTCCAGATATCATTTAAATAAACCTACGATTCACTCCCTTCAAAGGCCAAAATATCCTTCTTAAGGTGTGGTGCCCAGAACTGCTCACCGTGACTCCAAGTAGGGTCTAACCAGGGTTTTGAAAGCTGCAGCACAACCCCGTGTCTTTATACTCCAATCCTCTAGATATAAAGGATAGCATTCCATTAGCCTTTTTGATTATTCTCTACACTTGTTCATGGTATTCTAAGCACCTATCACCTTAATCCCAAGTCTCTTTTGGACATCCACCTTACCTAACCTCTTTCCATTTACAGTAAGAAGTCTTACAACACCAGGTTAAAGTCCAACATGTTTGTTTCAAACACTAGCTTTCGGAGCACTGCTGGACTTTAAACTGTAAGACTTCTTACTGTGCTCACCCCAGTCTAATGCCGGCATCTCCACATCATGGCTACCATCTTTCCATTTAGGAAGTACTCTGCTTTATCCTTTTTTGGTCCAAAATGGATAACCTCACTCTTGCTTCCATCCGCCACAAATTTGCCCATTCACCTTGCCTGTCAATATCTCCTCGCAATTTTATGCTATCACCTAGGCTGTCTACAGTGTCACCTAACTGTATCATCAGCAGATTTGGATATGTGACTTTCAATGCCATAGTCCAAGTCGTTAATGAATAATTGAGGCCTGGTCTGGCCGACAGGATTCCAGACCCATCGCAACATGGTTGGCTCACGAGTGCCCTCTGAAATGGTGTAGCAAGCCACTGAGCTACGGACAGTTAGGGATGGGCAACAAATGCTGGTCTTGCCAGCGACGCCCACATCCCACAAAAGAATTTTAAAATGCTTCAATTATAGAGAGCCTTGGTTAGATGGATTCTAGCATTCAGTTACACTGCAGTCTGCCTCCTACTTCTTGTCTTGTACACGCCTATACTAAATTCATCAATTCAGATTTCACCGACATTTGTAGATTTTCAAAGCGGTTTCTTCACTTAGTTTAGAGTTTCTACATTTTCAAAAAAGTCATAAAATATCTCCAGTGTCTCATCTTATTTCTGTTCACTTTTATTCTGATACTGCTGACTTAAAAACCTGCTTTATAAGTATCGAAATGACCTTTTGTAAAGAGATCTAAAGCATACTAAATTGACTTCAATTACACTTCCTCCAGTCAAGATCACAGAAGTATTAATTGCTGCCTGCTATTTTTTTTTTTGTTAACCACAAACGTCGCCACAGCCACAGAGGACCATAAGCTGCCCTGCTCTTTGAGAGAGAACTGACCGGTGGTGATTTAACCTGAGGGTCGCCACGCCTCAGGCGAGGGGCAAGGTTGAGAAGGTGGGGCCTTCATGAATAACCTCAGTCGGAATGGGAATTGAATCCACGCTGTTTGCGTTACTCTGTGTCAGGAACCAGCTGTCTGTCCAAGAGAGCTAACCCACCCCCAACTGGGCACTGTTAGTTTTCTGACCAGACGATTATCTAGCAGGGTCGAGCGGAGACTTTATGAACATGTTGAACTCTGCTGAGAGGAACATGCTGTTTGTGAAACCAATGTTTCTTGTCAGTTTGCTTCCCCCTGATCTAATAAAGCTAAAAAGCAGCACCATTTTGTATTCTCCAAGTCTGTGGAAACATGCCACACGAGTAAACCAGTACACAGTCAACTGAATTTGGGAAGGGATTGGTGACAGTGCTGGTTCTAGTTCATGGTTAATGTTCAGGGCAGTGCATATAGAATATTCCTGCCTATTGTTTCAAAATGTGTACCATAATAATTTTCTTCCCTCGATCGCCAACTTACTCTTCCTTTAAATTGCTGCTTAATACCTAATTCTTTGACCAATTCTTTGGTCACCTGTCCTAATGTGGCTCAGTGTCTATTTTAGTATTTCAGTGTGCCAACTCCGAAGTGCCCTGGGATGATTGACAGTGCTAAAGCTGCTTATTGTGCTTATTATTAACAACTGCAAGTTGTTATTGTGTTCTATTTGCAATGTAATTACCTTTTCTTAAATCAATTTACCAGTTCAGCGATGGAAAAATCTTAATTTTGAAGTATTTTTCAGTTTTCTTTATAAAGCCTTACTGAAAGATCGCAGCAACAATTTTCATGCAACTTGAGGGCCCAATTTCAAGTTTGAATTATTTGTCCTTTATAACCTTGAGAAATTTTGTAACGCATTAATATATTTTAGGTAAAACCTTTATTTTGGCCCAGTTTTCTTCTCCTGCACCTTGTGGGTTTCACTCTGTGAATGGGTGAATGCTCATGGATAGCGCCTTTAGTATCCTTCTGCACGTTGTTGATTAGAAGAGAACATAGAACATACTGTGCAGACGGAGGCCATTCGGCCCATCGAGTCTGCACCGACCCACTTAAGACCTCACTTTCACCCTATTCCCGTAACCCAATAACCTCTCCTAAACTTTTTGGACACTAAGGGCAATTTAGCATGGCTAATCCACCTAACCTGCACGTCTTTGGACCGTGGGAGGAAACCGGAGCACCCGGAGGAAACCCACGCAGACACGGGGAGAACATGCATACTCCGCACAGACTGTGACCCAGCAGGGAATCGAACCTGGGACCCTGGTGCTGTGCTGCCACAGTGCTAGCCACTGTGCTACCGTGCTGCATATTAATTGTGGTTAACTATATGCTGTTGGAGGAAATTGATCGGGTTGTTACTTGAGTTCATATCAAAGCTGTGCGATAGCATGAATAAACAGTCTGAAGATTCTGAATTCAGGTTCTGCCGAGGAGTGGGTTTGAGTTCCACCACTGCCAAAATTTGAGCTGACATGAGGAAACACTTGTGTGTGTGGGCTCAGTTAGGAGATATATACTTGTGTTCTTTCACTCCGTGAATAAATGTAAACTGAGTAAAGATGGGATCTGGTTCCTTCATCAACTGGCTCTCGCGAGTTAACACTGCTGGAAAATGGTAACTGGTCTGGATATTTGTGATGTGGTTGTGGTTGGCTGCTCCACATCTAAGGAGAAGCAAGAATGACTGACTGCGAGTCAACATTTAGAAGTGAAACTGTTTGAACGAAAATTCCGAACCACAAGCACCACCTTTTGAGGAAGTGAATTTGAAGCATGGTGGTTTGAGGTGGTTAACATGTGAAACTTGAATGGATGACACAGCATGTTCCTTGAAATAAAGTATGGAAATACAATGGGAAGAAATGTCTGCAGGAAGTCTGAAGAAACAGACTGAAAACATGCACAGTATGGGAATCCTGTTCACCAGGACAAGCCTTTACTTGAACTTGATCTAGTTTCTTGGACCCCTGCCCAATTCAGTTGCGTCATCCTGTGCAAACATTGAAACATTTAGCAGTGTGAGGCCAACCCGGCACACATTTAGTAACTTTTAAAATTTTTACTTGGTAGATTTAACTTGAGATTATTTCTGCATACCTTTTCTTTTTATTGCTTGCTGAACCACCTGATGTATTTTGCAAAGGTCAGGCAAGCAGCTGAGTATGAAAGCAAAGCATGACTTGTATATTGTAACAAGGGCATATTTACTTTTTCGTGTTTCCCTAGTTTGCCTCTGGCATCACTTTTCCAGGATTCTGCTTGAAAGGCAACACTCAAAAATCTTGGAGTCATTTAATAAGCTCCTATACTTTGACTGAAAATGCATCCACAGCTTCGAGAACTGCAGATACAAAAAGCGAGGTGAGCATGTTTGTTTCCTTGACTATGGGTTTGTATTTGGCATAATGAGCTCAAAGGAACTCATCATTCGTCTGTGTGTGCTGTTGAGTGGGCTTTGGTCTAGACATTGTGTCTAGATGATTCAGTAATAGCCAACTTTTAATATGTTCCCTGAATGTAGTGTGCCCACTCGAATTGCCAAAACTAATGTAATCAAAATTTTAGGAAAAAACATTTTATATAAACTGTTTACCCCAAAGCTAATTAAAATGTCTAAATCTTTGTCTCCACCGCATGTATTGAGTTGCAGTTATATCTTATTTGGAGGAATTTAATTTGCATCTATAAGAAGTGGCGAGAAATAACTTGCATGACTTTGAGAAGTGTGAAAGAGTTTCTTTAATCTACAAATAAAATTCAATTGATATTTTAATGGATGTTCCTACAAAGTAGCATCGAGAAAGCTTGGTTTAGCTCAGTGTCAGGGAAGTCCTAATAATGGGAAAGGGGGAGAGGGGTGGTGTAAACTAGCCTAGTCTTGGATTAACCTCTGTTGTGTCACAGAGAGCTTCCTCATCAGGACCCCATTTAAAAGGAACTGCAAATGTCTTCAATGTTTAAGTCACAGCGGTAACATGTCTGCACATTTACTGAAGAGGAAGCAATAGAATAACATTATTTATCCAGGCAGACAGGAAACACCGGCCATGGCTTAATCGGTTGTGAAATATTTGGCTTTACAATAAAATTCCACATTATGTATGCTGGCTCTTCATTTATTTTTAAACATAAAGTTGATAGTGGCTCTGAATTTAATGCAGCTTTGTGATACACAAACAATTGTACAGATTGGAACTAAGGAAAATGATTTTGATTTAATTTACGATGTTGGATAGCAGCCAGTCAAGTATTGTCCAGGATGTTCATCATAGACATCAAACTGTCTCTTATAAACAAACATTTTATGAGTTTACTGAATAAAATCTATGGAGTTTACTTGTAAGTATCCCATTTAGGGAAAACATCCTGATGCGTCATTCTGTGCAAACATTGAAACATTTAGCAGCGTGAGGCCAACCCGGCACACATTTTGTAACTTTTAAAATTTTTACTTGGTAGATTTAACTTGAGATTATTTCTGCATACCTTTTCTTTTTATTGTTTGCTGAACCACCTGATGTATTTTGCAAAGGTCAGGCAAGCAGCTGAGTATGAAAGCAAAGCATGACTTGTATATTGTATATTAACATCCTTGTTAATGCTGCCTTGTATGTAATTATGGTTCTGTTTTTTTAAGGTTTTTTATTACTACAAACCAGTGCTGGATTTTGTGCAGTTGGTGGCGCTGTCCGACCTTCCCTCCTGCTTCCTATCGGGAATTGAGTTTGAATTGTATCCTTGTTCCCAATTAGAACAAACAAATCAAAGAACAATACAAATGTGATTTCAATAGCTTTTTGCTGCTGGGGAGGGAGGGGGGAGGGGGGAGGGGGGGGGGGGCACACAGGGGGGTGTGATCTGCACTTGTTCAATTTCACTCTTTTGACTTCCAAAAAAAGTCACAGGATTTCTTCTACATTTTTAAAAAATGCATGAGAATTGACACACCAGCATTAACATAATTTAGAGGGATTGGATTGAAATCTGAATAGGAGGTGACCGTTCTGTTAGAACCTGACTGACATGTGCCTCAACTACATTTGGCCTTCTTTCCCCATACCCTTTGATACCCTCAAGTAAAACAGAATCTATTGACATCAGTCTTGAAACATTCAATTAACACCCCTTTTTGTCCGCAACCTTTTAGGACAAAGAATTCTGGATTTTGACCACCCTCTATTTGAAAATCGCTTGTTTATTTCACGCCTAAAGGACCTTGCTCTAAGTTTACGGTTATGTTCCCTTGTCATGGATTCTCTCATCAGGAGACATGAGGGCACGATTCATCCACCGCGAATCTGGGCATGCCGGGTAAATAGCGGGAAAGGCCAAACTCGGGAAACTCACCAGGTGCTAACCAGTTTGCAAATTACCCCCCCCCCCCCGATGGCGAGTTCTGGGTCTCGCCCCAAAACGGCGAGCATATCATTAACCCTCATTCGCATTCATTTCAATCTCATTAGCGAGAATGAAGTCGAGTGCAGCGGCCTCCCGGAAATTACCCGACTCCCCGGTGAGAAATCACGCAGGCATCGTTTTGTACTGCTTCTGCTTTTTTGAAGCAGCAGGGTGGCACTGATACCTCACAGCACCAGGGATCCGGGTTCAATCTGACCTTGGTTCACTGTCTGTGCAAAGTCTGCACGTTCTCCCCGTGCCTGCGGGGATTTTCTCAGGGTGCCCTGGTTTCCTCCCACAGTCCAAAGATGCGCAGGGCAGGTGGATTGGCCAAGCTAAATTGCCCCTTCGTGTCCAAAAAATCAGGTTAGGTGGAGTTATGGGGATGGGTGGGGGCTTTGGCTTGGTCGGGGGGGGGGGGGGCGCTGCTGAAACGTTACATCGGGGGTCGCCCCTCAGCTGGGTGAGTGTGAGGAATTTTGCATCTGTGAGGTCTTTAAACCATCTTGTGGTGACCCATAACAGGGGCAAACTGCAGCCTGACTAACCCATCAAACACTTCCAAACTTTGCTGTGTCTTCAATGCTGAAAGTAAATTCCACTCCCTTTGATTGTGACCAGCCTCTAGCGTCACAGCTCAAGACTGTTGCAAATGATGAATTAAGCTTGTTAGTTGTGAGAGCACTTCACCCTCCAGTTGTGAGAGCACTTCACAGCTGCAGGTTGTGTTTGCTGCTTGCTACTGCTTGTGGCTGAAATTTCCTTCCCTTTCTGTAGCCGCAAAGAAGAACAATTTTTTCTCTGAGACCTGGAACACCGAGCTCAGGGGGGGCGAACGAGTCCAAAAGGCAATCTGGTTTGAAGCCAGCAGCTGCTGCGGGACCACCCTGTTCCATCTCCCAAGAGTTTATGTATCATCATTGCAGGGTGATGGGACTGTGTCGGCACTGTCAGTGGGTCAATATACAAGGCAGGAGAGTGATGACCACTCGCTGTGAAGAAAGCTCTGGTGCTCCTCAGTATCTGCAAAAGTCTGACCCCTGCCTTTCTGCTGACAGCGCGCTCACACATGTATCAGGTGTAACATGTTTTAATAGTGAACTATTGACATTTCTAATCCCCCTAGCTACAGGTTGTCCGCACCCTCCCTTCCCGTGCTCCTCACTCTTCTTGATCTTTCGTGGTCTACTGCTACGTCTAGGTGGTCCCCAGGATGCACGTCAGAGATGGAGGCAGCCTGTTGGTTTCTGTGTCCTGTGACGTTTGATGCCCTTGACGGGACAATGCAGTCGCTGCAATGCACCTGACGTTCCCTCCTGAATGTCACGGCTGTGTCCTGTCCTCATGTAGCGCCACAGCTGGAAAGCAAAAGGAAACTAATTTATCACTGAAATGCTTGTAGAAAATACTACCTGCAAGGCTCCAAAACGTTAATTATTCCATAAGAGGACCAGTTTATGCCCACGAGTGGAAAATAAAGTCATAAAACGGTGAAAATGATCGCATTCTAATTTAATTTTACTAATTACCATCGCAGTGCAGCAAGGCATGATTAATTTTTAAATTACAAGTGAATGTGAGTGAGCTTTCAACCTTTAGAGTCTGTGTAACAATGGTGTTTGGAATTTGCTTTCACTTTTTAATTTGTTTTGTATGTTCTGGAAGCAATGATCTTTGGGGAGGCATTCTCCGTGTTCCACATTATTTTATGAGGCCTCAGTGATGAGTGTTAAATTGTCTTTAATGAGTTGAGTACCTTGATTAAAATACACAGTTGTTTATCAAGAAGCGATGTCCAAGGCAAATCGAAGCTTCTCCTGAACCAACTTTGTTCTTTACAAGGAAAGGTATGTCCTTGCTGTCTTCTCAAGTTTAAACTTCCAAATGAAGTTTTGGAAAACCTTTTAACCTTAAGTAATGGAGCAGGTGGCATGTCTGTCTACTCATTTCCACTGTGGTGTCTATCCACCGGGGTGCGTGATTATAGCCTAGAGCCCTGTTCGTTTTGATGGGAGCGCCTCCTTTATGTGTGACAAAACTGAAATTAACACATCCCAGCTCCAGGAATAGCTCAACTGGCCAATGTGCAGCAGCATGGGCAAGAAAGATTTCAGTGCTTGCATATTTAAATACAAGCACACTTGTGATCAAGAGACAAACCTGGATTGTCTTTGACTAGTCTTACCCAAGCATCCCAATAAAAGATCGTGCTGCATAATCTTTTGACATGGTGAAAGTGGCCCACAATTCCATTTGTTACAAACTGGAGAGATTTTCTGTTATCAGTTTTCATAGCTACTTTTACATGTAGTTATAACTCTGGTATATTTGCAGCATTCAGTAGACCTGATGATGTGCGCGGTAGCAATTTATTCCAGGAGTTATTTGTGACTGTCATAAATGTCCTGCATTCGATTAGCTTGGTCCTTATCGGAAAATTGGCATTTCAAAAATTCAGCAGGCATTGCTGCGTACGTACGTTAGTCATTACCCTTAAACCTGACTGAAGCACCCATGTCTTTGCCAGCACCTGAAGCCAGTTTGGCACTGTTATTCCTGCTAATTTTCTGTTAATTTGTTTCCTCTTGTATATAACCTCTCCTTACTTTTACCCAGTCGCTGCCTGCTGCTGTCCATCAAAATGTTTGTTGTGGAGCATCTGCTGGTTTTCTTCCTTCCCTTATGTATAACCCAAGTTTAAGTATGGCCATATTAATTTCTCTTCAGAAATGAACTTTTCCGTTGTAAATACTCGGTGTGCTTACCTCCGCAACGAACTCACCAGCTCCCGTGGGACAGCATCACAATGTAGCAACGGTGTTCCAGAAACCTCTTCCATCATGATCATACTTGTAGGAAAAATATGAAGCTCGATCATGGGTCCCTTTATAATATAGTCAGTCCACACCCCCCCCCCCTCCCCCCAACTACCCAAACAATGTGTGTAATTATCTTTACTAATCATCTGAATTAACTTGCTGTTCATACCCGTTCAGCTATCTGTTTTGTGATTGATTTTATAATTCCAATTCCAATGTTTGTTAATTCCAGCTTTCTTTCTGATTGTTCCAGGTGGGAGCTCTTTTTAACCTATTTTGTACAGTGAGCACCACTCTGATTCCGCCAGCTAACCAGTACAGTACACAGAAATGGAAAGAATACATGGCGAAAAAGCCAAAATGCATTAATGGTAGGTTTGTTTTTTCACGGGCGTAATGCTCTCTTATACCTTCAGTAAATTTGAACAAGACTTCATCAGACCCGAATCATGAGCTTATTGCCGTTGATTGCATTAATATCATAATCTTGATGAAAACCTGGCTGGGAGGGTGATGACCGTATTCTAACTTGCATCATCCCGTTCACCGATCACCCCGGTGTTTGCTGACCTACACTGAGCCCTAGTTGAAAAATGCCTTGAGTTGAAAAATTATTTTCTTTGTTTTCAAAACCATCCACGGTCTTGTCCCTCCCACTCTCCACCCAATGCTGCAACCTTCTGAGATACCTATGCTTCTCCCATTCTAGACTCTTGCACATCACCTCAGCACTAAGTTCTGGAATTCCCTTACAAAACCACTATATTTCTCTTTGCTCTTTCAAGATTCTCCTTAAAACCTACATCCTGGACCAAACATTTGACCGCCTGACAATGCTCCTGTGAAGCACCTTGGGGCAATTTCCTATGCCAAAGGTGCTATATGAATGCAAGCTGTTGTATTGCAAACGTTAGCAAGTCAAGCAGCTTTCTATGCTAAGTGTACTGTACATAGAGAAAAAAGACTTGTGATTAAGGGTGCCGGAAAGAAAACCTTTTAAGAATATATGATTTTGTAATAGGAACATAGGAGTAGGCCACTCGGCCCTTCGAGCCTGCTCCACCATTCAGTTAGATCACCTAGAACATAGAACAGTACAGCACAGAACAGGCCCTTCGGCCCTTGATGTTGTGCCGAGCCATGATCAATACCTACCTCAATACCCTTTTCCTGCACTATCTCCGTCTCCCTTGATGCCTTTAATATCTAGAAATCTGTTGATCTGCCTTGAATATACTTAAGAACTGAGTATCTACAGCCTTTAGGGTAGAGAATTCCAAAGATTCACCAGCCTCTGAGTGAAGAAATTCCTCTGCGTTTTGATCCAAAATGGTCTATCCCCTTTTCTGAACCTGTTTCCCCCCCCCCCGGTCTAGACCCTAGACCACACCCACTCGAGCCGGGGGAAACATCCTTCTCGCATCTTTGAGCCATGTAAGAATTGAGATGCCGCTCATTCTTCTAAGCACTGAAGAATATAGGCCCAGTGTCCTCAATCTCTCCAATGACAATCCTGCTGTCCCAGGAATCAAATCGGGACTGACTCACCCATTTTAGCAGAGAAAAGAAAGGAACATTTGCAGTTATGTAGTGCCTTTCAACACCATTGGATGCCCCAAAGCACTTTTGCGCCAATGAAGTACTTTTGAAGCGTAATGTTGTAATGTGGAGCGAATTTGTACACCTCCAGCTCCCGCAACCAGCAATGTGATGATGACCGGGTGATTTTTTTTTGTGCTGTTGGTTGAGGGTAAATAATTGGCCAAGAATATGTGGATTACTCCCCTGCCCGTCTTTAAAATAGTGCCACGGGATCTTTTACCCCCACACAAGCAGGCTTGTCTCATCCGAAAGTCATATCTGACGATTCCAGCCCTGGTTGTACAACGTGAGCCTGGAACCTTATAACTCCAAGACGAGAGCGTTACCAATTGAGCCACGGCTGACACGAAGATCCTGCACAAAGCAGTCATTTATATGGGTGTGTTATAACCAGTTACACCAATTTCATGGGCAGCACCGGTTGTGTTGTCTCCAACAATCGTGTCAGCTGAGTCCGATTTTGCATCAGGTTGCCTGTACAACTTGTAATTGCATCGGAAGAAAGCTGTTGTAACTGTTTGACAACCTTTCGGCATTAACTGATCGAACAAGGTAAGTATGATTTATGTTTCGGAAGGAATAACCTATTCACTACTTTTTTAAATAACTACAATGCGCAGATTGTTGTTCATTTAGAATTCTGCTTTTGTCTTTCAAAATGTTTTCCTTGTGATTAATTTTGCCAATTCCTTTATCACCTACGAACAGAACACTGCAATACTTGTCACAATGCTGAATCAGAAAATTGATTTCCTACTTCATATCTTGATGTTGTTCTGGAAGGGCAGGAAGCATCAGAAGTGTTAATAGAAATTAAATTGCATTTTAAATGGTGTACATTTTGATTTTCAAGCACTGAGATAGATAACAGCAGCAGTAATTTATTGTTCCCAGAATTTTCGTGTAACTAATACAAATAAGCTTCATTGGCAGTTCTTATCTTCAAAAACTCATCATATTCTGAAGAACCCCTGACCTTTCTGTTATTCTTAATCATATTTTAGCTCTTCATTTTAAGTCCACTATTATGATGTGCTGTGAATGAAAATTATGTTTTCGTTGGCGAGACAGGAAGTAACTGCACAGTGCTTTAAATAAATATCTCCTACCAGAGCAGAAACTCTAACTCTACATTAAGTTTCACTCGTCAACATTTGCTTTCTAAAGATATTGCTAACAACTGTTCACAAATAATCTATCAAACTGCCTAATGGTAAGTGCAGCACGCTGGCACAGTGGTTAGCACTGCTGCCTCGAAGCGCTGAGGACCCGGGTTCGATCCCGGCCCCGGGTCACTGTCCGTGTGGAGTTTGCACATTCTCCCCGTGTCTGCGTGGGTCACACCCCCACAACCTAAAGATGTGCAGGGTAGGTGGATTGGCCACGCTAAATTTCCCGCTAATTGGAAAAAAAATTTTAAAGAAAAAAAAGATATTTCTTTTTAAATTGTCCAATGATTTGAAATAATTTTTGGCTAATATTCGTGGGGCGGGCAGCAGGGTTTGAAGTTCCATTAAAGATGTTAGTAAAAGAGAAATGGAACACTCTTGCACTTTTAACTCCTAATGACCTGACCAAGCATGCTACAGTATATAAAATAGCATGAAGAACACAAGAAATAGGAGCAAGAGAAGACCGTACTGCCCATCGAGCCTGCTCTGCCATTCAATACGATCATGGCTGATCTTACATTTCAACTCGTTTTCCTGCCGACTCCCCATATCCATTGACTCTGAGAGACCAAAATTCTGCCTACCACAGTCTTAAATGTATTGAATAATGGAGCATCCACAACCCGCTGGATAGAGAATTCCAACGATTAACAACCTTCCGAATGAAGTAATTTTTCCTCATCCAGTCCTAAATGATGGGTCCCCAATCCTAAAACTGGGTCCCTGTGTTTCAGACCACACTCCACCCCCACACAACCAGAGGAAACAATCACAGCATCCACCCTGTCAAACCTCTTAAGACTCTTTCTTTTCAAAAGAAGTGGTGTAATGTTTGGCAACTTTCAATCTAATGAGACCATTCCCCAATCTAGGGAATTTTGGAAAGTCATAGCAAGCACATCCACTATCTCTGCAGCTGTCTCTTCTAGAACCTTAGGCTCTAGGTAATCAGGTCCCAGGGATTGTCAGATTTTAATCCCTCAAGTTTCTCTGCTGATAGTAATTTTCTTAATTTTCTCACCTATTTTAGACCCTAGATTACTGTTTGCTTTTGGTATGAAACATGTCTTCGACTGTGAAGTCAGACACAAAGTATATGTTCATTGTCTCATTTCCCGTAATAACTTCTCCCATCTCTGCCTCGAAGGGACCAATGTTTACTTCAGCTACTTTCTTCCTCTTTATATACTCGACAAAGTTCTTGCGACTGTAGCAGCATGAAGTAGCGGCCGCATCCCGGGTTGTTCCCGCGCAGGCTCTGGCACTTTGAGCTTTTCTGCCCGTTCTGTCAGGAAGTTTTACAATCGGACTCGACAGCCCGGCAATCAGCTGGGAATTGGGGGAATGTCGAAAGTGACGTCGAAGAGGGGCGGAGGGGTGAAATTGCAAGCGTCGTGCCCGAGCAAGGACTCATTAAAGATGGCGGGGGAAGTGTCCATGCCCATTGCCCTCGATATGGTGGCGGGGCTGGTCGCAAGAGAACTTTTAAAGTTTGGTGGAGAGAAGGATGAACTTGGCCAGGAATTGAACAAGAGGCGATCGGTGCGCAGGAGGAGAAAGTGAAAGGCGTGGAGGAGGGCTTACCTCAACATGAGGGCAGACTTGCGTCTTTGGAGGCTGAAATGGTGATTGGTGCGGACAGGAATAAGGGGCTCGAGGCAAAACTGGACGATGTGGAAAATAGGTCCAGGCACATGAATCTGAGGCTGGTGGGTCTACCCGAGGGAGTTGATGGCTCAAGGCCGACTGAATACATTGCTGCAAAGTTCTCCCAGTTGAAGAGCGGCATTGAGGTAGTTTCTGCGCCGGAGCTGGACAGGGCAAACGGGGCCTTGACGCAGAAACCGCGACTGAATGAGCCACGTCGAGCAGTAATCATTCATAGTTTCCAGAGAAAGGAGTGGGTCCTGGAATGGGCCAAGAAAGCCCGCAACATCAAGTGGGATGGTAACATGGAACTGATTTACCAGAACATTGGCACAAAACTGGAGAAGCGATGTGTGGCCTTCAATAAGGTGAAGACAGTCCCATTCTGTCCATTCGAGGAATGCGATTTGGACTTGTGAATCCAGCAAAACCAAGAGTCACATTTGACTCAAGATTTCTATTTCAAAACTCCCAAACAGGCTGAAGTCTGAAGGTTGTAATTAGGGGAGAAATTATTTCTTTCAAGACACACATAGAGCTGGAGGCAAGGAGGGAGCGGAAAAGAACGAGTAGACTATATTGTAGAGATAGATCGTAAGTATGCAGACAATCCATCCCCAGAGCTATTCGCGGAGAGGAAAAAGCTGCAAACGCAGTTTAATCTGGTATCTATGGATGTGGTGTTGCGGCGATTTAGGTGAGCGAGAGGGGCTATTTACGAATATGGGGAGAAAGCGAATCAGCTCCTGTCATCTCAGCTGGGGAGGTGAGGGGCTCGGCTGCACTTGAAAAAAGACAAAGACCCCCTTAGACTGTGGATCATATTGACCGATCTCCCTATTAAATATGGACGTGAAGCTGTTAGGTAAGGTGTTGCCGTTAAGACTGGAACCTTGTCTGTGGAGGTGGTAGGGAAAGACCAAACTGGTTTCGTTAAGAGGCGGAGGTTGACGGCGAATGTGAGATGACTGTTGAACATGGTGCTTACTCCGGGAAGGATTGGGTTCCAGAGATCATAATCTTGCTCAGCACGGAGAAGGCATTCACCCGGGTAGAGTTTGATTATGTGTTTGCGGTATTAGAAACATTTGGATTTGGGTCGGGCTTTGTACCTTGTGTGCGGTTGTTGTAAGCGGCCCCCTTTGCCAGAGTTTGCACGAACAAAGTGATTCCGACCTTTTCCGTCTTTACCGGGGTACCAGGCAGGGATGCCCAATGTTCCCTTTGTCTGTTTGCTCTTACAAAAGAACCACTAGTCATGGCCCTGAAGTCCTCGAATACATGGGGAGGAATAGTTAGAGGAGGGTTGGAACACAGGGGGCTGGATGCTGCGCCCCGCCGTGCCACTTTTCTGCCTCGACCGTTACGTCGGCCGGTCAATGGGTTTTCTCATTGTGGGGGAATGGGGAACCCTGGGCGCTGGCAAAACAGAGAATCCCTCTGGAGGAGAACCCGTCCACTGTCTCGCTAGTAGAGTGGTTAGCACTGTTGCTTCACAGCGCCAGAGTCCCAGGTTCAATTACCGGCTTGGGTCACTGTGCGGAGTCTGCTCGTTCTCTCTGTGTCTGCCATCTGTTTTTATATTCCTGGCTAGTTTATTCTTGTATTTTTTTTTAATCAACGTTTTGGTGGCCTTCTACTAGTTTCTAAAGAATCCGAATCCTCAAATTGCTGCTGTCTTTTTTTTAACAATATTAGAAGTCTCTTCTTTTAATCTAAAACTATCTTTAACTTCCCGAATGAGCCACTGATGGACCTTCCTCATTGAGTTTTTTTATTTCAATGAAATATATTTTTGTTGAAGACTTTGAATTGTTTCTTTAAATGTTTCCCAGTGTTCATTTACCTCCCTACCTTTTAGTCTATTTATCCAATTAACCATAGCCAATTCTCCCCTCGTACCTACACATGGTTAAAGAATCATCGGACTCGCAACGTTAGCTCTTTTCTCTCCCTACAGATGCTGCCAGACTTGCTGAGATTTTCCAGCATTTTCTCTTTCGTTAAGTTTAAGATTCTTGTTTGTGATTGGAGTAGGTCACTCACACTTAAAATGGAATTCAGTGGTATTACGATCACTACTTCTCAAATGATCTTTTACCACAACATTACTAATAAATCCTGCTACATTACGCAATACTAAATCTAAGATACATTTATCACTAGTCGATTCCAAGGAACAAAAACTTTCTACAAACCCATCTTCTAGACCACTGTTGCCAATTTGATTCTCCCAATCAATATAAAGTTTAAAGTCCCCACCATTATTATATTGCCTTTGCTACAAGCTCCAGTAATAGCTTGTTTAATGTTCTGCCCAATGGTATAACTACTGTTAAGAGGCCCATCTACTTACACCAGTGTTTTCTGAGTCTTGCTATTCCTAATTTGAATCTATGCTGATTATACTTCATGATCATCTGAGGCCAAATTCTTTCTCACTAATGTCCTTCTATCATCTTGTAATATCAGAGTACCCCTTTTCCTTTGCCATTCCGTCTGTCTTTCCTAAATATTGTGTTCCCTAGAATATTTTATTTCCCAACTTGATCATCATCTAGAGCTTGACTGAAGTCCCTACTTAATAATAATAACCTTTTATTGTCACAAGTATGAAGTTACTGTGAAAAGCCCCTACTCGCCGCATTCCGGCACCTGTACGGGTTGCTTCAAAGCTCCAAGCTCCCAGGTTCGATTCCCGGCTTGGGTCACTGCCTGTGCGGAGTCTGCACGTTCTCCCCGTGTCTGCATGGGTTTCCTCCGGGTGCTCCGGTTTCCTACCACCAGTCCAAAGACGTGCAGGTTAGGTGGATTGGCCATGCTAAATTGCCTTGGTGTCAAAAAAAATGTTAGGTGGGGTTGCTGGGTTACGGGGATAGGGTGGAGGCATGGGCTTGAGTAGGGTGCTCTTTTCAAGGGCCGATGCAGAAGCGATGGGCTGAATGGCCTCCTTCTGCATTGTAAATTCTATGAGTTGACCTCTTGCTAAACACACATATTTAGTACTGTTAGGTGCTTAATGCTCTATAATTTGAGGAGTAACAGCCTGGTGTCAGTTACTTTGTTTTAGAACTGTCAAGTTAAACATTTTTGTTTAAATAATCCAATTAAATCTAGTGATTTTGATTTTTTTTTTTAGTCGCATTTAATTGATGCATTTATTACACCCCATCATTTCCAAGTTTTTTTCATTGCTGATACTACAATCATCCACAAAGTAACCCAGCAAAAAACAGGTCATATTTCTGGATCCTAAGGGTTTTGTACTTGCATACTCCATGTCCAAATGTGTGCACAGGTCAGATATAACTGATCAGATGGCAGCAATTATGTGAAATATCAGCACATTGATGAAGAACTCTGCTCTATAACATTGTGGGGACCTCAGGTCAGGACTATACAAAGATTAAATTTGGTCTGCCCATTTGAATGAGGTTAGTTGAGGTTTATTGGCTCGCAGGTTTATTTATTTATTTTTATTTTTTTAACAGTACAGCACAGAACAGGCCCTTCGGCCCTCGATGTTGTGCCGAGCAATGATGACCCTACTCAAACCCACGTATCCACCCTATACCCGTAACCCAACAACCCCCCCTTAACCTTACTTTTTTTTAGGACACTACGGGAAAATTTAGCATGGCCAATCCACCTAACCCGCACATCTTTGGACTGTGGGAGGAAACCGGAGCACCCGGAGGAAACCCACGCACACACGGGGAGGACGTGCAGACTCCGCACAGACAGTGACCCAGCCGAGAATCGAACCTGGGACCCTGGAGCTGTGAAGTATTTATGCTAACCACCATGCTACCGTGTTGCCCCTTATGAGTCCCATGCTGGGTTGCTTTAACCAGATATGCGACCCTGCCATGGGAAGAAGGGACAGAAGACTTGATCTAGAAGGACCCCTCCCCTCCACTCCCCTTCGCGTTCATTAATCCACCCCTTTCTACAACCTTTTCAGCAATTGCAATTCCAAATCTTTGGTGGGGCAGAAACCGTCTTGAGTAAAGCCATTGAACAAACGACTTAGGTGGGAGCAGGGACTGGAATCATGTAATTCTCAGTCGGGCTTCAGGAGCTAATGAAGCGAGGGTGAAGTTGAATTCTGCAATCGATGCACTCTTTTTGTTATTTAAAAAAAAAAAAATCCTGAACAACTAAAGTGATAATCGCCTTACAACTGTGATTATTCAATCTATATTTTGTTAAAACCTACACTTAAATTCTGGATTCAAGTTTATGTACTGTTAACTTTGTGTCAAACCCAAATGGCTTGTGTTGATTTATTGATTCTATTTTGCGATGTTTCCCCTGATCCCTCACTGAACAAATGAAGAATTCACTTCCGTGTATTACTAATTGCCATTTCTAGTTCCCGATATCAGTCTAATGCATCATCTTTTGTCATCCAATGTGATTTTGTTCAAATATCAACATGTTACGTCAGTATTTCTCATAGCTTTCACGTTCAGTGTGCTTCAAACCCTTTGTTTGTTCCCAGTCCCAGAGATTGAGATGAAAGGAGAGATTTGCAGCTACTACCTGTTGGTTCAAAGCAACTGTCGAGGTGGCTGCAGAGGAATCCTGATTCATTCAGCCAACCAGATAAATGGAGCTGCAGCTGTCGCCATAGTGAATGGGATGTTGGAAGAAAGAGCCGAAGACAAAGAAGGTGAAATTTACACAAGTAACCTTTTGTTTTCCCTTTTAAATAACAAATATAAATTCGACAACAGGACTTGGCATTTTGCTTGCATCATGCTTTTAACATACTGAAATGCATCTCCCGAGCCCCCAACCCACCACTCCCACCCCATCTCCAAGTTGCGTCATGAGGAAATTTAAGGATATTGAGCAGGATTGAAATGGTGAGGAAAGGTAACAGAAATCAAACCCAAAAGATAACTTTTCGGGAATCTATTTGTTGCTTTTACAATTAGCAGCAAAACATCCAGTTCTTGGCCTCAAGTCGGTTGGCGTAATAGGTGATAAATGTCAATCTTTTGCAAGAAAATTGAACTTGGCTATCTATTACTCTGGGAAAATGTCAATAATATGCACTGATAGTTCCTGCTTCAGAGAGAAGAAAAGTTGCTTTGTAAATGCAATTATCACCATTGCCTGTCCATGTAGGTGGAATGAGAGCTGCTTGTTCATTCGAAGTGCTGTTTAATGGGAATTGGTGTGTTAACGTGAAGAAACTACATGTAATCTTTAGTGTTGGAGTTAAGTTTAAAAGTTTAAATATTATTTTTCTTTTGTTTTAATAAAGTTTGTTTATAAAATAACCACGCTCTATTTCTTACATTTTTACTCCTGGAACGAAGAGTTCTTTCCATACAGTCTTAAAACTTTAAAAGATTGTGGTTCTGATCCAGAATCTTAGCCACTGTTGAGAGCTGACCAGGCATCTATAACAAGTTGCAACTATGAATTTGGAACCCACCAGAATCTTCATTAGCAGGGACATTTGAGTATATTCTACCATCACAATATATTACAAATGGATCTGAAATGGAATTGTTTGCATTACGACTTTTTTGTTTGTTCCATTTTCCCGTGACATGGCTTGCAACGTAACCATTACATTTGGTTGTATTGAGAGGATTTTAAGAGTATCGGTCCCAATTTTGCTTTTGGAGTGAAAGCGCTTGCCATTCACCTCAATACAAATTAGCCCGTGAAGATCCAGCAATCTTTGTGGCATGCGTTTACCCTTTCCTTATATAACCTGAATTTATTGCCCAGTCAAGGAAGCAGTAACAGTGATGCCAGCAAACATGGTAGGCAGCCAATCACATAGAAGTATTCTTAGTCAGCAAACCAGGAAGTAAAATGCACTGATTATCCTTCACGTTTTAAAAAATTTGCAGAGTGAGAAATTAAGATTGGGATCTGCATATTCTTTAAAAATAAATATAATGGAAAAAATTGGAATGTTTATCATAATGGAAAACCTTGATGTTATACTGGTTTACAGAGGCTAAGAGGATATTCTGATTTAGTTTGTGGTTTAAATACCCTGTCACACTTTATTAACAAGATGTAACTATTCTGGGGGATTTTAACAATATTACAGCATAAAAGAGGAAGTTTTAATCCTTTCCGTAATTTCTAAAAGGCTGCCGATTTCAAGAATTTAACAGTGCACCCTGTGGAGGAGCCATTGACGGCCACTTCTGGATTTCTGTGTTAAACCGTGTCTCTGTGAACACCAGAAATTGCTGTCAGTTTTGCAGGGTAATCTGAGCACATTCATTACGATTTCCCCACATTACAACTGCAAAGGCTAAGCCATTGTACATTCCTCGCATTGCCCCTCCCAGCTACTCGCATTCACAAGTTAAAATATATTTTTAAGGTAAGTGTGTAGCTACGGCACGGTAGCACAATGGTTAGCACTGTTACGTCACAGCTTCAGGGTCCTGGGTTCGATTCCCAGCTTGGGTCACTATCTGTGCAGAGTCTGCACGTTCTCCCCGTGTCTGTGTGGGTTTTCTCCAGCAATTCCCAAAAGACGTGCTGTTAGGTGAATTGGACCTTTTGAATTCTCCCTCTGTGTACCCGAACAGGCGCTGGAATGTGGCGACTAGGGGATTTTCAATGTAACTACTTCTTTGTAGTGTTAATGTAAGCCAACTTGTGACACTGATAAAGATTATTATTAGAATTGAATCCATCTTATTCTATCATGTATTTATTGCCCCCAGGTTTTAAACATTTCTGCATAGCTCCTCTTTTAATTTGTACAACTCTCACACCCTTTTTTTCTTACCCCAATGTAAACAAGTATGAGATTAACTCAACTCAACATGTGGGTTGAATTTTATGTGGTTGATTTATGATGAAGTGAAATTATTTTAGAAAATAATTCAAAGTTCACTTCTGTATGCAAACTTCAATGAGTTAATTCTCAGCTTTGAATTATGTTCTGAAACAAATGCTGGTTTATAATGCCTGTATCTGACTAATCCTGAAAGACCTGAATTTGAATACCCAAGGACTTCCATTTTGCTCTTACTCTTTCTTGCCGAGTTGTTAGAGCAGCAGTGAACCTTTTCAGTGCTGCACTAATCTGCTTCAGACATCATTCTCATTTATTGTGTGCAACATTGACTCACCAGCTTCCCACTAGTTGGCATTTTACTAAGCCTATTAGTTAATGCTTTTGTATTTTCATTTATAGAATAGAGTCCAAGATTATGAAGTATTTGGGTGCAGCTGAATGTGAACATGATTGGATTATAATGGACTAGTGAGGTAATAGTTACTTGGCATGGTGCCATGCGAACAAAATGTCAAATGATGCATGTGCATTGGCTGCTGAAAAGACTGATTATTGGATTTGTACAGTGCTGAATCATTAGGTAACCTGACAGTGTTTCAAAAGATACTTGCAGAATCAGTGGGATGAGAATTGTGCAGGGAGTTTCTCTTGCTTTGCAAAACCTGAGGCAAAATAACAAACTTATCAGCTTTTTGCCCTGTGGGAATGATTTACAGCCAACAATCATTTGCAAAACTACCTATTCAATCTTTTTTTTAATACTGCATTCACTTTTAAGTGGTTGCCCACTCCCGAAGGCCCTGACTCTCATTGACATGTAGTCCAACATGCTGCTTTACTTCACCCAAGCGTCCATTCTTCAGTGAGGGATTGGGCAGTGAGTGTTATTTGATCATGGAGGTTATTACAGTTGAGACAATCCTCACTGGGCATTCCAGTCACTATTATTTATGGATAGTAATTTAGAGCATTTACCCTTGGCATTTCTTTCCACCTCTTGCTGGGTCTAGGAGCACTGGGTCAACTTTAGTGACCCCATTACTGACTCCTACTAGGATCAATATTTTATGTTGTTGAAACATAATGGTCAATCGTGCGTACTTTTAATCGAGGGATGTTAATTTTTAGTCACAATTTATGAGCTTAATCGGTTTATGTTTTTAAAATAATTTTAATATGCTTCAGTCTTAAACCAGTGTAACACATTATTTACAAGATTGATTGGAGCACAGAAGGGCTTGAGCAAACTTTTATCCCAAAGGTTAAATTACTTTTCCCATAGCCTATTGGGTTTTCAAGAAACCTTTGGTTCAGCAAATGGTTGATTTGGCAAATGAACCTCTGACTGCAACAGGGCAGCTATACAACTGGAAAAATAGTTCATTGGGACGAAGAAGGACTCCAATGGGATGAAGAAGCATGTCAGCGAGGAATGTGAAACTTTTCTCTATGGCAATCTGAACAAAGCTTAGCTGCATCTGTTGTGGTTTTTGCCTTTCTGGCAGGAGTATGGAGCTTAAACATCACACATTACTGCGCTCTCATTGCAGTAACTATGTTGTAGGAAATTGACAATACAAAGACTTAACTCCTATCCAAGAAACGGTACACTTTTGAGTTTTTGGTACAGTCACTGGACTAGTAATCCAGAGACCCAGGATGATGATGATCTGGGAACCCGGGTTCAAAGCCCACCATGTCAGGTGATAGAATTTATACTCAATAAAATATCTGGAATTTAAAGAAGTCTAACGATGACCATGAATCCATTGTCGATTGTCGTTAAAAAAAAAATCTGTTTCACTAATGCCCTTTAGGGAAGGAAATCTGCTGTCCTTACCTGGTCTGGACTAATATGTGACTCCAGGCCCATAGCAATGTGTTTGACTCTTAACTGCCCCCTCCAGGGCAATTTGGGATGGGCAATAAATGCTGGCACAGCCTGCGACGCCCATATCCCATGAACGAATATTTTTTTTAAAGTGCCTTGCATGACTTTAGATTCTTGAAACAGTTTTACAGTAATGGAGATCTGTTTTTTTAAAAAGAAGTTCATATTAACATAATTTTAAACCGCAGCATCTGAACTTCGTGCCTTGTATAGCTTTGATTTTTTTTTGTAACATTTAGAATGTGACCATCGCTGGCAAAGTGAGCATTTGTTGCCCATCCTCAGTTGACTTTGAGAAGGTGGTGGTGAGCTGCTGCCTTGAGCCACTGGAGCCCATGTGCTGCTGTTGGATAGGGAATTCCAGGATTCAGACCCAGTGATGGTGAAGGAAGCCTATTTCTTTCAACATTATTTGAAATAGAAAAATCATACAGATATGCTGTAAAATGTAAAAACGTTAACTCTTGATTGCCCTCTAGCCATTTGCCGCTTTTAATAAATTTCTGTCACCAATCGTGGGCAGCACGGTAGCACAGTGGTCAGCACAGTTGCTTCACAGCTCCAGGGTCCCAGGTTCGATTCCCCGCTGGGTCACTGTCTGTGCGGAGTCTGCACATTCTCCCCGTGTCTGCATGGGTTTCCTCCGGGTGCTCCGGTTTCCTCCCACAGTCCGAAGATGTGCAGGTTAGGTGGATTGGCCATGATAAATTGTCCTTCGTGTCCAAAAAGGTTACTGGGTTACGGGAATGGGATGGAGATGTGGACTTAAGTGGGGTGCTCTTTCCAAGGGCCGGTGCAAACTCCATAGGCCGAGTGGCCTCCTTCTACACTGTAAATTCTATGATTGTATAATCGGCCAAAATCACAAGTATTTGCGTTAGTCATTTTGATTTGATTTATTATTGCCACATGTATTAGTGTACAGTGAAAAGTAGTCATCAAACTTTTCATAAAAAGTGAGTCAAGAATAACATTTAATTTACACTTGCTTTGGTTCCTTTTCAAATTGTGTTCTGCGTAAGTTCTAATGCAATCCTCGATTCACAGCTCCAGGGTCCCAGGTTCGATTCCCGGCTGGGTCACTGTCTGTCTGTGCGGAGTCTGCACGTCCTCCCCGTGTGTGCGTGGGTTTCCTCCGGGTGCTCCGGTTTCCTCCTACAGTCCAAAGATGTGCGGGTTAGGTGGATTGGCCATGCTAAATTGCCCGTAGTGTCCTAAAAAGTAAGGTTAAGGGGGAGCGTTGTTGGGTTATGGGTATAGGATGGATACGTGGGTTTGAGTAGGGTGATCATGGCTCGGCACAACATCGAGGGCCGAAGGGCCTGTTCTGTGCTGTACTGTACTGTTGTTCATTACAGGAGCTAATTAATTGATTAATGACAAAGAACAAATAAACTGAAATGGAATGTGCTTCCTGCAGCTGCTGCGTCTACTAACCCGTGTTTCTATCCGCAGAGTGTGATGTTGCAGAGATTCTCGGGGCGATGCCTTACCTTACTGGAGACCAGCTTCTTCACAGGGAGAGGACGTTGGCCCAAGTCCAAACGCTTGCTTTAAGAGAGTTTCTGAGTAAGTCTTGTCGTGTATTAGACAACAGTTAACTGAGTCTTTTAAGCATCCAGTCAACAGTTGTGACTAAACCTAGCATGCTGTAATATTGTGTATATCATGTTGCGTACATTGTTGATCATTTAGATGTGGGTTCAAGATGGGCCCAGTCAAATAACCATACAGTGGAAGGGAGGCCATTCAGCCTGTCATGCCTCTGTCAGTTCTTTATAAGAGATCTAATTAATAATCCCATGCTCTTTTCCCATTTGCATTGCAATTTCATTCCCTGTTCAGGTATATGTAAACTTCCCTTTCGATATTTGCTATGGAATCGGCTTGTATCTTCTTTCATGCGGTGCAATCCAGACAACAATAAATTACTGAGTAAACAAAAATCTCCCATCTCCCTCTTGTGGTTCTTTTGTCCTTAAATCTGCGTTAATCTGGCCACCAGCCCTCCTGCCAAAGGAAACAGTTTCTCCTGACTGTAAGGAGAAAAATTCCAGTTTATCCACTCTACAGACAACTGAAGTCCCTAAACCCTGGTTTCATTGTATTAATTCTCACCTCCGTACTGGGCACACTACTCTAGCTGAGGCATACCCAATAATTTATAACGGTTTTGCATAAATACCTTAATTTTGTATCCTATGCCTCAGTTTATAAAGCCCCACATAGGAGACTGGTACAATTGATAGAACTGAAGGCAAGCTATTCATTTGGTTAGGAGTTATACTAGGTGGGAGAAGCCTGGAAGCAGGGATAATGGGCAGGCACCTGAATTAATAATCTTTATCTTTATTGTCACAAGTAGGCTTACATTAACACTGCAATGAAGTTACTGTGAAAAGCCCCTAGTCGTCACATTCCGGCACCTGTTCAGGTACACAGAGGGAGTATTTTTAGAATGTCCAAATTACCTAATAGTACGTCTTTCGGGACTTGTGGGAGGAAACCGGAGCACCCGAAGGAAACCCACGCAGACACTGAGAGAACGTGCAGACTCAGCACAGACAGTGACCCTAGCCGGGAATCGAACCTGGGACCCTGGCACTGTGAAGCAATAGTGCTAACCACTGTGCTACCTTGCCCCATTTGGAATTGGAAGGAAGCGACTAGTAGTGTCCACAAGGATCTGTGCTGGAGCCTCAACAATTTACTAATAACTTAGATGATATAATAGCCATATGTCCAGGTTTGCTGATGACCCAAAAATCAGTGGCATAGTAAGTTGTGTCGATGAAAGCATAAAATTACAAAGAGACATCGATGGATTAAGTAAGTGGACAAAACTGGAAAATGAATTTTGCTGCAGGTAAGTCCATTTTGGACCAAAATAAAAGATAAATCCAAATATTTTTTAAATGGGTGAGAAAAGTTAGGAATAGTGGAGGTGTATGTACACAGGTTACTAATTCGGAGTGGTCGGGTGCAAAAAAAAAAAATCAAAAAGTCTAATGAAATGCTAGAAATTAAAACGAGATCGTTTGAAAATAGTGAGGGGGGGGGGGGGGAGGGGAGAGAGAGAAGAGGAGAGAGAGAGAGACAGTTTTCCTGAAGCTATACAAAGCTCTGGTTAGACCACACCTGGAGTAGTGTGCACGGTTCTGGGCACTGTACTTTAGAAAGGATACATTGACCTTTGAGTGCAATAAAGGTTCCCAAGAATATTATCAAAACTCTGAGGGCTAGATTATGGGCAGAGATTATATAAACTAGGAATACGTATATATGTGTGTGTGTATATACATATGTGTATAAATGGTAAAAGGGTAATTTGATTCAGGATTTCATAGAATTTACAGTGCAGAAGGAGGCCATTCAGCCCATCGAGACTGCACCGCACAGACAGTGACCCAAGCCGGAATCGAACCTGGGACCCTGGAGCTGTGAAGCGATTGTGCTATCCACAATGCTACCGTGCTGCCCTTCTTTTGACTTTTAAAGGAATTGTTAAGTTAGATGGAGAAAATTGTATTCCACTAGGGGAGGGACAGTATAAACAGAAAATGTTGCATTAACTCTAAGAAATGAGGGGAAATCTGTTAATATAAATATTGCACCTTGGTATGGCGGTGTTCTCCGCTACATGGATTTGGCGTAACTGAAATCGCAAGTATAGCTATTTTCGGGGATGTTTTGAGTTAAATCTTTCTGTAAGCAGTTGGCCAGTTTGAAAATACATGGAATTGAACATTACTGGCCTATGTATGCAGTGGTGATGAAACAGGCAGTGACCTTTATAGTCCCCCAATACGCAGCAATAACATGCCAATCCAGAAGTTACTATTGCCGATTCTATACTTTCCAGAGGGTGCGCTGTTGAGTTTCCTTCAGATTGCAATCAATGGAAATCGATTGAATTGACGAATAGTTTCACTCTTGCACAGTTTGCCTCGATGCAAGCCGCTTGGAAAAGTTGTTGAATGAGATGTAACTGGGTTTTTTAAATGGTGTACAACCTCTATTACTGCTAAGCACCTTTTATATTCCTCAAAAACGAATTTTATATTCACAAATACAGAATGATAAAGTGCAGAAAAGGCCATTTGGCCCATCGAGTCTGCAGCGACGCATGAGAAACATCTGACCTGCCTACCTAACCCCATCTGCCAGCACTTGACCCATAGCCTTGGATGTTATGGCGTGCCAAGTGCTCCTCCAGTTACTTTTTAAAGGATGTGAGGCAACCCGCCTCTCCCACCCTCCCAGGCAGTGCGTTCCAGACCGTCACCACCTTCTGGGTAAAAAGGTTTTTCTCACATCCCCCTAAACCTCCTGCCCCTCACCTTGAACTTGTGTCCCTTCGTGATGGAACCTTCAACTAAGGGGAACAGCTGCTCCCTATCCACCCTGTCCCCTCACAATCTTGCATTATTTGTGACACCGCGGAAGTATAGACGGCATTCACCTTGCACCACACATCAATGTAACCCCCCTCCCCCATGGGCTCCTATTCGGGTCTGCCCTTGCACAAGTTGGCACTGCTAGGTTGGCCCTGTGTCAGAGGGCAGTATCAGGGCACTGCCCGGGCATGTCCTTCTCACCCCTGAGGGGCCATACTGGTGGGATACCCTCGACTGCCTCACGTCTGGCCAAGCCTTGTAACAATGTCACGTTGGCGAGGTACGAATATTCAGTGAGAGGGGATCATTTGGGCTGGGCGGGAAAACTATTATAATGAGGTTCAAGCCCTTTGTGGGTGTGAATCTTGACTTTGCCGGAGAGGAACAGGAAAATTGGGAAACACGATTTCTCCGGCGAGAATCGCGTTTCCCGATTTCCACGGGACTTTCCGAGCATGCCGTCAACCTGCGGATGGTGAGTGCGGGCACAAAATTGCCCCCACAATTTCAACATTTGTGGGGTTGAATAGAATTTAAATACAATGGCGTGTCAAGACGCTATCAGTCAGCTGATATGAGGCCATGAGTAATTTTTTGATAACTAGCCTATCATAATTTTGGCTTTAAGCCATGTTTCAAATATTCTACATAATTCAGTGGTTCTTACTTAAATGTCATGAAGCTGCTCCTATTGATGCAGTGTGATTTAAAGACCAGCAGACCATCATGATGCTACTGGTATATGGATTTATAATCTTACTGTTGCCTCCAAGTATTCCTGATCAACCATGGAATATTGTGGGTAAACGGCCCTATGATTTTTTTTTCAAAAGAATTTGATGAAATATATTATGCAAAATATTTATTTGCAGCTCCAATCCACAAAACTGCGAAAAGAGGAAAATGAAAAAATGAAATGAAAATCGCTTATTGTCACGAGTAGGCTTCAATGAAGTTACTGTGAAAAGCCCCTAGTCGCCACATTCCGGCGCCTGTCCGGGGAGGCTGGTACGGGAATCGAACCGTGCTGCTGGCCTGCTTGGTCTGCTTTAAAAGCCAGCGATTTAGCCCAGTGAGCTAAACCAGCCCCTAGGAGCTTTGCTTTGTATCAGAAAAGTCGTGATGAATATTTTACAAAAGTACATCTTTTTTGCCATTTCAACAATCTACCCCAGTCACCCCTTGCTTTATTTTATTTCTACAGAAAGCAGGCAGATGAATAAAAAGCCTTCATTAATTCCTGTCAATGAATTGAAGGCATTGTTAACCTTGGCAAGAGAACAGTACTTTAGGCAATATGGCAGGAATCTGCCAAGCAGCACTCTGGGCAACATATGTGAGAGACAAGAGGAAACTGTTGAACATGCTGGTGAGTGAGACACTGCAGAAATTCAGCCTTTTTAAAAGAAATTGCGGTTCTATTGAGATTTGAATCGCACAAATTATTAAATGTCAAATGCCTCCTTACCATCGTTAATTGATTTTCAAAGCTTAAGATGCCATCTGAAAATGCATATGATTTGTGTCTTTAGAACTTGCCTGCAATTAATTGGGTAGCATGAGGATTACCTCGATAGAGAGGAGAATGAATGGAAGAAATTAATGGGAGATGCTTGTGACAATAAGTGGAATAAAGTACCAAGACCATTATAGTTCAGCAATGTACAAGGAATTCTAAGTGATTAAACAATTGGCAGCCTTCGGCTTGGGGGATTCCTGAGCAGTTTAAGTCTGATGCTCTGAGGAAAGATACAAAAAACAGCAAAATGAACACCAAGTTTCAGAAAACTAGATTGTCCCATTTTACCAGTGAACAGAAACAATATTATTTTTAAGGAGGGGTTAAAATGAAGGAGTCCAATATGGCCAGAGTGATTAACGAAATGAAATGAAAATGAAAATCGCTTATTGTCACAGGTAGGCTTCAATGAAGTTACTGTGAAAAGCCCCTAGTCGCCACATTCCGGCACCTGTTCGGGGAGGCTGGGATGGGAATTGAACCGTGCTGCTGGCCTGCCTTGGTCTGCTTTCAAAGCCAGCGATTTAGCCCTGAGCTAAACCAGCCCCTATCAGGCAAGAAAAGTAGAGAGCGAAAACAAAGGAGTTTTAAAAGTTGTTTACTCAAAAAAAAAATTAAAATTACATAGAAAAAGCAGCTGGATGCACGGTAGCATTGTGGATAGCACAATGGCTTCACAGCTCCAGGGTCCCAGGTTCGATTCCGGCTTGGGTCACTTTCTGTGCGGAGTCTGCACACCCTCCCCGTGTGTGCGTGGGTTTCCTCCGGGTGCTCCGGTTTCCTCCCACAGTCCAAAGATGTGCAGGTTGGGTGGATTGGCCATGATAAATTGCCCTTAGTGTCCAAAATTGCCCTTAGTGTTGGGTGGGGTTACTGGGTTATTGGGATAGGGGGAGGTGTTGACCTTGGGTAGGGTGCTCTTTCCAAGAGCCGGTGCAGACTCGATGGGCCGAATGGCCTCCTTCTGCACTGTAAATTCTATAAAACTGTAAATTGGGAATTAACGTAAAAAGGAATCCTAGGTGTGAAAGACATCATGGGGAACCATTATGCTAAGAGCCCAAGTTACCCAATGAGAAGGCAGACTGATCACCTAAGGACCCAGAGGTGCATGAGTTCTGAGAGTTTCAATATACTGCTGAGAAAAAGAGACTTGTTTTGTCAAAGCTTTTTATCTTTCACTCATCAGGCCTTGATGCTTGGGAGATGGAGGGGTGGGGGAGATCAGGGGGAGCTTCGGTGCTGGGGTGGGGTCCTGATTTCTATGGGGGGGGCCTTATATGTAACTTTGGGATTGGAGCGTCTGGGAATCCTGGCTTTGCCGGCGTATTTAGGCCCGACCCCTCCAGCTGGCTGGGTGATCCTCGGCTGCGCTTTGAAATTGCACAGCGTGCTGTTTACCCAGGCATGAAGTTTCACACTGCTCTTCTCGCCTGATCCAGCACTCTGTGCAATTTGGGGAAGATTGTGTCCATGTCTTGGCTTTGATGCATGCTGTACCTGACTTGTGCATTTCTTATTATTCAGTGCTAATACCATTCATTGAATTCTTAACATGTTTAAATATCTGATATTCTTTCCCCTCACCCTTACCGAATACTGGTGCAGAAAGATAGATGCACCTGAGAAAAATTGCTGCGCAGCAAAATGTAACTTTTCGGACTTAATCACTGATCGTACCGTTTTGCTACATGTCAGTATTTTCACTCTCATTAACGTGTGTGTCAACTGACGGTGACTAGTCACAATTTAAACAGTAAAAAGCTGCTGCCAAATTCTCAAATAAGTACTGTGGAAATATGTCATCCATGTCTATATAGAGAGAGCCTCTTTTTTAAATGAATGCCGTCTCGTTAAGGGTTGACACTGAATGGAGTTTTAATAGTTTATACCTTTTCCTCTTCTCTTTCACCATTCCACATACTAAACCTGTAAGAATTTGTTTTAAAAGAGCTTCCAAGTATCATAATTACTGAAAGGCAAGTCATTGATGCATTTAATCGTACCACTTTCAACCAAAATAGAAATCACTGGTTGGCGCAATTTATATAATCACCGACATTTTGTCGGTTCATTTTGGTCAGTCGGGTCATGTTTGTTTCTAAATCAAACTTTCATTTAACAGTTAATTAAACTGAAGAAAATTCACAGATCTATTAACGCCAAGGTGCATATCTGTACCTGCCGGTTGCCTGCAGTAAGGTTCTGTTTGCTTCAAGGTGAAGAAAAGCCTATGAGAAGTACATCAGGGGCCAGAATTGGGGAGAGCAGAAAGCTGATTGCTGAAGGCTGTACAAAAAGTGGGGCTGGGGTGGAAGGGATGCTCCGTAACACACAGCAGTGATTGTAAACTGGCTGAATGTATGGCCAGAAAAGGTTGTAGAGGTAGCAGGGGATAAAACTGCAGAGAGATTTGTACGTTGAGAGCAAGGATTTTTAAATGGGGATAATAAAATTTCCAGAAAATCTTGAATGTTTCTTTTATTCTAACAGGAAAGCTTTACCAAAAGCTTTGGTGGTGTCATGACCGGTACAGGCTTGGGAGGGCCGAAGGGCCTGTTCCTGTGCTGTATTGTTGTTTGTTCAATCTGTAGGACGGTTTTCACAGGTTGGGTATCTGCTGGGTGCCAATCAGATTGATTTAAAGTTGTATCTCCTGTAATTTGCCACAGAACTACTTTGTAATATTTCCAAATTTGCTGGTGACATAAAACTAGGTGTGGAATGCGTTCCTTTGTGAGGAGGATGCACGGAAGGTTAAAGGGGTTTTGGATGGACTACATGAATGGGCAAGAACATGGCAGATGGAATGGAAAAATATGAAGTTATCGACTTTGGGAGGGAAAAACAGAACGGCAGAGTATTTCTTAAATGGTGAGGGATTAGAAAGTGTTGATGCCCAAAGGGACCTGTGTGTCCTTGAAGACAAATCCCTGAAAGCCATCATTCAGGTACCACAAAATATTCGTCTTTGTTGACTAGATGCCGGGCAAGAAAAAGGTTTTGGAAATTTTTTACGCCAGCAATAGCGAGGCTGCACAGGGTTGGTAGATAAGGCTTGGCACTTGGGCCCATGAATGTACCAGCAGATTCTGCTGGGGAAAGTGGTAGTATCTGTTTGTTAATGATGTTTAAGAAAAAATGTTTCATGCAAAATAAGCTCCAATTCTGAGAGCCGGGTTCCTGTACAATTCTAGCAGTGACCGACTTGTTTGCAGCACCATGATGGCCTAGCCTACAGTGCCAAATACCCGCAGAGCCCCCAACCCCCCCTTCACCCTTTCTCCTATAATTGACCTTCCCACTGGATGGCCTGACCATCTGGCACTTGATTGAACAAGCGGAGATGGTGGTCAGGGTAGTGAGCAAACCACTCAGTTTCCATTCCGCCTCCCTCACCCTGTGGAGAAATAACTTGTGAATTCCGTTTGTTTCCCACTCACTGATTCAGGTCAACAGTTTTTCATGAGATGCTAAATTTTCAGGTTTGTTTTGCTTCAGTCATAGATTCCTACTCAAAAGGTTTTCCTGTACATTGAAAAGGGAAATTGTTTGAACCGTAAGAATTCCAAAAGACTTGTTCCCCTTTAAATACAGTGCCCACAAACATTTGGTTCTTTTTAAGGAACTTATGCATCCTGTGAACATTTAATTTTAACCTTTTGTCTACCTAGAAAGTGCTGTCTCAACCCTAAGTCCTTCACAGTGGCCTGAGAGAAGTGTTCTTCAAAACTATGAAAACCTTGTAAGAATCAGACAGAAAGCCAGGTAAAATATGCTTATTGTATTTTATCATTTAATTGGAGAGGTGCCAGTCTTGTTCAAAACTTTGTTCATTTTCATTGCAAAAGCTGTCTACCTTTCACCTAGCAACTCAAAATATTTTTAGAAATGCTAGGATTAATAGTTTTTGAGCCCTCTTGCTGACACTGAGATTATGAAATGCTTTCAGGTCCTGTTTAAATCTAAATTCAATATAGGGTGTGATCAAAGATTACCTGAAGATTATTCTGAAGTCAAATGTTAACAAAGGGTGATATTGTTCACGTAGCTCTGGTAAATGCACAAATTAAGTCACTGCACCTTGTTATGAATTTGGAGCTGCCAAAGATACCTTATTGGCATCAGGGCTATCGGTTGTTGCCCGTAGCAGTCTTGTATGTGGATCCACCTGTTCAATCGTATCACCGAGGGTTATAACAAAAGGAAAAAGAAAGCCTTGCACCAATGTAGTGCTTTTCACAACCTCAGGAAGTCTCAAAGTGCTTTCTAATGAGCGATGTGCAGCCACTCTTGCCTTGTGGGACACGTGACAACCAGTTTGCACACATCAAACATACGCAAAGGCAACGTGGTACTGATCAGATATCCCGTTTTTTATAGTGCTGATTGTGGGACACATATTGGTCAGGCCGCCAAGGAGAAACTGCCCTGCTGCTCGTCAAAATAGTCAGATGGATTCCTTTACATCCAGGTTTAATGTCTCATTTGAAAGACACTGCAGCACTGCCCTCCGTACTGTACTGGAGTGTTAAATAGATTGTTGCACCCAAGTTCTAGAGTGTCACAACCTTCTGATTCTGAGGCGAGAGTTGTGGATGATATTTGTGATGCGGATAATCATATCTTTTGCGCTGGTATTTCTTTAATCTCGCCAAAGACAAACTAAAAAAATATGTGGCAAGATGAAACTTGATGTGAAATGTCACTGTCCGTCTACTCAGTAGATGAATATATGTAACCATTAGGATTCTTTTCATCATTACAGCTTGATCTCACAAAGTGACAAAATTGCAACCTGGGTAGTTTTCTTACTTGTGTGATGTTGCAAGGGGCTGGGGATCGTGATAGGCAGGAGAAGAAGAAAGACAGTGAGAGGGGTAAAACATACCAAGGCTAAGCAAGGAGGTTAAGGACAATATGAAGGCAAAAACTAAGGTGTACCATGTTGCAAAGGCCAGTGACAGGCTGGAAGATTGGGAAATAAAAAGAGCTCTGGTAAATTACGAAAGAAAATGAGCACAAAATATCAACAAGGCAAAACCTTCTCTAAGTACATAAAAGGGAAGAGAGTCGCTAAAGTGAATGTGGTCCCTTGGAAGATGAAACTGGAGAATCAATATGAGGAACACAAATGGTGGAGATACTAAATCAATATTTTGCCTCAGTTTTAACGATGGAACAGGCAATTCAGAGGTAATAGAAAGGGTGTAACTTTGAATAATCAGCATCATTAGGGAATCGTTACTCAACAAAACTATTGGGATTGAAGGCAGACAAGTCCCTAGGGCCTGATGGCCAACATCCTAGGGCGTTAAAGGAAGTGGCAGTTGAGATAGTGGATCCATTGGTTATAATATTCCAAAATTCCCTGGACACGGGAAAGGTTCCAGTGGATTAGAAAAATGCGAATTCAAAATGGGAGGGAGGAAGAATGTAGGAAATTACAGATCAGTTTGTTTAACATCTGTTGTTGGGAAATTATTAGAATCCATTATTAAGGAAGTAATATCAGGACATTTGGAAAGTCAAAACGCTATCCAACAGCGTCAGCATGGTTTTATGAAGGGTAAATCATGTTTGATGAAAGATAAATCATGTTTGACTAATTTGCTAGAGTTCTTTGAAGATGTAACAAGCCAAGTGGATGGGGATCTGATAGATGTATATCTGGACTTGCGGAAGGCATTTGATGAGGTGCCGCATAGAAGGTTAATACGCAAGGTTAGGTCACATAATTTATTAGCTTGGATAGAAGACTGGCTGACAGACAGAGTCGAGATAAATGTTTTTTTTTCTGAATGGCAAAATGTAACTAGTGGGGTGCCACAGGGTTCGGTCCTTGGGCCCCAACTATTTACAATCTATATTAACAACTTGGATGGGGGGAGGGGGGGGGAGGAAACTGACTCTTGGAGAGCAGAGGGGGGGGGGGGGGCAGGGAACTTGACTGGACTTCTTAGTCATGTGTTATGGTATTAAATCCAGCAGCCTGGTACATGGAGGTATAAATGCGATTGGGCAGCCGAATGTGGCAGCCACTTTGGAAACGATCACTGGGATTCTGAAGGAAATGGCCTTAATTTTGAAACAACTTGCATTTCACAATGGTACATTGAGAATGTAACTAGTGAATTTCTGTAAGGACACTAATAAATGCAGATTGCACTACTGACCTTGTTTTACACAGTGCAGAATTGTTACTTTGTGCAAAAAATATGATCATTTAAATCTTTTCTTTCATAAGTTTCCTGGGAAGTTCGGCCCAGAAACATGGAGTTTGCGTGTGGTGCGGGAAATTGGGCTATTTGAACAAAACACCGCAGCATGCTCTTCAGTTGAAATTGAGAAAGATTAAAAATACTTTTAACTAAATTACTTTATTAGTAAAAGATCAAATGTGCTGAGTTTTGACTGAAAATATTTGCTCGATCTTATAAAGTTGCCAAGCTAGAAAAATATAGAAATCTAAACCAGAGCTAGACAGAACAGAACTGAATACTTACCAGTGTTAATGTGATGTGTTGCTAAATGTTCTTTAAGATGGGAATGCTAAGATCCCGTATCAGACCCCAACATTTGTTGGGATTTTTTTTTTTATGTTTTATTCTAAACAATGCAAAAACTTTCACAAACATGTAAAAAAAAAACATTCTGATATATTACCGACAATTTGTAACTTTTTGTTTTTGCAAATTAACTATTATAAGCCTTGGAACCCCTAGTCCTCTTCTCTCTCTCTCTCTCTCTCTCTCTCTCTCTCTCTCTCTCTCCCCCCCCCCCCCCCCCCCACACACACACACACACACACACACACACACACACACACACTTGCATGTCAAGCCCAAATAACAATACTACCAGTTCTGTACATCTTTGCCATTAATTATCCCCCAAACCATTCTTTCTCACAAAGTCATTTCCAAGAAATCTCAATTTAAGTGTACAGCACACAGTCCTGTGCTTGCTAACTTTATTTATAAAGTGACTTTTGACCTGTGATGGGCTTTGCTTAATTGGAGATGGTGAAGGTATCAGTTACTTGTATCCACTCTCTCCATGGCAGCCCGAATCGGCTCTGCCACCTTTGCCAGGTCCTCGGAGGCCACCTGCCTCGGTTTTTAAAACTTGGCTGCAAAAAATTTGACCAGCTGCTTCGTCGACCATTGTGCAGGTAACAAAGCCCAAGGACCCTCCGCCAATCCGAGCCTTTTCCGGAGGTTATGCCGGAGATTTTGCGAGTGAGGGTGACCCCGAATGTGGTGATATTCGGAGTGTCGGAGGAAGATCCATGAATGTAGGTGTGGAGAGAGGCTGACGTGTTGGCCTTTGCCTCCCTGACAGCCCGGAAGCAGACCTTGTTAGGATGGTGGGCTCCGCAGCCACCCAAAGCAGCAGGGTGGCTTGGCAGAATTCTTAGGTTTGGAAAAAATAAAATTCAACATTAGGGGGTCAGAAGAAGGGTTCTTCTCGATGTGGAGGTTGTTCATTGGCTTCTTTAAGGAATGGTAAACATCAGTGGGGGAACGTTTTGTTTGGAGATATCATTGTTCTATGTTAGTATAAAGTGGGGCATGTAGCCTGTTAGGAGGGATGGAGGGGTTTGTTTTATATTGTGGCAAGTGTACAAAGATAATGGTTTCTTGTGTTTTGTATATAAACTGAAAATGCCTTGAATAAGAGTTTTAAAAGATTTTAAAACACTATAGGAACCTCTGGTTAGACCACACCTGGAGTACCATGATCACTTCTAGGCACCACACCTTGGGAGGAATATATTGGACTTCAAAGGAGTGCTGTGTAGGCTTAATAGAATGATACTTCTATTAAATACTGCAAGGGCTAAACTGTGAAGTGATATTGAACAAATTGTATTTATTCTTTGGAAGTTAGAAGGTTAAAGGGGTGATTTGAATGAATCTTTCAAGATATTAAGGGGAACTATTTCCACTGGCTGTGGAGTCTGGGCTCAGCGGCATTGTCTAATGAGTGAAATTAGGAAACATTTCTTCACATGAGGGTGCAACTCTCCTTTTATTCTTTTGTCTATACTTTATTCTAGATTGATTAATATTGCTGTGATGCTTAACCCAATAGAAAGATAATGTGGGATAAACAATTGAAATAGAAGTGAATTACGTAGATACATAGAACATACAGTGCAGAAGGAGGCCATTTGGCCCATCAAGTCAACACCGACCCACTTAAGCCCTCACTTCCATCCTATCCCCATAACCCAATAACCCCTCCTACCCTTTTTGGACACTAAGGGGCAATTTATCATGGCCAATCCACCTAACCTGCACGTCTTTGGACTGTGGGAGGAAACCGGAGCACCCAGAGGAAACCCACGCAGACACTGGGAGAACGTGCAGACTCCGCACAGACAGTGACCCAGAGGGGAATCGAACCTCGGACTCTGGTGCTGTGAAGCCACAGTGCTAACCACTTGTGCTCCCGTTACAATTATTACTGTAACATTCTGTAGTTGAAGTTTAAGTATATATATATTTCCTATATTACAGCACTGACTATACTATAAAAGTTGGATGTGAAGTGCTTTGGTATATCCTGAGGTTATAAAGGAAGTGATAGAAATACAAGTGTTCCCTTTTAACTGGTATGTTTCATTTCTAACTATTTATATTTGCACCTAGGGTTGGTTCCATATTGCCGAGCTCGTCTGAGATTCTACTGGGACTCAAGGATAGCCAAAGAATACTTCCAGTTCAGCTGGATGCCAAAGAGTTGCTGAAGTATTTTACCCCGGAAGGTTTTCCAATTGCCGAGCTCCAGCCTTTACTGATACAGAGAGGGTAAGCAACATTTTGCTTCTCCATTTTTCTTCCAATTTGGGACGAAATTAAAATGGTGTGAGGTACAATCATCTTCCAAAAGTGGACTAATTACATCGCAGACGAGAAGAGTTGAAAGATTTCCTTGTGTGCTACAATATTACATCAGATTGGATCAGGAACTAGGGAATAGATATCTGGTGCCTTTGGGGAGAAGGCAGGAGAATGGGCACGATACAAATATCAGCCATGATTGAATGGCGGGGCAGACTCGATGGGCCGAGTGGCCTAATTCTGCTCCTATGTCTGATGATCTAATACCGAGCAAACGACACACTGTCAGGAGGGGTTGGAAGGGGGATACAAACTAGTGAGGGCAAAAACAAGTGTGAAATTCTTAGCATTTGAAGGAATCTACCAATATCATACAAGATGATGGAATACTGCAATTTAGAATTGTTCAGATCTATATTTTCTGATCATTTCTGCCTCTGCCAACTATTTTCTGATAATGTAGTTCCTAATTTTCTAAACAATAGTTTCAGTACTGAAAAGCTGGGTCTTTGATGTTGTACTGGAGTTAGCGGGTGTTTACTGTAAATTTATAATATCTTTGTAATATTTTATACTCCAGATATAATTACAAAAATATGTAATCTGAGAAATTTTGAAGAGAAGCGATGCTTAGCTAATGGTTTCTGGTGCGCTCCTGCACACTCACTTTTTAAAGTGGTGCTTTTAACCCATTTTTGTACAACTGATTATTATTCAAAATCACTTTTTTAATTGATCCAGTATGTTTACAATTATTGCTTAGGATTATCATGTATTCTGCAGATATGATTGAGAATTTTTTGAAAAGTTAAATTTGTTCAAAACAACGTTGTCAGGGCATAAATCAGCATTGTGCTTCTTAACCGATAAACCTTCTTGTTTTCAGTGAAAATGAGTTTCCACTGACTCCGGAAATGACTGTACAGAAGCTGAAAAATTTGCCGTTTGCGAAGGCTACAGAATGCCATTACCATGGCGTTGAGTGAGTATGGTGTTCCGAAGGCTCACATAACGTAGCACATAACAAATACTTGCTTCAATTGTACAGAACCTTGGTTCAACTGCACCTGGAGTAGTGCGAACAGTTTTGGTCCTTTTACCCAAGGAAGGATGTACTTGCCATCAAGGGAGCGCAGTGGAGGTTCACCAGTCTAATTCCTGGGATGACGGGACTGAAGCGATATTCAGGAGACTGGGCCTGTAGTCTCAAAGAGTTGAGGCGAATGGAAAGAGAAGGAGGGACCCGTGTTCGATTCCTGGTTTGGGTCACTGTGCGGAGTCTGCACATCCTCCCCGTGTCTGCGTGGGTTTCCTCCGGGTGCTCTGGTTTCCTCCCACAAGTCCCGAAAGACGTGCTGTTAGGTGAATTGGACTTTCTGAATTCTCCCTCGGTGTACCCGAACAGGCGCCGGAGTGTGGCGACTAGGGGATTTTCACAGTAACTTCATTGCAGTGTTAATGTAAGCCTACTTGTGACACTAATAAAGATGATTATTATCATGGAATTGAAACTTGCAATATTTTTAGGAAGTTAGATAGGATAGAATGTTTTCCCTGGCTGGGGGGAGGGCGGGTGGGGTTCTAGGACTAAGGGACGCACTCTCAGAATAAGGGGCAATTTATGACTTGGATGAGGAAAAATTTCTTCACTCAAGAGGGTGGAGAATCTTTGGCATTTTCTGCCCCAGAAGGCTGTAAAAGCTCAGTCATTGAGTATGTTCAAAGTAGGGATCAATTAATTTGTAGATACTAATGACATGAAGGGGCTATTGCGGTTAAATGGTGTTGAGGTAGACGATCATCCATGATGTGGTTGAATGGTGGAGCAAGTTCGAGGGGCTGAATGGCCTACCCCTGTGTCCCCATGTCAAATGTAACCTGCTTCATTTTTATCATAAGTAAGAAACGTTGCCAAATAATTTGTGTAAGCTTGAGGTAAATGCCAAAGTAACCTGCTGAACTGCAAATTAAACTACTACACTAAACCACAACTGCTACAATTAAAAATAACTCCTTGAACAGAACAAAAACGTATGATGACAGTTCTGATGAAAGGTCACAAATCTGAAATGTTAACTCTGTTTTTCACTCCACAGATGCTATCTGACCAACTGAGTATTTCAGCATTTTCTATCTTTATCTCAAATTTCCAGCATTCACAGTATTTTAGTTTTGTACCTGTATACAGTAGTTCTGAACCTTTGTGTTATTAGGTTCCTGCCTCTGTTTTTATTCATCCTTTGTACAAAATTATTTACATTGAATTCTTGTTGCCTTGTGCCACATTGAGATAGCAAGCAACTTGCGCATCTCTGCTCTCATCAGATTACCCCATACTACTGTGCCCTATGCACTTGCTTGAAGGATATGTAAGAAACTGTATAAACACTACGATGTTAGTTTCTTTTCTCATCAATAGGACGATTTGCTTTGACATATTGTCTTTCCTAACCTCCGCTCAGGTGTGGAAACTTGTTTTAGTTAGTGTTCAAGCAAATGTCCTCTTCTGCTACCTCCTCCCATACCACCTCAGTGTGAATGTAGTGTCAAACCCTCGGATTGAAGGCATTTCGGATCACATTACCTGACTCCATTGCTAAATTCATCAGCAGCTCGGCAGTGGCTAATGAAGATTAATAGCTGATGGGACTAAACAAAGTGAGAACAGAGAAACAGAAAAGACTAATGTTGCCCCCCCCAAAAAAAAAACAATTAGATTGTACTACAGCCCTAAATCACTTACCTCTCCAAAAAGCTATCCAGCTACCACTCAGATTTGATGAAAACTGTATCCCTCCAATGGCTGCCATGGCAGACTTTCACAAATTCACCACCTTCTCTGTAAAAGTGGCTTCATTTAAATCATCCCCCTGTTCCCTGCTGTGAGTGCCATTTCTAGGATTGTGGTGACGTCCAACATTTATCTGTACTACTTGGAATCCTGAAAATTATGACGAGGTTAGAAATTCCTTGTTTCTGAGGTGTCTCCTTACTACCAAGGTCTCCACCCTCTATTATTTTAGATTTAATAAAGCTGTCTTGTCAGATGATACTCTGGGTAAACCAGCTTACATGCCCAATTTAAGGGTGAAACTACTGATATGACTGTTTTCCACAGATGCACAACGCATGGCTGACTTGCCAAACTATTGATTTGAGTCTGTAATAGATACTGTGTGAAAAATTGCAGGTATTGCCTGGACAACAGCAGAGCGCTGGAAAAAGATATCGGATTTGGGAAGCTTCAATCTCGCCTTATCCGCTATGAAACTAACACAACCTGTTCGAGGGAACAGTGTCCAGTTCTTTATGGATTAAGCCCGCTCCCATCTCCTGCAGTCATTTCAGAGCCAGGAAGTGTCCCGGATGGGGAAGCTTTACAAAGTGATCAGAAAAATGCTGATGGGACGGCACAAAAGCGGACATCCAGACAGGTGGAGAGTTTCTATCCAAGCAAAAGGTATCACTCAAAATAGAAATAACAGCAAAGCATTGCTGCAGGCACTCAGCAAGTCAGGCTGCACCTGGGAACAGGGAAGAATGTAACATTTGAGAAGTAGCCCCCCCCCCCCCCCCCCCCCCCCCCCCCTCAAAGAACTGTGTCTGAGACATGCTCCTTTCTGCCTGACTTGCTGAATGGTCCCAGCATTTTCACTCTTGTTTCAGATTTGTGGCATCTGCAGTATTTTGTAATCTTCCACAGCAGGTAACAGACCAGAATGCGGCCTTCTAGCCACTAATTTACAATCATTTGTTTATCTGTTTTTGCCCTTCACTGTCATTCCCCTCGCTTTTGTGAGTCATATACTCGAGACACTTTTTGTACCAGTCGCAGAACCCTGCTGCATTATTTAGCACATTTTCTGCCAACATGTGTGCTATGTTGCTCATTATAACCCACTTCATCCTGTATCAGACTGCTACTTCATTTTATTAGCTTAGTCTCTGAATTTGATTCCCACTGCTTATGCACGGTTTAAATTTTGTTTGAGTTTTAACTGCTGCACTTTATTTGTATTCTATTTTAACTAAGCACTTGAATGCTGAGACAGCTCTTGGTTTTGTAAGGCTAAGGGAAGTAATTCAGCCTTAGTGTAGTCAAGTGAGATCTTCCCATCAAAATTGCAAAGTAGAGAACATTGAAAATGAACTGGAAGTCAGGTGGAAGAACTTGTAAGCAAAGAAAGAACACTCACACTCTCCAACAACTTCAAATTAACTTTGTGACTTTAAACCAACCCCACATTGAAATTGTTTCAGCGGTCTGTTAAACAACTTGCAAGTTGTGAGAAACACATTCAAAAAGGAACAGGAATCTAATGACTGCAGCATAAAGGCTGGAAAAGATCTGGAATAGCCCGACCTTTTGGAGACACATAGTAACCAAACTGCTGTGTTTCCAGCATTCGTCTTTTGTTTGATATCAACTATTTCAGATTCAAATAACTGTTTAAAAATATTGAACCAAACTTTCCAGCAGTTATAAAATTGCTGAAAGATCCACACAACGAGAAAAGAGCAGAAAGAAAAGCGAGACAGTAGGATTTGAGACGAAATGCGTGGAGAAAGATGCCAAATGGTGGAACAGTGGTTAGCAGTGCTGCCTCACAGCGCCAGGGGCCCCCGAGTTTAATTCCGGCATTGGACGACTGGCTGTGTGGAGTTTGTACGTTCTCGCCGTGTCTGTGTGGCTTTCCTCCCATGGTCCAAAGATGTGCAGCTTGGGTAGATTGGCCATGGTCAATGCGTGTGGATAGGGCAGTGGAGTGGGCTAGCTAGAGTGCTCTTCTGGAGGCTCAGTGCAGACTCAATGGCCGAATGGCCCCCTTCTGCACTGCAGGGATTCTATGACTCTGTGACTTAGAACCGTACAGGTTTAGATATGCCCATTTAAAACCAATCTCCATTGTGCTGTCTCTCCCAGACTTGCCAAGACTGGAAGCACAGAATCGCTCAATTCTCAGTATTCACTACGCACATCACGGGGAGTTGGAAATAATGGAAATCATTCAGTGTCTGCTTTGCGGGAACACTCACAAAGGCATGCAGCCATTTCTTCTTCCAATAAGGAGTCCGACTGCCAGACACGGAGAATGATAACAAAGCCTGGCCATGAGACTGTGAAAAAGGAATCACGATCTCAGAAGCACAAAAGGGTAAGTGTCAAGTTACTTTATCACATAAGAGAAGACATTGATTTAATTCTGTGCTTGTATATCAAACTAAGTATGAGAATGTATAAAAAACTGTGGCTAATTTTCATCTGATACAAACTGGCGATGAGCATTTATGGGATATAAAGTTTCAGCATAAATAGGACGGAGATCGAATTTACCTGGATTCCTCCATCTTTTCATTCCTTTCTTATTTCAGTCCAAAATTTGGGCTTCACAGCTGTAATCAAAAGAAGATTAGGATTTCCTGTGTACTTATTTTCCAACGCATTTCATAGGGTCACGCGTTTCATTGTAAAGTTCACCAAATGTAAATATAAGTTTGTAGACAGTTTGTGAGCTTGTCCGTTTGGCTATTTTTCTTCCTTGTGGCAGTCAAGCTTGCAGAAGCCTTTGTGCCATTTGCTCTTTATTTTTTGCCCTTAGTACCATTACTGACATTAATTGGAATTCGCCGAGTGTTAGAAGAACAAATGTACTTGTGGGGGATTCTAGGTGAGGCAAGCTGCCCGATAGCTGATCCTTGCCCACCTGGCAGCACCTTCACCATGAGCCCTGTAGGTGTGCACTGATATCTTGTCACCCTGGCGGAAGTACTTGCCAAAGGAATTGGGACCTCAAACCTCTGATGGGGCATCGTGAAGATGCGGAAATGACTGTCCAACAGATCCGGCCGGGCGTTCTTCAGTCACAGCTCACAGCATGTCATATTCTGTGGTTCTCCATCAAAGAATCAATGACCGATTAACAAGAGGGATCACTCCTTGGCCTTTCGGCTAAGATGAGCGTGAGGTTGGGTGTTAATGCCTGAATCTGGTATGTGTCCCTTGTGTGGGACCATGAATTGGATTCAATTTGAATTGGTTTTTGGAGCAGGCAAGGAGCTGGATTAGGGGGTTGCCCCTGTCCACACTCTGAGCCCTGGCTTTGTAACTCTGATAAAGTAATTTTGAAAAAAGAGTAACAAGAGGGAGCATCGAATGACTGGCTGCAGCCAACAAGATGCCGCCAACCATTTATTTGCAGGTCATGGTTTGGCTAGTGGAGAATAATCTGTTCAGAGCCTTGGTCAGCAGCGCTGCATAGCCGAGCTATCTGCTGTAAGGACTTTGGGACAGCCCTGAAGTAGATAGCCGAGCTATCTGCTGTAAGGACTTTGGGACAGCCCTGAAGTAGATAGCCGAGCTATCTGCTGTAAGGACAGCCCTGAAGTGCCTAGGGCTGGCATATGAAGGGATGGTATGTCAGCTTCGACCTGAAACTTGTACCTCCTCTAAACCTCCCTGTAATGCTAACCCATGGGGTGGGACTGCTCAGTGGTACTGAGGACAATTTCCCTCAAAACTAATCTATCTAGGATTATTTGTTCCGTCACTTGTCCGTTGACATGTGTCTGCACCCAGGCTTTCCTTTCATTTAATCTACCACTTCTTAATCTACTTGGCAAGGGCATACCTGTACTTGAAATGCCTTTTGATGATCCAAGTTTTTGTTTCTCTGTTATGACCCCAGTTCTGTTTAATTGGCCCCAACCCCTTCAAACTTGCTCAAATGCTGCTCCTGTCTCCCCCACAGTCAATAGTGCTATTCGGACTTGGCCTTTTAGGTACTATTAATCCTGCTACTGATTAAATATCTGAAAGGAAATTGACCCCCGTATTTCAAGGTTGTTCTTCATAATTCCTCTTTTGTTGTTGAAAGTTGGTTGGCCATTCTAAATAGCGTTACCTCACCAACGCATCAATTCATGATCAGTTTTCAAAGCAGATTTTGAAGTTAATTGATAAGTCAGTAGCATCATATCTGAACCATTTTGGAACAGGGTTGAGAGCAGAAGTGTCCCTTGGTTTTTGTTTTCACTTTTGTGTTTCTCCTTAGATGCTGAAAGAGGTTGTGGCAAAAGTACTCGAGGGTAATGGAATTTCGGAGAAACATAAATCTTTTACATCCTGCAGTCAACGCCTCTTTAAAATATCCATGTTTTACCTCAAGGTAGGTTGTCTTCAGTCCCACATTGCAGTCATTCACTTAAGTATCTGTATTGTTGCAATATTTAAAAAAAACTATCTGCCCTTATTTCAAGGAGGACTATTGGAGAAAAAAATGCTGTGTTTTAAAATGATATTCTCCTTATTTTGGAGTAACTTAACTTTTACCTCAGTCAACTTTTACCACAGTCGTGCAGTGGCTGAGTCCCCGCTCTGTAACATAATACCCGTTCCTTTCTTCATGATCCTCTGAGAGGTAACGCGACCATTAAATTCACCTTCTTGGTGCCACTGATAAGAATGCTCGTTGAGGACTGGTCTACTTTGTTTCAGCTTACTGCATGTGCACCAGTTTCAGTGGTGGTCTTATGGCCGGTGTCAATGTTGCCGGTCACATGCTCATGATTAACAGGAATGTGTGTTGCGTGGAGTCGATTTGGATTTGAGCGGCAATGTGATATGAGCCTTGAAGCTGAAAATGCAAAGGCAAGTTTCAGTGCTGAACGAGGAGAAGTCAAAGACGTAGGTAGACGCTGAAACCGAAGTGCAAGTGAATGATCTCAAAGAAGACACAAGGAGTGCAGTGCATGGATTTCTTTCAATGGCTTGGATGCATTTGGCTGGAAAATGTGGGTTTTTTTCGAAGTAATGTTCTGCAAGTTTCAGATTACCAATAGCGGTGCAATGTGGTCCACTGTAGATTCTTAGGAACTCCCATGATTATATATGATGGAATATATGTGCCTTGTAGCTAAAGATTGGTTCCCTTGAAAAACATGTGGAAGTCTAAAGAGCATAAGATGTAGGAGAAGCAGTAGGCCATTCGGCCCACCGAGTCTGTTCTGCCATTCAATGAGATCATGGCTAGGGCAGCACGGTGGCGCAGTGGTTAGCACTGCTGCCTCACAGCGCCGAGGTCCCAGGTTCGATCCTGGCTCTGGGTCACTGTCGGTGCGGAGTTTGCACGTTCTCCCCGTGTTTGCGTAGGTTTCGCCCCCACAACCCAAAAGATGTGTAGGGTAGGTGAATTGGCCATGCCAAATTGTCCTTAATGGGAAAAAATGAATTGGGTACCCCTAAATTTTTTTTTTTTAAATGAGAGTCTGCACGTTCTCCCCGTGTCTGCGTGGGTTTCCTCCGGGTGCTCCGGTTTCCTCCCACAGTCCAAAGATGTGCAGGTTAGGTGGATTGGCCATGATAAATTGCCCTTCGTGACCAAAAAAGGTTAGGAGGGGTTATTGGGTTACGGGGATAGGGTGGAAGTGAGGGCTTAAGTGGGCCGGTGCAGACTCGATGGGCCGAATAGCCTCCTTCTGCACTGTATGTTCTACGTTTGAGATCATGGGTGATCTAAAATTATTATCCCCAAGTCCACTTTCCCGCCTTATCCTCATAACCCTTGATTCCCATACTGATTAAAAATCTGTCTATCTCAGCCTTGAACAGTCCTAACGACCGACCTCAATAACCCTCCGGGTTAAAGAATTCCACAGATCCCCCACCCTCTGAGAGAAGAAATCCCCCCTCATCTCTTGCTTTGTGATTACGCCCTCTGGCCCTCAACACCCCACAAGGCGAAACAACTTCTCAGCATCTACCCTGTCAAACCCCTGAAAATCCGATATGTCTCAATAAATTCACCTCTCATTCTTCTAAACTCCCAACGAGTACAGGCCCAACCTACTCAACCTCTCCTCATAAAGAAATCCCCACACACCCTGAATTAATCTAGTGAACCTTCTCTGGACTGCCCCTAATGCTAGTATATCTTTCCTTAGATTAGGGGACCAAAACTGTTCACAATATTCCAGGTGTGGTCTGACTAGTGCCTCGAATAGTTTTAGCAGGACTTCCCTATTTTTACACTACATTGCTTTTGAAATAAAGGCTAACATTCCATTTGCTTCCCTATTACCTGCTGAACTTGCATGTTAGCTTTTTGTGATCTATGTAGAAGGACTGCAGCTTTCTGCAGTCTCTCTCCACTTAAATTATATTCTGCTCCTTTATTCTTCCTACCGAAGTGCATAACTTGACAAAGCTGAGATGGTGTGAGGGAAGATTTGAATGGAAGAGTGAACAGACAGCTGTAGGAGTTGGACGAGTGCAGTAGCAAGTTTTTATAGCCTTCATAGCTAGGCTGATTATGATGGCTGATTAAGCCACCTCCACTACACACCCAGCTTCAACAGGCGATTTTGTTTTTTCAAGATGAAAATCTGAAAATTCATCTTAAACCCTTCAGCCTTTATGCCCGGAAGCTTTTCTTTTAAGTGTTAATATTAAAACTTCACAGTTTTGCTTCAGTTGTGATGACCCCTGGCCATTGTACTAATAACAGAACCATGGTCCTTAATACAGAATGAGTAGAATAACGATTCAAGTCTGCACAAATCCAGTCATTTCCTGTGAAAAGAGCAATTACAGTTCATGCAAAGTGTTGCAGGTAGTGTGCATTCAAAGTTTCCCTCCGTGACCTGCGGTGACGATCACCTCTAGTTCCAGAGACCAGTATTTCCCAGTGGCAATGATGCAGAAAAATATCAGTGTTGCTAAAATGTATGTAATTGAAAGGAAAGAATAATCTTTGTTCTCAACCCAGAACTGCAGGTGCTGATGGATTTTTGACAAATTTTGCAGGAAATTACAGCAATGCTTTCCCTGTTGACACTCCCAGTAATAAACCATTAGAAAGTGTTTCTCTGCGACATAAATGATTAACTGCTAATTCACAGTATTGGTGGGGGGGGGGGGGGGGGGTGAGGAAATGTCCAATTCAGGAAAGCTAAGTATCAGGTGACAGTTTCCCGGTTTGAATGATAGAATAATAATTTTTATTAGTGTCACAAGTAGGCTTACATTAACGCCAATGAAGTTACTGTGAAAATCCCCTAGTTGCCACACTCTGGCGCCTGTTCGGGTACACGGAGGGAGAATTCAGAATGTCCAAATTACCTAACAGCACGTCTTTTGGGAGGAAACCGGAGCAGCCGGAGGAAACCGGAGCAGACACGGGGAGAACGCGCAGACTCCACACAGACAGTGACCCAAGCCGGGAATCGGACCTGGGACTCTGGTGCTGTGAAGCAACAATGCTAGCTCCCGTGCCAGTGATCAGGGCCAGAATAGATGAACTTCAGGATACTCACAACCACTGCTGCTAATGCTTTCAAAGCAGATGCCAAGCTGAGACAGACCAGGGACTTTACAATGTGGACCCACATTGGTAGATCCTATGGGCCCACTTTTAACTCTGTGCAGATGGGTGAGTTTTGAATAAGTTTAAAATCTTACCCGATGTATCCTTCCCATTTTATTTTCTGTTGAGATAATGGCTTGCATGTACAGAATTTCAATGTTCATGATATCCATTTCAATTTGGAAACTTTAATGTATACGGACATGATTTAATTTAATTGTTCAGCATACCATCCCTTCAACGTGCCTAGCCCCTGCAGCTTTTTCTGACAAGTTCTTTGATTTCTCTGAGGTAGCCTTTTAGCCTTCTTGGTGAAAAAATATGCAATTCTTAGTGTGTTTGCTGAGTGAGTGTGTGTGTGTGTGTCGTGGGAGAGGCTACAATTAGGAGGCACAGATGAAGGAGTCTCCCATTTAAGGTGGAGATGAGACAAAGTATTTTCTTTGAGAGGGTGGTTAGCCTGTGGAATTCTCTTCCCCAGAGAGCAGTGGCGGCTGGGACGTTGAATATATTTAAAGCTGAGTTAGATTCCTGACTGACAAGGCAGTCAAGGGACGTGGGGAGTAGACAGGAAAATGGAGACCACAATCAGATCAGCCGTGATCTTATCAAATGGGGAAGTAGGCTCGAGCTGCCAAATAATGTCATGCTGCTCCCAGTTCATATGTTCGTAAATTTAAGGAATTGCAGGTCACTGCCAGGAACGGAAAGTATTCAACTGGCTGGTATAATAGTCTTTTTGTGGAGCTCTTTACGTGACATGCCACTGTTATTGTTTTTGAAATGGAACTTTTAGAAGTCAGTTGCTACCCCATTCTACTGGCTTCCAGTCTTCCTACCCTTCACCTTGATGCTGTCTTTCTGTACCTGAGATTTCCTATCCCTGTTTTCCTCATATATTTTTTGGAACTCTTGATCTCCGATGGCCCGCAGTGCCAAAAGTATCACGTTATCACCACCACCTCATTCAATCACACTGGAGGATACCATTTTGGTGAAAGGTAAATGGAGGAACTGACTGTAATTGCTCCCAGAAGAACATGATGTTCAGGATAAACCGAATGCACAGTCAAGTGCCTGATCCTGTCCTCCCAGCTGCTAGTCACGTTCGCGAAGAACGTGAGTCAGAGAGGGGGCTTACAACGTTGTAGCTCTGATTCATGAATCCAGGATCCCAGTGGGTGCAGCTCTGTCATGGAAGTGCACAGCTGTCCCTTGCATGACGAGAGGGTTATGAGTTAAATCTTTGTACTTACCGCACCGTACAATTATTCTTCAAACCTTGTCACTTCCAATTCCTGTCATAGAATTTTACAGCAGAGAAGCCTGCCACTATGCTAGTGCTTTGCTCCGCATGACTCACTTGCCCTAATCCTACCCTTTTTCTCTCTCCCCTTACAAACATTTGCAAAAGGACAAGAAATTGCTAACTGTTCCATCAAACCAGCCACATCCTAGAATGGGGTAACTTCCTCACACTGAGACTAAACTGAGTTTTCACTTTGATTTCTTGTTGTGCTTGTGAGGAGATGATTGGAGACAGTGGGGTATGTGAGGGTGTGGTTTGGAGACAGTAGGGTATGTGAGGGTGTGGTTTGGAGACAGTGGGGTATGTGAGGGTGTGGTTTGGGGACATTGGGATATGTGAGGGGATGGTTTGGGGACAATGGGATGGGGAGGGGATGGTTTGGGGACAGTGGGGTATGTGAGGGGATGGTTTGGGGACAGTGGGATTGGGGAGGGGATGGTTTGGGGACAGTGGGGTATGTGAGGGGATGGTTTGGGGACAGTGGGGTATGTGAGGGGATGGTTTGGGGACAGTGGGATAGGGGAGGGGATGGTTTGGAGACAGTGGGATATGTGAGGATGTGGTTTGGAGACAGTGGGATATGTGAGGGGATGGGTTGGGGACAGTGGGATATGTGAGGGGATGGTTTGGAGACAGTGGGATGGGGAGGGGATGGTTTGGAGACAGTGGGATAGGGGAGGGGACGGTTTGGAGACAGTGGGATAGGGGAGGGGATGGTTTGGAGACAGTGGGATGGGGAGGGGATGGTTTGGGGACAGTGGGATAGGGGAGGGGATGGTTTGGAGACTGGGATATGTGAGGGGATGGTTTGGAGACAGTGGGATGGGGAGGGGATGGTTTGGAGACAGTGGGATATGTGAGGGGATGGTTTGGAGACAGTGGGATGGGGAGGGAATGGTTTGGGGACAGTGGGATGGGGAGGGGATGGTTTGGAGACAGTGGGATGGGGAGGGGATGGTTTGGGGACAGTGGGATATGAGAGGGGATGGTTTGGAGGCATTGGGATAGGGGAGGGGATGGTTTGGGGACAGTGGGATATGTGAGGGGATGGGTTGGGGACAGTGGGATATGTGAGGGGATGGGTTGGGGGCAGTGGGATATGTGAGGGGATGGGTTGGAGACAGTGGGATGGGGAGGGGATGGTTTGGAGACAGTGGAATATGTGAGGGGATGGTTTGGAGACAGTGGGATGGGGAGGGGATGGTTTGGGGACAGTGGGATATGTGAGGGGATGGTTTGGGGACAATGGGATATGTGAGGGGATGGTTTGGAGACAGTGGGATAGGGGAGGGGATGGTTTGGGGACAGTGGGATATGTGAGGGGATGGGTTGGGGACAGTGGGATAGGGGAGGGGATGGTTTGGGGACAGTGGGATAGGGGAGGGGATGGTTTGGGGACAATGGGATATGTGAGGGGATGGTTTGGAGACAGTGGGATAGGGGAGGGGATGGTTTGGGGACAGTGGGATGGGGAGGGGATGGTTTGGAGATGGTGGGATATGTGAGGAGATGGCTTTTTGGACGGTGGGATAAGAAGTCCAGGTTTTTTCCCCTTGCTTTGATATTTAACATGTTTGGTTGTTTACAAGGGTTGGGTGTGCGGTGGGGAGGTTCCTTGTTGGTCTTTGTGTTAGGTGTGTTAGGGAGGGGCTCTGGTGGGGGCCGCCTTGCTCGCCAATTTAATGTGGCTAGTTAATGGGAGCGAGATGGGGGGAGGGTTTGCGATCGGCCGAGTATATGTGGACAGGTTTTGACTGGCCCAGCAGGTGTGAATGTTGGAGAAATGGGGAGTATGCTGAGAGGAGCGGTTTCGAGAGGAAGTGGTTGGGGAGTTTATGGGATGGGGAGGGAAAGTTGATTGATGATGGCTAGGGGCAGGATGGGGTCTCATTCATGGGGCAGGGGCAGTACATTTTGGGAGGACATTGGGCCTAGGAAATTGGCAGGTGTGCCCTGCAGGGTGGGCATGGCTGGTTGGAGGGGGAGCGGGGGGGGGGGGTAAGAGACACCCAGTCCAAATGGTAACATGGACTGGTGAAGAGGGCAAGATTCTTTTCACATTTAAAGAGCTTGAGAGCCGATGTGGTGCTGCTGCAGGCGATCCATCTGAGGGTGAAGGACCAGGTTAGGCTTCGGAAGGATTGGGTGAGTCAGGTGTTTCACTCGGGAAGTGGATGGGCGGTATGTGGGAAGATCTGGAATATTTGGCTGGTAGAAAGGAACTGCAGTCACAGTTTGACCTTCTGTCTACAGGAAAGGTCGGCTGAGGCAGGCAAAGGGTGTGGTGTATGAGTATGGGGAGAATGCCAGTTGCTTGCTGGTGGGATTGCTCCACTAGCAGGCAGCCTCCTGGGAGATTGTTCAGATTCAGGATGGGGTGAGGGGGCTAGTGGTTCCGCCAGAGCAGGTGAATAGGGCATTTGAGGAGTTTTATAAGAGATTGTATAGGTCGAAGCCCCTGGGGATGATTTGGATATGAGGGAGTTTTTGGAGGGGCTGGAGAGGATTGAGGCGGATTGGAGGGCGGTAGGGAAAATGCAAACGGGTAAAGCACCGGGGCCGGATGGGCTCCCACTGGCGTTTGATAAGAAGTCTTTAGATAGCTGGCGCCGCTGTTGGTGGAGGTGATTGAAGAAGCAGTGACTGGGGGGGGGCACTACCCGATGGGACAGGCATCCAGTTCACTGATGTTAAAAAACGATAAGGACCCGGCGGAGTGTGGGTTGTATTGGCCAAAATTCTGTTGAATGTGGATGTCAAGATTCTTGCCCAAGTGTTGGACCTTAGGTTTGAAGAGTGTCTTCCACAGGTGGTTGGGAGGGATCAGGCAGCATTTGTAAAGGGTAGGCAGGTGCCGTCGAATGTGCGGCGCTTGTTAAATGTGGTGCTCTCCCTATCCATCCTGCTGCATCAGAGATCCATTATCCTTTTATTTTATCATTATTTTCTTCCCTCTCCGCCACCCTTTTCTTTCGTATGTGGCATCTAATTTCACTTGTGTTGTGACTCCAGCTCACATAGTGCTGGAATTGAGTGGAATGGCCTAGGGTGTCATGACAATAATGCTGTTTTTTCAGCATTCATTTTGATTGCAGATGCAAAAACCTGGCTGTGAAACCATATGCATAAAACCCGTGGAATTCTGTTACCTGAATATATTTAATCAGATGATATGCCATTTTATGAAACTTCACCTGACCTGTGCACTTCCTAATTGATCTTTAAATACAGGATTTAAAAACGTCACGAGGACTACATGAAGAAATGAAGAAGACTGCAAACAATAATGTGCGGCAGGTGAGCACACAGAAAACGTCCCTTTCCACTGTCACTTTTCATATTGTCCTGTGTTTGGGTAGCAGATTCCTCCTCTCCGATTGTAAAGCTTCACCGACCGCACTGTGTTGGCTAAAAGTAACATATCGTAATCTCTGAAATTATAAATACAGTAATTCCTAACCATAATACAACAAAAGGAATTAAATATTTATTTAATTAGTTCTATTAATTTCAATTTGTCAGCATTTTTAAGAGCACGCCCAACTAACTGTGGTGCTCCCCAAACACAGGATGGAAAAGCCTTGATGCTTGACATACCAGTGTGACGTTCTAAACAATGTTGGGGAGATGAACAAAGCCCAATGGTTCCAAGAATATTATGGCACAAAGCTGATATGCTCCTGGTATGGAGGGCTGGAATTCATGCTGCAAGTCAGATAGGCCAGATACCAACTTCAGGTAGAAGTGACTAAAGTGTATGTTTGCAAATGGCTGAATAATGCAAGTATTGGCTCATGTTGCAGAAACCCAACCATTTGTTCCAGAATTGCACCTACCTTAAGTTAAACTTGTAATCAGGATGGGTAAGTTACTGCATGAGAGTTCACCAAGTAATGGCTGGGCCCTGCGACTTTTACCAGCAATAAACCTTGGGCGTGATTCTTCCCCCGCCCCCGCATTGCACCTCCAGTTATTGAGCCCTAAATGGAGTTCGCACCGAGCACTGAACAGAGCGCAATGCTCCTGGCTCGTGGCACCGGGCGCAATCTGGTTCACGCTCGGACTCTCATATTTAAACTAATTTAAATATGCATTTCTGGATCATAGCCTGAGTGTCTCAGTTTCTGGATCGTAGCCGGAGTGTCTCAGTTTCTGGATCATAGCCGGAGTGTCTCAGTTTCTGGATCATAGCCGGAGTGTCTCAGTTTCTGGATCATAGCCGGAGTGTCTCAGTTTCTGGATCATAGCCGGAGTGTCTCAGTTTCTGGATCATAGCCGGAGTGTCTCAGTTTCTGGATCATAGCCGGAGTGTCTCCGTTTCTGGATCATAGCCGGAGTGTCTCCGTTTCTGGATCATAGCCGGAGTGTCTCAGTTTCTGGATCATAGCCGGAGTGTCTCAGTTTCTGGATCATAGCCGGAGTGTCTCCGTTTCTGGATCATAGCCGGAGTGTCTCCGTTTCTGGATCATAGCCGGAGTGTCTCAGTTTCTGGATCATAGCCGGAGTGTCTCCGTTTCTGGATCATAGCCGGAGTGTCTCAGTTTCTGGATCATAGCCGGAGTGTCTCCGTTTCTAGATCATAGCCGGAGTGTCTCAGTTTCTGGATCATAGCCGGAGTGTCTCCGTTTCTGGATCATAGCCGGAGTGTCTCAGTTTTTGGATCATAGCCGGAGTGTCTCAGTTTCTGGATCATAGCCGGAGTGTCTCAGTTTCTGGATCATAGCCGGAGTGTCTCAGTTTCTGGATCATAGCCGGAGTGTCTCCGTTTCTGGATCATAGCCGGTGTGTCTCAGTTTCTGGATCACAGCCGGAGTGTCTCAGTTTCTGGATCATAGCCGGAGTGTCTCCGTTTCTGGATCATAGACGGAGTGTCTCAGTTTCTGGATCATAGCCGGAGTGCCTCCGTTTCTAGATCATAGCCGGAGTGTCTCAGTTTCTGGATCATAGCCGGAGTGTCTCAGTTTCTGGATCATAGCCGGAGTGTCTCAGTTTCTGGATCATAGCCGGAGTGTCTCCGTTTCTGGATCATAGCCGGAGTGTCTCCGCTTCCAGGATTCACCACCCAGCTAGTACAGCATAAGGCTGGTGGGAATCTCAACTGGACTCCATCAATGGGGAGCAGACGTGATGACCACGCTGGGGGGAGGCTCAGAGGCCATTGGAGCCCCAGTTTAGCACTGCCAGGGTGCAAGGGGCCCTGCCAAGGGATGAGGCCAGAGAGGGGGAGATTTGGGGGGGGGAACAGATCCTGAATGTTGCGGCACAGGGATGTTGGTCACTTGGCGGGGGGGGTTGCTGATGCACTTAAAAAAGGTGCCCCGATCTCTAAGGAGCCGGCCGCCAGCACTTCCTCCACTTCTCTTTCCCGGCGGGCATCTCCCCAGGTTCTCAAAAAAATGTCTATGGGTGGGATTCTCCGTCCGGTTCCCCAGCTGCATGTTTCTCGTCGCCGCACCGTTCACTGGTAGTGAGATTCTGTCTTCCCACCACTTGATAATAGGATTTCCCACTGAAGTCGCCCCATTCCGCCGGGAGACCCGCGGGTGGGGGAGCGCTGCCGGTGGAACCAGTGAATCCTGCCAAAGTGAGCGGTCAGAGAATTCCGGCCTAAGTGGGGGTGGACTGCGATGGGAATCTCAGGGAACAGCTGGTGGAATTATCCCAGTTTCTTCCAGGCCCATTGATTCTTCAATGCACTGTTGTCAATTCTTCCTTCCTGCTGTTTTGAGGTGCTATCTGAGTGCCAGGTATATGTTTCTCTGAGCTATCCTGATATTTAGACCAAGGTGGCTTTTATCTCGAGGCTCCCGGGCAAACTTTACAGCCAGCTTCTTTGTGACTGCAGGTCTGACAAAGTTGCAAAGTATTTTCAATCACTCAGGGTCTTCAGGGCAGATCTTCACAACACCAGGGACCCGGGTTCAATTCCATCCTCAGGTCTGAGCACCGCCAAGTCCTTTGTCGGGGAGTGGGCGGGGGGGGGGCTCATTCTTGCTGGATCAGAAAGAGGCCATTTAGCTCACTGAGTCTGCACCAACCCTCTGAAAGAGCACCCTACCTAACCTGCACACCTTTGGACTGTGGGAGGAAACCGGAGCACCCGGAGGAAACCCACGCAGACACGGGGAGAACGTGCAGACTCCGCACAGACAGTGACCCAAGCTGGGAATCGAACCTGGGACCCTGGCGTTGTGAAGATCTGCTCTGTGTAATTGAAGATACTTTGTCTCCAAACGTGTTTGAAGGACAGTGACCAAACATCCACTTTGGCTGCACTGCCTGGTCTGGAAACCTTGCTGTCTTGGGGAGGGATGGTTACAGGTTTGTGTTGTGGCAACACCAGCTCCAGGTAAAGCTGACATGTCAAACACTTGCTCTGAATTGGCCACTGAGGATGACATGACATTGTGTCCCTTTATCATCTGTCTCTGTGCCTTGTGATATCACTGTGACCTGACTTAATTAGAAATGTTGGCCCAAGGTGTATCTTTCTTTAGAAGAAAACTAACAAGACCTGAAATCCAATAAATGTTGCATCAAATGCCTATAGTTTTAGTGATTATAATTGTAACCTATAGCTGGAGCTTTCACTTGTGAAGACAAAATATGCCAATAATCGCTACTCTTTGGTGGGGAACTTGGAAAGCTCCTGTGGACATTTCCTGTGGAAAATGAGTTATTGCTTCCAATTAATATACTGTGGCTTCACTATAATGCAAATCATAGTTTGTAATCAACTGCAACAACCCTAAATCATACCCTTGAAGTTATTAGGAACAGTCGGTGGTTAATTGAGAGTTAGTTGCAGGAGCAATTACTTGTGTAATTTTCAATACATGCACTTGTTGGCACAAATTAATGAACAATTGTAGCAGTGGAGCTGTCTCCATTCATGTTTCGTTTTCTTCAGTGACCGACTTAAATATTCTTCGAAAGCACTGGTTGGATTGCTATTTCTGGATTATCTCATTCTGTATCTAGATTTTAGCGTTTATCAGAGATTGTTCATATCATTAGGTCACATTGCTGATAGTACTTTGAAGTAATGTTGGGACGCGAAGCAAGTTCCTGCCACAGAATGGCATGCACAGCCATTCAATAGGATAACCTTTATGCAGTAGAACAAAAGGCATCGATGACTTTGTTATTTGTGTAGATGTTATAATGTAGACCACGTTTAATTAAGGGAAGAAATAAAGCCACATTAGGAGCTCGTGATGTCGATAGCAATGGGAACAAATGACGCGTTAATGCCGGAATCCCTGTTCATTTTCACCTTTGTCAAATTATCTATCAGAAACATCCGCTTACTTGGAGGCATGAAAGTTCGTTGACTGGTTTTAATGTTTCACATTTTTCATCATTACCACCAAAGCAGCATTAGACCCTAATAACCTCCCTGCACAACGGTATCTAAGGTTTCTCGGCCTGGTGTGTGCTGCGTGAACATAGTCCAGGGCCCATTCAATTGTTGGGCAATCTAATTGTTGGGCTGAATGCTGCCTTTAAATTGCTGAACTAACAGAGTTCCGCAGCAGCGGTGATTTTTCACTTCTCTCCTATGACAGGTCTTTGTCCCAGCTGGACCGTGGAAAGATTTGTCCGAGTCAGCAGCACCTCAATGGACAGACAGGGACGAAACATTATTTTACACAGCGTGTTGTTGTGATCTGTAATTCACTGCCTGGAAGGATGGCAGAAGTAGATTCAGTTGTAACTTTCAGAATAGAATTGGATAAATACTTGAAGGGGAAACAAATTGCAGGGTTATGGTGAAAGAGTGGGAGAGAAGGAGTAACTGGATAGCTCGAGCAAAGAACGTGCACGAGCACGCTGGACGAGTGGCCTCCTCCTGTCTGGTATGATTCTCTAACTCAACCTTGCCACCCTCATGGCAGCAATCACCCTTCATGACACTGTTAACTACCATGTCATTCTTAGCCTGTGTGTCTAGCTCCACTAGCATGTTCCAAAATAATCTTTGTGCATTGTCACTGTTTCAATTAATATTTTCTTCAGAAAGTAATTTGAATTTGACGCAACACGAAAGTTGATTTAGAAACTAATGTTTTCAAATCACATGGGGCAATGATTCAGAGACTCGTTTTGTCGAGTTCACGAACTGAATCTGAAATAACTACATCTATGCTCACGTTGCTCCTGAAAATGATATGAGTGTTCCCTATGTGGGGCTGTTTAGCTTGGATGGCTGGTGTGTGGTTCAGAATAATGCCAACAACGCAGGTTCGATTCCCATTCTGGCTCAGGTAGCATTTCCTTGTCCGGGCCTCTGAGTGGAAAGCGATGTTAAACCACTGCTGAATGAAGAGCCAAGGAAGCCGCTCAGGGTGAAGGATCAGCAGACAGTGACAATCTAAACCCTTTCCCAACTTCCTTGCCATGACTTAGTACCTCTTCATTTATTGATGGAAAACCCTCTATAAAACACAGTGGGGAAACCTACATTGCAGGTGCTATATAAATGCAATTTGCTGCTGCCTTGCATAAATCAGTGGCCTGGCCTGCCTGCGCCAATCCAAATCAGCGAAATCAACAAATTAGTTGAATGAAATGTATTTCCTGTTTCTTGTCCAGGTGATTGACTGGGTGTTGGAAAAAGCTGACGAGAAGTGAAATCCCGGATTCGATCATGAACTGGAAATCCCACTGAAGATCCTTTCCCAACGTGCTGGGATTTCTCTGGAGAGTTCGTCACTTGGAATCACAATGCAGTAAATGAATATTAAAAAATGCATAATTGTTTCACATACCTACTTAATAATTTTAATTTTTATTCTTCTGCTTCGATACCAATAGAATCATGGAGATTTTATTTTTAAGTTTTCATATTGAAGATGTGTGATCTTTGTTCTTAAGACCATTATAACCCCGTTAGAGCTTTGAATCTTCAGTTTTGACGCTACTTGTTATTTAAAAGCATGTGCCCATTCTGCCTGATCCATTTTGGAGATCTGTCCTGTAACAAAACAAAACCCAAACCCACCCTGCCAGTTTCTGTAGCTGTGCCAGCTCCATAATAAGCCGGTTCATATCGAATTGTATAAAACTGCTCTGTAACAAAGAAATGCGTTTATTTCACAACAGTAACCATTCAACTGTCATAAACGCCAAATTAAACTGCAATGTAGGTTGAATTTTCTCTCACCTTAGACATAGGGTTGGCCCTGCCTTCAAAGGATGAAAGTATCCTACTTTTACCAGTCGCATGGCAAGCCAGAACTATGGGACAAAGATCCATTCTTTCGATTTTTTTTTCTAATGATGTCAATGTGACTCTTCCTTACCACATGTGCAAAGTGGCCTGAGGATATTATCTCAGCAGAGAAATCAATAAAGCGGTTAATCCCATATCCATTTACACAGCTGGGAGGGTGGCAAATTTTACCTTTAGTCTGCCAAAATAAAGCCTGCAATTAACATGGAAACATTTGTCTTTACAAAAATGCTGCATTGTCCGTTAAAATTCCAATTCTCCTCTTCTCTCCTCCCCCACCACCTGCATCAACTTTAACATATTAAAATCCAGATTTTTGGGAGTCATTTGAAAAGTGATAAAACGATGGAGATGAGAACAGGATTCAATCTAAACTGATGCTCGTTGATTTAAGATACGGTGACGCAGTTAAAGAAGAATGGGGAAAAGCAACCCAAAGGAATAGTGGAACCATTCTCCTTTTTTACGTAGAAAAGTTTGTAAACCGTGCTATTCTGAATTGACTTTCTTATCAAACTTAAGAAATCTACAGGTAACTCTTTGCAAACAGTACCTCCCCATATGAGACACGTCCTTACAGAGAGGAAGCAGTCGCATTTGTAAAGTTTATGCAGTAATAACGTAAAAGAGAATGGACAGTAAATAAATCTTCAGGAACGAGACGGCCACACAATTTTCTCAAGAGCCATCATTAAGCTGAACCCAGATCTGTCAAAATGTTGTAATCCGTCTGGTCTGTATATTCTGAACTTGGTGTAGATTTTTCCAGGCAGTTACCTGAAGCTGACTAATTGTGCCAATTTGTGTGGACCCCGACTAATTGTTTTTTTTTGTAAAAGGTTCGATTGGGCCTCTGGTTTTTCCGGGTCATTGATTTGCCCAAGCTTTTGATCTGTGGAGGGCAACGAGCTGAGGATTAGTAATAAGTAGTTCAAAAGAATATCTGATATTTCCAAAATGGTGATTTTTGTTTCATTAACCGTGCTGTAAGGTTATATGCAGTTACTGCAAACTAAGTTTGAAATCTAATTAACTCAAAGTGAACTTGTACATAAGTTAGTTTCCTTTTGTGACTTACACTCCTGTAATGTAGCAAATGAACACAAAACAGAAATAAAGTTTATGATCATCTTTTATTCAGTATTCATTTATATACAATCAATTATCAAGCGTATTTTTAAAATTATGGGGGGAGAAAGTCACATATTTAATTATTAATGAAGTAACACAAAGGTATGGAAATATTTTTGTACCTCAACTGCCCCTTGATTGTTTTACTGAGAGCTGCGGATACACAAGAATAGGTTTCACAACGCTGTATCTTCAGAAACATCTTGTAAACATAATGGTTTGCTGTACCCCACCAGTTAAATTACAGCTGTGAGCTTACTCCCCATCTACTAGATGAAATTATAAAGTTTAATTTGTTCACTTTTATTCATGAGAGATAGCCTATGTTGGATGCCTGTGAATTTGATCTTACCAAATTGAATATTAATGCCCTGTTAAATGGTGTAATAATCTTACTTATAAACAAAATATCCCTTAGCCCATATGTTTTTTTCAATCATGGTACTTATTATGTAAATGATAACCGAAGGCACCTTAAAGTATCACCTGTGGATCATTTGCTCAAACTTTATAAATAAATATTTTTTAACCTGTTAATTCACTTTATCAGTAAAGGCAGCAAATATTTCAGCACGGTCATTGGCAAGTGGAAGCTCAGACTTGTAGAACTGTTGAAAAATTAGCCATATGTAATTTGATGGTGTGTTCACTTTAGGAAAAGTACACAATTTAAAATAAATTCTTGGCACCTTGGTATCAGAGCACAGTTGATGTGCTACATGGAAGCTATTCCATGTGCACGATTAGTAAAATAATTCAAAATCTCTTTATTTATTGCGTGCTGTCAGATATTTCCTGCAATCTTTGGTATTAACCTCCTTTGCTGTCAGTCTTAAGTCTAGCTCCCAATCTGGATTTTGATTACAGAACTTGTGCTCGACTTCATTCCACCTTGACCTTGTCGTGACAATACCTGTAGCCTACGCCCAAGCTGATTTCAAATTGGCTTTTGTGGGATGCCAGTGTGTGGATTTTATGCAGCCTTCCAGTACACATGATAGATTTTCCAAATTCAGCAACCAAGCAAATTGAGAATTGGTGATCTACTGATTTTGTGAACTTGGTAAATATATTAGAATTAATATTGACTGCACAACCTGTGTATTGCACCTAGTTCCTCTGCAAGTACACTGTAAAAGTGCTTTTATGTAGTTTGTTTTATTGTGAAATACCACTGGGGAAAGTGGGGAAGGAGGAGAAAGAAAGGGAATTTATGCACTGAGCGGGGGTCAGAACAGTTAGGGACGCGTCTAAGAGTTTAGTTTAATCATGGTGCTTAATATATAAATGACACCTGAAGGCACCTTCAAGTATCACCCGTGGATTATTTGCTCAAACTTTATAAATAAATATTTTTTTAGGGGTCTGAGAGGTAGGTTATGAAAACCATTTTAAGACATGGGAGATTAAAGTTGACCAGTTTTTAAGGAACAGTTTAGAGGAGACGTACGAGGCAAGTTTTTTACGCAGAGGGTGGTGAGTGCCTGGAACGTGTTGCCAGGGGAGGTTGTGGAAGCAGATACATTAACGGCGTTCAAAAGGCATCTTGAGAAATACATGGATAAGGTGGGTATGGAGAGATACGGCACAAGGAAGTGCTGAGGGTTTTGACCAAGGGTGGTATCATGACTGGTACAGGCTTGAAGGACTGAAGGGCCTGTTCCTGTGCTGTTTTGTTCTTTAACGTTTATTTGAGAAAGCCCATGATTGACTACAGGCTGTGAAACCCTGGTAGAGGATAAGAAGAGAGGTTGTACAGTAATCCAAACACAGAGAGCGGAAGATGCAAGTAGAGATGTCGGTCTTGGATTGCTAGAGCAGCTACAGAATTGGTGGAGGCCACTTGGCCTGTTGAGGAGGGCTGGCTCCTTGCGAGAGAAATAGAGCCCTTCAAAGGGGGACTAGTTCTGGAGGGGGGAGGGGGGGGGGGGGCAGGGGCGGAGACCGTGTAAAGATTTGTGGATGAGGGTTTTTGAAGTTAATGCATGTGAGGTGGGGAACTGGTCAAAGAGAAGAAATGGAGTGAGGGAGAATTAGAAAGGAATATGATACCAGAATTGAAGTTCTCGATGTATGGTAGACTGTGTATGATACAGGGCTGTGGAGAAAGTGTTGGAGAAATCGAACCTTTGCAGCAACTAAGGTATGCACCCACCAATGAGTACCTTCAGTTTCGGCCTCTCATTTATTCCATGTTACAGTATTCTCAGAAAAAATAAAGTATTAATTTTTTTTTAAGTAACTCGATTGAAATTGGCTGTGTTATCCAATAAAGGAACAAAGTTATACTTTGTTTCAGAAACTTGAAATTAGAAGGAAGGCTTGGGTGATTTAAGTAATCTAGAAAGCCCCATGTAAAAACATTAGACCCGTGGGCGGCGCAGTGGTTAGCACTGCTGCCTCACGGCACCGAGGACTCGGGTTCGTTCTCGGCCCCGGCTCACTGTCCATGTGGAATTTGCACATTCTCCCCGTGTATGCGTGGGTCTAACCCCCACATCCCAACGATGTGCAGGGTAGGTGAATTGGCCACGCTAAATTGCCCCTTATTTTGAAATAAAAAAGAATTAGGTACTCTAAATTTATATTTTTAAAAAAGTAAAAGCATTAGACCCAGAGTAGGAACAATCAGTAAAAACTTCCCAGATATTTTCTTCATAAACAATCTTTTTATTCATCAAATTAAATAGTTTTTCCATTTTTGCTACCGTCTGCCTCTTGCCCACGTTCACACAGGCGATTGCACCGTAGAGTTCTCTCGACACTGTCACCAATGTGCCTTCACCCACCAGCTCATGAAAGAGTCTAATTATACCACTGTCAGTATTTTACATTTCCTACACCGGATGTCATTATGGGTTATGTTAAGTGACACTACTAGTTTGCTGCAAGATCAGTGGGCATGGCCCCTGATGATTCTATTGCCTAGTCTCTGTTTAACTCAGAATCTGGCTCAGACAGGAGATTTGCATTGAAACACTGGAAATGAAAGGACACTTAATATATTGTATCACCCAGTCCCTTCTCTTAATTGTAGCTTCATTTAAGCTGCATGAAAGGAAAAATGTGCCCCACAAACAGAAACCACTGCGTATTTTCTGATCAGAATGAAAGCAAGGCTACAGGATGGATTTATTTTAAGATATTTTTCAATATATAAATTGTTCCATCTGCCTCTGTATTGCACAGTTTAATGCCTGTCAACCTAACAAAGCTCAGCTTTAATACCCTCACCCAACAAAAATCTATTCGTTTCAGTTTTCACATTTTCAATATACTCCCACAGGATTTCCGATTTTCCACTCCCATTTGTGTGAAGACGTTCTTCCTGAGATCACTCCCTGAACAGTCTAGCTCTGGTTTGAAGCTCGTGTCCCCTTGTTCTGAACTCCCCACATTGAGGAAATAGTTTTTCTCCATCAACTTTATTAATCATCTTAAACACCTCCATTAGATCGCCCCTTAATCTTCTACACTAAGAAGAATACAGGCCTAGTCTATCCAACCTGTCTGCATAGTATAACCCTCTTGGCCCCACTAACACACGGGTAAATCCACTCTGTATCCTGTCCAAGGCCATTAAATCCTTCCTGAGGTGCGGCGCCCAGAACTGAGCAAACTACCCCAGATGGACCCTCGCCAGAGTTCTGTACAGCTGTCTCATCATTTCCACCCCTTTGCATCCCAGCCCCCTCGAGGTAAAGCTATCATTCATACAATAGAATCTTAGAATGGTTACAACACAGAACAATGCCATTTGGCCCATCAATGTCCACACGAGTTGTCTGCAAAAGCAACTCCACTAATTTAATTCCCTTCCCCATAACCCTGGGAGTTTTGCATCTTCCTGTCCGGATCCAATTTACCTTTTGGAAGCCACAATTGAATCTGCCTCCACCGCCCTCGCGGGCTGTGCATCCCACATCCTAACCACTCACTTTATAAAACATTTCTATCCTCACGTTGCCATTGCATCTTTTGCTAATTACTTTAAATCTTTGCCCTCTTGTCCTCGGGCCCCCCCCCCCCCCCCCCAAACGGGGACAAATTCTGTCTAGCTGCGTTCTCTCTTCATGATTTTGAACACTGCCAACAAACCCCCTCTCAACCTTCTCCATTGAAAGCAGAAGAACCCCAGCTTCTCCAACCTATCTTCACATCTGAAGACCCTCATCCCTGGGGTCATGTGCATAGATCTTCTCTGTGCCCTCGCTAAAGCCATCACGTCCTTCCTAAAATGCAGAGCCCAGAATTGGTCACCGTGCACCAGCTGCGGCTGGATCAGTGTTTTCTAAAGGTAAAAATTCCAATCGCCTTTTAAATTATTTTCTGTGCCTGATTCAATGCTGCTCACTTTCCTGACGATCTTTAATCCTGCTGTTCACTGCAATGGCACTAGCCTTCTCTATAACAGCAAGCCAGAACCTACATCGGCTTTGTGCTTTTTCCCTTAACCTGAGAATCTGAAAAGTGAATTCATCAATGTTACATTTTAAAATAAAAACCAGAGTAAGAATAGAATTGATCTTCACCTGATGCCTGATTTATTTATGTGATCGTTTTAGAAATTCAATTGGAATAATTTTTAAAATATAGAAAATCGTAAAATTATTGACCAGTCCCTCTGCCTTGCATTGTTCGGCATTGCCAGTCACCTCCTTGCCCCTCTGCCTGCCATTCTGAGACCTTGTCCTTTCCCCTCCCCTCTTGCACAATTCTCCTTCCATGTTGCCCTCCTGTTTTCATGAGGCAACACACCCCCACCTCTCGGCTTCACCTCTCACTCTACCCCTCGCCGAACTTTTGGACCTTTGTTGTGGTAGCCATACGAGTTCCCTAGTTCTGTTCGGACAGATGTCGATGTGTGGCTGCCGGGGATTTGGGAGGGATCCCCTTACCCCAGGTGCAGTATTGATCTGACTCCGTGACACAAGAGGGTCCAATGGGTTCCAGCAGCACAGTCCTGTCCATGAAGACCAGCTCGGCATGGAGATGGAGGACAGGAACCGGGCTGCCCTGGCAGAGTGGTGAACAGCGCATCAGGAGCAGCTCAACACTGGCAGGAAGTTGTTGCAGTCACCCCCAAAAGTCTGGCAGCTTGAGGACTGCCTCATGCCCATCACTCATTAGCAATCAGGTTTGATGCCGGTGTGATTTCCCGCTGGCGTGACATGAGACTGAAAGGCCTGATGGGATGCCAGTAGTTTTAATAAGCATTCACGAGATGTAAATGGCGCTTACACCAGCTGCCGGGGGTGGGGGTGCGTTTCTAACTTCTTGCCTCTCGCAAGATTCTCCCAACCCGCCCCGAAATCCACTGCGGGCGGGTTGGGAGAGTATCCGTGTGTCCCTGCAAGTTTATTTCGCCCAAGTGCCCATCCAATATCCTTCTGGAATCATTCATTGCCTTCGCTTCCACCACCCTCGTAGATTTGATTGATGGTCTTGTCATTCAGGCTCACTCAAGCTGATGCAGTGTAACTTTAGGGCCTATATTGTTGTGCAGATTTAAAAACAAAAAGTCCCACACTGATACCTGCTCAGAAAGAGGATCATTGGCAATTACGCAGCGTGCTCGACCGGCTCATTCATTTTCTCTGGGTATCTTCTTAATTATCTTCTCTGACCTCAAAATCAAATCTATTTTTTCTGTGCTACCTATTGTATTCTGTCTGCCTTTGTCCCATTCCCTTCACCCTCACTGACCGCCCCCTCCCCCCCCCCCCCCATCCCACTCTGAATTGTATTCAGTCCCTTCGATCTACAATATTGCCAATCCTGTTCTCGTAGGCTGCAATGGAACAAAAATGACAATCGTCTCGTTTTGTTGTTGCCAAACCCAAACAGTTTACATTGGCCTTGTACCATTAGCAAGCGTTCAGCCCCTGGAGGGTGCCTTTAACTGACCTGCATCTTAGGAAAGCGTAGCCTCTGATGTGTTGCCAAAGGCAATTTTTTGAAAAATAAATAGATCAAACAGCAATTAGGGCATAGCAGGAATGCTAATTTAATTGCCTCACGGTGGCATTTAATGTCCTTTCCTTTAAATAGATGGCTGCCTCCATACTCCAACCGCAAACACATTCTCCAAAGTTTTGTTGAATCACAAAGCGCTGCTAACCTTGAAGAAGTTACACTTACTGTGAGACTTGCAGTTTCACTTTGAATCACCCGATTAAAAAGCTACGCGAAACCCCAGTTTCTGTGCTTGACTTTTTTTTTCAGCAATGCTTTTAAAGGAATTGAGCAATATATCCTGGGTAGGATTCTCCGAGACCCCGTGCCGAAATTGTGATCAGCGCGGGGCGGAAAATGGGCATTGACAGCGAAATCCGGAGCGACGCCGCTCCCGCGATTCTTCGGTCCCTGGAGAAGCTCCGCGAATCGCGCGCGCGCGCGGTCTACGCGGCGCAGGTAGGAGGCCATTGACAGAGGCCCCCGCAGCGATTCTCCAAGTGTAACTGGCCGAGTTCCCGACGGCGTGGGTCTCTCATGGTCTCACCCGTCGGTAACTCGGTGAGAGTCCGCAGCTACCCTGGTCGGGGGCGGGGGGATCCTTCACCGGGGTGGGGCCTCACAGATGGCCAGGCTATCGATCGGGGGCACCGATCCGCGGGCGCGCGCGATCTCGGGGGGGGGGGGGGGGGCTATCTTTTTGGGGTCCGTGGTGTGTGTCCGCCATGACGCGCGAGGCAGCCGACGCAGGCTGCTGCCATGCGCGGACCCCCGACTGTAAGTATCGGCAGCCGGAGCTGCGAGGGCTACTCTGGGGCCCTGCTAGCCCCCCTCAGGTAGGAGAATCACTCTGGACTTTCTTCAGCAAGACCAGTTTTTAATTATCGAGAGTTACTCGCCCGCGTTTTGACGCTGGAGTGGGGACATAGCCCCATTATTGGAGAATCCCGCCCCCTATCTTCGAGTCACCTTGTCAGCAATGTTAATCTTTCACATTTATCCATACACATTGGGGCAGTGCCACAAACACAATGAACCCACAGATTGATTGGCACAGATAACTAGACTCCCTGTGCATGTTTATATAAAACCTATAACACAGATGTAAACTTAACAATCTGACCCAGGGTTAAAAGAGCCTATTAAAGGTTGAGAGAATAATATAAATAATTTGAAGTCTGGATTTGTGTGGATGGCCAAAGTAAAAAGGCATGTTTAAAATCTGCTAATGATTAAATGTAGCAGTAACGTTTAATGTTATCTCACTTTTGCAAAATAATTAGTGCTGTTTCTGTACTGTTGCTATTGTTTGTTTTTGCTGCTGCAGGATGGAATTGCGTGCTCGAGCTTGACTTAGTGCGTTGCAGATAAAGTTCCAACAAAGTTGTAATTTGTTTAATAAAGTTACTTAAAAATTGTTGAAATCTCAAAAGAATCACAAGTCCTCATCAAGCAGTACATAAATGGATGCAAAGTTCATTTTCAGCTCTCTGTGTACTTGAAAATCCACCAAAGCCTTTGGTCGCACAGAACTTGAGTATTGCCAAAGAATAGGTTTTGTCGAAGCTTTTCGTCTAGCACCCATCATGACAACAATACAAATGTCGGGTGGGGGATGGGGCGGGGACGGCACACAGTAATACACTCTTATGACTGTCCTGATGCGTGCAAGACAAAAAGCTTTGACAAAATGTATTTTTCAGCAAGACCATTTTTTAATTATCAAGATAATGATTACTGACAGAATTATACAGCTGCATTGTCCAATGTACTGAATGCTCACAGAGCCTTTGAACAGCTAAAAGCTCTGGTTTCATGGCTACTTATAAATGTGAAAATGATGATTATTGTGCACAGGTTTAACTGTAATCCAATTGGGAAGGAAGGTGGAGGAAGTTCTAAATTAAACAGTCTTGCTTCATGAGATTTTATTTCTCTCGGGCTTGTGTGTCACTGCACTGTTTCAAGTGAAAGTTACAGCTGAAACTGTTACATCTGCAATGCTTGATGCCCCTTTGAGGGAAAGCCGGACTTTTTGCTCACCTGTTGCAGTGTCCCCTTTTGTGGTTCAGTGTCAACTTTTGTTCTATGAAGTAAAATGGCCACAGTCCCAGATGACCATAGGGTGCTTTGAGGGGGAGAGCTGACTGGTGGTGGTTTAACCTGAGGGTCACCACACCTCGGGCAAGGGGCAAGGTTGAGAAGGGCCTCAGCCAGTACAGGAATTGAACCTCTGCTGTTGGCCTTGCTCTGCATCACGGACCAGCTGTCCAGCTAACTGCTCCTGTGAAGCACCTTCAGATATTTTGTTGCTGGGTTTTTGTTATTTGTGCTACTCATTAATGGATAAAGGAAGAAGGGCTGAATGGCCTTATTCTTTTCTTATCTTGTGATCTTGTACTTTCTAAAGAAACTGAGTATCGAACAGGGTCATTGTCAGTATAGTGCAGAATATTTGAAGAGGTAAATACTTTGTTCATTATGGTGGAGGAGTATGGCACTACTCCAGCTAACATTAAAATATCTCTCCAGCTAACATTAAAATAGCTTTAACATCTTGTCTATATATTTCAAGGCTGGTTTAGCTCAGTGGGCTGGACAACTGGTTCATGATGCAGAGCGAGGCCAGCAGCGGGGTTTCAATCCCCGTACCGGCTGAGGTTATTTATGAAGGCCCAGCATTCTCAACCCTGCCCCTGTTCTGAGGTGTGATGACCCTCAGGTTAAACCACCACCAGTCAGCTCTCTCTGTCCGAGGGGAAAGAAGTCATCCGGGACTGTGGAGACTTTCATATATTTCATACGTGACATACAGTAATGGGCAGTTAATTTAAATCCAGTGTTAAATTATATTTAATGCATTGGACTTTATTGAGAATACTTTTCCATCTTGCCCTGTAAATACACCTGAAATATGATGCTTGTTCTGCAGTTCATACATTTTGAAGAAACTTAGATCCAAGCCCTATTCCAAACCGTGCTGATCCCACTATTCAGCGCATTGTCTTCACCAGGTTTTTTCTTCGTTTGCACCCACCCTGTACCCTGCTACCCTGTACCCATAATTTCACGAGAAAGCTTAACGTGGAACAGCTAGTTTGCAAGTATGCAGGCTTGTATGCAACACACAACGTTACACATTTTTGCAAAGAGGCAGCTGGCTTCTGTTGAAATGTTAAAAGTTTATTCGACCCGTGACTAATGGTTAAAACTAACCCTAGTTTGAAGAATATTAACCTAGAGAATTCATTCATTTGAGTAAGTCCACGCACTATCATGTCCAGAACGACTGTAACATTTTGGGGGCGGTAGACTGGGGAACTGACAATGTAAAATGACCAGCTGACCTGCTAAAGGCGCTAATGTGCCCCCTTTCTTAATTTAAAAAATGCAATAAAATCTGATCAGTTGAGTATTGTTCATTTTTAAGTGTAAAAACTAAAGCATTTAGAAGTAAGTGTAGCGTTATTGATGTCACTGCGAAACGACACCAGGATGAACCCAACCACTTGGTTTCACGCACCCCCCAGGAGTTTTCCAATCCCCGCAGAGAAAAGTAGCAAAATTTTTGAACTTGTATGGCATCAGGAATTGTCTCATTTGTACAAAAATTGTTCATAGATGACAGCAGGATTTTGTAAAAACCATACTCTCTGTTTGGACACAGAGAGAGCCGACTCACAAACAAAACTTCAATCGGGAAAGGAGCGAGCAGGAAGTCTCCGCCCCGCTATTTATATTTATACTGACGATGCAAAGCTCCATCCTCTCGCTTCCTTTTACCTAATTCTGTTGCTCTTATTTCCTGCACGCGCATATACACGATCGTTTTCTATCACAAGCACAGCAACTGAACACACCACATTATCAGAAGCTATCCTTTTACAACTGGGGGTGGTGGGTCCTACTCTGACCACTCTGATTACTATTGAAATGACAAATGGACAAATACCTGCCAATTGAAATGGATCCCTGTCGAAATAAGGGGTCTTTTTTGTTTGTGACGACTGTTCCTGCCCGGGTGACAGTGGGTTGGCGATGGTTAACGGAAAGCAATATCAAACATGGGGTGCAAAATGGGCAAAGAAGGGACTCATTGCCCACCCAATGGGAACAGTTTGAAACGACAATTCCTCCCTCTGCAAAACTACACCAGGACGAACCCAACCACTTGGTTTCACGCACCTCCAGGAGTCCCCCCCCCCCCAATATTCTTTGCAAGGAATTACAGCTTTTAGGTGGAGCTGTTTTGATCACTGACCAGCCCTTTCACCAGCAGCAAGAACCCAACAAATATGATGGATGATTGGCGCAAAGGTTTTTTTTAAAACTTGGAGCACCCAATTATTTTTTTTCCAATTAAGGGGCAATTTAGCGGGGCCAATTCACCTACCCTACACATCTCTTGGGTTGTGGGGGTGAAACCCACGCAAACACGGGGAGAATGTGCAAACTCCTCACGGACAGTGACCCAGGGCTGGGATTCGAACCCGGATCCTCAGCGCCGCAGTCCCAATGCTAAGCACCGTGCTGCCCGGATCGAGGCAAAGGTTTATGGTAATGTTTCAAATGATAGGGCAGCACGGTGGCACAGTGGTTAGCATTGCTGCCTACGGCGCTGAGGACCTGGGTTCGAATCCCAGCTCTGGGTCACTGTCCGTGTGGAGTTTGCACATTCTCCCCGTGTTTGCGTGGGTTTCGCCCCTACAACCCAAAGATGTGCAGGGTAGGTGGATTGGCCACGCTAAATGGCCCCTTAATTGGAAAAAATAATTGGCTACTCTAAATTTAAAAAACATTTTTTTAATGTTTCAAATTATTAAGGAAAGACTTGTATTTACTTGCTTTGCTTCACAACCTCAGGACGTCACAGTGGTCTTCAATCAATGAGGCACTTTTTTGAAGTGTATTCACTGCTGTGATATAGGAACAGGGAACTATTTGTGCACAGCAAGCTCCCACAATCAGCAATATGATGGTGACCAGAAAATCTGTGTTTGTTTCAGTGATGTTGGTTGAAGGATAGAAATTGGCTTGTTGCTAGTGAGGCAAGTTAACACAAGCCAAGATTCAGCCAGCACAAGGCAATGTTAGAACTCTCCAATTGGGAGGCAGTAAGGAGGTTTCAGCATTATTAACTCGATTGCTTCCCCTTTGACCAATTTTAAAATGATGACGAATTTCCATTTTCTTTTCTTTTAAAAAAACCGTACATGCAATGTGATTTTAAACAGAGCTCTCAATTTACATGTTCACAAAAATTAATTGACAGCCTTGTCGAGACCTGGAAAATTTTATGGAAAATTTCGACGGGAGAGCTTCCTCATACAGCAGGCAAATAGGAATCATCAACAGCATTGCTGTGATTCTACTTAAGTCTTTGAATTTTGTGGAACAGGTGTTAAGATTTTCTGCACAGATGATGATTGTAAAAATTAAGACATTTCACAGCATCACAAAGGAAAGGTAGAAACACAACTTAGGTATTGCCGAATAAAAGAGACATGTTATTGAAGCTTTTAATCTCGAACTCATCAGAATGCAAGAAGCATTCTTTGAAATTTGGCATTTTTGCATCTGTCCTAATGAGTTCGTGATGGAAAGCTTTGATAACATGCCTCTATTTTGTTCAGCAATACTCAAAGTATTGCTTCTTGTTTCAAAAGCAGTGAAGTGCCTAGTTTGCTTCAAAATGTTACAATTATTTTTCTCTATTCCATTAAATAAACTATTTGATTCTATTGAAGACTGAACATTCCTTTCCATACGGCGATGCTCCCTCCTTCCCTCCTCTCCCCTCTCGGGCTGATTATGCACCAGTTCTGTACAACAACCCCTTTCTCAGGAAGAGTTTCTTCAATCTGCAAGTTTTTCCATATCAGGCTAGCAAGCCAAGCCGTGCGATCTTAGCCGAGAGGAAAGAATGAATGATGAAAACAATCGGTTTCGGACACGAGTGAAGATCCAGCTGCTAGACGAGGGGAACAAGAGAAGAACAGACTTTAAAAGAGAAGTTACAGAACAGGCAGTAAACTTTTTTTTATATCAAAGGGAAAGTTACTCATGTTTTGAAATTAAACCTTTTGAACTTTTGTATCAATGGCTAATCATGCTCTAAAATGCCAAACGCAGATCGGGTGACTGCTTTGCGGAACTTCTCCAGTCTGAATGCATGACCTCATTCTTCTGGTCGTTTGCTACTTTAAATCACCACCTTCCTCTCGCACTCACATCTCTGTCCTCGGCCTCCTTCAATGTTCCAGTCAAGCTCAGAGGAAGCTCGAGGAACAGCACCTTCATTTAAGCCCTTTACAGCCTTCTCGACTCAACACGGAGGTCAATCGTTTTAGACAATGAACTCTGGCCCCATTTTTATTCTGTGTTTTTTGCCATTCTTCCTCTTGTTTTTTATGTATTTTGCATTTGGACAGCGCTGGTCATTATTCTGCCATTCGCACTCACTCTGGACATCTTTATCACAATCATTACTGCCCCTTTTGTTCTATGTCATCTTTGTCACTTAGTGCCTCCCACCCTCTACCCTATCTCAGACCCTCCCTCTTTTCTTCCTTCCCCTCAGTACTTTCACACAATAAAGTATCTAACCCAGGGGTGGGCAAACTTTTCCGTGCAAGGGCCACATTCAGAAATTCACAATTTTAAAGGGCCGCATAGTATATTAAGTAAAATAATTACTTCACCCGGTTGTGATTCTGGGCGCCTCATATAGAACATAGAACAGTACAGCACAGAACAGGCCCTTCGGCCCTCGACGTTGTGCCGAGCAATGATCACCCTACTCAAGTCAACGTATCCACCCTATACCAGTAAGTAACCCAACAGCCCCCCCATTAACCTTAAAAAAAATTAAAAATTTAAAAAAAAAATTTTTTTTTTTTTAATGACTTGGTGGGCCGCATAAAGACCTTTGGCGGGCCACATGCGGCCCGCGGGCCGTAGTTTGCCCACCCCTGATCTAACCCGTCACATTTCTACGGTTTCAAAGACGAGCCATATTTAACTCAAAACGTTCCTCTGTTTCTCCCTCCACAGATGATGCGAGACGGACTGAATATTTCCAGGAGTTTCTCTTTTTATTTTGCAACACCAATGGAAGCACAACTCTCCATCGCCACATTTCAATCGCAGTGCTAATGTTAAACTGGGCCCCTGACCAAAGCAATATTGGTGAGGAAGACTCCTAACCTGGCAAAAATCAGCAAATTTGTTGGATGTCTTCAAAATATCCTGCGCTGATACAGAATTTAACTGCCCATCACAATAGGAGTGGCTCACTCCATATTCATATTGTTGCTATCAATGAAGAGCATTTCAAAATCAGTTGTCGCTTTCATCAACAACCTGCCTTTATATAGCACCTGTGACATTAAAATGCCCCCTTCACTGGAGCGCCCACAGAAATATAATACTGAGCCACAGATGCGGCTGTTAAGGGCAGGTGACCGAAACCTTGGTCAAAGAACTGGGTTGCTGGCTGTGTCTTAAAAGACAGGGGGGGCAACGAGAGGTAGGGAGGAATTTCCAGTTTTTTTAGAACCCAGCCAGGTGAGGCTAGGACTGCTAATGGTGCCGTGAGAGATATCAGGGATGTGTAGGGGGCCAGACTTGGAGGAGTGTGGAGCTGTCAAAGTTGTAGGGCTGGAGGAGATCAGAGATGTGGGGGAGGGGGAAGGGGGGGGGGGGGGGGGGAGGTGGGCGTGTTGATGCCACTCTGGGATTCAAAAACAAGCATGAGAATTTAAAAGTTGAGCTTTTTGCTGGACAGGGAGCTGGTTTATGTCAGCCAGCACAGGGGTGACCGGTGAACAGGACCTGGTGTGAATTAGGAAACGGACAGCAACATTTTGAATGAACAGACGGTGGGGTTCTGGCCCTTGGGGTACTCGGGGGAGAAGAGGAGATTATTCAGGGACCTACAAAATCCCCAGAGTATGCATTGAATTTATTCTCTGACTCGAAAGCACGACTCTGTTCCCTCCCACTGAACCATGAGGCAATAGCAGAACGTAGCTGAAACTGAAGTGAGAGTGGTGGTGAAGATTAATCTCTTAACCAACAGTCTATAAAAATCAATATGGAGCTCGCAGCTGTAGTTGTTGGATGTCTCCTGCTTGAAGACCCTCATCTCTCTCGCGTATTAGAGTGACTGCCTCTTGTACAAGTTCCCTGTGGTATAAAATGTCTCAATTTCAAACTGGTTTCATTTGTGGTAGCTTATTTTCCAAGCAGCATTGGTGCATTTTGTTACTTTGAACCCAAGCCAAATTTAGATCACTTTGGAATAGACATCAATTAGAGAAAAACAGATGATCAGGAATTACCCTTATCCATGTCATTTATAGTTAGCAGCTTAAGGCAGGCATTTTCAAAGTGGGGGTCGCGACCTGCGGTGTCAGGGGGGGTCGCGGAGCCATCCATCACAGAGCTCCCGATCGCGCAAATTCGCGTGCAACAGCCGGCTTTCACCAATGCCGGCTGCAAGCGGCCTTCAAAATGTCCACCGCGACCATATAGAAAGAATGCGGGCGCAATGTGCATGCATGCCCTCTCATTGGTGCGCATGCACAGTGCGCCCGCATTTTTTTTTTACGTGGTCGTGGCCGTCAGTTTGAAGGCCGCTTGCAGCAGGCATTGTTAAAACCCGGCTGCTGCATCTGTTGGGTGCGAATTTGCCCAATCGGAGACGCAGGAGAAGATTTTCTTTCAATTCAATGTAATCTTTGTGCCTGAAGGGAGGCAGAGAGCAGGTCACGGCCCCCGAACGTCGACATCACGGGCTTTGGGTGCGACTGCGATTCCTCCATTTTGTCAGCAGCAAGCAAGGTAAGAGAAAATGGTGGGTCGTGAAGGTCGGCCGGTGTGGGCCCCGAAGGTCGGTCAGCGTGGGCCCCGAAGGTCGGCCGGTGTGGGTCCCGAAGGTCGGCCAGCGTGGGTCCCGAAGGTCGGCCAGCGTGGGTCCCGAGGGTGGGTCGGCGTGGGTCCCGAAGGTCGGTCAGCGTGGGTCCCGAAGGTCGGCCAGCGTGGGTCCCGAAGGTCGGATGGTGTGGGCCCCGAAGGTCGGTCAGCGTGGGTCCCGAAGGTCGGCCGGCGTGGGCCCCGAAGGTCGGTCAGCGTGGGCCCCGAAGGTCGGTCAGCGTGGGCCCCGAAGGTCGGCCAGCGTGGGTCCCAAAGGTCGTCAGCGTGGGTCCCGAAGGTCGGCCAGCGTGGGTCCCGAAGGTCGGCCGGTGTGGGTCCCGAAGGTCGGCCAGCGTGGGTCCCGAAGGTCGGTCAGCGTGGGTCCCGAAGGTCGGCCGGGTTGGGTCCCGAAGGTCGGCCGGTGTGGGTCCCGAAGGTCGGCCGGTGTGGGTCCCGAAGGTCGGCCGGGTTGGGTCCCGAAGGTCGGCCAGCGTGGGTCCCGAAGGTCGGCCGGTGTGGGTCCCGAAGGTCGGCCGGTGTGGGTTGCGAAGGTCGGCCAGTGTGGGTCCTGAAGGTCGGCCGGTGTGGGCCCCGAAGGTCGGCCGGGTTGGGTCCCGAAGGTCGGCCAGCGTGGGTCCCGAAGGTCGGCCGGTGTGGGTCCTGAAGGTCGGCCGGTGTGGGCCCCGAAGGTCGGCCGGGTTGGGCCCCGAAGGTCGGCCGGGTTGGGTCCCGAAGGTCGGCCGGTGTGGGTCCTGAAGGTCGGCCGGTGTGGGTCCCGAAGGTCGGCCGGTGTGGGTCCTGAAGGTCGGCCGGCGTGGGTCAGGAAGGTCGGCCGGCGTGGGTCCCGAAGGTCGGCCGGGTTGGGTCCCGAAGGTCGGCCGGGTTGGGTCCCGAAGGTCGGCCGGAGTGGGTCCCAAAGGTCGGCCGGTGTGGGTCTCGAAGGTCGGTCGGTGTGGGTCCCGAAGGTCGGCCGGGTTGGGTCATGAAGGTCGGCCGGCGTGGGCCCCGAAGGTCGGCCAGCGTGGGTCCCGAAGGTCGGCCGGAGTGGGTCCCGAAGGTCGGCCGGTGTGGGTCTCGAAGGTCGGTCGGTGTGGGTCCCGAAGGTCGGCCGGGTTGGGTCATGAAGGTCGGCCAGCGTGGGCCCCGAAGGTCGGCCAGCGTGGGCCCCGAAGGTCGGTCAGCGTGGGTCCCGAGGGTCGGCCGGCGTGGGTCCCGAAGGTCGGTCCGCGTGGGTCCCGAAGGTCGGCCAGCGTGGGTCCCGAAGGTCGGTCAGCGAGGGTCCCGAAGGTCGGCCAGCGTGGGTCCCGAAGGTCGGCTGGGTTGGGTCCCGAAGGTTGGTCGGTGTTGGTCCCGAAGGTCGGTCGGTGTGGGTCCCGAAGGTCGGCCGGTGTTGGTCCCGAAGGTCGGCCGGTGTGGGCACCGAAGGTCGGCCGGTGTTGGTCCCGAAGGTCGGCCGGTGTGGGCACCGAAGGTCGGCCGGGTTGGGTCCCGAAGGTCGGCCGGAGTGGGTCCCGAAGGTCGGCCGGTGTGGGTCCCGAAGATTGACCGGTTGGTAAAAGTGGGTCCCCGGAAAAAACGTTTGAAAAACGCTGCCTTAGGGTATGGTTCAGAGTTTTTGCTAATTCCACATTGATGTTCACCACTGCTGTTCAATCCAATTGGGAAAGTGCGTGCACAGTGTGAGAAAGCCTGATGTACATATGCGATCTTTGCAATTATCAGGCACTCCTTGTTCAACGTCACTGTATTCAAATGGAGGCCATTCGATCCATCGAGTCTGCACCGATACTCCAAAAGAGCACCGCACCTATGCCCACTCCACCTAACCCTGTAACCTCACCTAACCTTTTGGACACTAAGGGACAATTTAGCGTGGCCAATCCACCTAACCTGCACATCTTTGGACATGCGGGAGGGAACCCAGACAGACACAGGGACTGGAATTAAACCCTTGTCCCTGTCACTGTGAGGCAGCAGGGCAAACCACCCTGCCGCCCTTATTCTTAAATATCAATTCAGAAACAACCAAGGATACTTACAAGTTCGCCATCTCTTCCGCCAAAGTCTAGAAAGAGCATCCTCACCCCGTCATCCGAGGAGTTTTTTAATTTCTCGAAGGAATATTGCCAGATCAGCTTTGGCAAGCTTCCTTCCTGTCCATCTTTCAAGATCGAAAACCCATTTGTATAATGAATGGTCAGAAGGCACTCCTGGGTCCTGTAGGTACACGCTGTGAAAAGAGGGACAGCACAATTATCAGCTTTTTACCTGCAAGAAAGATCTTTAGTGACAGCCCCTTCCAAACCCACAACCCCCCCCCCCCCCCCCCCCCCCCCCCGACCACCCAGAGGAACCCGGGAGGCAGGCACGTCTGGAACCCCTCCAAGTCACACACCAACCCGATTTGGAAATCCTATCACCGTTCCTTCACTGTTGCTTTGACAATCTCCTGGAACTCCCTCTCAAACAACACCCAGATCACATGGACGGCAGCGATCCAAGGTGATGGCCCACCACCCCCTTCTCAAGGGCAGTTAAGGGTGGGAAATAAATACTGGGCTCGTCAACAACAGTCAAATTCCATAATTAACAAACATATTCCTCCCGACATGCTGCTCCAGGCCTTTGAATTTGTGTTAACGCAAAGACTCAATACGCTAATGCTTAAGGACGTATATGAACAATGACAGACAGGTACAGACCCTCTGGCCCAGCCAACCTTCCCCACACCTGTGTGATACCCTGAGTATCAGCATTCCCCAACCCACCCAAAAACCACACCCTCCCGTGGGAGGGGGCAAATTAATTATTTTTTTCCACTAAGAGCGGACCCCACTCTGCGGACAAAACTTTTCCCCAGCTTTGCTGAATGCATCGTAAATGCTTCAAAAAGAACATATTTTCACTCTCATTTACATACAGCAAGCAAAGAAATTCATCCCCAATCTTTGTATTTGGAATTGTTTAAATTTAGATTCACCTTGAGAAATGCAAGACTGATCGGTTTGTGATAGTTCACGCTATCTCATTGCATGGTGCTCACGTTTCTTTGGGGTCTTTTTCAGGATGGCAGCCGGTGACTAGTGGTGTGCCTCATTGGTCTGTGCTGGGACCACAACTTTTCACAATATACATTAATGATCTGGAAGAAGGAACTGAAGGCACTGTTGCTAAGTTTGCAGATGATACAAAGATTTACAGAGGGACAGGTAGTATTGAGGAAGCAAGGGGGCTGCAGAAGGACTTGGACAGGCGAGGAGAGTGGGCAATGAAGTGGCAGATGGAATACAATGTGGAAAAGTGTGAGGTTAGGCACTTTGGAAGGAGGAATTTAGGCATAGACTATTTTCTAAATGGGGAAATGCTCAGGAAATCAGAAGCACAGAGGGATTTGGGAGTCCTTGTTCACGATTCTCTTCAGGTTAATGTGCAGGTTCAGTCGGCAGTTGAGAAGCCAAATGCAATGTTAGCATTCATGTCAAGAGGGCTAGAATACAAGACCAGGGATGTACTTCTGAGGCTGTATAAGGCTCTGGTCAGACCCCATTTGGAGTATTGTGAGCAGTTTTGGGCCCCGTATCTAAGGAAGGATGTGCTGGCCTTGGAAAGGGGTCCAGAGGAGGTTCACAAGAATGATCCCTGGAATGAAGAGCTTGTCGTATGAGTAGCAGAGCGGAGCTACTGATTGCCTGTTCTGGGGAAATTTGCATACATGCAGTGCGGTCAGCCTCATTTGAAGGTGGTTTGTGAAGGGGCTGTTGTCAAGTGAAAGGTTGATTAGAGTGCAGGACAGACATGTTCCTGTATGGGGTTCAAGGTGTACTAGCTAGATGGATAAAGAACTGGCTGGGCAACAGGAGACAGAGAGTAGTGGTGGAAGGGAGTGTCTCAAAATGGAGAAGGGTGACTAGTGGTGTTCCACAGGGATCCGTGCTCGGACCACTGCTGTTTGTGATCTACATAAATGACCTGGAGGAAGGTATAGGTGGTCTGATTAGCAAGTTTACAGATGATACTAAGATTGGTGGAGTTGCAGATAGCGAGGAGGACTGTCAGAGAATACAACAAAATATAGATAGATTGGAGAGTTGGGCAGAGAAATGGCAGATGGAGTTTAATCCAGGCAAATGCAAGGTGATGTATTTTGGAAGATCAAATTCAAGAGCGGACTATATGGCCAATGGAAGGGCCTTGGGGAAAATTGATGTGCAGAGAGATCTGGGCGTTCAGGTCCATTGTACCCTGAAGGTAGAACGCAGGTTGATAGAGTGGTCAAGAAGGCATACAGCATGCTTGCCTTCATCGGACGGGGTATTGAGTGCAAGAGTTGGCAGGTCATGTTACAGTTGTATAGGACTTTGGTTCGGCCACATTTGGAATACTGTGTGCAGTTCTGGTCGCCACATTACCAGAAGGATGTGGATGCCTTGGAGAGGGTGCAGAGGAGGTTCACCAGGATGTTGCCTGGTATGGAGGGTGCTAGCTATGAAGAAAGGTTGAGTAGATTAGAATTGTTTTTGTTGGAAAGATGGAGGTTGAGGGAGGACCTGATTGAGGTCTACAAAATTATGAGAGGTATGGACAGGGTGGATAGCAACAAGCTTTTCCCAAGAGTGGGGGTGTCAGTTACAAGGGGTCACGATTTCAAGGTGAGAGGGGGAAAGTTTAAGGGAGATGTGCGTGGAAAGTTTTTTATGCAGAGGGTGGTGCGTGCCTGGAATGCTTTACCAGCGGAGGTGGTAGAGGCAGGCACGATAGCATCATTTAAGAAGCATCTAGACAGGTATATGAATGGGTGGGAACAGAGGGAAGTAGACCTTGGAAAATAGGAGACAGGTTTAGATAAAGGATCTGGATCGGCGCAGGCTGGGAGGGCTGAAGGGCCTGTTCCTGTGCTGTAATTTTCTTTGTTCTCTTTGTTATTTGGTCTGGCCTACACGTGACTCCAGACCCACGGCAATGTGTTGACTTTTAAAAGTCCCCTCTGAAGTGGCCTAGCAAGCCTCCCAGAGGAGGGCAATTAGGGATGGACAATAAACGCTGGCCCAGCCGGCAACGTCCACATCCCCGAACGAAAAAAAAATAAATTCTGAAGTTCTTTCATGGGCGTGGACATGGCTGGCTGGGCCTACATTTATTGCCCATCCTTAATTGCCCCTGAGGAGGTATTACATATATATTGCCATGAATTATTAGAAATTACCACGCAGAAGAGTTAATTTGCGCGTTCTCAGGGTGTGAGTGTTGCTGGCAATCTGGGCCTATTGCCTGGTGTGGGATACAGTCACACACAAGTGGAGAGTAGGTAAGGATGGCGGGTTTGGGGGGGGGCGGAGTGGGGAGTTGGGGAGGGGGGTGGGGGGTGGGAGGGGGTTCTGTCTTTCAGGTGCGATTCTAAACTGAAGACCCTCCCAATCTCTAGTGGGTAAGATCCCGAGGTTCCATTTTGAAGAGGAGCTGGGGAGTTCTCCCTCGTACCATAGCCAACATTTATCCCTCAATCCACATGATATAAAAAGACCGGTCATTATCACTGCTGATTTTAGCATCACGCTGTGTGCGATTTGGATGCCCCATTCTCCACGTTACAGCAGCGATTAGTATATTTTCAAAGTACTGTATTGGAGGTAAGTGCTTTGCGACATTGTGAGTTTATGAAAGGGAGCCATTCTTTAAAGGGACACTAATTAACCTGTTGGGTTTGAACAACATTCTGACAACTTTAGGGTTACGTTTGCTGATTCCAGCCCTTGGGAGATTTTTTTTTTTTAAAAGGAATGATAAACTCTGAACCTGCTGTGCCAGTATTTGAACTTGCGTTGCTTGGAATGTTTAGTCCAGCAATGTACCTCTGCACATTCATGTCCCCGAATTGATTCCTGGCAAAATAATCATTATTTCAGCAGGAGGCACTTTTCACTGTGGTTTCAGAGAGTGACCATGGGGAGATTTAGCAAAATCATTCCTCCGCCACATTCGTTAACAGTGGTTACATTACTTTTCTTTAAATGGGTAAATGTTGTCATCACTCTGATGTCAGAGGTGTTTGTGCCGGAGAAAGGATTTTCTACCTTTAATTTTTACAGTTGGTTTCCCCACCTCCCCTTTCCCACGTATAGCAGTTAAAACATTCTCTCTGATATCTCCGACCATGAAGCTTAACCCCCAAGTCACAGAGCACACACTACTGCCCCGTGTTAAATATTCACAATGCCAACACCAGCCAGACTCATGGCCCCACTGAATCAAATCACTTGCTAATTTATGGGCAATTTGTCTGACTCTGACTCTACCGCGCTCCTTACTAAAAGGAGACATGCTGTGGAAGCTTTTCACCTTTCATTCATCAGGACAGACGGGGGAATACCCAATTTCAAAGGAACAACAATTTACACTGCATGAGAAAAGTGGGTGCTGATTGGTTGGTAGATCATCTCTGAATAGACAAGACATGACCATGGCAAAAGCACCATGGAGCTACTGTCCCCCATGTTTTAGTTTATTCAAAATATGTGCAATGCCTGGACATATTCCTTTTGCCTGCAGAGGACAGGCATGTGAATATTTGAAGCTTTTAGCGACTTTTCAGCACAACTGATAATCTTAAATTGGTTGTTAGTGTGATTCTGAGCACATGTGGGATTGTGCAGCAAGTGCTTCCTAATCACAGAACTACCTCTAACGTTTGACAGAGTTCTGCGTTTTGCAAGCACGGGTTGGTTGGATCTGGTCTGTACTCTGCCTCTTGCAAACAAAGCTGACGGGACGTGCTGCTTTAGGTGATCTGCCAGTGCAGCTAACTATTTGGCATCACACAGGCATTTAAATTCATATAGCACACTGCTCATTTGTGAGATAGACATAATGGGCATGATCCACCCAAAACATTTCTATGCCCGGTTTTGGGTGCGTGTAGCGGGGGTGCTTCTCAGAAGCTGCAGCACCGAGAGACATCTTGCTATTCAACGGTGCTTTGCTGTTTTTATTGTCCTTGGGGAGGCTGCACTGAGACCAGGAAATGCTCCTCGCAGATCGGGGCGCCATTTTGGAAGTTGGCCCTGATCCCGGCGAAAGTATATTTAAATGAGTCATGCAGCTAATTTAAATATGCAGATCTGAGCCACGCCCAGTGAGGGCGAACTCCAGACTGTGACATCTCGCGAGATACATTACTGAAAGGAAGGACAGTGGACAGGCAGTGGCAGGTATCCAAGGAATGAATGGGTGAACTCCAAAAGTTGTTTATTCCTATTTGGCGCAAGAGTTGAAAGGGAACTGCGACCAAACCATGGATTACAAGGGAAATTAGAGATAGTATTAGATTTAAAGAAGAGGCATTCGAATTAACAAGACAAAGCAATAGACCTGAGGATTGGGAACAGATTAAAATTCAGCAAATGCGGACGAAAGGATTGATTAAAAAGGGGGAAATACAATATGAAAGTAAGCCAGCGGGAATTATAAAAACCGACTGTAAAAGTTTCTATAGGTATGTATAGGGAAAAAGACTGATAAAAATTAACGTAGCCCCCCCCCCAGTCAGAAACGGGAAAATTCATAATGGTGAACAAGGAAATGGCTGAGAGAGTTGGAAGTGGGTTATGGGAGAAGGCCCTGAGGAGAGTCAATGCATCCTCGTCATGCGCCATGCTTAGCCTGATCCACAGGCTGGTTCAAGGTGGTCCACAGGGCCCATATGACCGTGGCCCGGATGAGTCGGTTTTTTGAGGAGGCGGAGGACAGGTGTGGTCGGGGGGAGTCGTGCGAGTCATGTGCATATGTTCTGGGCGTGTCCGAGGCTGAGGGGATTCTGGCAGGGATTTTTGGATGTCATGCCAGATTTCCTGGAAGGGAGGGTGACTCCAAGTCCAGAAGTAGCAATATTTGGAGTGTCGGAAGATCCGGGAGCCCGGGGTGGGGAAAGAGGCCAACGTTTTGGCCTTTGCCTCCCCAGTGGCCCGGAGATGGATTTTGCTGGGATGGAGGGACTTGGAGCTTCCAAAGTCGGGGGTGTGGGTCAGTGACATGGCAGCGTTTCTCAGGCTAGAGAAAATTAAGTTCACCTTAAGGGGTTTGTTACAGGGGTTCGCTCAGAGGTGGCAGCCATTCATCGACTTCTTCATGGAAAATTGACCGTCAGCAGGAGGGGTGCAGGAGAGGGGGAAAAGGGAGGCATGGAAGGGACGGATAAAGGCAGGGAATCAAATGAAGGGGTAGTTAAGGTTTAGGGATGGGGGGAGTTGGGTGCGTTATTGCGAGGTTCTTGCGTGGGTTGGATGTCTGTTTGAAATGTTAAACACGTTAAAATTATAAATGCCTCAATAAAATATTTTCTGGAAAAAAAAGAAATGGTGGAGAAGTTGTGAGAAACACAGGTTTTAGTGAGGATCTGAAGGAAATTAGTACGAGTAGAGAAATGGTTTGAGGGAAATTAATGAGATTGAAGGTGGGCAAATCTCTGGGGCCTGATAATCTTCACCCCAGAGTACTTAAGGAAGTTCCCTTCCATCATTTTGAATACACAAACACATGGGGAACAATAGCACCCTGGCACATTCACCATGTCAACATCTCAACCAATCAGAGCCAACGTACTAACCATCTAGCGCCACTTTTCTCGTGCAGCATTAAAGGGTGGCACGGCCGCACAGTGGTTAGCACTGTTGCTTCACAGCTCCAGGGTCCCAAGTTCGATTTCCGGCTTGGGTCACTGTCTGTGCGGAGCCTGCACGTTCGCCCCGTGTCTGCGTGGGTTTCCTCCCGTTTCCTCCCACAAGTCCCAAAAGACGTGCTGTTAGGTGAATTGGACACTCCGAATTCTCCCTCTGTGTACCCGAACAGTCGCCGGAATGTGGCGACTAGGAGATTTTCACAGTAACTTCATTGCAGTAACTTTTGACAGTAAAAGATTATTATTATAATTGTTGTTCCCTTTGAAATTTGGCACTCTTGTATCTGTCCTGATGAGTGCAAGATAAAAAGCTTCGACAGCATGTTTCTTTTTCAACCTTATTCCAAATTCGGTGTTGCCAAGTGACTATTTTCTTACTAATAGTGAAAGCTGGGGAGTGGGGGGCAGTGCGTTTGTGCTCGATACTCACAGGTGGTGATTTCTTTAGTTAGCTCAGTGGCTTTGTGGCAGCCCTGTACAATTTGTCTGGTCCAGCTGGATAGACTGGAGCTTGTCTCAACGCGGAAGAGGTGCGACTCGATGCCTTGCCGTGTTCCAGTGCGAGTGGCAAAAGACAATTCCGCGCCTGGTTTCGGCGATTCGCTCCCCACACCGGAATGCACCAATCTACAAAATAAAGCACACCCCAGGTCAAAATGGGGAAAAGATTTGTTAGTAAAATGTCTGACGTCCACAGGGAATCTAACTCTGATCCCCTTTCAAATGGATGGTTGAAGGTTTTTTTTATTATTACAGAGGAAAAGGAGGAGGCCATTCAGCCCTTTGAGACAACATCTATCCTTCAGGTGGGGGAGTTGGGGGGGGGGGGGAGGAATGGAAGGTGCTGTCAAGGAAGTGAGTTGCTGAAATGCATCAAGTGGATAACACAGGCTGCAGACTGATAACAAAACACAACAAAACTGTTTGTGCCCTTGCTCTCACTTGTCCAAATGACAACTTTTAGTTCAGGCCATACAAACCTGCACATTTTAAGATTTTACTCCAGTAGCTCACTGATCATCCGCACAGCTCTGTGAGTTATTGAGCAATGCAAATCTGCAGGGTTTAACCCTACTGCTGCCTAACTGGTGTTTGCCATCACTGAGTGGGTCATACTCTCAGATGGCTTTGAGTTCATGTTCGGTTTCAGAGACCAGAGCACACAAACCCCAGGCTGGCACGCCCGGTGTCGGTACTGTGAGAGTGCTGCACTGTTGGAGATGCTGTCTGTCGGACGAGATGTTAAACCGAGGTTCCGCCTTCCCCATTTAGGTGGACGTAAAGGATCCAATGGCCCTATTTCAATCAATAGTCAGGAAGTTCTCCGCGGTCACCCGGCCAATATTGATCCTTCTCGCTCAACATCACCAAAAAAAGGGATTAGCTGGACATTTAGTGAATTGCTGTTTGTGGGAGCTTGCTGTGCCCAAATTGGCTGCCACAGTTCCTACATTTAATGATCATCATCTTTATTAGTATCACAAGTTGGCTTACATTAACACTGCAATGAAGTTACTGTGAAAAGCCCCTAGTCGCCACACTCCGGTACCTGTTCGGGTACAGGGAGAGAATTCAGGATGTCCAATTCACCTAACAAGCTCGCCTTTCGGGACTAATGGGAGGAAACCGGAGCACCCGGAGGAAACCCACGCAGACATGGGAAGAACGTGCAGACTCCGCACAGACAGTGACCCAAGCCGGGAATCAAACCCGGGACCCTGGCGCTGTGAAGCAATAGTGCTAACCACTGTGCTGCCATGCCGCCCTACAACAGTGACTACACGCCAGAAGTACTTAATTGATTGTAAAGTGTTTTGAGACCTCCTGAGGTTGTGAAAGGCGGTATACAGATGCAAGGATGAAATGAAGGTATTGCGATACCAGGAGTTAACACAGGTCAGCACAAGTGTTAGAGGGTGAAAGGGGCTTGGTGTAAGTTAGGATGGTGCGGGTACAGTTTAGGATGAACTGACGGAACGTTCAATATGGGCGAGACGGCCAGGAGAGCATTGGAATAGTAAATGGTGGAGACAATGCATGAATTGATACAGGTTTCAGTTGTAGCTGGGCTTGAGTCAGGGCAGGAGGCAATGATGTTACAGAGCTGCAGTGAAAGAAGCAGCACTGTGTTTAGCAGAGTTACAGTCGCATGAATCAGAAACGCAGGAGTCATTCAGGATTTCTGGATGTTCTAATCAAATTTCAGGCTTCTGCTATGCAAATTAATAGGATCCTTGTCGACGTTTAAATCGTAGGCAGTGAAGAGGGGCTGATTATTGACTACAGCTGTATAACAAGCTCAGGATAGGTTTCGTGTGTTATCCTGACTGTTACTGCTGATTGGAAATGAATGAACCACTTTCAAGTATTTTAACAGAATTTACAGGGAATGAAAACATTCTGTGGTATTTACAGAACTTAATCAGCATATTATAACTAGCAGATGTGAGGTTCATGACATTCGAAGGCTGAAATCTGCCTTTCATTTAAAGACGAAGCAGTTTTGTTTACGGAAACACAAGAACCCAAGAACCTCACATCGACAGAATGAAAAGTTATGTGTCTCACCGCTAATTGATTTAACTCGGCAAATTCACAACACACCGTATCTAACAGCGTCCCGGACACTGGGGAGGTTGTAAAAATCTAAATCCACCAATCCAGGGATTACGTGACTCAGTAGTGGAGCTGTTAGAGTGACATGGGATTTTTATTTTTCAATTAAGTTTGTGGTACAAATTCTGGTGAATTAGGCTCATGTTTAGAGGCTGAACTCACTTGTGCTCCCCTGAACTTTGACCCATTACACATCTTAAGGACGTAAATAAGACCTTAAACCATTTCCAAACCTGATTTCTTCGCAATTAGTATCTGGAGCTAAAAAAAAATCAGAGTGCAGTGGTATAATAGCACACTAACTTATTTGTTAACGCTGAGAAATCTTTCTTAATTCTTGCCCTTTTCCCATCGTTCATTATTTGACTGAAGTAGGCAATACCATTCCAGAACTCCGCACAGCCCACTGCCTAATCCAGCCGTAGCTCACCCTAGCCTCTCAGTCAGGAGCTTGTGGATTTGAATCCCACTCTGGAGAATTGAACACAAAAGTCCCAGGCTGCCGCTCTCCAGTTCGATGCTGAGGGACTGAGGGAGTGCTGCATTGTCAGCTGGATTCACAGTTTCTGAGGCCAGATGTCGGCCCCAACAGAGAGTCCATGGTGTTCCACAACGAGAAAATTGGTGCGAATCCCTCACCGATACCGGTGAGGGGCTAGCACCGGCGCCGTGTGGAACACCGTGAACGGCCGGAGAATCGCTGGGTCCCGGGCCACGTATGCGCAGGACTGACGAGTGCATGCCTATATCCCCACCGGTCGCGCCGGGAAACATGGCGGCGGCCCACCCACCCACCCCGATGCCACAACCCACTCCCTAGCCGCCCCCCACCTAGACGGAGCCCCCCCGGCCAGCGGCACGGATCCTGGCCGAGTATGGCGGTGCTGGACACTATCCGCAGCCGGCACGCCAGGTTCACGACTGCTGGGGCCACACGTGGCCTGCACCATCGGGAAACCGGCCCATTGGGGGCAGACCATCGCAGGTGGGGTGGCTGATGACGCGCCAACGGCGTTGTGACTGCGCGCAGCGCACGTGCTGATGACGGCGATTTGGAGGGGGCGGAGCATCGCGGACTGGTGTCAAACCGGTGCCTGCTCCGATTTCGGCATCGGAAGCCATTCTCCGCCCAATCGCTGTTCCCGATTTCAGCGTCGGGTATGGAGAATACCGCCTGCCGTCTTTCATATGAGACAGTAAACCGAATCCCCATTTGTGTTCTCAGGCACATACAAACATAGCAGCATCTGACATCGGAGCCGAAGTAGACCATTCGGCCCCTCAATCCTGCACCACCGTTTAGTAAGATCGAGGCTGCTCTGTTTGTGTTTCGAGTCCCACATTCCCATCTACCCCAATAACCTTTGACCCCATTGCCTAACAAGAATCTATGCACCTCCATCCTTAAAATATTCAGTGACCACGCCTCCACCACCTTTCCAGGCAGTGTGTTCGAAAGTCGCATAACCCTCAGAGAAACATTCTCCTCACCTCAGTCCTAAAGGGCTCCAAGGATCCAATTAATTTTAAAACAGTGGCCCCGAGCTCTGGACTCACCCACACGAGGAAACATCCTTTCCCCGTCCCCCTTATCAATACCGTTCAGGATCTTATAGACTTCAATGAAATCACCCCTCACTCTTCTGAACTCCAATGGAAACAAACCCAGTCTGTCCAACTCATAAGACAACTCGCACATTCCAGGTATCAATCCAGTAAACATCCCCTCAACCACCTCCAATGCGTTTACATCCTTTCTTAAAAAGGAGACCAAAACTGCGCTCAGTATTTGAGATGTGGTCTCATTAATGCCCTGTATAACTGAAGATTAACATCCTTATTTTTTTGTTCAATTCCTTTTGTCATATAGGATAGAATTCCATTGGCCTTCTTAATTACTTGCTGTCCCTGCATATTAACATTTTGTGATTTATGCACCAGAACACCAGATCCCTCTGCACCTCAGAATTCTGCAGCCCTTCTCCGTTTAAGGAATTCTTGGCCTTTTTATTCTTCCTGCCAAAGTGAACAACTTCCCATTTTCCCTGCTTTATACTCCCTCTGCCAGATTTTTGCCCATTCATACAACCTATATATATATATCGACCTCCAAACTCCTATATCTTCTTCGCAACATACTTTCCTATCTATTTTTGTGTCTCTGCAAACTTAGCCATGCCTTCGCTCCCCTCATCTAAGTCAGTGATGTGAATTGTAAAAGGTTGAGGTCCCAGCACAGGCCTCTGTGGGACCGTCACTTCCTATCAGTGAGAAAAAGACCCATTTACACATACTCTCTGTTTCCTGCCAGACCAGCCAATCTTCTATCCGCGCTAATATGATACCCCCGACACCACAAGCTTTTTTATTTGCAATAACCTATGATATGGCACCTTATGGAAATCCATACTCTTTCAGATACACAGACGTTCCCTTGGCAGAAGATCAGGGGGGGTTCACCCCGGTGTCCTGGGACCGATAGTTACTCCTCGAATGAAGCAGATTGTCTGGCCATGGTCAGCATCTTGCCATGCGCCCATTAGCCGCCATGTCTCCTACAATACAACAGTGGCCATGCTTCCAAACTACCTCATTGGCTACAAAATGAGTTTGGCGTCCTCAGGGCATGAAGGGTGCTGCAGAAATGTTTAACTTTTCTTGCAAAATAACTGCACAATTCTAACCCAGTTCCGGAAATGCACGTCTGTCTCCGACGTCGGAACTTGCATTCCGTGTCTTGTTTACAAATAGATTTCTTCCCAAGCACTTTATTTCCCATTTAACAGGTGTGATCTCCGCGCATGTATACGCAACCCTATTAATAAGAATAATTAATCACAACCCTTTGCCTCCTCTTTCCTGTTCCTGTGCAGTGCCCTTTGAGATTTCTCAAGCTTCTGATTTACTGTCTCATCTACGCTCATTTTACAGTTCAGCATCTCCACACCACCCAATGGGAACCGTGCTCCATTCTCCCCTCTTCCTTTGGCCCATCGGCAACGCTACAGGAGGCTACACAGAACTTACACCACAGAAATACGCCATTCAGCCCAACTGGTCCCTGCCAGTGACACCCGTCTTCATCTTGTCCGATCAACGCCTCCTTCTGGACCCCTCTGTGCCCGTGTAGGTACCTTCCCTTAAATACATCCTGACTATTTGCCTCGACTACTCTTCTTGGGAGCAAGTTCCTTATTCTCACCATTCTCAGGGAATCCAGGAGAAACCTCTTCACCCAGCTGGGATTTATTAAGACATTTCTATCCCTTTTCAGTTCTGCAGAGGGGCCATTTGAACTCTCCCGCTCCTCAGATGTTGCCACACCTGGTGGTTTATCCAACATTTTCTGTTTTTAGTTCAGATTTCCAGCATGGGCGGTATTTTGCTTTTGTTTGGGTTCATTAGTGGCCACCTCGTGAGCGAGGGGTGAAAGGTCATCGGGGGGTCAGCAGGAATGTCGAGTCAAGGTGACAATCACATCAGCCGTGACCTTATTGACTGGCTGGAGCAGATTCGAGGGGCCGAATGGTTTCTTCCAGCCGCTAGCATGTTTGTGTGTCAACTCTCGATCTTCAGAAAGTTTATATTCAATTCTCCTGTTGATTTTTCTTTTACTTTGTAAGGAAGGTCGAAAAGGCTTTGACCTTGAACTTTGCCTGAAATGGACCCCTGATGTACACAAAGGGGGCAGGGCGCCCGCGACCCCTCACCTCTGATCATCCTCCAACGCGATCTGACGTTTTCAGAAGAAAGGGAGAGGTTGGAACTTGCGAATAGGGAGCGAGGGAGACAGTGCGAGAGAGAGAGAGAGAGAGAGAGGGGAAAAATATTTAAAATCTTTTCCTTGTAGCTACAGTGTGTGCAAACGAGGGCGCCGGAATGTGGCGACTAGGGGCTTTTCACAGTAACTTCATTTGAAGCCTACTTGTGACAATAAGCGATTTTCATTTCAAGTGGTTTCACATCAGTCACTTAAACCCAAGATGAGTGTTCGAGGCTCCGGGGTCTGTTTGGGTGAAGGTGCATTGATCAAGAACCTTTCCTGCTTTTAAGAATGATCATGGGGGTATGGAGCTGACAAGTAACTGACACCGAGACACACAAGCGAGCCAAGAATGCTAGAAACAGACTCCAAAGTAAACATTACTCAAACACCAGTGACTTTCCAGTCGCTTCCTCTGTCAGCCAAATAGCAATGTGTCCACCCTGCGAAACGTTGGAAAACAGCAGCTGAATGTTCCAAAGGTAGTCAGCCTGAAGATTAAGAGTCGAGTAGCGATTATGCCCAATTCACTGACGCCGCACAAAGGTCCATCGGGCTTGGCTGGGGGGAGCGGGGTGGGATTGGTGTAACTAACGCTCAAAGTGGTTTCCTCCATTTCAGAGGAGATGGCCTGATGGTGATACTGACCCCGCGGCAGAACGACAATGCTGAGGTTGTGGAGGTGAGGGTCACGGTTGTGGTGATATGCATCACTGTAAATACATAAGGGGTTAATGTAAATACACGTAGACTAGCTAGACACTAGAGGGAGCACCAGAGACATGACACACAGACAAGGGGCTGGTTTAGCTCACCAAGGGGCTGGTTTAGCTCACTAAGCTAAATCGCTGGCTTTGAAAGCAGACCAAGCAAGCCAGCAGCACGGTTCGATTCCCGTACCAGCCTCCCCGAACAGGCGCCAGAATGTGGCGACTAGGGGCTTTTCGCAGTAACTTCATTGAAGCCTACTCGTGACAATAAGCAATTTTCATTTCTCAACCAATAGTCAGTAAGATAGGTAAGCCGGACATGACTCCAGACGGGGAGTTCCGCAAACTCAGTGACGGCACGTTCAAGAAAACAGCAGATGCCACAAAGCACGCTGACACGAGTAACTGTGTGAAGGACTCGTATTATCCACAGAGTGTGGAATTTGAGTGCAGCAAACACGACAACAAAACCAACCAACACAACAACTGCATCAAAGACTACATCCAGAAGCGTACCAGAGGCAATACCGTCGTCAGCAAGCACGACAAAAACAACAATGGAACAACGAATTGGTACGACATGGTACAACTTTGCCCATGAGGGACACAGTTACTGCTCAGCTCAGTACAATGGCATACCACGGCAGGACGATGCATCTTCCCAATTCACGTTTGCTACACTACCAATTGGCAACCTAGCTTTCAGGACAGACGCCATCCAGAATTTCTACCATAAGCATCGAAAAAAGAAAAGAAACAGACTCCAAATCAGTCAATGAAGTGATTTGAACACTTGAACGCCTCGTGATGACCAAACACCAGGACACTGACAGCGTTCACAGTGGAATGACTACGTCACCATTGACACTTCTATACCAGACCGTATAAATTCATGAACTATTGGACTCATAACTTTTATTTTGCATTGTCTTATCCTCAAAGTCATTGCAACTATTATTTGGTCTTGTATACTATTGTGTAGTCATCACAGTCATCATAACTTGTACTTATCTTTTTTTAAAGTAATTTTTATTGGAATTTTTTTACAGAAAATATAAAATATAACAACAAACAATGAAATGCAACAAAATAACCCATAACAACTGTAACACCCCACCCAGGCCGCCTCAACGCATGTATCATATCCCCCCCACCCCCCCAACCCCAACAAAAGAACTTAAAAATAAATTAAAATTAAATAAACAAACATAGTCAGCGTCCCCCATAGCATCACTTATCTACCTGTTTTTGTTCAATTTTCTTTAACACTACAGAAAATATGTAACGTGAAAAAAGGGGGATGTGGCGATATGCATCACTGTAAATTCACAAAGGGTTAATGTAAGTACACGTAGACTAGCTAGACACTAGAGGGAGCACCAGAGACATGACACACAGACATTCAACCAATAGGCCAGTACGATAGGACACGACCAATGGGCATTCAAGATACACACAGAGGTGACACGACCACAGGAGGGCATTACACCAACCCATATAAAGGACACAGCACACATGCTCAGTCCCTTTCCAGTGGAGACACTTAGTGAGTACACAGGGTTGATTGAACATCACACCCACCACGTGGATTGTAGCAGACTGGTTCGTCAGTCTGAGTAGCTATAGCAGGATTAACAGGAGAGTCGAATCCAAGTAGGAGAATCGTTAACAGTTTAATAAATGTGTTAAAGCTATCTCCAAGTCTGAACCTTCCTTTGTCAGAGAGCACATCAAGGAAGCAGCTTACGCTACGTCAAGAGCATAACAAAACAGTGAGGTCATAGGAAAAAAATCAGCTGACAGTGAGCAACTTTTCATCCCGCTGTCTCAATAACGTTTCAAAAAGGAGCTTGTGCAGGGAGAGAGAGAGGGAGGGAGGGAGAGAGAGGGAGGGAGGGAGGGAGAGAGAGGGAGGGAGGGAGAGAGGGAGGGAGGGAGAGAGGGAGGGAGAGAGAGGGAGAGAGGGAGGGAGGGAGAGAGGGAGAGAGGGAGGGAGAGGGAGGGAGGGAGGGAGAGAGGGAGAGAGGGAGAGAGGGAGAGAGGGAGGGAGGGAAGGAGGGAGGGAGAGAGAGGGAGGGAGGGAGGGAGGGACAGAGAGGGAGGGAGGGAGGGAGAGGGAGGGAGGGAGAGGGAGGGAGGGAGGGGGAGGGAGGGAGGGACGGAGGGAGAGAGGGAGGGAGGGAGAGAGGGAGGGAGGGAGAGGGAGAGAGGGAGGGAGGGGGAGGGAGAGAGGGAGAGAGGGAGGGAGGGGGAGGGAGCGAGGGAGAGAGAGGGAGAGGGAGGGAGGAAGGGAGGGAGGGAGAGCTGGGTTGCAGCATGCGGATGACCGTTTATACTTTTTTGGGAAATGTTTTAATTAAATTTTTAGAGTTTCATACAAAACTACAAAACATACAAATGAAAAACTCCTTAACCAAACACAAATCCCAAACAAATCCCCAAAACAATCTACCAATCCGTGAAACACAAAATAAAAAGTAAAGGAACACCCCGACTTACTCACACCCCGCCAACAGCTATCAGTGACTAATTCTCTGAAACACAATATAAACGGTCGGCATCTCCGATCGAACCCATCAATCGACCCCCTCACGATGTATTTCACCTCCTTGAGGTGTAAAAACTCCATCAAATCTCGTTGCCAAGGTGAAGCACTCAGCGGGGTCGCTGACCTCCAGCCCAACAGAATCCATCCCTCCAGTGAGGTGAACACATCCGCTCCCCGCACTCGCTCACATCCCAGCACATCCGCTCCCCGCACTCGCCCACAGTCCCAGCACATCCGCTCCCCGCACTCGCCCACATCCCAGCACATCCGCTTCCCGCACTCGCCCACATCCCAGCACATCCGCTCCCCGCACTCGCCCACATCCCAGCACATCCGCTTCCCGCACTCGCCCACATCCCAGCACATCCGCTCCCCGCACTCGCTCACATCCCAGCACATCCGCTCCCCGCACTCGCCCACATCCCAGCACATCCGCTCCCCGCACTCGCCCACATCCCAGCACATCCGCTCCCCGCACTCGCCCACATCCCAGCACATCCGCTCCCCGCACTCGCCCACATCCCAGTACATCCGCTTCCCGCACTCGCCCACATCCCAGCACATCCGCTCCCCGCACTCGCCCACATCCCAGCACATCCGCACTCGCCCACAGTCCCAGCACATCCGCTCCCCGCACTCGCCCACATCCCAGCACATCCGCACTCGCCCACAGTCCCAGCACATCCGCTCCCCGCACTCGCCCACAGTCCCAGCACATCCGCTCCCCGCACTCTCCCACAGTCCCAGCACATCCGCTCCCCGCACTCGCCCACAGTCCCAGCACATCCGCTACCCGCACTCGCCCACATCCCAGCACATCCGCTCCCCGCACTCGCCCACATCCCAGCACATCCGCTCCCCGCACTCGCCCACATCCCAGCACATCCGCTCCCCGCACTCGCCCACAGTCCCAGCACATCCGCTCCCCGCACTCGCCCACATCCCAGCACATCCGCTCCCCGCACTCGCCCACATCCCAGCACATCCGCTCCCCGCACTCGCCCACAGTCCCAGCACATCCGCTCCCCGCACTCGCCCGCAGTCCCAGCACATCCGCTTCCCGCACTCGCCCACAGTCCCAGCACATCCGCTCCCCGCACTCGCCCACAGTCCCAGCACATCCGCTCCCCGCACTCGCCCGCATCCCAGCACATCCGCTTCCCGCACTCGCCCACAGTCCCAGCACATCCGCTCCCCGCACTCGCCCACAGTCCCAGCACATCCGCTTCCCGCACTCGCCCACAGTCCCAGCACATCCGCTCCCCGCACTCGCCCACATCCCAGCACATCCGCTTCCCGCACTCGCCCACAGTCCCAGCACATCCCCTCCCCGCACTCGCCCACATCCCAGCACATCCGCTCCCCGCACTCGCCCACATCCCAGCACATCCGCTCCCCGCACTCGCCCACATCCCAGCACATCCGCTCCCCACACTCGCCCACAGTCCCAGCACATCCGCTCCCCGCACTCGCCCACATCCCAGCACATCCGCTCCCCGCACTCGCCCACATCCCAGCACATCCGCTCCCCGCACTCGCCCACATCCCAGCACATCCGCTCCCCGCACTCGCCCACAGTCCCAGCACATCCGCTCCCCGCACTCGCCCACAGTCCCAGCACATCCGCTCCCCGCACTCGCCCACAGTCCCAGCACATCCGCTCCCCGCACTCGCCCACAGTCCCAGTACATCCGCTCCCCGCACTCGCCCACATCCCAGCACATCCGCTCCCCGCACTCGCCCACAGTCCCAGCACATCCGCTCCCCGCACTCGCCCACAGTCCCAGCACATCCACTCCCCGCACTCGCCCACAGTCCCAGCACATCCGCTCCCCGCACTCGCCCACAGTCCCAGCACATCCGCTCCCCGCACTCTCCCACAGTCCCAGCACATCCGCTCCCCGCACTCGCCCACAGTCCCAGCACATCCACTCCCCGCACTCTCCCACAGTCCCAGCACATCCACTCCCCGCACTCGCCCACATCCCAGCACATCCGCTCCCCGCACTCTCCCACAGTCCCAGCACATCCGCTTCCCGCACTCGCCCACAGTCCCAGCACATCCGCTCCCCGCACTCTCCCACAGTCCCAGCACATCCCCTCCCCGCACTCGCCCACATCCCAGCACATCCGCTCCCCGCACTCGCCCACAGTCCCAGCACATCCGCTCCCCGCACTCGCCCACAGTCCCAGCACATCCGCTCCCCGCACTCGCCCACATCCCAGCACATCCGCTCCCCGCACTCGCCCACATCCCAGCACATCCGCTCCCCGCACTCGCCCACATCCCAGCACATCCGCTCCCCGCACTCTCCCACATCCCAGCACATCCGCTCCCCGCACTCTCCCACAGTCCCAGCACATCCGCTCCCCGCACTCGCCCACAGTCCCAGCACATCCGCTCCCCGCACTCGCTCACATCCCAGCACATCCGCTCCCCGCACTCGCTCACATCCCAGCACATCCGCTCCCCGCACTCGCCCACATCCCAGCACATCCGCTCCCCGCACTCGCCCACATCCCAGCACATCCGCTCCCCGCACTCGCCCACAGTCCCAGCACATCCGCTCCCCGCACTCGCCCCACATCCCAGCACATCCGCTCCCCGCACTCGCCCACATCCCAGCACATCCGCTCCCCGCACTCGCCCACAGTCCCAGCACATCCGCTCCCCGCACTCGCCCACATCCCAGCACATCCGCTCCCCGCACTCGCCCACAGTCCCAGCCCATCCGCTCCCCGCACTCGCCCACATCCCAGCACATCCGCTCTCCGCACTCGCCCACAGTCCCAGCACATCCGCTCCCCGCACTCGCCCACATCCCAGCACATCCGCTCCCCGCACTCGCCCACATCCCAGCACATCCGCTCCCCGCACTCGCCCACAGTCCCAGCACATCCGCTCCCCGTACTCGCCCACATCCCAGCACATCCGCTCCCCGCACTCGCCCACAGTCCCAGCACATCCGCTCCCCGCACTCGCCCACATCCCAGCACATCCGCTCCCCGCACTCGCCCACATCCCAGCACATCCGCTCCCCGCACTCGCCCACATCCCAGCACATCCGCTCCCCGCACTCGCCCACATCCCAGCACATCCGCTCCCCGCACTCGCCCACATCCCAGCACATCCGCTCCCCGCACTCGCCCACAGTCCCAGCACATCCGCTCCCCGCACTCGCCCACAGTCCCAGCACATCCGCTCCCCGCACTCGCCCACATCCCAGCACATCCCCTCCCCGCACTTGCCCACATCCCAGCACATCCGCTCCCCGCACTCGCCCGCATCCCAGCACATCCGCTCCCCGCTCTCGCCCACATCCCAGCACATCCGCTCCCCGCACTCGCCCGCATCCCAGCACATCCGCTCCCCGCACTCGCCCACAGTCCCAGCACATCCGCTCCCCGCACTCGCCCACAGTCCCAGCACATCCGCTCCCCGCACTCGCCCACAGTCCCAGCACATCCGCTCCCCGCACTCGCCCACATCCCAGCACATCCGCTCCCCGCACTCGCCCACATCCCAGCACATCCGCTCCCCGCACTCGCCCACAGTCCCAGCACATCCGCTCCCCGCACTCGCCCACATCCCAGCACATCCGCTCCCCGCACTCGCCCACATCCCAGCACATCCGCTCCCCGCACTCGCCCACATCCCAGCACATCCGCTCCCCGCACTCGCCCACAGTCCCAGCACATCCGCTCCCCGCACTCGCCCACAGTCCCAGCACATCCGCTCCCCGCACTCGCCCACATCCCAGCACATCCGCTCCCCGCACTCGCCCACAGTCCCAGCACATCCGCTCCCCGCACTCGCCCACATCCCAGCACATCCGCTCCCCGCACTCGCCCACATCCCAGCACATCCGCTCCCCGCACTCGCCCACAGTCCCAGCACATCCGCTCCCCGCACTCGCCCACATCCCAGCACATCCGCTCCCCGCACTCGCCCACATCCCAGCACATCCGCTCCCCGCACTCGCCCACAGTCCCAGCACATCCGCTCCCCGCACTCGCCCACATCCCAGCACATCCGCTCCCCGCACTCGCGCACAGTCCCAGCACATCCGCTCCCCGCACTCGCCCACATCCCAGCACATCCGCTCCCCGCACTCGCCCACATCCCAGCACATCCGCTCCCCGCACTCGCCCACATCCCAGCACATCCGCTCCCCGCACTCGCCCACAGTACCAGCACATCCGCTCCCCGCACTCGCCCACATCCCAGCACATCCGCTCCCCGCACTCGCCCACAGTCCCAGCACATCCGCTCCCCGCACTCGCCCACAGTCCCAGCACATCCGCTCCCCGCACTCGCCCACAGTCCCAGCACATCCGCTCCCCGCACTCGCCCACATCCCAGCACATCCGCTCCCCGCACTCGCCCACAGTCCCAGCACATCCGCTCCCCGCACTCTCCCACATCCCAGCACATCCGCTCCCCGCACTCGCTCACATCCCAGCACATCCCCTCCCCGCACTCGCCCACATCCCAGCACATCCGCTCCCCGCACTCGCCCACATCCCAGCACATCCGCTCCCCGCACTCGCCCACATCCCAGCACATCCGCTCCCCGCACTCGCTCACATCCCAGCACATCCGCTCCCCGCACTCGCTCACATCCAGCACATCCGCTCCCCGCACTCGCCCACATCCCAGCACATCCGCTCCCCGCACTCGCCCACATCCCAGCACATCCGCTCCCCGCACTCACCCACAGTCCCAGCACATCCGCTCCCCGCACTCGCCCACAGTCCCAGCACATCCGCTCCCCGCACTCGCCCACATCCCAGCACATCCGCTCCCCACACTCGGCCACATCCCAGCACATCCGCTCCCCGCACTCGCCCACAGTCCCAGCACATCCGCTCCCCGCACTCGCCCACATCCCAGCACATCCACTCCCCGCACTCTCCCACAGTCCCAGCACATCCGCTCCCCGCACTCGCCCACATCCCAGCACATCCGCTCCCCGCACTCGCGCACAGTCCCAGCACATCCGCTCCCCGCACTCGCCCACAGTCCCAGCACATCCGTAACCCCCAAAAATGGCCACCAAAGGTCAGAGCTCGAGCTCAATATTTAGCATCGCTGACATGATGTTGAAAAAGGACCTCCAGAAACCCACCCGCTCAGGACAGGACCAGAACATGTGTCTGTGTTGTACAGGCCCCCTCGAGCAGGGCTCAAACCTACCCTCCACCCCCTCAATAAAAAAACCCAGCTCATCCTCGCCTTATTGAGGTGCGCTTGAAACACGACCTTTAGCTGGATAAGGTTCAGACTCCCACATGACGACGTAGCATTCACCCTCACTCCCCGGCAAGATGTTCATCTGAACCGATTGAACCTGGACTGACAGTGGCCATTTATTCTTAGATATAGCAAACATGACACCCCCCCCCCCCCCCCCCCCCCCCCCCCACCAAACCAATACACGATGATACAAAGGAAGTGATACCCACAGCAAATTCCCCTCATTCCATTGTGGAACACGGTAACAATTCCTCGGAATCAGTCGCATTAAATCAAAGACCCCACCCCCCCCCCCACTCCAAAAAAAATTCAGAGATTCTCTCTGCCCAATCTCCAAGGTAACTGCCGACACGGAGCAGCGGCAACGGGGCCCCTGAGGAACCCGAGGCTGGGCTAAGATTGTCAACACTCCACCAATGGCCCAGAGTCTCCAGGAAATGAAGGTCAATCTTGAGGACACTGCTGTGTGCAATCCTGGAGAAATATCATCAAGACTTTCTGCTTTCCAGTTGGTGTAGAGAGTCACAAGGATGGATGCGTTGCGCATTTTGGTCGGAAAAATGGAAAGGCAACTTATTATCTAAATGGGGAGGGGCTTCGGGGAGCTCCGCTGCAGATGGATCTGGGGGTCCTGGTGCATGAGTCACAGAAAATGAGCACGCGGGTACAGCAGATAATAAAAGAAGCAAATGGAATATTGGCATTTATAGCTAATGTAATAGAGTATAAAGGTAAGGAAGTGTTGTTGCAACTATACAAGGTATTGGTGAGGCCGCACCTGGAGTATTGGGCACAGTTTCAGTCCCCTTATTTGAGGAAGGATGTAGTGACATTGGAGGCAGTTCAGAGGAGGTTCACTCGATCCATTCCAGAGATTAGGGTTTGTTGTACAAGGGGGAGATTTAACAGTTTAGGCCGATACTCTCTCGAGTTTAGAAGAATGAGGGAGATCATATTGAGGTATATAAGATGATGAAAGTCTGGATAAAGTAGACGTGGAGCTGATGCTTCCTCTTGTGGGGCGTTCTAGAACCAGAGGTGGGACATTCTAGAACGAGAGGTTACAGTCTTAGGATACGAGGCAGCAAATTTAAAACGGAGTTGAGGAGAAACCACTTCTCCCAAAGGGTTGTGAATCTGTGGAATTCGCTACCCCAGAGTGCCGAGGATGCTGGGACTGTGAGTATGTTTAAGGGAGGAGTTAGACAGATTTTTAATTGGTGATGGGGTGAAGGGTTATGGGGAATGGGCAGGACGGTGGAGTTAAGGCCAGGATGAGATCAGCCATGATAGAATGGCAGAGCAGACTCGATGGGCCAAATGGCTTAATTCTGCTCATATGCCTTATGAATTTAGGTTGGCCGACTAATTGCTGGAGCGAGTTGGCAAATCATCTGATCAGACCTCCAGGGATACATTTAATTACAGATGGCAACAGTTGGATGGGGTAATTCTGAGGTGTGGGTGCGTTGCGGCTGTAAATGATGTATCAGTTGTAGCCAGGCCTGTCAGGAAGAGCACGCAACATACAGCTGTTCCATTTGGGGCCTCCCACATTTTACACTCCAAAGAATGGGACATTGTGACACAGCTGCCTGGCTCAGAGGCAAAGGTGTTAGCCGCTAACTGACCCCCAAGGTCACAGACGCAGCGGTATTTCCACAAGGTCGCATTGAACGGATCCAATAATTTTCAGCCCCTTCAAGTCGTCAATACTTCTTAATCCTCAAATCGCCTGACTGTCTTAGCATTTACGTACTCAACCACAAGGTGGAGCATGCACCTGCTTGAAAATGTTAACCCACAAATAAATCAAGGCATCGCCTGGAGCGAATTCAGAAACAACGTACGTTTAAGAAAAGCACATTGAGCGTCAGAAAAATGCTATCATGGAGGTGTAGCGTCAAGCCGAGGGAAGAGATGTAATCAAGGCCAGAGCGCCTGAAACCAAAGTGGGTTTTAAGTAAGACCATGAAAAGGGAAGGGAGTGAAGAGGTTAATGGAAGGAGTTCCTGATCTTGGAGTCCAGGCAGCTGATGGGGCAGGCGGATATACACAGGGTCAGAATCCCAAGAACGGAGAGTTGGAGGGGGGGGGGTCAGGTTTACATTAACAGGACCACAATGTAGTCACAGGAATGTAGTCACAAGAGTTTTTTACATCAGAGCAATGAACTACAAGGTGCAATACAAAAACTTCAGGTTCACTTTGATCCAAGATTAAATTTAGTTGTTCCACGCCCTTTCTTAAAGGGATGCAAATGTTCAATAAATATCCAAGCCTGCGGCGTTTCTATCCAGAGGAAGAGGATATAATTGGTTTGAAGTCATGTTTCGGTGATACAAAGCCCGGGTTAGTCCACAGGAGCAACTGTGCACAGTTCTGGGCATCACCCCTTAAGAAGGATATATTGGACTTGGGAGGCCTACGGTGTGGGTTGACCAGAATAATACCGGGATTCCCAAGGGTTATATTGTGAAGAGGGTTAAACAAACCAAACCTGTATTCACTGAAATTTAGAAAGTATAATTGATGATCTGATGGAAGTTTATGGAGTTTTTTTTAGGGGAGGTGGTGGAACATTTCAATTCAATAAAAATCTAGAATTAAAATTCGAAAGATGCCCATAAAACCATTGTTGATTATTGTAAAAACCCATCTGGTTCACTCACGTTCTTTAGGGAAGGAAATCTGCCGTCCTTACCCGGTCTGGCCTACACGTGACTCCAGGCCCGCAGCAATGCCATTGACTCTTAAATGCCCTCTGAAATGGGCTAACAAGTCATTCCATTCAAGGGCATTTAGGGACGGGCAATGAATGCTGGATGTTGTTTTTCCCAATCTACCCTATTTCTAATGGTTGGGGGTGGCATATAGTCCAATCATGACAGCCACTCCTTCCAGCAGTGAAATTAGGAAACAGTTCTGCAGATGAAGGGTGGTAGTTTGAATTCTATCCTCCAAATGATGCCGAAGATATCAAGGAATACGGAGTAAATGTGGATAAATGGTGTTAGGTGACAAACCATGATCCAGCCAAGATCTCACTCAATGGCAGAACAGGCTTGAGGGGCTGAATGGCCTCCTCCTTGATGTGTTGGGTGCTCTGGATCCGTGAAACACATACAGGCCACCAACACTTAAAATAGTACAACACTATTTTATTAAACTATAAACTGCTGAACATACTGTGGGTTACACGATGTTAGATTAACTAAAGACCTGTGCCTGTCCTAACCAGTCTGGTCACTCAGCACATGGTGAGAATCTGTGCTGTAAACTATAAGCTCTGTACTTCTGAAAGGCTGCATCCCGAATGAGCGGGAAAACTGATGCCCTCTGTCTTTATAGTGCGTGTGCTCTAACTGGTGATTGGCTGCGGTGTTTGTGCATGTTGATTGGTCCCAGTGTATGTCCATCAGTGTGTGTGTCTGCACCATGATATACTGCTGTATATTATGACACTCCTGTTCCTATGTTCCTCTCTGATCAATCTAAAGATGGATAATCCTGCACGAGACGCAGTGAAAAAGGTAGAAATGGCTAAATGTAAAGAATGTAAGAAACATTTGTCAAAATCTGTGCAGCACCTGTTTACTTAAATTTACACATTAAAAAAAAACTGTCCTTGGGACATGGGGATCGCTGGCTAGGCCGGTATATAGTGCCCCATCTCGAATTGTCCTTGAGAAGGTATAGCCCGTGTGGGGTAGATACACCCACTGTGCTGTTAGGAAGGGATTTCCAGCATTTTGACCCAGCGACAGCGAATGAAAGGCCGACATATTTCCCAGTCAGGATAATGTGTGAGTTGGAGAGGAACCTGCAGATGGTGACGTTCCATCCATCTGCTCGCCTTGTTTCCCCCTCAATCACAGAGGTATCAGGTTTGGAAGGTGCCCTTGCAGGAGCCTGGGCGAGTTGCCGCGGTGCATCTTGCAGGTGGTACCTACGGTTGGCACTGTGGCAGAGGGAGGGAACACTGAAGGTGTGGGGAGGGGGCGGGGTGCCGATCCAGCTGTCTGCTTTGGCCTGGATGGCATCGAGCTTTGTGAGTGTTGTCGGGGCTGCACCCAGGTGCAGGTGAATCGTCGATGGTGGACAGGCTTTGGGGAGTCAGGAGGCGAGTTGATCACTGCAGAATTCCCATCCTCTGGCCTGCTCTTACACGGTCGATAAACTAAGAAAACGCATTGCCAAGAAAATCACCCCTTAAGAAGGATATATTGGACTTGGGGGGCCTACGGTGTGGGTTGACCAGAATAATACCGGGACTCCCGGTAAACTGAAGAAAGCATTGATTATAGAAAGGGAGGTTTGTAGCTTCTCCTTACCTGGTAGCCAGTAATGGGTAGGTGTGAGCTGGGCTTAACCAGGATTCTTTCATGCGAGGCATGTTGGGGTAGACCACCATATCCTTTTCAGTGATTACAACCAGTACAGGCTTCCATTGCTGCTTCTCATTCTGTCCCAGTGACTGGATGAAGAGAGAAATGGAGAACGTTAGGGAGTCATTCAACCCATCGCCATTTAGACAACAACGACCCACATTTATACAGTGACTTCAGCACCTTTCCCCGCCTCAGGTCATCCCAACATCCACTGCAGCTGACAAAGAACTTTTCAAAAGCGTAAGAAAGGCGAAGTTGTCCCAGGGCACTTCGGGAATACAACATCTGAAACAAATCCAGACCTTAAGACTTCCCAGAGAGCTTTACAGCTAATCCTGAGGTGTAGTCATGGTTCTAATATAGGAACCGTAGTGGCCAATTTGTGCACAGCAAGATCCCACTATGATAATTACAAGATAATGACAGGGCAACATGGTAGCGTGGTAGCGTGGTTGCTTCACAGCGCCAGGGTCCCGGGTGCAATTTCCAGCTTGGGTCACTGTCTGTGCGGAGTCTGCACGTTCTCCCCGTGTCTGCGTGGGTTTCCTCCGGGTGCTCTGGTTTTCTCCCCCAAGTCCTGAAAGACGTGGGGCGCAATTCTCCGCACTCACGACGGTGCGGAGAATAGCAGGGTTCGTAAATTTTTATGGCCACGCTAGTCCGACGCCCTCCCGCTATTCTCCCCCCCCCCCACGCCCGACACGAATCGCTGCCGCCGTTTTTTTACGGCGAGCAGCGATTCTCAGCTGGCCAATGGGCCGAAGTCCAAGCCCTTTACGGCCGTTTTTACGAACGGCAAACACACCTGGTCTGGCCGTTCGTAAAAACGGCCGTAAAGTTTGGATCTTGGTAACCATGGCACCGATTGGCACGGCCGTACCACGGTGGGCACCGATCGCGGGCAGCGGGTCCGATTCCCGCGCACTCTTTGTCCTTCCGCCGACCCGCTGTATCAATTCGCGGGGCGGCTGAGGGGGCATCCCGGCCCGCGCATGCGCGGGTTTCGCACAAATGCGCGATGACGTCATCCGCGCATGCGCAGGTTGGAGTCTTCCAATCCGCGCATGCGCGGCTGACGTCATGTGACGCGTCAGCCGTCGCAAACTCTGGCAAGCGGGCTTAACGAAATTCGTTAAGCCCGCGATGCCGGAGTTCACGGCCGCGGGCTGCTAGCCCTGACCGGGGACCAGAATCGGGGGGGCGGAGGCTGGCGTCAAACCCACCCGTTTTGACGCCAGCCTTACGATTTCTCCCTGTCTGGGAGAATCGCGCCCGTGCTGTTGGGTGAATTGGACATTCTGAATTCTCCCTCCGTGTACCCTAACAGGCACCAGAATGTGGCAACTAGTAGTTTTTCACAGTAACTTAATTGCAGTGTTGATGTAAGCCTACATTGTGACACTAATAAAAATTATTATTATTATGACTTGTTTTTTGTGATGTCAAGGGTATGGGCCAAGTGCTGGTAAATGGGAGTAGGTAGGCAGGTAGGCAGGTCAGGTGTTTCTCGTGTGTCGGTGCTCGAGGGCCGAAGGGCACCGTATTTTCTGTGATTCTGTGATGTGGGTTGAGGGATAACTATTGGCCAGGTCAATGGGGATAACTCTTCTGCTCTTTTATGAAATATTGGCCATGGGATCCACCCAAGAGGGAAGGAAGATGGGCCCTCGATTTAGTATCTCATCCAAAAGATGGTGCCAACAGCAATGCAGCACTCCCTCAGCGCTGCGCTCTCTCAACTCCCTCAGC